>NC_090437.1:1035032392-1035663838 GCF_031143425.1 Pleurodeles waltl | reverse complement strand
TGTCTGCCTTTAAGGATAAGGCTGATGCACTTGGCTAGTTACACATGAACACACAAACACATGTGCATGAACAAGTGTGTGGGCTTTCTGTGGGAGACTACTGTTGTGTGTGGCCTAATAATTGTGCACAGGTAACCTAGTGCAGTGGGGACTCTTCAGGATTGGCAACTGATCAGGGGTCGGCCTTATAATGTTAGTGTACATTAACAGGGAAAGTCAGTGTGATTTACTGTTATGTAGTGTACACTAACAGGGAAAATGAGTGTGATTTACTGTTATGTCTGTAGTGACACTTTGTTATACACATTGGGAAAAAACTGCCCCTGACTTTTGTTACAGGAGACCAAGGCGAAGAGGAAGTCTGGCACAGGGAGCCAGGAGAACTAGCTCCCTGGATATTACACTGTTTCGGAGGTAAGGAGGTCTGAGCAACTGCCGCGGTGGTTAGAGCTCACTTTCAGAAATAAAATGAGCCCAAGATTGTCAAAATAAGCTGCACAAGTGGCATTTGAAAGTTTGGCAACCTTTGACATTCTGGTGACGAATGCAGATCGGCTGCCATTTTTTAATTTACCCCAGGGTGGACCATGGTCCCATGGTCAGCACTGTATTTATGTATTTCATATTACAAGGGAGGGGGCATGCGTGGAGACAACTTCCTGCCTTCAATTTTGCCCCCAGAATGCCCCCATCTCCCCAATGGGTCGACGCAACAGTACAGAGGGAGTGCCTTCACACACCTCTCTATAGTGGTGGCCCTGCCTTTGTTCCCCGTACCACTGTCTGGGGGAGTGGGGTGGCCACAATATCACATACTTTCTGCCGATGCTGCCAGGAAAGGACAGAACTACTGGCTCCAGCAGCAGAAGGAAGAGAGAAGCTGCTGCATGGAGCAGGTGCAGCAGCCAGGGGTGAACTTCCTGGGCTGACCCCAATGTTGAGAGCATGTGGGGTGCACGGGTGGGACCATGCACCCCCAAAAAAGAAGAAAAAGAGGCATGGCAGGCTGAGCCCCAGAAAAAGAAAAAGAAAGCTCTGCAGCTTTCTTGGCACAGTAGAGAGCTGCTTCCAAATTATTTACTGCTCCTGAGGGAGCACCCCATAATACCCTAAGGGAGTCTCCTAGTTGCTCATTTGCTTCACTCGTGGTGGTCCCAGGATGCAGGGTCACCATTGACACCATGAATCATGGGGGGGGGGGGCAGTTTTTGCCCAACTATGGCTTTTCTGGGACAGCATCCCTGTCTGGCATTCTCATCACTAGAAATAGGTTCAGTGGATAATTCCCACTGCTCTAAACTAAAACTTACTGATAGAAACTCTGAAAATATATCTTCACATTGTTGCTTAGCTAAAAAACTTCAAACAGGGTGGTTTACATCCCCACAGGGAAGTAACCATATAGTGGATGATAAAGGGAGTAACCAGTCTATTGCAGAGCTACTCTCTACTTATCACCACTTAGACAATAAAGTCTCAACTGGCCAAGGTTAGCCTTATTGTCCTTCATTTGGGGGGTGGGGTTGTGTGAGAAAGTAGCCTCTTTCTAGCCTTGTTACCCCCACTTTTGGCCTGTTTGTGAGTGTATGTCAGGGTGTTTTCGCTGTCTCACTGGGATCCTGCCAAACCAGGGCCCAGTGCTCATAGTGAAAACCCTATGTTTTCAGTATGTTTGTTATGTGTCACTGGGACCCTGCTAGCCAGGACCCCAGTGCTCATAAGTTTGTGACCTATATGTATGTGTTCCCTGTGTGATGCCTAACTGTCTCACTGAGGATCTGCTATCCAGAACCTCAGTGGTCATGCTCTCTCTTTTTCTTTCCAAATTGTCACTAACAGGCTAAAGACCAATTTCACCAATTTGCATTGGCATACTGGAACACCCTTAAAATTCCCTAGTATATGGTACTGAGGTACGCAGGGTACTGGGGTTCCAGGAGATCCCTATGGGCTGCAGCATTTCTTGTGCCACCCATAGGGAGATCTGACAATTCTTACACAGGCCTGCCCTGGCAGCCTGAGTGAAATAACGTCCACGTTATTTCACAGCCATTTACCACTGCACTTAAGTAACTTATAAGTCACCTATATGTCTAACCTTTACCTGGTAAAGGTTGGGTGCTAAGTTACTTAGTGTGTGGGCACCCTGGCACTAGCCAAGGTGCTCCCACATTGTTCAGGGCAAATTCCCTGGACTTTGTGAGTGCGGGGACACCATTACACGCGTGCGCTATACATATGTCACAACATATGTATAGAGTCACAATGGTAACTCCGAACATGTCTAAGATCATGGAATTGTCACCCCAATGCCATTCTGGCATTGGGGAGACAATTCCATGATCCCCCGAGTCTCTAGCTCAGACCAGGGTACTGCCAAACTACCTTTCCCGGGGTTTCACTGCAGCTGCTGCTGCTGCCAACCCCTCAGACAGGTTTCTGCCCTCCTGGGGTCCAGCCAGGCTTGGCCCAGGAAGGCAGAACAAAGGACTTCCTCAGATAGAGGGTGTTACACCCTCTCCCTTTGGAATAAGGTGTCAGGGCTGGGGAGGAGTAGCCTCCCCCAGCCTCTGGAAATGCTTTGATGGGCACAGATGGTGCCCATCTCTGCATAAGCCAGTCTGCACCGGTTCAGGGATCCCTCAGCCCTGCTCTGGCGCAAAACTGGACAAAGGAAAGGGGAGAGACCACTCCCTGACCTGCACCTCCCCTGGGAGGTGCCCAGAGCTCTTCCAGTGTGCTCCAGACCTCTGCCATCTTGGAAACAGAGGTGCTGCTGGCACACTGGACTGCTCTGAGTGGCCAGTGCCAGCAGGTGACGTCAGAGACTCCTTCTGATAGGCTCCTTCAGGTGTTGATAGCCTATCCTCTCTCCTAAGTAGCCAAACCTCCTTTTCTGGCTATTTAGGGTCTCTGCTTTGGGGAATTCCTTAGATAACGAATGCAAGAGCTCATCAGAGTTCCTCTGCATCTCTCTCTTCACCTTCTGCCAAGGAATCGACTGCTGACCGCGCTGGAAGCCTGCAAAACTGCAACAAAGTAGCAAAGATGACTACTGCGACCTTCTAACGCTGATCCTGCCGCCTTCTCAACTGTTTTCCTGGTGGTGCATGCTGTGGGGGTAGTCTGCCTCCTCTCTGCACTAGAAGCTCCGAAGAAATCTCCCGTGGGTCGACAGAATCTTCCCCCTGCAACCGCAGGCACCAAAGAACTGCATCACCGGTCCTCTGGGTCTCCTCTCAGCACGAGGAGCGAGGTCTCTTGAACTCAGCAACTCTGTCCACGTGACTCCCACAGTACAGTGACTCTTCAGTCCAAGTTTGGTGGAGGTAAGTCCTTGCCTCCCCACGCTAGACTGCATTGCTGGGAACTGTGTGATTTGCAGCTGCTCCGGCTCCTGTGCACTTTTCCAGAATTTCCTTTGTGCACAGACAAGCCTGGGTCCCTGGCACTCTAACCTGCAGTGCACGACCTCCTGAGTTGTCCTCTGGCGTCGTGGGACCTTCCTTTGTGACTTCGGGTGAGCTCCGGTTCACTCCAATTCGTAGTGCCTGTTCTGGCACTTCTCTGGGTGCTGCTTGCCTCTGAGTGGGCTCTTTTTCTTGCTTGGTGCCAACTCTGTCTCCTCACGCAATTGGCGACATCCTGGTCCCTCCTGGGCCACAGCAGCATCCAAAAACCCTAACTGTGACCCTTGCAGCTAGCACGGCTTGTTTGCGGTCTTTCTGCACGAAATCACCTCTGCACGACTCTTCACGACGTGGGACATCCATCCTCCAAAGGGGAAGTTTCTAGCCCTTGTCGTTCTTGCAGAATTCACAGCTTCTACCATCTGGTGGCAGCTTCTTTGCACCCACAGCTGGCATTTCCTGGGCATCTGCCCACTCCCGACTTGATCGTGACTTTTGGACTTGGTCCCCTTGTTTCACAGGTACTCTCGTCTGGAAATCCATCGTTGTTGCATTGCTGGTGTTGGTCTTTCTTGCAGAATTCCCCTATCACGACTTCTGTGCTCTTTGGGGAACTTAGGTGCACTTTGCACCCACTTTTCAGGTTCTTGGGGTGGGCTATTTTTCTAACCCTCACTGTTTTCTTACAGTCCCAGCGACCCTCTACAAGGTCACATAGGTTTGGGGTCCATTCGTGGTTCGCATTCCACTTCTAGAGTATATGGTTTGTGTTGCCCCTATCCCTATGTGCCCCCATTGCATTCTATTGTGACTATACATTGTTTGCACTGTTTTCTATTGCTATTACTGCATATTTTGGTATTGTGTACATATATCTTGTGTATATTTGCTATCCTCATACTGAGGGTACTCACTGAGATACTTTGGCATATTGTCATAAAAATAAAGTACCTTTATTTTTAGTATATCTGTGTATTGTGTTTTCTTATGATATTGTGCATGTGACACTAGTGGTACTGTAGGAGCTTCACTCGTCTCCTAGTTCAGCCTAAGCTGCTCTGCTAAGCTACCTTTTCTATCAGCCTAAGCTGCTAAACACCCCTCTACACTAATAAGGGATACCTGGGCCTGGTGCAAGGTGTAAGTACCCCTTGGTACTCACTACAAGCCAGTCCAGCCTCCTACAGTGTCTCCTTGTCCTGAGATGACATGGTTGTAGTAGCTCCTTTCAGCTGGGTGTGACTCTGCTGTTTGTGCTGGGTAGGCTCCTCCCCGTTCCATGGGGGTACTTCCTGGTTCTGATGTCCTCACTCAGAACCAGGAAGTGTGTTTTTAACTATTGTTTTTGCACATGCGTGCAATTTGCAACCCAGTCTCAATTTGCGACTCCGGACCACACCCTTGTGCAATTTGCAACCTCGCAAATAGCGATTTCACAAATTGCGAGGTCGCAAATTGAGGTGTGACTCCGCACCGAATCGCAAATTGGTATTGCGATTTTTTTCATGCATCTCGTTTTGCGAGTCGGAAATAGCGATTCGCAAGGAGTCACTATTTCCGACTCGCAATTATTTTTCTTCCTACATCTGGCCCTAGGGGTGTTGTCAAGTACTACAGTGCTC
Organism: Pleurodeles waltl; assembly: GCF_031143425.1. Taxonomy (NCBI): domain Eukaryota; kingdom Metazoa; phylum Chordata; class Amphibia; order Caudata; family Salamandridae; genus Pleurodeles; species Pleurodeles waltl. Next base: position 1,035,658,806 of record NC_090437.1, on the reverse strand, counting down.
CCTATGGGATTGTTTTAAGAGATGGCCATGATGCAAGATTCAAGAAATGGGAAATATTTGGTGATTTATCTTGAAAAGAATTCAAACTTACGTTTTTGCTTTAATTAGGGGTGGCGTAACTGGCGTAATTCTCTCTAGCGTAATTACTCATAATTACCGCAAAACTGATTATAATCATGCATAATTGTGTGAGAAGAGTTATCCAGCATTGAGCTCAATTTTCCTAGTGCAAAATGCACCTTGGCATCCAAAATGGGCCCAAGGATTAATTTTGAGCTAGGAAAACAGCACTAAATGCTACAGAAGCCAAATATGAGTAGCCAGTAGCCACTCACTTTCTCCTAGTTCTTTGTCTGTTCATGTGCTCCTGTGGTAGGTTTTTCCCCCAAATTAATCTTAATTTCTCAAGCTGGGGTAATTGAGAAATTTAGATAATTTTGCATCACAAGAGTAATGCATACTTTTTGAGACTACTTCATTTACTCTGGCATATTTAAGAATGATCCCATGCCTAGTTTTAATCACTGACAAACAGTAACATATATCAGGTGTTATGATTTTATTTGTGACACAATCCAAGTTAAGTATCACTGTAATGTTTTTCATGATGGAAATGGACAACACCATCTAGGATGAGAGGAGCAGGTAAGAGAAAGTGTTTCTCATTATTTTTTTGCAGTTTTATTTGGCACAAACTCAGTATAGCACAAGGGTACTGGAGCTATTTACATGAGGACCAGGTACACTGCAGAATGTAAGTTTTCATTTTTTGGCATAAGGAGATTATATAATATGCAGAGAACTACAGGATGTTGAACCAACACTGGGACGCAAAGCTGATTCTAGTTGGCAGCTCTGACTGTAATGCCACACCCTCTTCTGAATCATAGAATCTGATTGCCAGAACCTCTTTAGGTTGAATGATTAGCAGGTCAAGCCATAAAAATGTTAAATTATCTTGGGTGAAAAGGCTATAGTCTGTTGCCTTTACTGCCCACCAATAGTTAAACTAGGAAGATAAAAAAAGGCTATGAGTGAATGAAAACACCTATATTGTACATATGGAGTCAATACCACATGCCAGTATTTGTCATATGCAGTACATCACAGGTTTATGAACTTCTAAATTAGCAATCGACAGACCCAATTCAAACCAATCAATCAATTTCTGATCAAGTTCTAATGTTGTAATCGTGCCTCGGGATCTACACATTGGACTACCACATGGGACATTAAATAAAATATCCTATGGAGACCTTCATGTCCATGTGTGAACAAGGGCCTCAATCTCCAATGATACCCCTTCTGTCACTCTGTTCAACACAATTTTCCCCAATTGACATAATATGAGGCTGGGTTAGGACTTAAGCAATGTTGGGGTTTTCACTGTGTTGCAGTTGGGTTCTGCCCAATCAATATGCCTGGATTTTTTATTTTTGAACCACAAGGTTTAGGACTTTATACTGTAGGTGAGTCTCACTACATATGTCTGTAGTCACATTGCAAATGAACTGTCCGTGTTTACTGCCCGTGTCTGCCTTTAAGGATAAGGCTGATGCACTTGGCTAGTTACACATGAACACACAAACACATGTGCATGAACAAGTGTGTGGGCTTTCTGTGGGAGACTACTGTTGTGTGTGGCCTAATAATTGTGCACAGGTAACCTAGTGCAGTGGGGACTCTTCAGGATTGGCAACTGATCAGGGGTCGGCCTTATAATGTTAGTGTACATTAACAGGGAAAGTCAGTGTGATTTACTGTTATGTAGTGTACACTAACAGGGAAAATGAGTGTGATTTACTGTTATGTCTGTAGTGACACTTTGTTATACACATTGGGAAAAAACTGCCCCTGACTTTTGTTACAGGAGACCAAGGCGAAGAGGAAGTCTGGCACAGGGAGCCAGGAGAACTAGCTCCCTGGATATTACACTGTTTCGGAGGTAAGGAGGTCTGAGCAACTGCCGCGGTGGTTAGAGCTCACTTTCAGAAATAAAATGAGCCCAAGATTGTCAAAATAAGCTGCACAAGTGGCATTTGAAAGTTTGGCAACCTTTGACATTCTGGTGACGAATGCAGATCGGCTGCCATTTTTTAATTTACCCCAGGGTGGACCATGGTCCCATGGTCAGCACTGTATTTATGTATTTCATATTACAAGGGAGGGGGCATGCGTGGAGACAACTTCCTGCCTTCAATTTTGCCCCAGAATGCCCCCATCTCCCCAATGGGTCGACGCAACAGTACAGAGGGAGTGCCTTCACACACCTCTCTATAGTGGTGGCCCTGCCTTTGTTCCCCGTACCACTGTCTGGGGGAGTGGGGTGGCCACAATATCACATACTTTCTGCCGATGCTGCCAGGAAAGGACAGAACTACTGGCTCCAGCAGCAGAAGGAAGAGAGAAGCTGCTGCATGGAGCAGGTGCAGCAGCCAGGGGTGAACTTCCTGGGCTGACCCCAATGTTGAGAGCATGTGGGGTGCACGGGTGGGACCATGCACCCCCAAAAAAGAAGAAAAAGAGGCATGGCAGGCTGAGCCCCAGAAAAAGAAAAAGAAAGCTCTGCAGCTTTCTTGGCACAGTAGAGAGCTGCTTCCAAATTATTTACTGCTCCTGAGGGAGCACCCCATAATACCCTAAGGGAGTCTCCTAGTTGCTCATTTGCTTCACTCGTGGTGGTCCCAGGATGCAGGGTCACCATTGACACCATGGAATCATGGGGGGGGGGGGCAGTTTTTGCCCAACTATGGCTTTTCTGGGACAGCATCCCTGTCTGGCATTCTCATCACTAGAAATAGGTTCAGTGGATAATTCCCACTGCTCTAAACTAAAACTTACTGATAGAAACTCTGAAAATATATCTTCACATTGTTGCTTAGCTAAAAAACTTCAAACAGGGTGGTTTACATCCCCACAGGGAAGTAACCATATAGTGGATGATAAAGGGAGTAACCAGTCTATTGCAGAGCTACTCTCTACTTATCACCACTTAGACAATAAAGTCTCAACTGGCCAAGGTTAGCCTTATTGTCCTTCATTTGGGGGGTGGGGTTGTGTGAGAAAGTAGCCTCTTTCTAGCCTTGTTACCCCCACTTTTGGCCTGTTTGTGAGTGTATGTCAGGGTGTTTTCGCTGTCTCACTGGGATCCTGCCAAACCAGGGCCCAGTGCTCATAGTGAAAACCCTATGTTTTCAGTATGTTTGTTATGTGTCACTGGGACCCTGCTAGCCAGGACCCCAGTGCTCATAAGTTTGTGACCTATATGTATGTGTTCCCTGTGTGATGCCTAACTGTCTCACTGAGGATCTGCTATCCAGAACCTCAGTGGTCATGCTCTCTCTTTTTCTTTCCAAATTGTCACTAACAGGCTAAAGACCAATTTCACCAATTTGCATTGGCATACTGGAACACCCTTAAAATTCCCTAGTATATGGTACTGAGGTACGCAGGGTACTGGGGTTCCAGGAGATCCCTATGGGCTGCAGCATTTCTTGTGCCACCCATAGGGAGATCTGACAATTCTTACACAGGCCTGCCCTGGCAGCCTGAGTGAAATAACGTCCACGTTATTTCACAGCCATTTACCACTGCACTTAAGTAACTTATAAGTCACCTATATGTCTAACCTTTACCTGGTAAAGGTTGGGTGCTAAGTTACTTAGTGTGTGGGCACCCTGGCACTAGCCAAGGTGCTCCCACATTGTTCAGGGCAAATTCCCTGGACTTTGTGAGTGCGGGGACACCATTACACGCGTGCGCTATACATATGTCACAACATATGTATAGAGTCACAATGGTAACTCCGAACATGTCTAAGATCATGGAATTGTCACCCCAATGCCATTCTGGCATTGGGGAGACAATTCCATGATCCCCCGAGTCTCTAGCTCAGACCAGGGTACTGCCAAACTACCTTTCCCGGGGTTTCACTGCAGCTGCTGCTGCTGCCAACCCCTCAGACAGGTTTCTGCCCTCCTGGGGTCCAGCCAGGCTTGGCCCAGGAAGGCAGAACAAAGGACTTCCTCAGATAGAGGGTGTTACACCCTCTCCCTTTGGAATAAGGTGTCAGGGCTGGGGAGGAGTAGCCTCCCCCAGCCTCTGGAAATGCTTTGATGGGCACAGATGGTGCCCATCTCTGCATAAGCCAGTCTGCACCGGTTCAGGGATCCCTCAGCCCTGCTCTGGCGCAAAACTGGACAAAGGAAAGGGGAGAGACCACTCCCTGACCTGCACCTCCCCTGGGAGGTGCCCAGAGCTCTTCCAGTGTGCTCCAGACCTCTGCCATCTTGGAAACAGAGGTGCTGCTGGCACACTGGACTGCTCTGAGTGGCCAGTGCCAGCAGGTGACGTCAGAGACTCCTTCTGATAGGCTCCTTCAGGTGTTGATAGCCTATCCTCTCTCCTAAGTAGCCAAACCTCCTTTTCTGGCTATTTAGGGTCTCTGCTTTGGGGAATTCCTTAGATAACGAATGCAAGAGCTCATCAGAGTTCCTCTGCATCTCTCTCTTCACCTTCTGCCAAGGAATCGACTGCTGACCGCGCTGGAAGCCTGCAAAACTGCAACAAAGTAGCAAAGATGACTACTGCGACCTTCTAACGCTGATCCTGCCGCCTTCTCAACTGTTTTCCTGGTGGTGCATGCTGTGGGGGTAGTCTGCCTCCTCTCTGCACTAGAAGCTCCGAAGAAATCTCCCGTGGGTCGACAGAATCTTCCCCCTGCAACCGCAGGCACCAAAGAACTGCATCACCGGTCCTCTGGGTCTCCTCTCAGCACGAGGAGCGAGGTCTCTTGAACTCAGCAACTCTGTCCACGTGACTCCCACAGTACAGTGACTCTTCAGTCCAAGTTTGGTGGAGGTAAGTCCTTGCCTCCCCACGCTAGACTGCATTGCTGGGAACTGTGTGATTTGCAGCTGCTCCGGCTCCTGTGCACTTTTCCAGAATTTCCTTTGTGCACAGCCAAGCCTGGGTCCCTGGCACTCTAACCTGCAGTGCACGACCTCCTGAGTTGTCCTCTGGCGTCGTGGGACCTTCCTTTGTGACTTCGGGTGAGCTCCGGTTCACTCCAATTCGTAGTGCCTGTTCTGGCACTTCTCTGGGTGCTGCTTGCCTCTGAGTGGGCTCTTTTTCTTGCTTGGTGCCAACTCTGTCTCCTCACGCAATTGGCGACATCCTGGTCCCTCCTGGGCCACAGCAGCATCCAAAAACCCTAACTGTGACCCTTGCAGCTAGCACGGCTTGTTTGCGGTCTTTCTGCACGAAATCACCTCTGCACGACTCTTCACGACGTGGGACATCCATCCTCCAAAGGGGAAGTTTCTAGCCCTTGTCGTTCTTGCAGAATTCACAGCTTCTACCATCTGGTGGCAGCTTCTTTGCACCCACAGCTGGCATTTCCTGGGCATCTGCCCACTCCCGACTTGATCGTGACTTTTGGACTTGGTCCCCTTGTTTCACAGGTACTCTCGTCTGGAAATCCATCGTTGTTGCATTGCTGGTGTTGGTCTTTCTTGCAGAATTCCCCTATCACGACTTCTGTGCTCTTTGGGGAACTTAGGTGCACTTTGCACCCACTTTTCAGGTTCTTGGGGTGGGCTATTTTTCTAACCCTCACTGTTTTCTTACAGTCCCAGCGACCCTCTACAAGGTCACATAGGTTTGGGGTCCATTCGTGGTTCGCATTCCACTTCTAGAGTATATGGTTTGTGTTGCCCCTATCCCTATGTGCCCCCATTGCATTCTATTGTGACTATACATTGTTTGCACTGTTTTCTATTGCTATTACTGCATATTTTGGTATTGTGTACATATATCTTGTGTATATTTGCTATCCTCATACTGAGGGTACTCACTGAGATACTTTGGCATATTGTCATAAAAATAAAGTACCTTTATTTTTAGTATATCTGTGTATTGTGTTTTCTTATGATATTGTGCATGTGACACTAGTGGTACTGTAGGAGCTTCACTCGTCTCCTAGTTCAGCCTAAGCTGCTCTGCTAAGCTACCTTTTCTATCAGCCTAAGCTGCTAAACACCCCTCTACACTAATAAGGGATACCTGGGCCTGGTGCAAGGTGTAAGTACCCCTTGGTACTCACTACAAGCCAGTCCAGCCTCCTACAGTGTCTCCTTGTCCTGAGATGACATGGTTGTAGTAGCTCCTTTCAGCTGGGTGTGACTCTGCTGTTTGTGCTGGGTAGGCTCCTCCCCGTTCCATGGGGGTACTTCCTGGTTCTGATGTCCTCACTCAGAACCAGGAAGTGTGTTTTTAACTATTGTTTTTGCACATGCGTGCAATTTGCAACCCAGTCTCAATTTGCGACTCCGGACCACACCCTTGTGCAATTTGCAACCTCGCAAATAGCGATTTCACAAATTGCGAGGTCGCAAATTGAGGTGTGACTCCGCACCGAATCGCAAATTGGTATTGCGATTTTTTTCATGCATCTCGTTTTGCGAGTCGGAAATAGCGATTCGCAAGGAGTCACTATTTCCGACTCGCAATTATTTTTCTTCCTACATCTGGCCCTAGGGGTGTTGTCAAGTACTACAGTGCTCCCTATGGGATTGTTTTAAGAGATGGCCATGATGCAAGATTCAAGAAATGGGAAATATTTGGTGATTTATCTTGAAAAGAATTCAAACTTACGTTTTTGCTTTAATTAGGGGTGGCGTAACTGGCGTAATTCTCTCTAGCGTAATTACTCATAATTACCGCAAAACTGATTATAATCATGCATAATTGTGTGAGAAGAGTTATCCAGCATTGAGCTCAATTTTCCTAGTGCAAAATGCACCTTGGCATCCAAAATGGGCCCAAGGATTAATTTTGAGCTAGGAAAACAGCACTAAATGCTACAGAAGCCAAATATGAGTAGCCAGTAGCCACTCACTTTCTCCTAGTTCTTTGTCTGTTCATGTGCTCCTGTGGTAGGTTTTTCCCCCAAATTAATCTTAATTTCTCAAGCTGGGGTAATTGAGAAATTTAGATAATTTTGCATCACAAGAGTAATGCATACTTTTTGAGACTACTTCATTTACTCTGGCATATTTAAGAATGATCCCATGCCTAGTTTTAATCACTGACAAACAGTAACATATATCAGGTGTTATGATTTTATTTGTGACACAATCCAAGTTAAGTATCACTGTAATGTTTTTCATGATGGAAATGGACAACACCATCTAGGATGAGAGGAGCAGGTAAGAGAAAGTGTTTCTCATTATTTTTTTGCAGTTTTATTTGGCACAAACTCAGTATAGCACAAGGGTACTGGAGCTATTTACATGAGGACCAGGTACACTGCAGAATGTAAGTTTTCATTTTTTGGCATAAGGAGATTATATAATATGCAGAGAACTACAGGATGTTGAACCAACACTGGGACGCAAAGCTGATTCTAGTTGGCAGCTCTGACTGTCATGCCACACCCTCTTCTGAATCATAGAATCTGATTGCCAGAACCTCTTTAGGTTGAATGATTAGCAGGTCAAGCCATAAAAATGTTAAATTATCTTGGGTGAAAAGGCTATAGTCTGTTGCCTTTACTGCCCACCAATAGTTAAACTAGGAAGTTAAAAAAAGGCTATGAGTGAATGAAAACACCTATATTGTACATATGGAGTCAATACCACATGCCAGTATTTGTCATATGCAGTACATCACAGGTTTATGAACTTCTAAATTAGCAATCGACAGACCCAATTCAAACCAATCAATCAATTTCTGATCTAGTTCTAATGTTGTAATCGTGCCTCGGGATCTACAAATTGGACTACCACATGGGACATTAAATAAAATATCCTATGGAGACCTTCATGTCCATGTGTGAACAAGGGCCTCAATCTCCAATGATACCCCTTCTGCCACTCTGTTCAACACAATTTTCCCCAATTGACATAATATGAGGCTGGGTTAGGACTTAAGCAATGTTGGGGTTTTCACTGTGTTGCAGTTGGGTTCTGCCCAATCAATATGCCTGGATTTTTTATTTTTGAACCACAAGGTTTAGGACTTTATACTGTAGGTGAGTCTCACTACATATGTCTGTAGTCACATTGCAAATGAACTGTCCGTGTTTACTGCTTGTGTCTGCCTTTAAGGATAAGGCTGATGCACTTGGCTAGTTACACATGAACACACAAACACATGTGCATGAACAAGTGTGTGGGCTTTCTGTGGGAGACTACTGTTGTGTGTGGCCTAATAATTGTGCACAGGTAACCTAGTGCAGTGGGGACTCTGCAGGATTGGCAACTGATCAGGGGTCGGCCTTATAATGTTAGTGTACACTAACAGGGAAAGTCAGTGTGATTTACTGTTATGTAGTGTACACTAACAGGGAAAATGAGTGTGATTTACTGTTATGTCTGAAGTGACACTTTGTTATACAGATTGGGAAAAAACTGCCCCTGACTTTTGTTACAGGAGACCAAGGCGAAGAGGAAGTCTGGCACAGGGAGCCAGGAGAACTAGCTCCCTGGATATTACACTGTTTTGGAGGTAAGGAGGTCTGAGCAACTGCCGCGGTGGTTAGAGCTCACTTTCAGAAATAAAATGAGCCCAAGATTGTCAAAATAAGCTGCACGAGTGGCATTTGAAAGTTTGGCAACCTTTGACATTCTGGTGACGAATGCAGATCGGCTGCCATTTTTTAATTTACCCCAGGGTGGACCATGGTCCCATGGTCAGCACTGTATTTATTTATTTCATATTACAAGGGAGAGGGCATGCGTGGAGACAACTTCCTGCCTTCAATTTTGCCCCAGAATGCCCCCATCTCCCCAATGGGTCGACGCAACAGTACAGAGGGAGTGCCTTCACACACCTCTCTATAGTGGTGGCCCTGCCTTTGTTACCCGTACCACTGTCTGGGGGAGTGGGGTGGCCACAATATCACATACTTTCTGCCGATGCTGCCAGGAAAGGACAGAACTACTGGCTCCAGCAGCAGAAGGAAGAGAGAAGCTGCTGCATGGAGCAGGTGCAGCAGCCAGGGGTGAACTTCCTGGGCTGACCCCAATGTTGAGAGCATGTGGGGTGCACGGGTGGGACCATGCACCCCCAAAAAAGAAGAAAAAGAGGCATGGCAGGCTGAGCCCCAGAAAAAGAAAAAGAAAGCTCTGCAGCTTTCTTGGCACAGTAGAGAGCTGCTACCAAATTATTTACTGCTCCTGAGGGAGCACCCCATAATACCCTAAGGGAGTCTCCAAGTTGCTCATTTGCTTCACTCGTGGTGGTCCCAGGATGCAGGGTCACCATTGACACCATGGAATCATGGGGGGGGGGGCAGGAGTGCAGGAGTGCAGCAGCGCCCCCTCAAATATTTTATTTTAAGTAATGAACCTATGTTTGCGGGGCATAGAATCCAGGATCCCTCCAGGACATTCTGAATGTTTGAAGCACTCCTAAGACAAGAGCTTTTGCTCTACAGCTAAGCATGCTGCACCCTCTAGGGGCTTACTTTATGGCTGCAATTACTTTGGCCTGAAGGTGGTTAAAAAAAGGTACATGTGGTGCAGTGCCTTCTAGGGGCTTAAGTCGATGGTTGCAAGTAAAGGAATTAAATGTGATGTCCTCTAGGGGCTGTAGTTATAATTGCATTTTTATGGTTGGAGAATTTACAAAAAATACAGACACAGTTTCGCTCATTTTACATGCTTTATTGAGATAATAATGCTGATAATGATCTTTGATCCAGATGCATATGCTTTATTCGCATTATGATGTACTGGAGCGTAATCTGTATCTGACTGTGACGCGCGGTTTCTATCTTCCTCACCTGGAGACACAGAGTAGAAGGTTCTCCCTTTATAAGTCACCTGTAAGCTCCGCCCGCTCAGCCACGCCCCGTCCACCCTCGAAGTAGGCAAAGGAATTCCCGCCTTTTACCAGGATGATGGACAGCTTTCCAAAACGACCCCACTGCGTTTACCGCCGATTCAGGTGGTGCGTTGTTGATGCGCAGAAGCATGAGGACATCTCCACAAAGATGCACTATTAACAATCACATTGCCAAAGGCACACAAGGTTGTTGGAGACGTTTCCCCCATGACCCATCACGTAGCCTTAGTGTACAATATAAACAGGGCGTCAAAAAACATGCTAGGTAACGCTTACTGACTTACTCGTAAAAAATACTCCGGTTGGGTAGGCCCTGATGCTCATTTTACAGAAACTAAACCTCAAAGGAAGCACTTACAAATATAAACGTAGCAGATGCCCCAGTTGAAGCTCAGCTTCTGGAAAGGACAAGCCACCTAACTCTTGGGCTTGGCAAAGATAAAGCAAGGCTGTGCGCTCAGAGATTCCATAGCAGAAAAGATCTAGAATCCTTCCTGGAGGTGAATTGATGATGTACTGGAGCGTAATCTGTATCTGACTGTGATGCGCGGTTTCTATCTTCCTCACCTGGAGACACAGAGTAGAAGGTTTCTCCCTTTATAAGTCACCTGTAAGCTCTGCCCGCTGAGCCACGCCCCGTCCACCCTCGAAGTAGGCAAAGGAATTCCCGCTTTTACCAGGATGATGGACAGCTTTCCAAAACGACCCCACTGCGTTTTTACCACCGACTCAGGTGGTGCGTTGTTGATGCGCAGAAGCACGAGGACATCTCCACAAAGACGCACTAGTAACAATCACATTGCCAAGGACACACAGGGTTGCTGGAGACGTTTTCACCGTGGTCCATCACGTAGCTTTAGTGTACAATATAAACGGTGCATGCTAGGTAACGCTTACTGACTTACTGGTAGAAATACTCCGGTTGGGTATGCCATGATGCTCATTTTACAGAAACTAAACCTCAACAGGAAGCACTTACAAATATAAACGTAGCAGGTGCCCCAGTTGAAGCTCAGCTTCTGGAAAGGACAAGCCACCCTAACTCTTGGGCTTGGCAAAGATAAAGCAAGGCTGTGCGCTCAGAGATTCCATAGCAGGAAAAGATCTAGAATCCTTCCTGGAGGTGAATTGATGATGTACTGGAGCATAAACTGTATCTGACTTGAATAACGGGTTCTATCTTCCTCTCCTGGAGAAACAGAGTAGAAGGTTCTCCCTTTATAAGTCACCTGTAAGCTCTGCCCGGTGATCCACGCCCCATCCACCCTCGTAGTAGGCAAAGGAATTCCCACCTTTTACCAGGATGATGGACAGCCTTCCAAAATGACCCCACTGCGTTTACCTCCGATTCAGGTGCTGCGTTGTTGATGCGCAGAAGCATGAGGACATCTCCACAAAGACGCACTAGTAACAATCACATTGCCAAAGGCACACAAGGTTGTTGGAGACGTTTCCCCCATGACCCATCACGAATCAAGAATTCTGCAGCCAGGCTACTACTACATATAAAGCCGCAAGCCCACATCTCCCCTGCCTTGAGAGCACTACACTGGTTACCCGTTGCCAGAAGATGCACTTTCAAGCTGCTTTGTATCACCCACAAAGCTATACATGGAACAGGACTGCTTTTAATCAGAAAGAAAATGACCAAATACATCCAAAAAAGAACCCTCCGCTCAAGACTGGCACCCCGCCTTAGAACACCACCATACAAGAAAAAGACTATAGGTGGTACATCCTTCTCCGTCCAAGCAGCCAAACTATGGAATTCATTACCCCCAACTATAAGAGCCACAGATAACTTTCTGGTCTTCAGAAAACTACTCAAGAGTTGGCTCTTTCCTTCAAAACCACCTTTTTCAAACAACTATGAACTGCATATGCCTATGTGGATAAATATTTTTTTCAGATTATATGTATATTTCTATTTATTTATAGTTTCTTTGGAAAATATGTATTGCTACTATGTCATAACAATAAAATACACACACACTCTTTAAACCTGTCTAAGTATTTTTTTACCCATGATTCTAATTATGTATTGTATGTGCATATGTGTGTGTGTGTATATATATATATATATTTATATATATATATATACATATATATATATATATATATATATATATATATGTATGTGTGTGTATGTATATATATGTGAATGTGTATGTGTATATGTTGTTGCTGTGCTTGGCATGTTCGTGGATCATTGCATGGCTCCTGGTTTTTTGGGTTGTTATACTAGATATCTATGAATTCCTGCTCTCATCTTATCACACTTATCTACTCATCACTCTTATGTCATGTCTCTATCAAACTATCCTCCATTCTCACTCTGACTCATCCCAAATCCCTTCTACCACTTTCATCTCCTAAATATCTCTGCCTAAGCTCTTCCCTCCACATCTAACTCACCAAACCTCACTCTACCTCTGTGACCTCCCACACAACCCTACTAAATTCTCCTGCATTCATCTCACCCTGCTACTATGCTCTCCCTAACCCTTCCACATTCTCTTCCCCCTCCACCCCCCTTTACTCATCCCAAGCCTTTGGGTTGAGTAAATGAAGGATATACTCCCAATTAACACCTCTGGATTTATTTCCTCCTCCACCCCTCCATTACTCCAGTCTAACTAACAAACTCTCATATCCGTGGCTCAAATTAACTCATAATAATACAAAAACTGTACTCATTATTTAACGATACTAATCCATCACTAATTCTTGTTGGGTTACGGAGTAGCGTGCTACTCATCGAAAAGCGCTTCGACGCCTCGTCAGGGGTAGTAAGCGCTATATAAATACGATTACAATTACAATTAATAACTGCATTTATACATAATTATTATTATTGATGATTGCACTTACAGTGCATAATGATGTCCTAAACATGTGGTTTGATGCTCTTGGTCCTTTGACCAAGCCAATAGAGATGTGATCTGCCAATGTACATATTTGTAAATTAATGCATATAATTTAGTATTGTGAGTGAAATAAATGTACTTTTATTTTCTCTAAAGAAAAAGCACTGCTCTGAGCAGCGTCAGAATTGGCCGCAGGGCAGGCTGGGAGCCTGCAGCAGGCTGCAGCAGAAACGGAGGAGTGGCATGGCCTGCGTTCAGGTACGTTTAATATTACTTTTCTTTATTGTATTAACATTCCTCGCCACCCCTCCTGCTGCCCTCCCACGACCGTCACCCGCCCCAGGTAGGAACCGCAAGCCACGACTGGTAGAACAGAGTTGTAAAACTCCACATGTAGTTGGTAAATTGCATTCTGTAGTACTACAGAATGCATGACAAAGTGCAGTTTGTGAATCCGGACTAAAGAATGCACATCACCATAGTAAATTACTCTGTACATAATTTTACGTATCTATGTGGTCCGTTTTTCCGCCTTGAAAAGCCCCAGTCCTTCCCGCCATAGGAGTCAAGACATGTTTTGACTGTACGTTGAAACACGAGATAAATATCTGTAAAAGACTGTGAGGGCAAAAGCAAGAATACTGTAATTTGTGAATATAAGAACATGACCCACCGACAAGCAAGCATTTGTGGTTCTTTTGAAATACCCATCATAAGCAATTTTGCACATGTTATTAAGATGCCCATGGATTGCGATGATGTGTATGAGCATGGACACAGGCACAAGAAAGTTTCTAGGTTACATATACAGCCATCTCTAAGTAACAGAGCATTAAACTCTCATTTTTAAGAGGACATCACTCACTCTTTAAACCGATTTACACAACTGAGAAGTAGTATTTACACCCTCACCTGGAGTAGCTTTTTCACAATTACTTTCATTCTATATAAAGGCACTTCGAGTACAACTAAGTTCGTCAGGCCCTCTTTATATTGACACTTTGCTTGATAGGAATTGAACAGAGATATGTACACACTAAGCCATGCATCTTATCTAGTCCTGTTTGCAGGTAGTGAGGTACATATCCTTTATAGATATATAGTCAAGCAAGAAGTTTTCTGTGAAATATGATTTGAGTTACAAAATAAAGAAGCAGTCAATATATCAATTATGCTGAGATCCATGCACCAGAAATCAAAATAAAAAGTGGATTTAGCAGAACAATTTGGAATATAGGTTAGAAAAGTAGTGCTGCTAAGCAGCAACATTATGACTTTTAGTCTTTGTCTTGTGTCTTTGTTTTGAAAATTGAGTGCGTTTTGAGAACATTGTGTAATTAGTTTAGAAATGGAAGGTAATCGGTTTGTCAAACGCCATCCTCAGCAATGGATCAGTGTAGCGCAACTCAAGTGTTTGATTAAAAAGGGCTCTCCTTTATATAATAGGTATAGTTACAAGAATACGCCAATTTTTGTGCGTTGGATGAATTTAATATATCACTAAACTAGTAGAAGAAGCTTTATTCGGTATAAAACAATTCATCCATTACAACACATAATCATCAAAACATTATAAGAATACCAATAAAAACCATGTATAATAAAAGCACCCATCGTAAAAACATGTACATATAAATATATATATATATAGAGAAAAATAATAAAATAAAATAAAAATAAACTAGTAATTAGCTCACGTCCATTAATCTCAATGGGCTAGCGGCGTCATGTGTGCTATTTTGCAATTTATGTGCTGCTCTTTCAATTACAAAAGGTGAAACTGGAGCATGATGACCTTAAACACTGCAGTAGTATATGTTATAAAGTACACATTTCGTGCGTACTTAACTATGTGGCATGCTTACTGATGACCTCTTCTCTCGCATCTTCCTGCTGGTTTCCCTCATCTATTTAGATTTCTATTTTTGGCTGTGTATCGCTAAGGAAGACCCATGGGTGCAGTTCCTGCACTCGTGGTGTTTCATGGATGCAGTGTGAAGTCCCAGCGCCTGCGAGACACTGACTAACCTAATCAGGAGACTAGAAAATAAGGTCAATATGCATATTGTCCACTTTTCGTTTTCTGTCATCTTGGGCTGTAGGCGTGTCTAAAGACCCTATGGAAAAATGAATGGGGAAAATGCATTTTGGTACCCCCTCTTTTCTCAGCCCCTGATTGACGGATCGCTCCGAAACTTTCGAGACTGCAGCCAAACCAACTCAAGTATAAGTTTTCAAAATGTGAAGATTTGTCAAGCAGCTTAAAAGTTAATGTCAAAACAAAAAACCCACTTCCTATGGAAACTAAGGGCCTGATTATGACCTTGGAGGATGGGATACTCTATCACAAAAGTAAGGGATATCCAGCCTGCCATATTACAGGTTCCATTATATCCTATGGAACTTGTAAAACAGCGGGAGGGATATCAGTCATGTTTGTGATGGAGTATCCCATCCGCCAAGGTCGTAATCAGGCCCTAAACCCTAACTATATCTATGTACGGGGGACCGCCAGTCAGGGACGTTATAGTTGGGCTCACATTTTAAACACATAAAACCACAGAAATTCCCCAGTTATATTTAGAGTTACCTCTAACTATAACTCGTGCCCTAAGGTAACTATAACTCGCGCCCTCACCATGCACTGCTTATTACCCCACAAATTAAGGTACTCGTGACATCGTTGATAACATCATTGATAACATCAATCTAACATTTGCCGTAAAGCTTTTGACAAAAAAACTGTGACTGGCGGGGGCGCAAGTTATAGTTACCTTATGGCACAAGTTATAATTACTTGAGGTAACTAACTGTAACCTTTGTTTTTTTAAGTGAATTTCTATGTTTTAAAAAATTATTTTACTTATCTATAACGTCCCTGTAGTCTTTGTTTTTTTCAGTGAATGTCTATGTTTTTTTAACGTATAGTAATTATCATTACTATATGTTAATTCAACCACCGCCGCGCACGGCCTTTGGTCGTCCCCTGCAGCACTTGGCCACTGAGACCAACCCTCTATAGGCACCCAACCTTGCACCATGCATGGTCTTCGCCCATGTGTAGGGGAAGTTGCCCGCAAGAACTAGCCTGCAGCCAGTCCTTGTGGTCAACCCCCCCAACCACCCACCCCCATGCTGTGCACAGCCCTTTAACCGTGTGCAGTGGGAGTTGGCTGCACCCTCTCTGGGTGCGAGAATAGGCATGAGAGGGTATATCTGGGAGTGAGAATGCTGTCAGATTGTCTGGATGTGAGTGTGTACATTAGTGTTTTAGTGGGTGCGTCAGTGTGTGCGTCGGTCTGTGGGTGGGTGCATGACAGTGTCAGTGGGTCTGTGAGTGGGTTCCAAATTGTTTGAGTGGGTTTGTGAGTGGGTGTGTGACGGTCTTACTGGTGCTGAGATTGGGTGAACGAGGGTCTGAGAGGGTCTGTGAGTGGGTGCGTTAGTGTCTGAGTGGGTTTGTGAGTGGGTGCATAAGTGCCTGAGTGGGTGTGTGAGTGGGAGAAAGATTGAAAGAGATAGAAAGAGACCTTCACACTGAGCTATTCCCTTGCTTTTGTTTTCATTCATTTTTTTCATTTGGATTATTTTTGTGCCATTTTTTTAGCCCTTTATAGGCTATCTGAGACCACGTGGGGGCCCTAAAGGGCTCCACCGTGACCCCTACATTTTTCTTAAATTTATGTTTACATTTATTTAAAAACAAGCCCTTCATGGGCTATCTGGGACCGCGGGCGAAGCCTCAAGGCCTCCCCTGTGGTCCCATTACTTCAGCAACCAAAGAGCTGCTTTAGGTAGCAGATCTGTGGTTGCTGGAGCAAACCTTTCTTCTCTGTCTCTGCACGCATAACAGCGTGCAGGAAACAGTGATTAAAAGCCCAGTTTGTTTGCTGTGACTTGACTGGAGCTGCAAAGCTGAGACCAAGCCACAGCAAACAGCTATGTCCCAGGGGTGGGCACCCCAGGACCTAGCATGAGCCGGCCTTAGGGCCCCAGGGCCATTAGTGGTTCCTTGGGGGGCCACGTGGCCCCCCTCCAACTTTGAAGAAGCCCCAGGGAGGTGAACCACAGGGCTAAGGGGGTCTGAAATGGACCCTGTGTAAATATTTCTAAAATAGCCCTGGGAACCCCCCACCCATATTTCATTGTAGCCCCGGGAGGTGGTGGTCCCTGGGCCATCAGACCTCCCCACTTTAGAAAAACATTTTTTCCCGGGGGAGAGAGGGGTGGTCCCTGGTGTGAGGGGGGCTCCACGAACCTGCTCATATATTATTATAGCCCTGGGGAGGTGGTGGTTCCCGGGGCCGTGGGGGCTCCTTGAAGCCCTCCTATTAAAAAGAAAAAAATACCCCCAGGACCTTGTCCACCCAGAAGCTTATTTAAAAACAAGTGTGGGAGCCTGTGCTTGTTTTTTTTTAAACATTTGACTGTAGATTTGCGATCTCATCATGAATTTGCAGTAAAAAATTTAAAAAGATACTTTTTAGCCCGGTGGGTGTCCCTTTGCGACCCCAGCACCAAAGCAAAGGGGTCAGAATGTTTGTAACCTGGTCCCTTTTGTATTCTTTTTTTTTGGGACTCAGGTTCAGCCAAGTCCAAGACGGCTGCCAACACTTCAAAGACTTGTTTAAGTGTTTTTCAGCCAATCAGATCTCAGCACGAGAGGTCATGAATTATTCGCACCCCTCGATATACACATTTAGATTTTCTTCAATTTCCCTAAAACTACTGAACAGATTTACACATCAAAAAAAGTTTACTTTCTGGACTAAGACCTACAACTTTGCCCCGGCAATTCACTGCTTAAGACCTCAGTGGGTATTGGACAAGGCGAGCCACAGGGTGAATACAAGAATGAGAACTGAGATCCTCTTTGGCCCCAAAATCAAAGAATTAGAATAAGAATTGTGATCTCCTACATTGTGACCCCATAATAGGTGACACCATTGGAGTAAGACCAAAAATAACTTACTGTAAAACAAGATCCCACTAGGACATGCTAATAAAAATGGATATGTGTACAGAGCCTAGAAGGCATGCCATTTTGGGTAGACCATTACAAGAGTTCTATGTTTGCGTCAAAAACGGATATGTGTACAGAGACTAAATGGAATGACATATTGGGTAGACCATTACAAGGGTTCTATGTTTGGGGCAAATGTAGAGCTTGTGAAAATTAATGTAATTGCAGTGAAATTAGGATCCCTGAGAATAAGACCAAATATATCACTAAATTCATCATGTGTAGCACTCCCTTTGTGATATATGTCCTAGAATGTCCTTGTGGCCCGAGGTACGTAGGCAGTACTGTACCTTTGGTATGTAAGAGGGTATTGGAAAATGCTAAAGCTATTTCCAAGCAAGATGAACACAACCCAAAGGCAAGGCACTTTACTTAGATACATGGGCATTGACCACATTCCATTACATCATTGGGGAAGGGTTCGGATTGGTACCTTACGAAAACAGGAATCGAAATGTGTCATTGAGCTTAACACCTTATTTCTGCATGGTTTTAATTCTGATGAGGAGTTACAAGTCCATCTCAATAAAGCTTACAATATCTATAGTTAGTTCATAATGTTTGAATCTCCAATAATATGTTTTGTGTTGGAATGTTATAAAAAGGAGATGTTTTATTTAGAGACATCCTCCCAGCAATTTGTTTAACCATAATGTTTCTTTTTAATGTTTTAGGCAGGAGAAGAAGGGACTTTCACCTGGTGGACTGGGTTTGAGAGGAGGCCCCGGCGGGGCACTCTATCCTTGTTTTCTGAGCACATGGAGCACTTGGGTGATATTCACACTATTTTATTTTATATTATATTTGCAATATGGACTTATATAGTTTATAGAATATAGAAATATTAGATCCCCATTGTTAGACCTGACAGCCTTTAGGGTGGTCATCCCCCAACATTTTACCTGCCTCCATCCACTTGTCTGACACTTTTTGTACTGGCTTCAGGACTCTGCTCACTTTACCACTCCTAACCAGTACTAAAGTGCACATGCTCTCTCCCTTAAACATGGTAAAATTGGCTCATACCCAATTGCCATATTTATTTTACTTATGAGTCCCTAGTAAAGTGTACTACATGTGCCCAGGGCCTGTAAATTAAATGCTACTCTTGGACCTGCAGCACTGATTGTGACACCCTCATAAGCAGTCCCTTGACCATGTCTCAGGCCTGCTACTGCAAGGCCAGTGTGGGGAGTTTCACTGCCACTTTGATTTGGCATTGAAAAGTACTTGTCAAGCCTTAAATTCCCATTTGTTTACATATAGCTCACCCCTAAGGTGGGCCCTAGGTAACCCATAGGGCAGGGCGCTATGTAAGTAAAAGACAGGACATGTACATATGTATTTTATATGTCCTGGTAGTGAAAAACTCATACATTTGTTTTCCACTACTGTGAGGCCTGCTCCTTTCATAGACTAGCATTAGGACTGCCCTCATATACTTTTTAAGTGACAGATTCTGATCTGGAACGGGTAGCCAGTTCATATTCAGTATGACCAGAATGGTAATAGAAAATCCTGCTTATTGGTGAGGTTGGATTTTATATTACTATTTTAGAAATGCCTCTTTTAGAAAGTGAGCATTTCTCTACACTGAAAACCATCTGTGCCTTACAGCCTGTCTTCAATCAATATCTGGTCTGTGCTGGTTGACAGCTCCCTTGTGCATTTCACCCAGAAAACCACAAACACAGGACAAACAGTCACATCTGCATTCATCTGCATACTGAATGGGTCTTCCTGGGCTGGAATGGTGGAGGCCCTGACACTTACATTTCAAAGGCCAGTGGCTTGCCCTCACACAAAGGACTGATAACCCCCACAGGGACCCTGGCAGACAGAACTGGTCTGAAAGGGGAACTTGTGCACTTCAAACCCACTCTTAGAAGTCTACCCCACTTCAAAGGCATTCTGGGGCATATAAACTAGATCCCTGACCCCACCAACTAAGACACTTCTGGACCTGCACCTGAACTCTGTCAGAAGGCCTGCCTGGCTGCCCAGAGGATTGTCTGGACTGCTTTGCTGTGAAGGACTGCTGCCCTGCTGTTGCCCTGCTGGCCTCTGGACTGTGCTGGAAGGACTCTGTCTTCCCCCAAAAGTTCTCTCCAAGGCCTTGGATTCAGCTTGCCTCCTGTTCTGAAGTCTCAGGGACAGCAAAGACTTCAACTGCTAGCTTTTTGCTAGTACCAGATTTCCAGCAACTCCTGAACGACTTCAGCAACTCCAGTGATGCCGCAGCCTGCTACCACTCTGTGGATTTCATTGCACGCATCAACCGTGGTCTGTACGCACATCTGACGTTGCAGCAACTCCGCTGACATCACTCAGGGTCATCGTGATACTGCGAAGTCGACACATCACGTCCTGATGGACCGAAACAAATGACCCCGCCGGGTCACAAGGAATCAATGCATCGTGGATAACAATTCATCACCCCCTTCCACATCCAGATAGAACTGACACCTCACCTGCACCTGCTTCACAGCACAGATCCGATGCCTCTCTCCTCGAAGCCATATGGGACTAATGCCGAGCTAACTGCAGACACGCCTCTTTCCTACTCCGTGCAATGTCCTTGTTCTTCATTTTCCAAAGGTACTGTACCTGAACTTCTGGGTAACTCCGTGACTGAAACCAGTGGTGTCAGATTGCTGGGAACGACTCCATCAATGACGGCGTGATAGCCCCAGTTGTGTTTTCTAGGGGCTATGGTTGGATTTGATCTTTAAAAATTCATAACTTTGCTTGTGTACATTGCATTTTCATTGCTTCAACAGTATTTTATTCAGATAAATATTCTCTATTGTTCTAAACCTGTGTGGTGTCTTTTTGTGGTGTTCTCACTGTGTTATTGCATAGGGTTCTGCACAAATGCTTTATACAATGCCTTCTAAGTTAAGCCTGACTGCTCAGTGTCAAGCTACTGGGGCGGGGGGACAGGATAATTTGGATTGTATTTTAACTTATCCTCACTGGGATTGTAGTCCATACTTGGACAAGAATGTATACATCTGCCAACTAGAGATCCCATCGTTTAGTGTGACATTGGATTGTGGATGGAGTTCTGTGATGATAGCACAGTGAAAATCACTTGTATGTAGGAGTTTCTGAGTTCGGCCTGCTATGGCTATATGCAATATATACATGTAGCAACAATTTTATATAATTTGAATTTAGGATACCTTTTAACTTTAATTTTATCTTATAATAATGTGAGTATTTTAATTATTGGTTCACACATAGCCTATTGCATTAAATTCTGGCAATATTAAATCAAATTCTTGTGTGATTAGAAGTATATTCACTGAGATCTGATTGCAATTGAAACCAATTGAGTATTAAGAGAAAATATGATATGATGCCAATAAGGTGCACATGAGGAGATAACTGGAACATATTAAGATCATTCCAAATGTACTGCTAGTTTTATCAACTGGGCTGATATATTGAAACTCTGTAATTGTATTTTACAATATTTAATGCTGAAAATGCATGGAAGGCAAATTAATGTTTAGATTATTCGCTAGAACAGTCTTTTCTGTTGCAACACATCTTTTCAAGATGGCGGATCTGTGTAATCCCAAACAATGAATGATTTTGCTTTGTCCTTTTGTCTGTGTTCACGGAGAATATATGGTGACATTGGCAGCACAGCCACCCCATGCACAAACAAGGCTGTGGAGCTGAAATGCGTTGCATTAATGAATAAATTTTGAAACACCAAGAGCACATGTCCTCCAGTTTAGGGGATTGTTTGGGATTTCTTAAAGCCGGAATATATATATGTATATAATTATACTTATATTTCACTAGATAAAAACCAAAGGTTACAGGGACGCTATAGTTAGGAAATAAAAAAAAACTCTAGCAATTTACTGAAAAACAACAAAGGTAACAGGGATGTGATGGTTAGGTTTATAATTTACTCAAACAAAACCATTGAAATTCAGCAGTTATAGTGAAAAGACCTCGTAAATACCTTTCACATGTGCAATTCACTGCTTATGCCCTCACATATTACATCACTCATGAAATGATCAGTGACATCACTGATGACATCATAGAGAACAGTTCAAATGACATCACTAATGACAGAGTTGGGAGCTATGGTGACACATTGTGCAATGTGTCAAAGTTGGTAGCACTAAAAGTTTCTAGTGTCACAAAATGTTTTGGGATTACTTTTTGTTGCACTGGTTGGGCATGGAAGAGTCTGTGACTGGGAATGTTACTATATGTATCAGTGTGTGTGTGGGTGTGTCAGTGTATGAATCATTGTGAGGCTGGGTGAGTTAGTGTATGTACTAGTGTGTGTACTTAGGTGTGTCAGTGTATGGATGAATGTGTGCCTGGGTGACCCTGTGTATGCATGAATGTGTGCCTGGGTGTAACAGTATATGTGTGTTTAAGTATGTTAGTGTATGCATCAGTGTGTGCCTGAGTGTGTCAGTGTGTGCATTAGTGCATGCCTGAATGTGTTAGTGTATGCACTAGTGTCTGCCTGGGCTTGTACGTGTATGCATCAGTGTTTGTGTGAATGTGTAAGCGTATGTATCAAAATATGCCTGTGTGTGTCCATATATCCATTAGTGTGTACTACGATGTGTTAGTGTGTGCATCACTATGTGCATGGGTGTCTTAGTATATGCCTTCATGTTTGCCTGGATGTGTGTGTATATGTATCAGTGTGAGCTTGGATGTGTTACTGTATGCATGAGTGTGTGCTTGTGTATCTTACTACATACATGAGTGTGTGCCTGGGTGTGTTTGTGTATTATCAGTGTGTTCCTGAATAGGGCAGTGTATCTATTAGTTTATGCCTGGGAGTGCCACTGTATGCATCAGTGTCTACCTGGGTGCGTAAGTGTGTGCATAAGTATGTGCATGAGTGTATTAGTGTATGTATTAGTGTGTGCCTGAGTTTGTTAGTGCATACATCAGGGTGAGCCTGGGTATGTTAGTGTATGCATCAGTGTATGCCTGGGTGTGTTAGTATATGAATGAGTGTATGCCTATGTATGTTAGTTTTAGAAATGGGGTCTCTGGTTGGCAGTCAGTTTGCACTCTGTCCAAACCGGGACCGTCACTCTAGTCAGGGCATTAGAGATGCACACTTAGATAACCCCTGCTCACCCCCTTGGTAGCTTAGCTTATCTCTAGGGCAATGTGTAAAGTATTTGTACCAGAACAAACAGAAATACAGTGATAACACTTCAAAATGGACACCACACCAGTTTAGAAAAAAAAGGCAATATTCATCTAAATCAAACATAGCCAAAACACCACAAATCCAACACACACAAGTCAAGATATGAATTTTCAAAGTAAATAGAGTCCTACTCCATAGAAAATAATGGAAACATTGTTGTTACACAAAGTACCTGGCTTGCGTCAAAAATAAAGGCGCACAGGCGAGCGTGCGTCGGAAAAGTCAGCGATGTGTTGAGTCCTTACTCGCAAATGAGGCCGTGCATTGTTTCTTCTCTAGTCAGGTAGGCGATGCATTGTTTTTTTCTCCTGCAAGAGAGCGATGCCTCAATTTCCGGATGCGTAGGTTCACAATGACTTTGACGCCCAGCGACGATGCGTGAGAAATCTGGCCACACGGTGATGGCAAACTGTGCTACAGGGGGTTTGCTTCATTTTCAGCAGCTGCAAGCGGGCTCCAGCCAGGATGCACTTAATGCATCGATTTCAGCCGCAAGGCGGGTGGTGCATAATTTTTATAGCTGCGTTGCAGGTGGTGTATTGAATATTTGCCTGCTCGTCTTCCTGTGCATGGATTTCAGTCCTTGTTCTACTAGCTTCACCTTTCAAGGGCCCAGGGACTGGATAGGGCACCACTTGGCAGGAGTCTCAGCAGAGAGTCCAGTTGCTGGAAGAGGATGTTTTTGATGGACCTGAGACTTTAAAACAGGAGGCAAGCTCAGTCCAAGCCCTTGGAGGTTCTTCACAAGCTGGAATATACCACAATGGCCAGGCTTTGTCCCCTTCCTCAGGCAGACGCAGCAACTGCAGGAAAGCCCAACAAAGCACAGTCACAGGCAGGGGCAGCACTTCTCAGCTATTCTCCTTGGTAGAGGTTCCTCCTGGTTCCAGAAATAAAAAATAAAAAATAAAAAATCTAGGGCTTGGGGTCCACTACTTATAACCTTTTGCCTTTGAAGTAGGCAAACCTCAAAGGAAAGTCTCTGTTGTTTCCAAGATCCTACCTTGCCCAGGCGTGGCCCCAGACACACACCAGGGGATTGGAGACTGCATTGTGTGAGGGCAGGCACAGCTCATTCAGGTGTAAGTGACCCCTCCTCCCTCCACTCTAGCCCAGATGGCTCATTGGGATTTGCAGGCTACACCCCAGCTCCCTTTGCGCCGCTGTCTAGAGGGGATTCATAAACAGCCCAACTGTCTGACCCAGAGAGGGAATACACAAGCAGGCAGAGTAACAGAATGGTTTAAGCAAGAAAATGCCCACTTTCTAAAAGTTGCATTTTCAAACAGACAATTTTTACATTATGAGTTCAGAGACCCCAAACTCCAGATCTCTATCTGCTCCCAAAGGGAAACTGAACTTAAAAGATATTTAAAGGCAGCCCCTGTGTTAACCTATGAGTGTCACGACCTACTCATAATCTGTGTCTGTGGCCCACTGAAAGTGTGGCGAGGTTTTAGTTCTTGTAGGTTCTGCCTTGGCCCAAATAGGGGTGACCCTTTCTGGTAGCCATGGTGCTGCTGACGGAGGGAACGCCAAAGGAAGTCCGTGCCCTCCGGAAGGAGTCCCCGAGGGAAAAAAACCCAAAAGGGGAAAAACCTCAAAAAGGAACTCCTGAAACAAAAAACAAAAGTTAAAAGAAATCACAACAAAAAGGCAAAAATGACCAGGAAAAAGCTGGAACAGGATCAGAAAATCAATATCTGACGCAGAAGAACAGGAGCAAAGATCACACCCCAAAGGAAGTGTTGCAGCGCGAAGAGAAGAGGAATCACACACCTTATATACCCAAAGAGCAGGAAGTGACCGACAGGAAGTAAAAGTCGCCTATTGGATTGGGATCATATCGTAGAACTCTATAGAAAAGCACCATATTGAATGAGGTTCCAAGGCATGCAGGGAAAAGGAAGGCATGCTGGGAAGGAGAAGGGAATCATCGGTAGGAAAGAAAGGCATAAGTTAGGAAGAAAACGAGGATGACAGAAACAAAGGAAAAAGAAACAGAAGGTAAGTGGGGAAGAGAGAGGGGAGAGGCAGGAACTAACGGGGGCGCGCCGTGCCTATGCAGAAGCGAGGCCCCATGCCCAATTTGGGGCCTTGACAAAGATAGGAAAGGGTGGGGGTGCGGCACGTGTTACTGCTGTGCGCCGTGTCCCGAGCCAAATATTCGTCTCGTGCCTCGTGCCACTGGGTGACAATGAGAGAGATAGGCTTTGCCACAGTGAAAATTTGGCAGTATTTCACTGTTAGAACATGTAAAACACATCAGTACATGTCCCACCTTTAACATACACTGCGCGCTGTCCATGGAGCTACCTAGGGTCTACCTTAGGGATGCCGTACATGTTCAAAAAGGGAAGGTTTGGGCCTGGCAAGTGGGTACCCTTGCCAGGTCGATTTGGCAGTCTACAACTGAACACACAGACACTGCAGTGGCAGGTCTGAGCCATATTTACAGGGCGACTCATGTGGGTGGCACAATCAATGCTGCAGGCTCACTAGTAGCATTTGATTTACAGGCCCTGGACATTTCTAGGGCACTTTACTTGGACTTACTAGTAAATCAAATATGACAATCATAGAAAAGCCAATTACGCATGTAATTTACACGGGGAGCACTTGAGCTTTAGCACTGGTCAGCAGTGGTAAAGTGCCCAGAGTAACAAAAACAGCAAACGCAGAGTCCAGCACACAATCAAAACATGGTAAGCAGAGGCAAAAAGACAGGTCTGACTATGCCAAGGATCCCAGGTCTAACAATTAGTGTGCATCAGTCTGTCCCTGGATGTGTTTTTCTATGCATCAGTGTGCACAGGGGTGCATCAGTGTATGAGTGCATACTTTAGTA
The DNA here is from genome assembly GCF_031143425.1 of Pleurodeles waltl. Lineage (NCBI taxonomy): Eukaryota > Metazoa > Chordata > Amphibia > Caudata > Salamandridae > Pleurodeles > Pleurodeles waltl. Next base: position 1,035,633,007 of record NC_090437.1, on the reverse strand, counting down.
TGTGCTTGAGTATGCCACTGTGTGTATCGCTGTGTGCCTGGGTATGTTAGTGTGTGCATTAATGTGCGCCTGGGTATAAAAAGGTGTATATCCATGTGTGGCTGTGTTTGTTAGTGCATGCATCAGTGTGAACATAGGTGTGTCAGTGTGTGTATCAGTGTGTGGCTGGGTGTGATAGTGCATGCATCAGTGTTTCGGTGTGTGTATCGGTGTCTGAATTGGTCTAAGCTTTGGTGTTTCAGTGTATGTACATGTGTACATATCAATGTTTTCATTAATGTGTATTTGTGTATCACTGAAATTAGCTATGTCTGGTTGAGTATATTTATGGATGGTCTATGAATGGAGAAAGATATAGGCCCTCATTACAACGCTGGCGATCGGTGATAAAGCAGCGGTAATACCGCCAACAGGCTGGCGGTAAAAAAAATGGAAGTATGAACCCGGTGGAAACCGCTCAGACAGACAGCCACGTTAACACTCCGACCGCCACGGCGGTAGCAACAAGCACCACGGCGGTAACCGCCAACAGCCAGGCGGAACACAATGTACCGCCCACAGTATTACAACAGGCCTATCCGCCACCTTTTCCGGGGCGGTACCAATGACATCAAAAGCACTGCGGAAACAGAACACTGAAGTCAAAGGACTCACCTCTGGACACTCAGGGAACAACCACGACGCCATGGAGCCAGAGTTGCACATTTTCCCCATGATGGTATACCTCTTCCTGCATTACAAGCAGCAACGCCGGCGAAGACGACCACAGTGAGTAATGCCGCCTAGCACACAAGGGAGGGGGGAGAAAAAAGAGATCGACACACACATGCAACACACATCCCCCCACCCCCACCCCCACCCCAACACCATACACACAATCAGATGCAGTAACATTACATATTCACCCCCTACCCCTCAGGAATAATGCAAGGACAACAAGATTCGAAGAAAGTGAGTGTAATACGATAAAATAACATGAATTAGTGCATCAAAATACAAACGTATATACATATCTACAAATGTAGGGACACTGCCCAGTCATCAATGTTCGTGGGCCACAGGGCCACAACACATAGGTCAAGGCCCCACCTCACTCCTGCGACAACACGGAGAGAACACTGCAGGGGCATTAGGTCAAAAATACACAGGCACCTCAGGGGGATAGGGATTTGGGGGCACCTCAGCCGGAAGATGGTACAGCGCCACTGGTCCTGGAGGGGGCAACATGCCCTGTGCTTGGTCCTGGGGATTGCAAGGCCACAGCCTCTCAAGTGGGTGGTTTGCCCACTGCTAGGTCCTGGGGAGTGAAAAGCTACAGTCTCTCAAGTGGGTGGTTTGCTCACTGCTTGGTCCTTGGGAGTGCAAAGCCACAGTCTTTCAAGTGGGTGGTTTGCCCACCGCTTGGTCCTGGGGAGTGCAAAGCCACAGTCTCTCTAGGGGATGGCTTCTACACTGGTTCTGGAGGGGGCATTGTGCCCAGTGTGCTTCATCCTGGCAAGGATGGGGTGAGTAGATGGCTTCTTCCACTGGTTCTGGAGGGGGCCTTGTGCCCAGTGTGCTTCATCCTGGCAAGGATGGGGTGAGTGGATGGCTTTTTCCAGTGGTTCTGGAGGGGGCATTGTGCCCTGTGATGCAGATCTTGCGAAGTGCAAGGTCACAGTCTCTCACCTGGGTGTCACAGCTACAGGATTTGCAGGGTCCAAGACGCAGTACAGCCTATTGAGGCAGGACTACACACTGCCCACTGGCGGTGACAGCTGTTCAGTGGTGGCAGTGGTGGTGTTGGTGCCGGGGCTGGAAGTGGTGGAGGGCGGCTCCAGCCCTTCCCCTGCAGCCTCAGACGGCTGCCCACTGGGGCTGCTACTGTTGGTGGCAGTGCACGTGGCAGTGCTGGCGGCAGTGCTTGTGGTGGTGCTGGTGGCAGTGCTGGGGCTGCTGGCAGTGGTGCTGGCAGTAGTGGGGGGAGGCTCCAGCCCTTTTCCTGCAGCCTCGGACGGCAGCCCACAGGGGCTGCTGATGCTGGAAGTGGTGGTGGCAGTGGTGCTGGTGGTGGTGCTGGTGGTGGTGCGGGGGCTGCTGCTGCTGGTGGCAGTGCTGGCAGTGGTGGGGGGAGGCTCCAGCCCTTCCCCTGCAGCCTCGGATGGCTGAACCACCCTGGTTGGTAGTGGGGGATCCGAATGAGTCCCAGCACCAGGCCTCCTGTCCTTCCTGCCTGCTGGTGCTGGCCCCTTTCCCTTCACTTTTGCAGCTGGTGGTGCCTCCTTTCCCTTCCTTAATGCACCTGGTGCATGCACACTTCCAGTACTGCTTGCTGGTTCCCGGGATCCTTTCCCACCTGCAGTAGCTGTCGACACTACTGTGGCCGTGGACTGGGTGGCTGAGGTGCTCGCCTGGGTTCTGACCACCCTGGCCCGACGTGAAGTACAGGGGGAGTGGTAGGGAAGAGGTCAACTGTGGAGAGGAAAAGCTTATTAGGGACATTGGGGCGGGAAGAGGGTGAAGGTTTGGGAATGGAGGAAGAGGAAGTGGTTGTAGGAGGCATCTGTCTGCTGTTTTTGGGTGCAAGTGCATGGGCTGTGAGGTGGATGGCTGTTGGGTGTCTGAGTGCTTGTATTTGTGTACTTTGGGAGGAGGGGGCACAGACACAGTGGGAGAGGACACAGGGGACGTGTGCATGGATGTGGGGGTGTTGACTGCCAGTGAGGGGTGTGTAGTGATAGCCGTGCTGGTGATGGAGGTAGTGGATGAGGATGTAGTGCATGTAGCTGTGTGTGTATACGCTACTGGGAGTGAGGTGGAGGAGGAGGGGGACACAGTGAAGGCAGTGGATGCACAGTGGGGACAGTGGATGTTGGTATGTCTGCATCTGGATGGTGTTTGTGTGAGTGCCTGTGGGATAATGTGTGGTGCTTGTGTTTACCTGAACCACTCCTGTGTGTTGTCCTGGGTGCATGCTGGTCTGCCTGTGTGCTTGGGATAGGTTGGGGTTGAGTGGAATGGGACTGGGTAGAGGAAGGTGGAGGGGGAGGCTAAAACAGGGACAATGGCTGCCATCAGAGAAGAGTCCAGAGCCTGGATTGATCTGTGTTGGGCCTCCATGCCAGAGTGAATGCCCTCCAGGAATGCATTTGTTTGTTGCACATGGGCTGCCAGCTCCTGCATGGCATTCACAATAGTTGACTGCCCAACAGAGATGGATCGCAAGAGGTGAATAGCCTCCTCACTCAGGGCAGCAGGGCTAACTGGGGCAGGGCCTGAGGTGCCTTGGGTGAAGGAGATGCCAACCCTCCAGGGTGAGCGGGCTCGGGAAACTCCCTGAGGGGCTGCTGGGAGGGCAGTGCTGGTACGGCTGTGGCGGCTGTACCTGTAGTTGGGGTGGCCACAGAGGTGTCCACCACCACCAGGGAGCTTCCATCGTAGGAGGTATCACTGTCCGAAATGTCCCCTCCTGTCTCTGCCGTGGTGCTCCCCTCGCCCTCCGTCCCACTGGTGCCTTCACCGTCGGTGGATTCGGCCTCCTGGGCCCTGTGGGATGCAGCTCCCTCTGTCGCCAGTGCCTCAGCTCCTCTGCCAGATGATGCTAATGCACATAAGGACAGGGTGACAAAACAAAAGGGGGGGGAAGGATAGACTGGGTCAATGGATGCTCCAACACCACCGTTGGTGTACACGACACACACACAGGGAACAACCCTACGCATTAGGCAATGCACTACCAGTCACAATGCCAGTCACCAGGCCATGGACAGTAATACCTAACGCCACTAACAGCATAAAAGAGACCCACAGACCCCTGCCCGGTAGTGGATGCCTACTAGCTTGTTTGGAGGTTGTCCACATCATACCCTGTCTAACATGGGACCTACCCTGCAATGTCCGGCCTGGGGCACCCACAGGCCCACATCCCCCACCCAGAGACCACCTCATATTTGGAAAATATACTCACCCCCTTGTAGGTGCTGTGATGCCCTCAAGCGCCCATCCAGCTCGAGACAGGCCTCCTACAGTATGCGGGGCATCCGGGGGGCAGGGTTCGACGGGCACCCCTTCCTCATTGGGAGGCCATCCCCAGCCTTACCTCTGCCCTCTTCCTTGCCCAGGGTCTCAGGTCCTCCCACCGTTTGCGACAGTGGGTGCTCCGCCTGCCATAGATCCCCAGGGTCCACACATCCTTGGCGATGACACGCCACATACCCTTTTTCTGAGGGGCGCTGACCTGCAGAAAAATATACACAGAAAAAAGTTATCAGTCAGACCATCCAGCCTGTTACACTCATGTCCCACCATAGCCCTCCCATCCCCTTATGCACAGACATTGCCCACCATACATGCAGCATGCTGCACAGGACCCTTCCACCAACCCCTCCCTTACACTGGGCCCTCACACACAGCACACTATGCATTCATGCTCCATGCATCATGCTCACAGTGTACTCACCTGTTGGTCTGGAGGCCCATACAGCATTCAGTACAGGGGTAGGACCCCATCCACCAGTCTCTCCAACTCCACAGCAGTGAAGGCAGGGGCCCTTTCCACAGTGACACGAGCCTTGGTCGGTTCCAGACACAGGTCAAAGCACCGCCTGCAGTGTAGGTCCTCTTCTGTTGAAGGTCAGGTAGCAAGTGAGTGAACAGATAGAAAATAGTGGTGACATCCGCGGTGATGCGTACTGTCACTGCTGGCGTACATCACCATTGGCCTCTGTACCCATAGGTCCCAATGGGATCCAATGAGGAGTTGTACAGCGGTTTTCCAGCAACGGCGCACAATGTCAGCGGAATTACGTCATTTCCACATGTCCCTCCATACAGGACAGGCTGACGCCACTTCAGAGGAGAGAGCAGGCCATGGCACCTAACTGCATCACAGAATACATATGCACTATTTGGGCCTATTCAACAATCTTTTGTTACAGTCACAACATGCAATGCAGTTTAGTGTATTGAAATATGGATACTGACTAGCTACTCACCGTTTGCCCCCTAGATGAATTGGAGATGGAGACATCCTCCGTGTACAGGCCCCTGGTGGACTTGGCAACAATGGAGGACAAACACATTATCCTCACCTACAGACTTGACAGGGGCACAATCACAGAACTGTGTGTCCAATTGGAACCTGACCTGATATCTGCTATCCGTCACCCCACTGGGATCCCCCCTCTTGTGCAAATTCTATCAGTGCTCCATTTCCTGGCAAGTAGCTCCTTCCAAGTGACACTGGGCTTGGCAGCAGGAATGTCTCAGCCAATGTTCTCAATAGTGCTGACCAGAGTTTTGTCTGCCCTGAGAAAACACATGTGCAGCTACATCGTTTTCCCCCAGGTGGAGGATTTGGCCCCAGTGAAACCAGATTTCTATGCAATGGGACATATCCCCAACATTATTGGGGCAATAGATGCTACACATATTGCATTTGTCCCCCCCTCAGAGAAATGAACAGGTGTTCAGAAATCAAAGGAATTTTCACTCCATGAATGTGCAGATAGTGTGCCCGTACATCTCCCATGTCAATGCAAAGTATCCTGGGTCTGTGCATGATGCCTTTATCCTGAGGAATAGCAGCATCCCATATCGATGGCTCAACTCCAGAGGCACCGGGTATGGCTAATAGGTGAGCCCTGGTTCCCACCCAGTGGATTTTGGTGTATGGGTATGGTATGGGCCCTAAGGGTTAGTTTGTGTCTAACAGTTGACCCTCGATATTTGGAGGTGATTCTGGTTACCCCAACCTCTCATGGCTACTGACCCCTGTGAGGAATCCCAGGACAAAGGCAGAGGAATGTTGCAATGAGGCACATGGGCGAACAAGAAGAATAATAGAAAGGATATTCAGCCTCCTGAAGGCCAGGTTTCATTGCCTCCATCTAACAGGTAGATCCCTGTACTACTCACCCAAGAAGGTGTGCCAGATGCATGCTGTATATTGCACAACCTTGCCTTACGTCGCCAGGTGCCTTTTCTGCAGGAGAATAAGGCTGGAGATGGGCATGTGGCAGGAGTGGACCCTGTGGACAGTAAAGATGAGGAGGCAGAGGATGAGGATGAGGACAACAGAAGTGCTATTATAAGGCAGTACCTCCAATGACACACAGGTAGGACAATGTAATTACATTTTACATTGACAGTTTTGTATTTGACATTGTCACTGGCAGGCTGATTTTCCCACTTCTACTGCCACTTACTGTTCCCTTTGGCATCTCTATTTTCAGATATTTATGTCCCACTATCGCTCCTGGTGTGTTGACTGCAGCCAAATACAGGTCTTTCCTATCTATACAATACTGTACAGTTATATTGCAGTGTTTAAAGCTTGTTAAACTAAAACATAGTTAAATGATTTGACAGACTCCATATATGTATTTTTTTCAAATGATGTTTATTTCAGTGCTAATGATTAGAGGGGGATGTGCAATGGGCTGAGGTGATGATGGAGGAAAGTCCAGTTTGTAGTCCAGTGTATTTGTATCACAGGTGCATTGTCCAAGGGGGCATAGGAAGTGGAGCAATGGCAGTTCAAGGTGAACAGGGTGAAAGAATGGGACACAAGGGTGACATTGAAGAGAGTCCTATTTCCTAGAGGGGGTCATGGCAATGTTCTCTGGCTTCTGCAGGGATCTTTTGTGGGGTGGTTCTCCTTCTGCAGGGGGTGGGGTGCTGGTGGCCTGTTGGTCCTGTGGTGGAGCCTCCTGTCCACTAGTGGCAGCGGAGGTGGAAGGCTATTCATTGGTTTGGCTAGTGTCAGCGGCCTGGTGGTGTGCCACTGCCTCCCTCGTGGTATTGGCTACGTCAGCCAGCACCCCTGCAATGGTGACCAGGGTGGTGTTTATGTCCTTCAAGTCCTCCCTCATCCCCAGGTACTGTCCCTCCTGCAGCCGCTGGGTCTCCTGCAACTTGTCCAGTATCTAGCCCATCATCTCCTGGGAATGGTGGTATGCTCCCAGGATCTTGGTGGGTGCCGCCTGGAAAGTCGGTTCCCTGGGCCGGTCCTCCCCCTGTCACACAACAGTCCTCCCAGCTTCCCCGTTGTCCTGTGCCTCTGTCCCCTGAACCGTGTGCCCACTGCCACTGACCCCAGATCCCGGATCGTCCTGTGTTTGTGGGGTGGCCTGGGGTCCCTGTAATGGTGGACACACTGCTGATTGACATGTCCTGGGGACAGAGGTATGGGCCTGCTAGATGGGTACTGTGGTGGTGATTCCTGAGGGGGAGGCTCTGTGGTGGTATGGGACTGTGCCTGGGTAACCGACTGTCCGGAGATCCCTGATGTGCCAGGTTGGTCATCCAGATCCAGGCATCCAGAGCTGCTGTCATCACTTTGGGCCTCCTCTGGGGGTGGACTGGAAGTTGCTGGCACCTCCTCTCTGGTGATGTTGGGTGGGGGACCTGTGGGGATGTAAATGCAATGTTATTGTTTCTGTGCGTGTCATCTTGTGCATGTGTGTATTGCCCTGTATGGTTGTTATTGCCCTGGCAGACTTACCTTTGAGTGAGTAGCTATTTGGTGGGCTAGGTGATTCTCTCCAGTGTGCATGAAGTGTTGATAGGTGTCCATGCAGGTCTCTGAGGGGTGTCCATGCATTGGTGTTACATGCAGGGCTTGGTTTTGGGATGAGTGGGTTGTGATGGTGGGGTATGTGGGAGGTAGTGAAGTGATGGGAGTGAGGGTGAGGGTGGGGGTTTGTGATGCCATGCAGGTAGCGATGTGATAATAATAGATATTTGACTTACCAGAGTCCATTCCTCCTCCTACTCCTGCCAGGCCCTCAGGATGCATGATCGCCAAGACTTGCTCCTCCCATGTGGTTAGTTATGGGAGAGGAGGTTGGGGTCCACTGTCAATCCTTTGTACAGCTAGTTGGTGTCTTGCTGCTGTGGAACGTACCTTCTCCCGTAGGTCGTTCCACCTCTTCCTGATGTCGTCCCTTGTTCTGGGGTGCTGTCCCACGGCGTTGACCCTGTTCACGATTCTCCACCATAGCTCCATCTTCCTTGCAATGGATGTCTGCTGCACCTGTGATCCAAACAGATGTGGCTCTAGCCGGATGATTTCCTCCACCATGACCCTTAGCTCCTCCTCTGAGAACCTGGGGTGTCATTGCGGAACCATAGGTGTATTATGAGTGGCGTGGGTGAGGGTGTGTGGGGTGCTGTGTTGGGGTGTGTGATGTGGGGTACGTGCATGGTGTGTAGGTGATGGTGGTGTGTGTCTGTGGTCTTGTCTGTGGTCTTGCTATCTCTCTTGTGGCACTTGTTTGTAATGGTAAAGGGTTTTGGGTAGTGTGGGTGTGTGCTTTATAGTAGTGTGGGTGTGTGAGTGTGGTGTGTGCATGTGTGTCAGGTGTGTGTTGTTCAAATTGTCCAATGTGGTGTTATTTTGTTTGAGTGTGTGTATTTTGAGCGCAGTGGTATGTACTGCCAATGGTTTAGCACCATTGAATGTCTGCCACAGGGATTCGTGGGTCATAATGCTGTGGGCGTAGTTCTGTTGGTGTAACGGTGTGGGTTTGGATACTGCCAGTTCATCACTGACCTTTGGTCTGGCGGACTTGTGTGTGTGGCTGTTTAGTGACGGATTGCTATGTGTGGGTCATAATATGGGTGGCGGTAATCCGCTGCGGCTGTGGTGTTTTGGCGGCAGTCAGCATGGCGGTAAGTGGGATTTACCACCAATGTCATAATGAGGGCCATAACTTGTTACCTAAAGTAACACAATAAATGGGTCTGTTATTCTGTGTAAAAAAGAAAGGAAACATAAATAGAAGTTAAAGTTTCATATCATAAATGTATTTCATTAATTTTGCACAATCTGTAATGGAAAGATTGTCGTTAATAATGAATAATAGTGATTTATTAAATTACCTTTTGCATGGTGAACCAAACAACGGTCACAGACAACTACAGCATATTTCCCTTCATCGTTGTTTTCTGTCACATTGTATCTGAACCTATAGTTTTGCAGCATTTTGGAAAGGGACATATTTTCAAGGTGTGGACTTCTTGGATAGTAGCTACATTTTTGTTTTTACAATATCTGTACTCTCTGGATCAAACGCTGCTAGGTACTGAATTTCCTGGAAAGACTTCAAGACTGTTTCACGTATTGGCTAGGCCTAGACTAACCCAAACAATTCCCCTAGACTTTGAGTACAAGCTAGCTGAACTCAACCTGTCACAGCAATCATAGGAAGCTATCTCCCTGTGCAAAAGTATTTTCAAGCTGAAGCTGTACAATTTCTTGGTTAGAGATTTTTCTGCAGAAATCTCGTTCCACATTCCCTTCATCTCTGTCTTCTCGGATTTAGTAATGGATGAAGTAACACAGCAAGCAACAGCAATGGAGTTTTCTGCAACAAACTGTGTGCCCATATTTGTGTACCATAATTTCAGAATGACAGGACTATAATCATTTATATACCTGGATGCCACTTATCTTCTCAGATTATAGGTATTTTTTGGTGATTCTTATGTCAGAGTATGCCTGACTGCAGAAAAAAAGTTATTCACTCTTCCTTTGAATATGATAGGTCTTGGAAATTCAAAAAAACACCTTGTATAAAATATCCCTTTACATCTGTATCTTTGATGACAATACTTGCCACATCTATGTGTCTGCAAGTGTAGAACTTGTTGTCTTAGGCCAATGTCATCAATGTCTTTTGGAATGGTGCATGTAACATAGGTGGTCATTATGACATTGGCGGTCATGTTACAGCCACGCCAGCGATGGTGGTAGTACCGTCCCCAGGTCGGCGGTAATGACCGACAAATAATGATCACGGAGGGGATCCCTCCCATAGACAGTCAATGTACCATCCCAACCACCAGCACGGTAGGACTACTGTACATGGCGGTAGCCACCTACAGACAGGCCGAAGACATGGAACTTCCCACCATATTATGACATAGCACACTGCCAGGATTTCTGGTGTAGTAGCAATGACACCAAAAGCCTGGAGGAAACCCATCATTTAAAAGAAGACACTCACCTCCAGGGACACAGAGGAGTCCGCGGGCAACATGGAATCAGAATTGCAAATTTTCCTGATGCTGTACCACGCCATGGCCATCCTGGAGCACCAACGCCGACGAAGACGACGACGGTGAATACAGCTGCCTAGCACACAAAGGAGGGAGAGAGAGAGGGTAGTGTGACACACATGCACAACACCCACCATACACACACACCACACTGCCAGAACCAGCTACGGAGTAAATCAACTGTAACAGTGCCCAGGAAAAAAGAAAGCCAGGACACATACCTCTGTTCCAACCACTGAAAATTCTGAATCCAAAACCTTACACAACTGCATATGTACATGCAGGCCCAAAGGCCAGTTCAAAGTCTCAAATGCTCACAGGGCAAAGTCCAAGTCCCAACTTGCCTCCTGAAAACATCAGGACTCCACTGTTCAGGGGCATCATGTTGGAAATGGGTAGGCACCTCAGGGGGGTGGAGGGTGCTTCTCATTGGGCGGGGGCTCCTAGCCCAATGGTTATGGAGGGGGCTCCTTGCCCACTGGTTCTGGAGGGGGCTCCTTGCCCACTGGTATTGGAGGGGTCTGCTTGCCCAATGGTTCTGGAGGAGGCTCCTTGGCCTCAGTTTTGTTAGGGGCCTCCTTGGGCTTAGTTCTGTGAGGGGCCTCCTTGAGCTTAGTTCTGTGAGGGGCCTCCTTTGCCTTGGTCTTGTGAGGGGCCACCTTGAGCTCAGTTCTGTAAGGGGCCTCCTTAGGCTTAGTTCTGTGAATGGCCTCCTTGGCCTTGTGAGGGGCCTCCTTGGGCTCAGCTCTGTGAGGAGCATCCTTGGGTTTAGTTCTGTAAGGGGTCTCCTCGGCTTTGGTCTTGTGAGGGGCTTCTTTGAGCTCAGTTCTATAAGGGGCCTTCTTGGCCTTTGTCTTAGGAGGGGTCTCCTTGGCCCTAGGTTTTGAGGTGGCTCTATGCTTTTGGTTGTCTGTTTGGGAGGCTGAGGCACTTTAACCCTCTGTTTTGGGGGTGGAGGAGGGTCGGGGGAGCTGGCGTCACACTCATGTGCCCCTTAGTGGCAGCTGGAGACTTGGGGGGTTGGTACAGAGTCAACTGGGTGCTTGAGGTACTGGGCTGGGGGGTGGGTCCTTCCTCTTACTGGCAGGATGTGGAGAGGGGAAGGAAAGAAGTCAAGGAAAAGCTTCTCAGGGCCAATGGGGCGGGATGTGGGAGGGATGGGAGTGGAGGTAGAGGGAGTGGCTGCAGGAGGCGGAGGTGTGCTGACTTGGGTGCAGGTGCATGGAGAGTGTGCATGTGTGAGGTAGATGGCTGTTGGGGGCCTGAGTGCAAGCATTTGTGTGTTTTTGGAGGGGGGCATACAGAGTGGGGATGACAAACAGGAAGTGGGTGGATGTTTTTGGAGTGTCTGCAAGTGAGGTGGGTGTGCTGCTTGATGTGGTGATGGTGGTGACTGCACATGTGGTGTGTGGGGTGCATGTCTACAGGTCCGCTGTTGTGGTGACTGTGGGCAAGGCTGTACAGGTGGCAAGTTCAGGGACTGTTGATGCAGTGCATGCAGGTGTGAGTGCAGATGTGACTGTGAGGGAGAAGGAGGAGGGGGAGACAGTGGAGGTGGTGGATGATGTTCTGTGTGCATCTGTCTGTTGGCTGTGTGAGTGCTTCTGTACTGAAGTGTGATGCCTATGTTTGTCTGTGCGAGTCTTGTCTGATGTTTTGTGTGCATGCTTGTATGAATGTGTGCGTGGGATGGGTTGGGGGTGAGGAGACTGGGACTGGGAAGTGGTTGTTGGAGGGGGGATGGAAGGAACAGGGACACGGGCTGTCATCAGTGAAGAGGCCAGAGCCTGAAACAATCTCTGTAGGGCCGCCAAGCCACAATGAATGCCCTCCAGGAAGGCATTGCATTGCTGCATCTGGGATACCAGCCCCTAGATGCCATTCACTTTGGTTGACTGCCCTACAGAGATAAATCTCAGGAGGTCAATAGCGTCCTCACTGAGGGCAGCAGGGCTGACTGCGGCAGGCATGTAAGAAACATCCTGTGGATCACTAAAAAAAATTTAAGTATTAAGTATTTCAATATAATGGATTCATATACAGTTCTTAATTGATTTAAACCATCATAAGATTGAAAATGAGTAAATGTGGCAATGACATGTATCAAATATTTAATCCTAAATGAATATGTAAATCATTCAAAGGAAAAATAACAACAAAACAAAGTAACCCATTATTCAACTTATATGACCTATGAAGTTTAAAACTACAAGTCCAAATAGAAAGTTAACAAGAAAAAAAGGATCAGTCCATCAAATACGTGTCACATTCCTGCTTGTAGATAGGAAGTTTCATCTCCTAGTATAGTCCATTCAACGAAGATGCTGCTAGTAGTCATAAGAATCAACCTAGTTTAAATCTCCAGCCCAGCCGACATGTGTTTCGTCCAAATAAGGACTTTATCAAGGCTGATTGAAATAATAACATATATAATAATCAAATTATAATTCACAGATGACTACTGTGTTAATAAACGTGATCAGTTAGTCAACCATCAAACTGTGCAAAGGAAATAAACCAAGCCAAATAACCCAATGCTCCCCACAAATGTAAAATCAAGCAACCAGAATGCAAATAAATAAATGAATCAAGTGCTTTAAAAAATAAGAGAACCATCTTATTAGTCCCACGTCCATTCGTGTATATATACATGCAGTATGATAGTTACCAAGGTATCAAACCAACCATAGTTTTAAAAAGTATAGTAAATACCTTTCATATACAGGCTATATCCCATATATTCCTGATACAGTCCTACATATATATGAAAAGAAGTTAAAGTATATCTTAAGTCCATACAGATTGGTAATGAAATCCAAAAATCAAGCATCCTCAAACCACTGACCTGTATATACAAATCAATATTAATGAAAATGTATCTTGATAAGGAAACCGGTACACAAAGACCATACAAAGAACCGGTCATCTCTAAGGGATTCTCATGGACCCCATGTCAATTCATTCTGAAAAATGCCAAAGAATAATATAATTAGTGCAACACATACCTTAATTAAAGGTTCCAGTCTAAAGGCACGACATACCCAATAGTCTAACCAATTGCTGACTGGGGCAGGGCCTGAGGTGTCTGGGGTAAAGAAAATGACCTGCCTCCTGGGTGAACAGGCACGGCAACTTGGTGGGGGGCTACTGGGAGGGTGGTGCTGGTACGGGGTGCCAATAGAATCTGTAGCTGGGGTGGTCCCAGATGGATCCGCCACCACCAAGGATATCCCATCAGAGGAGGAATCGGAGTCAGTGGTATCAGCTCCTGTCCTCGCCATGGTGTTCCCCTCCCCCTCCGTCTCATTGCCCCCCTAGGCATCGGTAGATTCTGACTCCTGAGTCCGTTGGGCTGCAGCTCCCTCTGCGGGCTGCAGGCTGCCCCTGCTATCTTGCCAGATGATGCTAATGCACACATGGACAGGATGACAAAAGGTGAAAGAGGTGGAGAAAAAAAGGGAGCACAGGGTCAATCCCAGCACAGACAGAACAGATGGCATACACATCACTGTCAGACACTGAGACTGAGAATGGGCAGTATGGACCACACTGGCATACCATTGGCACAGCAGGTAGGAGCCAAACCCTGCCAGCTACACACCAACTGGGACCAACTAAGCCCTGTCTGCCATGGAAAGCCAGCTGCCTAGCTATCAAAATCATGCATTTCACCCTATTAACCTAAGTTGGACCATGCAGCAATGTCTAAACTGGCATACTGGGGCATCCACTGACTAGTACTCTACACCCAAATCCCATGCCAGGCAACAGAGATGGTTGTCAAACAAACTGTACTCACCACTTGTGGCTGATGCAATGCCCTCAAGTGCCCATCCAGCTTTGGGCAGGCCACTGCCAGTATGCGAGCCATCAAGGGGGTCAGGTTCAGATGGGCCCCCCTCCATCATTGGGAGGCCGTCCCCAGCTGGACCTCCGTGGTCTTCCATGCCCAGCGTCTCAGGTCCCATCTCCGAGCCTCTCCAACTCCTTTGACGAGAAGACTGGGTCCCTTTCCCCTGTTGTGTCATGGCAGGTTCCAGACACAGGTCACCGCAGCACACACAGTGGAGATGTCGTCCTGTGGGAAGTCAGGAATCAAGTGAAGTGATAGATATAAAATGTCGGTCACGTCCAAGGTGGTGAACACTGTCACCGCTGGCGTTGATCATCATTGATTCCCATACTCCATAGAGGCTCATGTTAGCCAATGAGGGATTGCACATTAGTGCAGACCGCCTCCCGCCATGACACGAACACCAGCGGAGTGAGGTCACTTCCAGCTGTCCCTGCATACAGGACATACGGTTGCCATTTTCTAATGCTAGTACACATGTACATATTAATAAGTGCATCATTGTAGTTGAATGTACTCACCTAGACAATTCCAGAGTCCAACATACATGCATGCTCTGTGTACACCGCTGTAGTGTGTTCATAGTTCCTATAGTTACTGCCTTCTTACTTTTGGTTCCCTTAGGTACCAACCACTGCGGAGGAATAGCAGGAGGGAAGCACACGTGTACAGACACCTTGTGGTCTTGGCTACACTGGAGGACAGGCACATCATACTCACCTATCGTCTGGACAAGGCCACAATCACAGAACAGTGTGCACAATTGGAGCCTGATCTGCTACCTGCTATCCGTTGCACAACAGTAATACCCCCTCTTCTGCAGGTACTATCAGTGTTCCATTTCCTGGTAACTGGCTCTTTCCAGGTGACAGTGGGCTTGGCTGCAGGAATGTCACAGCCAATGTTCTCTATTGTGCTTGCAAGCGTTTTGGCAGTCTTGCTCAAACACATGTGGAGCTACATAGCATTCCCCCAAGTAGCTGATTTACCCACTGGGAAGGTAGTATTCTATGCAATCGGACATGTACCACATGTTATTGGGGCCATTGATGGGACCCATATTCCCTTAGTCCCCCCCAGAGCCAATGAACAAGTGTACAGTAATAGGAAGAGTTTCCACTCACTCAATCTCCAGATGGTTTGCCTTGCTGACCAGTACATATTCGACGTCACTGCCAAGTATCCTGGGTTGGTGCATGATGCCTTTGTCCTGAGGAATAGCAGTGTTCCACAGCTGATGGCACAACTAAAGAGGCACAGAGTGTGGCTTATAGGTGAGCCTGAGTCCCATTGTGCAGGGCTAATGTGTGTCCCTCACTTCTTGCAGGTGATTTCGGCTACCCAAACCTGTCCTGGCTCTTGACCCCTGTTAGGAATTCAAGAACAGGGGCTGATAATAGGTACAATGATGATCATGGGTGTACCAGGAGAATAGTTGAAAGGACCTTCGGACTCCCGAAGGCTAGGTTTAGGTGTCTACAGGTGGATCCCTATGCTATTCCCCTGAGAAGGTGTGCAGGATTGTTGTTGTGTGCAGCATGTTGCGCAGTTTGGCCCTTAGACGCCATGCACCCTATTGGCAAGAGTAGAGGGGTGACAATACAACTGTGGCAGCAGTGGACACTGAGGACAGTGATGACGAGGAAGAGGAGGTAGATGTGGACAACAGGACACATATGATCCAGCGGTACTTCCAATGACACTCAGGTGAGACTGTTGAACTAAACATTTTTCCATTTCAGTGTTGTGTTGTGTGACTGTAGCATTATGCTAGTCATTACCTTTCTATCCCACCTGACTGTCACCAATACCTTCCCTTGTTACAGATGTTGCTGTGGTTACAACAATGTCATGCTGTGATGTGTACAGACTACTGAGACACATTTGTAGAACAGATCAACATATTACTGGACATTTACACAGGATCATGCAGTTCATTACAGTGCAAAACATTGGGCATTACCTTCAGCTAAAGCACTATTACTGAAGTTGTGTCCAAGGGTGTTTATTAAAAAATTGGTATACAATGCAAAGTGCAATAGAGTGGAGTGAGGGTTGGGAATAGTCCAGTGTACTGGGCCAGTCTGTTTGTACCACAGGTCCAGTGTCCAAGGGGCCATAAGAATGGGACCAATGGCAGTTCAAAGTGGACAAGGTAACACAGTGAAACACAAGGGGACATTCAAGAGGAGCTCATTTCCGGGTGTCTGTCTGGGTAGCAGGGACCGTTGGCGGGGTGGTTCACCTTCTGCAGGGGGAAGGGAGCTGGTGGCCTGTGGGTCCTGTGGCAAAGCCTCCTGTCCACTAGCTGCAGGATATTGGGAGTGTTGGTCAGTACACTGGATAGTGGAAGGGCCCGCTGATGTGCTGTGTAGTCCCTCATGATGTTGGCCATTTCACCCAGCACCCCTGCAATGGAGAACATGGTGGTGTTCAGGGCCTGCAATTCTTGCTTGATCTCCTGGTGTTGTTCCCCCTGCAGCCACTGGTTCTCCTGCATGATATTTATCACCTGACTCATCTTGTCCTGATATTTTTGGTAAGCCCCCAGGGCATCAGTGAGTGCCTCCTGGGCAGTCTGTTCCCCGGGCCTGTCCTCCCCCTGGTGCACATCTGTCCTCCGACTGTCCCTGGCCCCCTGTGCCTGTGCCCCCTGAACGGTGTGCCCACTGCCACTGACCCCAGGACCCTCATTGTCCTGCCTGTGAGGTGTGAACTGGGTTCCCTGTACAGGTGGGCACACTACTGATTGACGTGTCCTAGGGACAGGGTTCTGGGGACATTGGGTGGCTGCTGTGGTGTTGGATTCTGAGGGGGGAGGCTCTGTAGTGGACTGGGTGTGGGCTGGGGTAGCCGACTGACCAGTGGTCCCTGATGGGCCAGGGAGTTCATACAGATCCAGAACTTCGGAGTTGCTGTCATCACTGGGGGCATCTTCCGGTGGGAGACTGGGTAGCCATGGTACCGCCTTGCCGCTGAGATTGGCTGGGGCCCCTGTGGGGATGTAACTGGTATATTATGCTGCATGTCTGTGACATATTCTGCATCACAAGCTTCACCTATATTTTTGCTGTTGCCCTGCTACCTTTGTTTGTTTATAATGATGGATTGTGGGATTGTTAGTTCTCCATTCTGTGCATGCATTGGTGGTGGGTGTACATGCAGGGCTGAAGGGATGTGCATGCAGTGAGTATGGCATGTAGGACTTGGCATTTAGGTTTGTTAAAATGTGGTGGTGCACTGTGTGGGATGGCATGGGGTGATGGGTGTCAGGGTGAGGGGTCGTGGTGGCATGCAGGTATGGGGGTGATAGGTAGTAAATGTTGACTCACCAGTGTACAGTGCTCTGGCTACTCCAGTGAGGCCCTCAGAATGCAGGATTGCCAAGACTTGCTCCTCCCATGCTGTCAGCTGTGGAGGAGGAGGTTGACCGCAAGTCCTCTGGATGGCGAGCTGGTGCCTTGCTGCAGTGGAACATACCTTCTCTCATAGGTCCTTCCACCTCTTCCGAATTTCGTCCCTTGTGCATGGATGTAGTCTTATGTTGTTCACTCTGTCTATGATCCTCTGCCATAGCTCCATCTTCCTAGCAATGGGTATTTGCTGGACTTGTGCTACAAAAAGCTGTGGCGCTACCCTGACTATTTCCTTAACCATGTCCCCCAACTCCTCATTGGTGAAACAGGGGTGCCTTTATGGGGACATGGGTGTTGTGTGGTGTGTGTAGGTTGTGCAGAGAGTGATGTATGATGTGGTGGGGTGTGTGGTATGTGGTGCGTGTGGGCTGAATAGGTAGTTGTGATATGTGTGTGCAGTTCTCTTTTGGATTGTCATCACAAAGTGTAGCCGTCTTGTGTTGGCAAAGGAATGTGGGTGATGTGGGTATGTGTTTTATAGGGCTATTGGTGGGTGTGTGGGGTGTGTGTATATTTGTGTCAGGTGTGTTTTTTTTTATTCTGGCCAATGTTGTCTTGTTTTGTATTTGGGTGTCCTTAACCACCTTGGCTGTGTGCACCGCCAATGGTTTACCACCAATGAATGTCCGCTGTGGTGTTTCGAGGGTCAATATTTGAAGAGCGATATTTTGGTGGCATAACGGTATGGGTGGTAGTTCTGACAGTTTATCACGTTCAGTGGGTCTGGTAGATTTGTGTTTGTGGCTGTTTTCTGTCAGTTTTGTGTGTATGTTTTCATAATTTGGCAGATGTTCGCCTCAGCAGCCGTATGTTTGCGTCAGTCACCGCGGCTGTATTTGGAATTTAACACCAATATCATAATGAGGGTCATAGTTTTCTATAAAAGACAGTACAGATTCATCACTAAGAGTTCCAAATTATCAGTGCATACTTTAACCATAACAGCATGTGTACATGAGGAGCACCTCTTGCCTGGTAGTCTTTACACCAAAAAGAAATCTGTAACTTCAGCAAGAGGAGGATTTGTCTTATTACATATGAAACACAGCAAAGCTTTAAACTTGTGATTAACATACCTACATACAATGTCAGGATCCAAAGAGCAAAGTTCTTCTACTATCTTCAAATTAATTTCCTTACTCTTCGAGTTTGCTTCTCTTATAAACTCAAGTAAATCATCCCATGCATATTCTATGCAACTAAGTGGGACAAACCAAGTAGGTGCACCTAAGTTTCAGAGCACACATTTAAGCTCTCCATGATGACAATACCAATACTCATGGGTTCCAGGTTGACATGCCACCATCAAATTAACCCCAACGGTGCCTTGGATGAGGTGATCTCGTCCAAGGCACCGGTTCCCGGGTGCCTTGGACGAGATCACCTCGTCCTGCACCCAGGAACTGGGGGGAGCACTAGCACTCCCCCATGGGCTCCCCACCCACCCCCCCGGTGGTGGATGGAAGGGGAAGCCCTTCCCCTTCCACCCCAACCCCCCCACCCCCTGTGACGTCAGCGCGCATCGCGTGCTGACAATCACAGAGGGCCTCCTCCATCGCGCTGGAAGAGCTTCCAGCGTGATCGAAAGAGAAATGCAAAGCATTTCTCTTTCGATCACATGGAGGAGGCCAGAGAGGGTTCAAAGGGAAGGAAATTCCTTTCCTTCCCTTTGAAGTCTCTCTTGGCATTTCAAAAGCCGGATTGCAAGCAATCCGGCTTTTGAAACGCCCACTAGACACCAGGGATTTTTTTTTTTATTAGAAATTGGCATAACGGAGCGACCCCTTAGGCAAGGGTCGCTCCCCTAGGGGGCAAATTATATTTAGGCCATTTCTGCCTCCCTTGGGGGCAGATTGGCCTATTTTTATGAGGCCTATCTGCCCCCAAGGGGGACAGAAACCACTAGACACCAGGGAGTTGTTTTTTTTTACGTGAATTTCACGCAAGGGGAGCGACCCCTTAGGCAAGGGTCGCTCCCCTAGGGGGCAAATTTATTTTAGGCCATTTCTGCCCCCCCAGGGGCAGATCGGTCTATTGTTATAACCTCTAGGTGCCAGGGCAAATTATTTTTTGTGTGTTTTTTTTTTGTTAGGCATTAGGCAAGGGTCGCTCCCCCGGGGGGCAAACTGTATTTAGACCATTTCTCCCCCCCTTGGAGGCAGATCGGCCGATTTTAGGTCAATCTGCCCCCAAGGGGGCAGAAACCACTAGGACCGGGGATTTTTTTTTTGTGCCAATGTCACGCAAGGGGAGCGACCCCGTATTCAAGGGTCGCTCCCGGGGGGGGGTTTGGGGGGTGGGGGGTCAAATCTATTTTAGGCCATTTCTGCCCCCCTGGGGGCAGATCGTCCCATTGATATTAGGCCGATCTGCCCCCAGGGGGGCCGAAACCTCTAGACGCCAGGGCTAATTTATTTTGTGTTTTTTTTTTTTTTTGGATGGGGAGCGACCCATTAGGCAAGGGCCGCTCCCCTGGGGGGCAAATTGTATTTAGACCATTTCTGCCCCCCTTGGAGGCAGATCGGCTGATTTTAGGTCGATCTGCCCCAAGGGGGCAGAAACCACTAGGACCGGGGATTTTCTTTTTGTGCCAATGTCACGCAAGGGGAGCGACCCCGTAGGCAAGGGTTGCTCTCGGGGGGCTGGGGGATATTTATTTTAGGCCATTTAGGTGAGCAAGAGGCCAAAATCCACAGGTAGGCACTTTATAAAAAACACCTCTGTTTTCAGTGAAAATATGTAATGTGTCCACGTTGTGTTTTGGGCCATTTCATTTCGTGGGCGCTAGGCCTACCCACACAAGTGAGGTATAATTTTTATCGGGAGACTTGGGGGAAGGCTGGGTGGAAGGAAATTTGTGGCTCCTCTCAGATTCCAGAACTTTCTGTCACCGAAATGTGAGGAAAATGTGTTTTTTTAGCCAAATTTTGAAATTTTAAAAGAATTCTGGGTAACAGAACCTGGTCAGAGCCCCACAAGTCACCCCATCTTGGATTCCCCTCGGTCTCTAGTTTTAAAAAATGCACAGGTTTGGTAGGTTTCCCTAGGTGCCGGCTGAGCTAGAGGCCAAAAGCTACAGGTAGGCACTTTGCAAAAAACACCTGTGTTTTCTGTCAAAAATTGTGATGTGTCCACGTTGTGTTTTGGGGCATTTCCTGTCTCGGGCGCTAGGCCTACCCATACAATTAAGGTATCATTTTTATCCGGAGACTTGAGGGAATGCTGGGTGGAAGGCAATTTGTGGCTCCTCTCAGATTCCAGAACTTTCTGTCACCGAAATGTGAGGAAAACGCGTTTATTTTGCCAAATTTTGAGGTTTGCAAAGGATTCTGGGTAACAGAACCTGGTCAGAGCCCCACAAGTCACCCCATCTTAGATTCCCCTAGGTCTCTAGTTTTCAAAAATGCACAGGCTTGGTAGGTTTCCCTAGGTGGCGGCTGAGCTAGAGGCCAAAATCTACAGGTAGGCACTTTGCAAAAAACACCTCTGTTTTCTGTCAAAAATTGTGATGTGTCCACGTTGTGTTTTGGGGCATTTCCTGTCGTGGGCGCTAAGCCTACCCACACAAGTGAGGTATCATTTTTATCGGGAGACTTGGGGGAACATAGAATAGCAAAACAAGTGTTATTGCCCCTTGTCTTTCTCTACATTTTCTCCTTCCAAATATAAGAGAGTGTGTAAAAAAGACGTCTATTTGAGAAATGCCCTGTAATTCACTCAATCAATCAATCACAATATTTATAGAGCGCGCTACGTACCCGTTAGGGTTTCAAGGCGCTGAGGGGGGGGGGGTTGCTGCAATAGGTCGAAGAGCCAGGTCTTGAGGCGTCTCCTGAAGGTGAGAAGGTCCTGGGTCTGCCGCAGGGGGGTCTTGAGGGTGTTCCAGGTCTTGGTGGCGAGGTAGGAGAAGGATCTGCCGCCAGAGGTCTTGCGTTGGAAGCGGTGAACGATGGCGAGGGAGAGGTTGGCAGAGCGGAGTTGGAGGGAGGGGACGTAGAAGCTGAGTCTGTTGTTTAGGTAGGCGGGTCCGGCGTTGTAGAGTGCCTTGTGAGCGTGGGTGAGGAGCTTGAAGGTGATCCTCTTGTCCACGGGGAGCCAGTGGAGGTCTTTCAGGTGGTGGGAGATGTGGCATCGGCGGGTACGTCGAGGACCAGTCGGGCGGGTGCGTTTTGGATGCATTGGAGTCGTCGGATGTCTTTTGCTGGGATGCCTGTGCAGAGTGCGTTGCCGTAGTCTAGTCTACTGCTGACGAGGGCGTGGGTCACCGTTTTTCTGGTTTCCGTCAGGATCCATTTGTAGATTCTACGGAGCATGCAGAGGGTGTTGTAGCAGGAGGAGGATACTGCGTTGACCTGCTTGGACATGGTGAGGGCGGAGTCGAGGACGAAACCAAGGTTGCATGCGTGGTTGGCTGGCGATGGAGGGGGTCCCAGCGCGGTGGGCCACCAGGAGTCGTCCCAGGCCGAGGGGGTGCGTCCGAGGATGAGGACCTCCGTCTTGTCGGAGTTCAACTTCAGGCAGCTATTTCTCATCCACTCGGCAATGGACTTCATTCCCTCGTGGAGGTTGGCTTTGGTGGTGTGTGGGTCTTTAGTGAGGGAGAGGATGAGCTGGGTGTCGTCAGCGTAGGAGAGAATGCTGAGGTTGTGCTGACGGGCCAGTTGTGCGAGGGGGGCCATGTAGACGTTGAACAGCGTCGGGCTTAGAGAGCAGCCTTGGGGTACACCGCAGATGATGTTGGTGGCTTCGGAGCGGAAGGGTGAGAGTCGGACTCTCTGGGTTCTGCCGGAGAGAAAAGAGGAGATCCAGTTGAGGGCTTTTTCTTGTATTCCGGCTTCTTGGAGGCGTGTTAGTAGGGTGCAGTGGCAAACTGTGTCGAAGGCTGCGGAAAGGTCCAGGAGGATGAGGGCAGTTGTTTCGCTGTTGTCCATTTGTTGTCTGATGTCATCTGTGGCGGCGAGGAGAGCGGTCTCGGTGCTGTGGTTGCGTCTGAAACCGGACTGGGAGGGGTCCAGGATGGAGATGTCCTCGAGGTGGTAGGTGAGCTGAGTGGTGACGATCTTCTCGATGACCTTCGCCGGGAAGGGGAGGAGGGAGATCGGGCGGATGTTTTTGAGGTCGTTGGGGTCTGCCTTGGGTTTCTTGAGGAGGGCGTGGATTTCGGCGTGCTTCCAGCTGTCCGGGAAAGTCGCGGTTTCGAAGGATAAGTTGATGACCTTTCGAAGTTGGGGGGCGATGGTAGAGTCGGCTTTGTTGTAGACGTGGTGTGGGCATGGGTCTGAAGGGGATCCTGAGTGGATGGAGTTCATGATTTTGCAGGTTTCGGCGTCATCTACATGGGTCCAGGCTGTAAGGCGGTTGGCGCAGGAGGAGTTGTCGGGGGTGGGGTCTGGCGGAGGCATGGTGTTGAGGCTGTCGTGGATGTCGGCGATCTTCTGATAGAAGAAGGTGGACAGGGCGTCGCAGAGTTCTTGGGATGGTGGGATGTCATTGACGTTGGCGCTGGGGTTGGAGAGCTCTTTCACGATGCAGAAGAGTTCTTTGCTGTCGTGTGCGTTGTTGTTTAGGCGTTCTGTGAAGTGGGAACGTTTGGCGAGTCGAATTAGTTGGTGGTGCTTGCGGGTGGCTTCCTTGTGGGTTGCCAGGCTGTTAGGTGTGCGTTCGAGGAGCCATTTCTTCTTTAGTTTCTGGCAGGTGCGTTTGGCGGTGATGAGTTCGTCTGTGAACCAGGCGGCTTTTTTCTTTTCTTGGTTGACGGTGGGCCTCTTGAGTGGTGCGAGGGTGTTGGCGCAGTCGTAGATCCACGGTCGTAGGTTGATGGCGGCGGTGTCCGGGTCGGTGGGGTCAGTCGGCGGGTTCTGGGCGAGGGTGCTGTTCAGTTGGTCTTTCGGTGACTTTGCTCCAGCGGCGGTGAGGAGGTAGTGGGGTGTGGTGGTGTTCGGTGTGCTGTGAAGTGGACGCAGTGGTGGTCGGTCCAGTGGAGTTCGGTGGTGTGGTTGAAGGTGACGTGGTTGCTTGCGGAGAAGATCGGATCGAGCGTGTGGCCGGCGATGTGGGTGGGTGTGTTGACCAGTTGTCTGATAATTCACATGCTAGTATGGGCACCCCGGAATTCATAGATGTGCAAATAACCACTGCTCCTCAACACCTTATCTTGTGCCCATTTTGAAAATACAAAAGTTTTCTTGATAGCTATTTTTCACTCTTTATATTTCAGCAAATGAATTGCTGTATACCCGGTATTGAATGAAAACCCACTGCAGGGTGCAGCTCATTTATTGGCTCTGAGTACCTAGGGTTCTTGATGAACCTACAAGCCCTATATATCCCCGCAACCAGAAGAGTTCAGCAGACGCAACGGTATATTGCTTTAAAAAAACTGACATTGCAGGAAAAAGTTACAGAGTAAAATGTAGAGAAAAATTGCTGTTTTTTTCACCTCAGTTTGGGTTTTCTGATTCAAGTCTGCCTGTTCCTGAAAGCTGGGAAGCTGGTGATTTTAGCACCACAAACCCTTTGTTGATGCCATTTTCAGGGGAAAAACCACAATCCTTCTTCTGCAGCCACGTTTATCCATTTTGTTTAAAAAAACAAAATTTTCACTGTATTTTGGCAAATTTCTTGGCCTCCTTCAGGGGAACCCACAAAGTCTGGGTACCTCTGTAATCCCTAGGATGTTGGAAAACAAGGACGCAAATTTGGCTTGGCTAGCTTATGTGGACAAAAAGTTATGAGGGCCTAAGCACAAACTGCCCCAAATAGCCAAAAAAAGGCCTGGCACAGGAGGGGGAAAAGGCCTGGCAGCGAAGGGGTTAATGAAGTTCTATTCCAGCTTTTCACCCTTACCTTGTACTTCGTCTAAAAAACTCCCTTGCATAGAGATTTTGCAGATTTATTCTTTAGAATATGGTTTACAGCATAAGACAGTGCTGACAAGTCATTCTCAAATAATTGATAGAATTCATAGGGAATTCACTGTCGAAACGTAGGGGCCTTTGAATATAGTCTTGTTGACCTGTACTCAACTACTGGTATTGGTACAGTCCGGTCATTGCATCGGCTACTTACTCCAGTGGGAAATAGCTATGGAAAGCAGCAAGCCTCTAAACATTTTTCCACACAATTATTGGAGCTCCTGTAACTTGTTTCATTTGAACAAGATCAATGCCATCCCCAATATCTTCCTTGGAATGAAGCGGATGGCTACTGTAGTGCTCATATACTTCTTCTGACCTCTGTGTTTTCTACTTGATTGTAAAGCTTCATCATCGATACAACTTACTTCTCCAAAAATATCAACATTTTTGTAAAACACATTGGGCCTCATTGTGAACATTGGCGGCTGAGCCCGCCATGCCAGTGGCAGTGGTAGTGACCGCCACCGGCATGGCGGGCTCAGCCGCCAAATAATGAAGGCTGTGGGGACCGCCACAGGTGGCCTTCCACTACCGCCAGGCTACTGCCAACAGGCAGCCTCAGGATGGCGGAAATCATTATCTGACAGGGCAGCTCTGAATAATGATCCCTTTTTCTCCAGCCTTTCCCTGGCGGGTTCTCCCACCAGGGAAAGGCTGGTGGAAGGGGTGCTTGGGCCCCCTGGGGGGCCATGCACTACCCATGCACTTGGCATGGGCAGTGCAGGGGCCCCCGTGCAGTGCCCCGTTGCGCAGGTCACTGCCCGATTTACGGGCAGTGATCTGCCCGACGGGTGCTGCTGCACCTGCCGCACACCAACATTGGCGGCGGCTCCATTTGGAGCCACCATCTATGTTAAGGCCCTTTTCCCTGCTGGGCCGGCAGGGAAAACATTATGCGGCCGGCAGCGGGGTCGTCGTACTATTGGTCTTCTGTTGGTCTTCTGTTGACTGCCAGCACTGATCTCGGCGGTCTTTACCCCGAGATCATAATGAGGGCTATTATTTTCTTTCAAGTAAAATGTGGCTTTATTCACTTTACTGACATGCACTAACTCTAGCCAGATTTTTTCGTTTTTTGGTGGGCACACCATTTACTAGAATGATGAGTGGTTTATCAACATCTCTGTCAGCACCCAGAGTCTCAACATTTTATTTAAAATCTAAAGGTAAGCAGACAACTCTTCCTTTAACTCCTTTCTGTAGCTCTGTTGGTGGTAGTTTTCCTGTCATCGATTCCATTCGAACTATTGCTTGAAATAGATGTATAGTTTGAATGATAATTGATTCATAAACTTTTAATTATTGAAGTTCTACTGGGATCAATATCAATTCTAATCTGTTATGCATTGCTCAAGCTAGCATTTTATTCTTCTCTAATATATCATAACAATACATACATATTGTTTGCTTTATGGCTAAATCAAAGCATTCTTCTACAAGCAGACTTGTTCCAAATTCCTGCCACTTATCTTTGTTTTCTTCTTCAGTTTTAGAAAATACTTACCTTATGTGTTTGGCTTTTGTAATGAGTGTAATGACGACAAATACAAACACACTCTGGTTTTTCTGATGAAAGTGTGTTCAACGTCGCTATCTCTTGTGTACATTTATAAATACTAATCTCTGTGTCTTGTTGCTCCACACCTTCAGTCATTAACTCTTCATTTTCCCTACACTCCTCTTCAGGACCAAAGAAATGGAACTAAATATCATCGCAAAAATCCTCTACCTCTGCCACAGTACCATACAATAGAGCTCTATACATCTCTCCTACGAAAATGCAATTTTGCATTTCTTAAATAGCAATTTCATAGAAATTGCTATTTAAGAAATACAAAATGCAATACACTAAGATACTGAATTCCTAATAGTGATTCCTACAAAGTAGGAATCACTATTAGAAAATAGCTATTAAGAAACCTCATTGCATTTGAGTCAATGGACTGATTTTCCATTTCCTAAATAGCAATTTCTTATTAGGAAATCTCTATCTAGGAAATGCAAAACCAAGGATGGCAATGAGCAAAAGGCCCTCCCTTGGTGCACCCCAAAAATAGGGGTGCACCTGTAGAGCACACATATGCCTAAGGGACATGTGTGTGCTCTATTGCAATTAAAATAAAAAAAACACTTTGGGGTAATTTTTTGAAATTGCACCTGGTTACCATCAACTTCAAGTCGATGGAAATTGCATCTTCTAAATGCCCAATTCGCATTTAGGAAATGCATGGTACATCAAAATAGGAATCTTAAATAGGAAATTGCAATTTGCAATCCCTTAAAGGCTTTGTTCATAAGAAAAGCCCAGTTTGCATTTCTTACTGGCCCTAAATAGCGATTTGGACCATTAAGTAATGCAAACAGGCTTCGTACATCTGGTCCTTAGTGTATTTCCCAAATTTGCACAGCTGTAATTCTTGCATTATTATAATTTTCAGTTTCAGACTCCTGCATGAAAATTCTCTTAGGAATGTTCTCAATTTATCAGTTAATTCCTAACGGATAATGCAAATACTGCTACTCTTCCACTTGTACACAGGGGCCTGGCTACATCTCCCTTGCACCACTTCTGCAATCACTTCTTCTACATTTCTTGGAACTATATCTTCTTTCCCTCTGGACTACCATCTTTTACTTCATAGCAACAGCCAGTTTTGTCAACTGCATGCACTAATGTGTTCTCTTGTATGTAGCTCCCTTCATTAAAAATGTTTCTGTTCTAAATGTGCGCATCCATTCACCTTTAATTATTTTCTAAAAATTACTTTTCTTAAGAAGCCTTCTACTTATGTTCTTTTCCTTGTACAAAATACTGTTTTGCCTTGTGTCTTCATTCTGTTCATTACTAAGATAATGTTTTGTTTTCAGAGCAAATGCTTTCTCAACTATACTCTCAATATTTTGCTTTTGCTTAAGTTTAGCACTTCTCTTATACTTCATCAAATTTGGATTTATTGTGTTTTGAAACATTTTTACTCTTAACTCCTTAAACTGCTTCTGTCTCCAAGTCAAAGTCTCCATTTTCTTATTAGATTTCCTACTTTTACCACCATGCACTTCCTCCTGTTTATCATTACATTTCAAACGTCCTTTTTAAATTTTGCTCATTTTGCATTTTACGGCATATTTTTTTCAATAAATCCTTAGTACTCTTATCAGCAAGTGTTTTCTTTCTCCAAATATTGTTTACCTTATCTTCCTTTTCACTGTCAGTTTTAACAAGATGTACTGTTGTTTCTGTTTCTTTCTTTGTTTTTTGTCAGGCATTGTCAATCTTTTTTTTTTGAATGAGAGTAGATTTCTGAAAATCAAATACACAATACATTTACCTCAACAGAATATAGCATAAAATTAGATATGACAAGTAACTAACTGGTCATTCAACTGTTTAAATGGTTGTAGAAATATCTCAGTATACATCTATGAATGTGTATAGTAGTTATTGAATACATAGGACACATTGGACCTCATTCCGACTTTGGCGGTCTTTTGGCAAGACTGCAGCGGTGGCGGCCACCAAAAGACTACCATGTTGGTGGTCATCTGAATGCCGTATTGTGACCCACACCGTGAAGACTGCCAAAAAACAGCCAAAAATCCAAAACCACCAGGACACTGGAGGGAGTGAAAGAGGTGGTTCCACCACCAGCTCCGCCAGCCTGACACAGATCTGCCCACCAGATTACGACCCACAAATCACCACAGAAGTTCTTCCATGGCAGAAAAAATTGGAGGTATGAGCCGCAGTGGTCAGAAACCACCACTGACAGAACACAACACCACATTGGACAGTTTCAATTCCCCACACCTGACACACATCCACACACCACTATATAACACACCCCAACACAACCCACAAGCCCTTGCAACAAAACCACAATACTAAGGGACAGCTAGCACATACACATGGAGAGTCCCCTAACACTATAGGCACACACACATCACATGCATCACACACCACCTAAACGAACACAATACACACATAAGGAACCCACATATCCCACAACAACCGTCCATCCCTCACCATGAACCACCCACACCCCATCAATCACCCAACACTGCACCCTTTCATACACAACACCCCCCACACCATCACCATAAGCACAACCATGTCCTCACAAAAGCACCTACAATTCACCAACGATGAGTTGAAGGACATGGTGGATGAAATTGTCAGGGTAGAGCCACAACTGTTTGGAGCACAGGTCCAGAAAACCTCAATAGTCAAGAGTGTCAACTAAGTGGGCAGCCATCCAAGCACAAGGGACAACATCAGGAAGAGGTGAAACGACCTACAGGGGACAGTGCGTTCCATGGCATCAAGATGCCAGATAGCTGCACAGAAGGCAGGTGGTAGGCTCCCACCTCCCCCCCACAGTTCACCTCTTTGGAGGAGAAGGTCTTGGAGATACTGCATCCTAAGGGCCTGTCTGGATTACCTGGGGGACTGGATTCTGGTAAGTACCCACAACATCATTGTCACACAATTGTCATGTACTGCAGGCTTCCTCACCACCCAAATATCCCTTCATTCACTGAATGTCCCACTACACCTACCTGTCAATCACCCAATGCCCCTCTCCTGCATGCCACCACCCCACACAGCCCTAATGCCCGCACAGCCCTGGCAGGGACACGAATACCACAGGCTAATCCTATCACTAAAACTCCCACAATGCATCCATCCATAAATGGGAAAACCTGCTATGTGCATATCACCTCACATCACATGCATGTATGATAATAGTACTATCTACACCAACTAGAATGTATAACTGAGGACCAGTACATGGCAATGACAGGAAAGCAGTGGCACACCACAATGGCAAGAAAGGCAAAACACAGCTACAGCTCAGTGACAAATCCAAATGGATACTGATCCATACCCCCCAAGCCTGTAATGGAATGAACATGGTTTGGAAAGGAAGATGCCAGACTCCATGCATATGCACAACATCCAGAGACAGGAATAGTACCCTTGTATTGTCACATAGGCCCTCATTATTCTAATGAGACTACTGGATTTTGAGCAACAAGATCTTCCACAGTGTGGGAGACTGAGTCTGACCCACGGTGGGTGACACCTGTCGCTCCAAATCTGGGTTTTGCCCCGGCTAACTAGCAGTGCCTCATCTCTCCCAAAAGGTAGAGATGATTTGGCAGCCAAGCTTATGACATATCATACTTCTCAGGGAAGTCGTGATCCCTCAGGTCGCATCCAGTTCTCTCATTCACAATTCGGTCTCATATATAAATGACAATGAAAGCAGTATACGTTTTAAAGACTGGTTTAATAAAACAACTGCATTTTAGATAGCAAAGCGTGAGCTGCAATAACCAGAACGACACAACATAACAATATTAAAATGGTGATGATGAGAGTGAAGCATAAGAATAATGCTATCATATTGCCACTAAACTCGATGGACTATTTTCTATCTGAATCATAACTTGAGCACGTCATGTTAAGCTCTAATCCTGCCTTTCAAGTTCCCCTGGGAGGACATCAACCCTCATACCTGAGCAAAGGCCTGTAGTCTGCATTAGCATCTGCAGCGAAGCATTCAGCATACAGTTGTGGTTCCCTGGCTGGAATCTCCCTCTTAACGTGTAATGGGACTAGGAAGTGTTTTTATACTAACACAGCTAATGTTCTAAGAAAATGTCCCTACATAAGGATGTGTATTTTCTACGAACGTTGGAAACTAAACTTCTACCACGTTCACCGGCAATGTACCAAACTGTAGCCTTGACTGAAGCACAAAGTGACCAAGAATGTGCTGTTTGAGAACACAGTGCTGGGCTAAGCAAAACAGTTAGATAGAAGAAATTAAAACAAGACTGTAAAACTGGTTATTGTAAAAATAACAATGCGAAGCTGAATAAAATATATCTAGGTCAAGGTGCACAGTGGCCTAGTGTATTAAACTAATGTGCATGGAGCTATTACTCAAACGGCTACACAACACCCTCCCCTTGTCGGTTGAAAGTGGTTCAAGCCAAAACTAAGATTTCTCAACCTAAGATATATATAAAACCCTACTTAATTTTGACAAGTTAAAAGAACACACAAGCACACTACTTGGCAATTTAAACATGAGCATGTGGCTTATAACCGTATTCAATGATAATGTCAATTTAGAAAAGTTCCAAATTAAGTATGAGTCATGGAAAGTAGGAGATCTTCCACTTCGGCCGATGACAGAACCGGAAAGACCGCACCAAAAATGATCGAGGAGCAAGTGTGTTCCATAGCCCCAGTATCAACCAAGGCGGCATCCCGAGAGTTGATGGCAACGTCCTCCAGGAAGGGTAACTCATAATTAGCTTCACGTAGCAAACACAGCCTCAGTGCGCATATCTGGTAATGAACCCTCAGCGAGAACATCAACAGATCAGCATCTATTGCTGGGGGACGCTGCTGTGAAAGACAAACTTCCAGTGTATATTCAAAAGAGCACCAAAGGTACCGGAACACGGGCTGCACACAATACAAAACCGGTCTGAATGACAAAGACCAGTCACACTCCAAATGCCCTTGGAATGTTAATCCAAAATGCTGCATCATACGTTCACGACACAGCTGCGCTGATGGGAGCGCTGTCATTTGCCCTTGTTGCGGCGGGACTGCCATTG
Source organism: Pleurodeles waltl (assembly GCF_031143425.1). Taxonomy (NCBI): domain Eukaryota; kingdom Metazoa; phylum Chordata; class Amphibia; order Caudata; family Salamandridae; genus Pleurodeles; species Pleurodeles waltl. The sequence continues at coordinate 1,035,602,144 of NC_090437.1, read as the reverse complement.
CGCATAAACAACAGCAACAGCAGGATGCCAGCTAATAAAGCCAAAGTTATCGGAAATCCCCCCAAAATACTACCGAAAATTGAGTGGATAGCTGAAGGTATCAAACCAAATATGGAGGAGAAGGTGTGAACAAAACCAGAACCAACAGCTTTGAAGAAATGTGCTATTCCAGTTGTGCTGGACGCATTAAATATTCATCCCACGAGTTCACCAAAGTGTCTCTGAAAGTTCGTATTTAACAGGGACTGTATTTCTGCTGATGACTTTTCCTCTTGAAGAGCGTAGGTCTCCCATGCAGACGTAAGGGCCACATGCTTTTGAAACAATAAAGCCTTGAGTCTACTTAACTTGTCAAAATTCACATTTGAAGTAGCCATGTAAGGCCATATATCAGCTACCTCCTTAAATTTAGTGGGGGGAAACAGTACGTTCCCGCAGCATGTAACGACCTTAGAGACCGAAATAACATAAACTATTCTGGCTCGCATGCCACAACAGTCTTCACTATTGAGAAGGACGTAGCTGCCGTTTGAAAGCACCTGGAACGTAGGTCTAATCAAGGGGACTGGAACTCCCTTCAGATAACAAGCCAAGTTTGCAACCGAGGCTTTACAAGCCCCATACAAGGACAGCTGTTTAAAAATCATCGAATGGCTGACAGAAGTCTCGCATTCACTACCACTAAGAAAGACCTCTCTCATGCCATTGACGCATTTGTACGAGAAGAGAAGCTCCCACACCTCATGGATGTAACTATCTCCCAGCTTTTCATATCTGCCTACCGGAATGTGTTTCAAACAGGAGTTGAATTGTAGTGTGGAAATAGGCAGATTAATAACCCTGTGTATTAACCACTCTGCCGATGGTATTTCAGCCACGGTAAAAGGCAACTTTTCTAATTTCTCGATGTTAAGCATGACATAAGTTGCTTCTTTCTTAGCCATTAGCTGTTGTTGAAGCGTCAAATTAAAAGAAGAAAATATCTCCCTTGCACGCGTCCCGCCTTCAATGTTTGAAGCATCCAACCCAACTGTATAGTGGACCTGATCTGTCTCTGTCCATGGTATGAAGAAGACATATCAGATTGCATAGTGTCTATAGCAGAAGAGACAATGTTGTTAATTGTATATATCCGGTCAGACAAGGTGTTAATCCCATTATCCACAACAGCTAATGCCTTTTTTAGATTCTCCTGATCTATTTGCCTTAACCGGGCAGCAGCAACTTGTTGGGAAATATTCCATATTTCATTGTATACTGCATATAAGAAACGCTTCCTACGTGGTGTTCTGGGGCCTGACAAGAAATCTTGTAAGTCAGTGGTGTTAGACAAGAGACTGAGATGTTCTTTAACCGCATTTAGTGAGGACGATTTTAGCCACTGTTGGCATAATTTTCCTACACTATATGTTGTAATGATATCTGCATGTTCTGGAGCTATATATCGAGGGTCTGGCCTACTCGTCCTAAAACCCCTCAAAGAGTTACTAAAACGTTGATGACACCCATTGGTATCTATTGGCCACAATAGCCTCCCGCCTGGACGTGTCAGTGAAGCATTAAAAGTACCATTCTGGACCCACTCATCGAGCTCATCTTTAGTTGCATTCATGTATTTTTGCCATTTGTAAAATTTTGCAGGGGCAGATATACTGAGCATGTTTAATTCTCTGATTGTTGCTAAGCCTAAACAACTCGTTTGTTGCACAGTTTCATTTAAGAAAATCATCTGAACAGGAATAAGACATGCTCTAAACAATGTTTCTTTTCCCTTAATTTTACCAATTTTTTGTTCCCCAGACACTTTTCAGATCAATTGATTTGGACCAATATTCATAGCCTTCTATTGATAACCGGGAACCAAAGGATTCCGAATATATAAATTTCGTATTGTTCAATAACATTTGTATATCCTTAGTAGGTGGTACCTTAAAGTAATATGACTCAGCATTCTTTTGATTGTGCCCAGAAAAATATGCAAACTTTTCAGAATATGTTTTAGAACTCCCTTGCAGTGGAGTTGGACAATGTTCCCATTGCGTTTAATTAAATACCATTTTGGGACTACTCGCTCTATGTATGAAGTGGTGCCCATAATAATTATAGCTAAACATATCACCATAATTTTCTTTGAATTGGTAAACAACTTTGTTTTCAAAGACATTATAATATTGCAATTCTGTCATCATAGAATCAACTGTTTTCACATCCCAATCATCAGATACAATGACTGGTATTACTATATCATTCATTGATAATTTGAACACATACGGTATTTGAATAATTTCCGTGGGACCACATATATCAAACATTACTTTGTCCCAAACAATCCCATCAGGAATTGGCACTGCGGAAATGTTCACAAAGGATAAGTCTCTTCGGACTTTATGTGATGAAAAATGTGGTTTCAAAACCTCCTCCACCTGTTCAACTGTTGATCTTTCAGGAAAAAAATGACCATGTATTAGCAATAAAAAGGTAATAACAAAACCAATCCAAAGTAGAAAGGCTAGGACAGTCAGAGAAAGCTATATATAGCTCCATGGAAAAATGAAATATGTTTCTTTAAGCTAGTATATTAGCTTACGTGTACTTGACAAATCAGCTGTCGGAGAGGCGAATGAGTCCGAGAAATCATTGTTGAAGTCGGCAAAATAACCAGAGGCAGTTCGTGCAAATGGCTTAGCCGTTGTCAGTGGTGGAGTTAGTGTTTCTTGTGGTGGCACACTATAGACAGCACCATCCGTTTGGCTTGTAGTCGAGTTGACTTGGTCAAATGTTTCTAAGTTAGTTGATGTTAGTGGAACTAATGCAAGATCATCTTCCACCCTCCCCAAGCTCAGAGAGGTATCAGTGTTGGTATAAACAACTTGTAGATGAACGTCTTCGCCAGTAGTGAGAGGGATTCGGGAACTACTGGATGTTCCTCTTGGTCGGCTGTGCAGGATCGGCAACATGGTGTAATTTGACATTGTTAATTAAGACAAAACGATTTGCTTTGGCACCTGCCAACGGTTGTAGAATAACAGTTCTGATACAGTGTATCTCTAGTACAGGGACTGGTGCTCGATAAGAAGGGCCAAATTCCTTTTTCACTGTGACTTTTTCACGTACAAGATCCCCAACTCAGGGAATCCAGTCAGCAGATGTTACTGGCACATCCTTAATTCCTGTGGAAGAGGCACTTTTGGAAGAATTATCATCACAGAACTGTTGCAATTCTTGTAAGACAGTGAATCGTTCATTTATGTCAAAAGGTGTTTCTGCTGCCTCCACGCCAGGACCATCAAGATCCAGAACATACATTTGAGTTCCGAACAGGCACTCATATGAAGTACGACCCCCCAGGGACCTTCTAGGCAGGTTATTTAGTGCTCTCTGGACCCCATACAGGTGATTAAGCCAACTACGACCCGTACCTAAGACTCTGGCTGTTAAGGATTGCTTTAAATTGTGGTTTAATCGCTCCAGGACACTATTTCCCTCGGGATGAAATGGAGACGAGTACTGTAGTTGGACCCCCAACAAAGCCATGGTGTCCCTGAATGCCCTTGAGATGAAAGCAGGGCCCTGGTCCGAATGGAAGGCCGCAACCGCATATGTACCAATAAAGACTCGCAAATCTTTAATAACAGTCCAAGCGTCAGCCGAGCGTTATGGTCACACCCATACAAATCTGGAGCATGAATCAACAGCGACTAATATGTATTTGTATGCCCTATCAGGTGATAGGGGACCGCAGTGGTCCAAGTACACACACTGTAACAGTTTGTTTGAAATTAAGAGGGGTGTCTGCGGCGGGCACTTGGCCGTGGAAACTTTGCTTTATTGACAGATGTCACAACAAAGGACATACTGCTTAGTCTCTTTGTAGAGACCTGACCACCAATAACGGGCTTGTAAGATTGAAATTGTAGCCGCCACACCAGCATGTGCAGCTGCCACCCCCTCATGTGCTGCTTTAATGAATTGTGGTCTTATATCTTTGTTAGGGATGTCTCGTACTCCTACGCCTGGTATCTTAACTTCAGCGTTCAGCATACTTCCCATATGATAATGATATTTGTTAGGAAATCCTTTAGGATGGGGCGTACCATCAGCCGTAGCTTTGGCAGCAGCCCAAATGTCTGTGTCTGGTTTAGAACTCGAGCGAGTCACTGCAGCTACAGTGGCTACTGCCACTGCTGACTTTGCGGCTTCATCAGCCAATGTATTTCCAGCAACATGTATTCCAACGCGCTGGTGTCCAAGTGTATGTACAACATGGACATTTGGTAGCGTCTCTTTCAGGTCAGCTACTTTCCCCCACAGTAGTCTGTGTTTAATGGTGTTGCCTTTGGAGCCTCTTAACCCATTCTGGAGCCAATAATGCAGGTATTCATTAAAGGACTGGACACAATAATATGAATCACAAACAATCAGCGTAGGCTGTGCCGGGTCCGTGTGTTCCAGTGCCATCAGCAGAGCTTGTAGCTCAGCCAGTTGTGCTGTACAATACGCTAGGGTCTGTGTAAAGGTATGTAGATGACGAAGTTTATCCCCTTCCATATAGCAACTTACGACTGCGCAAGCAGCAGCATATTGATGTTTAGTCCCAATTGCAGGTTGTGCAGAGCCATCGGTGTACATGACTATGATACTGATCAATAGGCAAGGTATTTGCTGGAACTGGATATTCTACTTCATATTGTAGGAATTCCTGAGTTTGTAATTTTGGGTAAAAAATGTAGTCTACATCAGTGGCTGTTAGAGACGTAGCCCATTGCATCCAACGTGGATGCAGTGCCTTTGCGTTCGGAATGCTAACTTTTGTAACAGCCTTTAGGGCTGGGATTGGAGAAACGACAATAATGGGTTTTCCGTGGGCAAGAGGTCTTTCTTTAATAACAGCCATCTGTACGGCAGTGAGAATTTTCTCTGTGGGAGCAAAGTGTTGTTCAGCTGCTGAATACAAATGTGATTTTTATGCAATCGGGACTGTCTCACCTTCATTAAATGTCACATAGGTGAAACCGATGGCCCCAGCTATTACCCTGATGACCAAATGTGTTTTTTTGTCCCTTGTGTATAAATGTTGTGCTGCAGTCTGCAATTCTCTAAGGATGTTTGTATGTTCAGTTGTCCAGAATTTACTCGAAAAATCGGGACGTATTAAGTTGTATAAAGGTTTTATGCGCGTAGCATAATCTGGAATGTAGGTTCTGCCAAAATTCAAGAAACCCAATAATGATTGGAGTTTTTTAATTGTATTCAGTGGTTGTAACTGTGCGCACTTTTCTAAGAATTTTGGCGCTAGACTCTTCCCTTCATTTGACAGCCCATATCCTAGAAACAGGACGCTGAGGAAGGCAATTTTTGTTTTTTTAAAGTTAATTTTGTAGCCACATTTTGGCAAACCCTACAATAATGCGGGCTACCTGTCTTAAATGTTGTAGTAATTCATAATCCGTAAGATATATATCATCTACATAGGACAATGCTTCGGGGTCGATCTCGTGTAAAATGGCAGTGACATGAGCCCCGAACAGTCCTGGGCTGTTCCTATACCCCTGAGGTAAACAACAGAATTTTTCTGAGAGCCTAGCGTGCTAAAGCTTGTTAAGTCTCTGCTTTCAGGCACTATATTCTGGCGGAAAAACCCATTGTAAATGTCTAGTGTTGTTTTGTATTTTTTACGCACTATGTTTCTCATTAGAGCAGTGCTATGTGAATTTTGTATAGCATAGGTGCATGTATGACTATTTAGATGCCTGTAGTCTAAGACTATTCTGTATGAATGGTCTGGTTTAGCAACAGGGAATAAAGGGTTATTCATTGGCGAGACACAGGGTTCAATCACACCCTGGTACTCTAATTGCGTGAGTATTTCTCTCACTGGTGCTTTTGCTTCATGTTTTATAGGATACTGCGGTTGTGGCTGAGGTTCACTTTTAATGGGAATTACATGGTAGGGGGAGTCTTTATCCCATCCTACATGATTTCTGTATAATGCAGGTGCTTGTGCTAGAGCCCATTCAATAGAGTAGGATTCAGCATGTTCCTCTGGAACAAGGGGCGAGAAGGAAGGCTTAATGACATCTTCTCCATATGGGCAGGTATGGACAAAGTCAGGCGGCCAATCTTGTTCGGCCAACAAGACATCACACACTTTTACTATGCGATCCCAAAAGATTGTGTCTATTGTGCGTTCAAGGTCTCCTTCTAATTGCAGCGTTACTTTGTACACCCTATCAGGCTTGGAGACACGCATGTCCGCTGTTTCTACTTGCATAAAGTCATCCGTCGCTTTCACCTCCAGATGCTCTAGAAGATTCCGGCGAACTATTGTGACCTCTTTCGCGCTGCCTAGCAATGCTAGAGTCCAATTCTTGTTCTTCAAGAGGACCCTCTTCCTGTGTGGCATGTCAGACTGCAACTGCTGCCACTTTTTTCTTTTTAAATTGTTGTTTTTGTTGGGCAGGTTTCTCTTCCTTTTTAACAGAAGCGTCCGAAGAGCGTTGTGATTCCTGTCTCAGTTTCACGTACTCTGTTCTTCGCTCTGATCGCCCACCTCTCTCATTTCTCTTTTCTGATGAGTCCTGAAAGGAACAAGATTGGCGTGTATCAATACATTGATATCTATCAGGCGTTTTGATATTATCTCTATTTCTGAGATTAAACCTATTCTGTGGGGTCTCTGTACGTGGAGATTCTCCCCTTTCTTTTTTAGGCATTTTTTGTTTTTTATCCCAGCATTTCCTATCACCCTCAGGTTGTTGTTTGGAGATATCTTTATTTGATTTACCCTGGAATTGAGGTTTTTGTGGTCTGGCCATCTCAACCGATACTTGAATAAGTTTCTGCTATTATTTTAGGCAGCTCTCGTTCGTGATCTTGTTGCGGAACGTCAGGAAGCTGCATGCGCACTGCATGTGCGACTGCTTCCCCTTTAAGGTTACTTAAAAAGATTGAGGTCACTGTGGCAAAAGTGCCCATCAACTGTATTCCCAAATCTAGGGCCAAGGCAGCCCCATATTCATCTTGAATTTGTTTCAGCACTTCCGGTAAATTGGCAAGTGTCGGTGTACTGTGTGCGGTTGTGTAGAGCGCTGCAAATACCGTACCCCAGGAATTACAGTTTTCTACTGTAGGGACCATTCCAAAGGGCAAGCACATCGTTAATATTCTATGTTGATCCTGAGGTCCCGTTTGGGGAAATACTGCCTCCAGCATATTAATTTTTTGTGCTAACCAAAACGGAGTTTCTTCTTGTTTGGCAGGTACTTTACCCATAATCGAATGTACAATCGCAGGATTTATACCTGGCGTTACTGCATGTGGGTGTGCTGGAGCAGCACGTGCTGGGTTTATATTTAATGTTTGCATCACAAATTGTACTAATCGTCTATATATTGCTGTTAACTCAATGTATAAGCGACGAACCTCACCTACTGCTAAATTTCCAACCGCAGGATGTGGTGTACAGGTGGCCAATAAAGGCCAGGTAGGACCCTCATTACTTAGTGGACCTAGCCTTACTAGTAATATTGTATGGGATAGGGCACCATCAAGCCAATTATTATGTTCTTGATAAGATAGAGGTATCTCTAAATATGCGTACGCTCTGTATTGTCCAGGCATGTTTGCAGGGGTGTATTGGTGAAATGTATTTGTGTTCCCATCAACTGCTGGAAATGTGACCCAAGAGTAAAAAAGTTCTGTTCTATAAGCTGCGTGGGCGTCCACCACGAACGTGACTGGACCTCCCTTAGGCCATTTGCTAATAAGTGTGCTGTGAGAGGTTGTCTCATGTTAACAGCTATTTGTACATGTTGGGGATTCGCCATGATTATAACTCAATGAGTTCAGTGAAGGCACGACTAAATGGGGTTTCCTTTTAAAGTTCAAGTTTGAACAACTGCCAGTTGTACTAGGATTACCTACACAGCTGTGGTGGAAATCCTCAGTACCACGGACGTCTCGGCATACGGCATTGAGGTGTCATTATATATAATGAGACATAGATACTCCGGAGGACCCGAAAATTAGAGCCTGACCAAACGTTGGGCGCGATGTCGCGTAGGCTCTCATTATTCTAATGAGACTACTGGATTTTGAGCAGCAAGATCGTCCACAGTGTGGGAGACTGAGTCTGACCCACGGTGGGTGACACCTGTCGCTCCAAATCCCAACTCGCAATATGCATTTCTGCATAGCAAAGGGGCATTTGCGCCTCGCAAACGGCGATTTTCGCCGTTTGCGACGCGCAAATCCTTTGCTACATCTGGCCCTTAATTCTTTGAAAACAGAGAGGATGCTGTTATTACACAAAGTACCAGGTTAGCATCAGAAATAAAGCTGCAAGGGTGACTGTGACAGAAAAGGGTAGAGATGCGTTGATTCCTTACTCGCAAGTGAGGCAATGCATCCTTTCCTTTACCGGTCGGGTCGGCGATGCATCATTCTTTTCCCACAAGAGAGTGATGCACCAACTTCTGGACAGGGCACCTCAGATCCACGCAGTCAGGTTAACTTTGATGCCCAGGGAAGATGCGTGGAAAATCCGTACGCATGGTATTAAGAAACCGGGCTGCATAGGGTTAGCGTCATTATCACCTCCATTAGCGGGTGTTGCACGTCATTTCTCCAGCTCCGTTGCATTGATCTTCCAGCTGCGATGCAGGGGGAGCATTGATTTCAGCCATGAAGCTGGCGGCACGTTGTTTATCAGCCGTGTCACGGAAGGTACATCGAAAATGTCCATGCATCACGGTCTGGATTTTCAGTCCTTGCTTGCCAACTTCACCTTTCAAGGGCCCAGGAACTGGATAGGGTACCACTTGGCAGGAGTCTTAGCAGAGAGTTTTCTGATGACCCTGAGACTTCAACAACAGAAGGCAAGCTCAGTTAAAGCCCTTGGAGATTCTTCTGAAGCAGGAATGCACCTCAAAGTCCAGTCTTTGTTCACTTTCACAGACAGAAGCAGCAACTGCAGGATATCCCAACAAAGCACTGCTACAGGCAGGGACAGCACTTCTCCTCAGCTCTTCAGTTCTTCTCCTTGGCAGAGGTTCCTCTTGATTCCAGGAGTGCTCTAATTTTCAGGGGTTTGGGGTGCCCTTCTTATACCTCTTTCTGTCTTTGAAGTAGGCCTATTTTAAAGAGAAGTCTCTGTTGTTTTCAAGATCCTGTCTTGCCAGGCCAGGCCCCAGACACATACTAGTATGAAGGCAGGCACAACCCTTTCGGGTGTAAGTGACCACTCCTTCCCTCCCTCACAGCACAGATGGCTCATTAGGATATGCAGGCTACACCCCAGCTCCCTTTGTTTCACTGTCTAGAGAGAGGTGCAAACAGCCCAACTGTCAAACTGACCCAGACAAATAATCCACAAACAAGCAGAGTCACAGAATGGTTTAAGCAAGAAAATGCCTACACACAGTAAGCAAATACTCAAGACAAAAACAAACTTTACTAAACTAGAGTTCAGAGACCCTAAACTCCATATTTCTATCTACTCCCAAAGGGAATCTGCACTTTAATAATATTCAAAGGCAGCCCCCATGTTAACCTATGAGAGAGATAGGCCTTGCAACAGTAAAAACCGAATTTGGCAGTATTTCACTGTCAGGACATGTAAAACACATAAGTTCATGTCACACCTTTAACATGCACTGCACCCTGCTCATGGGGCTATTTGGGGCCTACCTTAGGGGTACCTTATATCTATAATAAAAGGAAGGTTTAGGCCTGGCAAATGGGTACATTTGCCAAGTCGAATTGACAGTTTAAAACTGTGCACACAGACACTGCAGTGACAGGTGTGAGCTATGTTTACAGAGCTACTAATGTGGGTGGCACAACCAGTGCTGCAGGCCCACTAGTAGCATTTGATTTACAGGCCCTGGGCAACTCTAGTGCATTGTAATAGGGACTTACTAGTAAATCAAATATGCAAATCATGAAATGTCAATTACACATACATTTTACATAGAAGCACTTGCACTTTAGCACTGGATAGGAGGGGTAAAATGCCCAGACTAACAAAAACAGCAACAACAGAGTCAGGCATACATCAACAACCTGGGAAACAGAGGCAAAACGTTAGGGGAGACCACATCAAGGATGCCAAGTCTAACACGTGTCCCCCCCAGCTGAAAGTGGGGAGCAACTACCCAACCCAATGGGAGTTCTCACCACTAAGGTGGAAGAATGTGGACAGACCATCAGCATTGGCGTGTTCTGTACCAGGGCGGTGCTCCACCGTAAAGTCTTTCCCCTGTAGGGAAATGGACCACCTCAACAGTTTTGGATTCTCACCCATTAACCATCTGAGGGACCTGTGGTTGGTCTGAACCCAGAAGTGAGTCCCAAACACGTGGGTCTTAGCTTCTTCAGCGCCCAAACCACAGCAAATGCTTCACACTCTATTGCACTCCACCTACGTTCCCTGGGAAGTAACCTCCTGCTAATGAAGACTACAGGTTGATCTAGACCCCCTTCATTAGTTCAGGAAGAGGCTCAATCTCTTCCTCCACCCCATTATCTGTTGCTTGGAGGATGTACTATTCAGCCTGCTCAAAGTGTGGTTTGAGACGGTTCACATGCAGGACCCTTAAGGGGTTCCTGGGAGTCCGCAAGTCCACCAGGTAGGTGACTTCGCTCTTGCGCTCCACCACCTCAAATTATCCAGTCCACTTGTCCTGGAGCGCCCTGGACACCACTGGCAGCATTACCCACACTTTTTGCCCAGTCTGAAACTCGACCAGAGTGGCATTCTGGTCATACCACTGTTTCATGTCTGCTTAGTTTGCTTCCAGATTCACTTGTGCATGAGCTCTGAAGCGGGCAGTCTGGTTTCTAAAGGCCAGCATGTAGCTAAATACATCCTGGGAGGCTTACTGGGGGCTTTCTCTAAGCCCTCCTTCACCTGACTCAAAGTTCCCCTGACAGGGCAGCCACACAGTAACTCAAAAGGACAAAATCCAAGCCCTTTTTGAGGCACCTCCCTGTATGCAAACAGAAGGCATGGCAAGAGGACGTCCCACTTCCACCTCAAGGGTGTGACAGGCCCATGATCATGCCTTTCAAGGTGTGGTTGAACCTTTCAACCAGACCATTGCTTTGGGGGTGGTAAGGAGTGGTGAACTTACACGTTACCCCACACTCCTGCCAAAAAGACTTCATATAAGTAGATATAAAGTGTGTTCTCCTATCGGATATTACTTCCTTGGAGAACCCCATGAGGGTAAAACCCCCCAACAATGCATGGCCCACCACAGGGGAAGTGATTGACCTCAGAGGAATGGCTTATGGGTACCGCGTGGCATGGTCCACCGGGACCATGATGAACCTGTTGCCCATGATCGAGAGGCCCCACAATGTCTATACTGACCTTTCAAAGGAGGTACTAACAACTGGAAAAAGTTGGAGGGGAGCCTTACATTTCCCCCCACTCTTGCCACTTGCCTGACAAGTCTGGCAAGACCTGCAATGAGCATCTGAGTGCCCCCCTTTAATTTTGGCAGAACATACATTTCTGACTATGCACAATGTATCAAGCCACCTTATGACTTAATACACGCATCCTTAGGGAATTGCAATAGGACATGCTAGAAGCGGAACACTTGCACAAACGTGACAACAAAACAAATTTGGACATCAGAATAATTGCTGGTGTCATTGGGTTCATTTATTTCACCTTTAACGAGGGCAACATAGTGCCCATAGCATATAAATCACATTTATACTCCAATGCAGAACGTATTGCACCCACAGAAGAAATTCTAACTGCAGTATAGATGGCTGTCATGAAGGAGAGGTCATTTGCCCAAGGAAAACACATCATTGTCGTTACTCCAGTGCTAGCCTTTGAGGCTTCCCTGACTACCACCGATGTTGATTAAATCTTTGATCCAAAACTTCAAACACAAGAATTTCTCCAATACAAACAGGAGTACCCCGCTCCTCTAGATATTTTGCCACTTGACAGATACCATACTGTCATTTGTGCTGATGGTTCAGCACAACTAGTTGTTGGTACCAAGCATCACTATTCAGCCGCTTGCACAGCTGTGAGCGGAGTGATGAAGGATGGAGTCTTCCACCTACATGCAGACCTTAGGGGACTGCACAGCTCAGCTGGCTGAACTTAAAGCCCTTCATTTAGCGCTAGAACACACAGAGCCAGGATTACTGACTTTAATTGTCTGTGACTCATACTACCGCGTGCAGTCCTACAATGATTATCTTAATCACTGGCGATTGAATGCGTTCAGAGATTCCAAAGGGAACACCATAAAACACAAAACTCTGTTGGGGAGGGTGGCTGATCTTAAGTACAAGCTACCTTGTGTCCATGTAGTACATACATTGTGCCACCAACATGTAGGAGTACACGTTATCGGCAACACTATGGCTGATGAAGCAGCTAAACTTCAGTAACTATGGCTTCAGTAGCTGCAGTGAGTCGTTCTCAGACGAGGTTGGATAGTGAAATTCTGACTGCTGTGAAAGCTTCAGCTAAAGACAAGTCTCTTCCAAAAGCATACCCTACAAAATACTCTTACCATATCAGTGCACAGAATGTTGCTTATACAACAATTCCTGGGATTGGAGATCAAGTGATCCCCAATCAAGACTAGAGATTAGATCTAATAAATGCAGCACATGAGGGTGTCACATGTGCTCATGCTAGTATTTCGGCCACAGTAACACTCTCACAGAAACGCTTCTAGTGGCCAGGTCAATACAAACAGACAAAGCAGTACATCCTTTGTTGTGACATTTGCCAGCAGATTAGGGGCTCCAATATCAAACGCCCACAGCAGACATCCCTCTTAGTGTCAAAAAGGCCACTACAATGTGTTTACCTGGACCACTGTGGTCCCCCTCAACCTGATGGTGCATACAAATACATCTTAGTTGCTGTAGATTCTTGTTCTAGGTTCCTGTGGGTATGGCCGCAGTGGTCAGCTGATGCTTGAACTGTTATAAAAGACTTGCTGAGCTTAATCAGTACATATGCGGTTGCAGCATTCCATTTGGAGCAGTGCCCTGCCTTTGCCTCTAAGCATTTAGGGATACCATGGGGACGATGGGTGTTGAACTCCATTACTCCTCACCATACCATCCAGAGGGAAATTCGGTCAAGGAGAGGAGGAATCGTGATCTAAAGCAGTCCTTAACAGCTAGATTATTAGGTTTTGGCCACAGCTGGCTTCATCACCTATATGGAGTCCAGAGAGCACTGAAAAAGTCCTTGGGGGGATGCACTCCCTATGAAGTTCTCTTTGGGATACCTGTGTATGTCCCAGATCTTGATAGGTCTGGTTTGGTGGTGGCAGGCACACCTTTTAACATAAATGAACTTCTCACTGTTTTACAGGAGCTTCAGCAATTTCATGATGATAAATCATCCACCAGCGCTGCCACTTAAGGAATAAGGGATTTACCAACAACTTCCACTGGCTGGATTCATAAAGTCGAGGATCTGGTTCGGGAGAAGATCGCTGCGAAGAACAAATTTGGCCCATCCTACAGAGCACCGGTCCCAGTCCTGTGAGTCCAAGGTACCAGAACTGTAATCTTACCACCGCTGCCTGGTTCCAAAGCAAACAGATTCATTTCCATTGATTTCGTCAAACTTTACCATGTAGCCGTTCCTGCACAGAAGATCCAGAGGTCCCTTGCGTAGTTCCCGATCCCCTCTCACTACCCAACAGGACATACCTCTTCAAAGCAGAAATAACAACATTACTTCTGAATACACAAGCATGTCAAATGATGCTACAAATACTTTCTCGATTGAGGGGAGGGAGGAAAATGAGCTCTTTCTGATTCCAGTTACCACTTAAACAACAGCACCTGTCCAAGATTTGGCTGTTTTTTACACCAACACAACACAGACTGACAACACTGTCTACTATGAGCCTCCACGCAAAGTGGATCCATCCACTGGTAATGCACCTGCTCCTGCATTTGCAGAGACTGCTTCTGGTTACCTCATCAACACTGATGACTTTTCTTCTGACTCATCCACTCCTGTGATTGAAAATGTTTCAAAGACATGTAAGCTGCATCTGTGGCTCAAAAATATCTATTTAATTCACCCATGGAACAATTTATGGTTCTGCTTGATATTTTTTGCATTGTTTTTATGGATTGGTTTTGTGACTGTTTTCTTTTTACTTATAAATGGTCATTACTTTCCTGAACGCTCCTCTGTTGAGCCTTTGGATGAAGTCTTAACTCCATATCATTCCTCACATAAGGTCCGAAGAGACTTGTCCCTTGTCCCTTGTGAACATTTCAATTGAACCTATTCCTGATGGGATTGTGTGGGACAGTGTTCCATTTGACATATACGGGCCTACTAAAGTCATTCAAATTCCATATGTCTTCAAATTTCTATGACTGATGTAATTACACCTGGTGTTGAATCTGATAATTGGGATGTCCAGACACTTCATTCTATGTTAACTGAAATGAAGGACTATTCAGTATTTGAAAGTGATGATGTATACCCAAATACAATGAATTATGGGGAAATGTTCTGCTACAACAACTGCACCGTGCTACTAGACATATACCAGTACTTAACTACACACAGTGAGAACACTGTTCAACACCAACTGTGGGGAGCCCACATCGTTAATCAGATAAATTTACTTACTTTTCTGGGCATGACACAAAACATCCAGAGTCATATTATTTCAGATTACCTCCTTCAAAAATTAGGATAATTTTGCCAACTGATACAAAACTGATTATTCAGATTCCTTTGTTTCCCGTCTTGCAGTTGAAGGTTACGAATACTGGAAGAACATTATTGATTTAAAGAATGTATAGGGAAAACAAAATTGGCAAATACAAGGTAGGGAACTTTGTTTAGAGTGTGCCTTATTCCTGTGCAAATGATCTTTTGGAATGACACCATTCAACAGACATCCTGTCTGGGGCTAGCAAAAATAAAATAAATGAACACGCCTAGTATCCTCACACAGGCAAAGTTTAATAACTGGCAATCCATCCTGAATGTCACCAAAGAAGAACTAGATGCAAAGGTTCAAGCTGGTACCTATAATTCAGTCCTGGTGGGTGGTTATTATGGCCAATAGACAGAAATTGGTGTCAGGCATATTTTGTAAATTCCTCAGGGGGTTTCAAGATTAACCGGCCAGACCCTCGCTTTGTTTCGGGTCAACACACGAGTATAGTTACAACATACAGTGTGGGGAAACTGTGCCAACAATGGGTACAGACTAACATGTTAGCCGCAGTTAAAAATCTTAAAAATATTACTGAAGATATAGACTTGCAGGACTTCTTCTTAGGTCCTAGAAAGCCACACTCCAAAAGATTCATTTTTGCCATAAACAATGAGATCTGGGAGATTTCCCTGAGAGAAGCTGCTGAGCTTTTAAGGCAAGTAGATGAGGAAAACCTAGAAAAGGCTTTAGCTGTTGTCGACAATGGCATGAACACTCTGTCCAACAGGATTTATTCCCTAACAAACAATGTATCATCTGCGATAGATGTCATTCAGACGGTCATATCCCTTTTATATCATAGGCAAAGTCAGCTGTGTTCCATCATGAAGTTAGGTTGGACATTACAGACATTGAAAAATGTTCGAGTTCCATGGAAGTACATTAACAGTAGTGAATTGTTCACTGCTTTTAATTTATCCAAGGAACAACAGACAATGGCTAAAAGGGAAGCAAGTTTCACCATGCTTCACATAGAGAAGTTAGAGAAGTTGGCTTTCACAGTTGCAGAGAGTCCTTCAACAGTATGGCTCCTACATGGCATTATTAATCTGCCCATTTCCAGTTTATTTTTTCTCGAAATGCCTGAATCATCTTGCCGTGGGCAGGTACTAGCGAATAGGTGATACCTATATTAAAGAAGTGCAGGAGTTGCCCTTTGAATGCAAATGTCTGAACGGCGAAACAGAGGTCTTTCTCAGCAGAATGAATGTGAGACTACTATTAGTCATTCAATGATCTGCAAGCAGGTGTCCATTCACGGCCTTTGTGAAGTGGGGGTTGCGAACTTGGCCTGTTTTCTGAAGGGTACTCACGCCCCTTTGATTCAACCAGCATTTCATGTACTTTCGAATGGAAGTTATGTGGTGCTCTGCGATCAAAGCTGTTGGGGTATGCGACCAGGAATTTTCTACGCGATTTCAGTCTCTAAGGTAGTTTCGTGTTGTGGGCAAGTTTTATTCCCCCCCACACGAGTGATAAAAGTATCAAAAATGTGGCCTCACATTGATACTGCTAATGTAAATTATGACAGCTGAGCAGACTAAAGGCGCTACTGTTTGAAAAACAAGTCGCATTGACATCAGCTAGAGAGACGTGTGCTCTCCAGATTGCGAGATTATCAGCCAAGATACAATATCTATTAAATACCAACTTCCCCAAGCACTTTGGAGAGCTGGTATTTAGAATTTTCAACTCTTCGAGCACTTCTGGGATTGTCCACTTCTTTAAGGCTGTTGGGTCTAGATTTGTGTCCATCTTCCAGACTGTCTTCGTAATCATTCCATCAGCCACCCATTCACTCTTTTCAACTGTGTTTGGCAAGTTTCCTATAATTGTGGCATTAATAGGCGGAATACTACTGCTACTACTTCTGATTCGCAGTGGTTGTGTCTTTCCAGCTATGTGAAGCAATGGAGCCACTGCCACCAGCTCAACTGTGCCGTGAATGCATGGTTCAGGGCTTTAATGCTCCGTTGCTGGAAGAATTGGAGCTTGATTGGTCATTGTCATTCCGACCACTCTGATGGTGTGTGTAACCATTCTTTCGCTGCGTATGGTGCCTCTTCAAACATTTGCCTACAGTCTGTCTTGCTGTTATGCCAGTGCTTCCTGTGGACCAAGCACTGCTGATGTCCCCGATGAGGGTTCATTCACGGTCATGCCCCTTGAGACTGAGGCTGATTCGCGAGTCCACCTATGAGCCGCCCTTCGTGAACAGTCTGGTTCTTTTTGGCACTGTGAAGAGTGCCACTTCTGCAGGTGGACCTGCACAAGAGACTGCTACGCACTACTGTTCCATGGATCTGTCTGCCTATCCTGTCATCGATCTAACATCTGACGATGTGGCCTCTTTCCTGAGGTCCTTTCCGTTCAATGGCTTTGGAGATGCTCTTCAAGATCATGACTATTGTTAGAGGGATATGATGATTGGCTTATTTTAACAAATTCAAAGTTTGTATTTATTGCCCTTACTTTGGCCCGCTGTGCTTGTCATGGTCGACATTATGGGGGTCATTCCGACCCTGGCGGTCCATGACCACCAGGGCCGGGGACCGCGGAAGCACCGCCAACAGGCTGGCGGTGCTTCCTGGGCTATTCTGACCGCGGCGGTAAAGCTGCGGTCAGAAAAGGGGGAGCGGCGGTTTCCCGCCGGTTTTCCCCTGGCCCAGGGAATCCTCCATGGCGGCGCTGCTTGCAGCGCCGCCATGGGGATTCCGACCCCCTTCCCACCACCCTGTTTCTGGCGGTTCTTAACGCCAGGAACAGGATGGCGGAAACGGGTGTCGTGGGGCCCTTGGGGGCCCCTGCACTGCCCATGCCACTGGCATGGGCAGTGCAGGGGCCCCCTAACAGGGCTCCACAAAGATTTTCACTGTCTGCTTAGAATGCTTAGCTCCATTCGGAGCCGGCATCCTTGTTGCAGGGGCTTTCCCGCTGGGCCGGCGGGCGGGCTTTTGGCGGTCGCCCAACGGCCCAGCGGGAAAGCCAGAATGGCCGCTGCGGTCTCCTGACCGCGGAGCGGTCATTCGGCGGTAACTGCATGGCGGGCAGCGACCGCCGCCCGCCGCGGTCAGAATGACCGCCTATATCTCCTTGTATGTTTTTTAGCTATTGATTTTTAACATGTTTATAAATGTGATTTTTTATCTAGTTTTTATGCTTTTAGCTTTTAGTCCAGAGCACTTTTAGCATTGGATTCATTCACCTTCGATGGTGTCATCCTATGGCGTCATACTTGTTACTGCAATGGGAAGGGCGTGTCTCGGTTAAACTGAGATTACCCCTTCCTTACATGAACAACATTTCTTACTCAAACACAGGCAATGAAGAAGAATCTGTAAGGTTTCAATACGTTTTATTTGACAAAACTGCAATCTACAATAAGTTGCCTGGACTCCTATGATTAGGATAATGAATAATGCAAGAAACACAATGGTAAAGACAACAGTCACTAATACAAAGACACCTTTGAGTGCTTGTGTATTAGGGGCCAGTAAAAATGGGTTACAACCCTGCTCAAAGGTCTTGTCCTGCTTCAAATGTCCAGCTAAGGGCACATCATAAGCCAGACCCAGTAGGAAGGCTCTGAAGCACTGGGGTACCACCAGCACACGGGCTGACCCAGGCTTAGGAACCTTAGGCTCACTATACAGGAGCCTGTTGTCCCAATAAATCAGGTGCGATCCCTGCTCCTTGCCAGCTGCCTGGTCTGCAGCCTGCTGCTGCAAACCCACTAGAGTAGGGCATGTTTTCTGTGCCTCACAAAATGCCTCCCTGGTGGGTCCCTCTTCCTGCTGCCACTGAGAAAACTCAGGGATGTCCCCCAGCTCCGCCACTTGTTCCCCTGTAGGCTCTGGGGCGTCACCCTCAGGCTCCACCTCCTCCCAGACTCTGGGAACTTCTGGGGCTGGTTTTCCACACCTCTTGCTCTTCCTCTTTTTGGCCGTCTCCTTGGCCACTGTTTCAGGCTCCAGAGTCGCCTGACCGCCCTGACGGGCTGTCATTGACCTGGTGGATACGCATACGCACCCAGGCAGACCCAACATCTCCAAGTGTGACCTGTGTTCCTCCTCCTTCCAAGGGGAATCCTCCAGGTCATTGTCAAGCAAACAATCCACGGGCATGGTTGGACTCACAGCTACCTTCCAGGAACCTGAGACCCCCCCCATTCAAAGAGAACCTGTGCCACTCTGCACAGGCGCTTGGAGTTGTCCACTGCAACTACCTGGTGAAGTACACAGGGCTCTATCTGCTCTTCAGACACCAGGTGACACCTCACTGTAGCCACACTGGCTCCTGTGTCTTTCAGAGCCTCCACCTTTTGTCCATTAATGGTCACCCACTGCCTGTACCTTTTAGCGTTCTCAGACACAAGGGTTCTCTGGACCATCTCACTGTTTCCTAGTGAGACCAAGGTCATCTCAGCTGGCTCCCACCCACCTGAAACCAACTCCTCCCCAAGCGCTACACAAATCCTGGGACTGAGCACCAGTATGTGACGGGATACTCTTGGGTCATTTGGGGACCCCCTCACATGAACCAGTTGGTCACATGCATAACACTTCCACAGGTTTCCCTTTGGAGAACCATGGCTTCTTTTTACTGGGGGACTGGGAATCCTTACCCTGGGAACTAGGTTGGGGCCCTTTACAGAATTCCTCCTGTTTACCCTTACCCCCTCTTTCTTCTGAGAAGGACCCTGCCCACCCTTCTGGGCCCTGGTGCTCTCCTAGCAGTCTGCTCCCTGTGCAAGCTTCCTGGAGTCAGTCAGCTTGCTGTCATTTTGGTGCTGGCAAAGCTCTGTCAAACATAAACTGTACAAGTTCTCCCAAACAATCAAATTGTAAAACCCCACATATGTTGTCACCATACTGCCCTACACCTAACCATCCAGTGACCTGCAAAAAGAATCAACACATTCCAACCATGTTTGGGATTCCTTCTTCTTATAAGGCCTAAACTTGTCCTTATACTGCTCAAGGGTGAGACCATACCTTGTGAGTAGGGCATCCTTCATGATAGAGTAGGTGAGCCCCTGAGGATCCCCTAAGGGTTTCAGAGTACCCCTCTCGTCTACTTGAAAGTGCTTCCACAGACCTACCTCCGAATGAGCTTCAGGGACCAGATTCCTATGGAGAGCAGACTCCTTGAACCACAAGAATATGTTATCCTCCTTTTTGTAATCCTTCACAAGGTCTTTAGGCATATGCACCCTCCTCTCAGGCTACACTGTGATATTGCTGCCACCATCCTTACCGGACTGGCTCCTCTAATCCAGCTCCCTCAAGCTGAGCTCATGAGCCAGCAGTATCTTCTTTTCCTCTGTGGCCATCCTCCTCTCTTCCATCTCCCTTTGCATCCTAACCTTTTCCAACTCCAGCCCTCTCTGCCTGTCTGACCTGTAACTCGTCAGGAGTCAGACCCTTGGATGACACACTGCCACCTACCCTGGAGACTCCCTCCCTGGACATAACAGCCCCACCCACTATACCGTTGTGTATGGATTGCACCTTGTTAGACCTGACTGGCGTGGGGTGGTCACCCCTAACTTTTTGTCTGCCTCCCTCCACTTTTTGGATACAGTTTTTGGTAGTTTTTAGACTTTGCACACTTTACCACTGCTAACCAGTGCTAAAGTGCATATGCTTTCTCCCTTTAAACATGATGACATTGGATCATACCTAATTGGATTATTTAGTTTACTTATACGTCCCTAGTAAAGTGCACTATATGTGTCTAGGGCCTGTATATTAAATACTACTAGTGGGCCTGCAGCACTGATTGTGCCACCCACTTAAGTAGCCCCTTAACCATATCTCAGGCCTGCCATTGCCAGGCCTGTGTGTGCAGTTTCACTGCCAATTCCACTTGCCATTTAAAAGTCCTTGCCAAGCCTAAAACGCCATTTTGTCTACATATAAGTGACCCCTAAGGTAAACCCTCGGTAACCCGTAGGGCAGGGAGCAGTATAGACAAAAGGCAGGACATGCACCTGTGTAGTTTACATGTCCTGGTAGTGTAAAACACCTAAATTTGTTTTTGCACTGCTATGAGGCCTGCTCCTTTCAGAGGCTAACATTAGGGCTACCCTCATATACTGTTCGAGTGGTAGCTCAATTAGTATGGTCAGAATGGTAATACAAAATCCTGCTGACTGGTGAAGTTGGATTTAATATTACTATATTAGAAATGCCACTTTCAGAAAGTGAGCATTTCTCTGCACTTAAATCCTTCTGTGCCTTACAACCCACGCCTGGCTAGGTTCAGTTGACAGCTCCCTAGTGCATTCACTCTGAGAAACCCCAAACACAGGATGCTCAGCCTCACTTGCATATATCTGCATTTTGAATGGGCCTTCCTGGGCTGGGAGGGTGGAGGGCCTGACACTTACATGTCAGAGGACAGTAGCCTGCCCTCATACAAAGGACTGCCACACCCCCTACTGGGACCCTGGCAGAGAGGATTGAAATGAAAGGGGACCTTGTGCGCTTCTAAGCCACTCTTTGAAGTCTCCCCCACTTCAAAGGCACATTTGGGTATTTAAACAGGGCCTCTGCCCCTACCAACTCAGACACGTCCTGGAGAAGAGAACCTGAATCAGAACCTGCAACCTGCCAAGAGGAACTCACTGGCTGCCAAAGGACTCACCTGACTACTTTCTGTGAAGGGCTGCTGCCTTGCTGTTGCCCTGCTGCCTTGCTGCTCTTTGGCTGTGCTGAGAAGTGCTCTCCAAGGGCTTGGATAGAGTTTGCCTCCTGTTCTCTGACGTCTCAGGACCAAAAAGACTTCATCTCTACAAGAAGAACTCCCTGTGTGGCGAAAATCGGCGCACAGCCTGCCAGAAAAGATGCACAGCCTGCATCACAGTGAAAAATACACTGCACGCCGTACCGGAATGACGCAGCCCGACTTCGCAATGAGAAAATTGATGCAGCACCAGTGTAGCAACCAGAAATTCGATGCACGGCCCACTGGATCGACGCACAGCGCAGCCCGACTTCCTGAGTGGGATCGAAGCAGTGCCTGCTGTGCTGTAGAAATTTCCATGCAATGCCCACCGATCGACGCAGCCCCTGTGACTTCGTCCTGTCGGTGCTGGATTTCAACGCATCATCCCCACAAGCCAAAGAGGATCCAAGACCGAGCGTCAGAAGCGAAGCAAAGCCTTCCCTGCGTGGAAAATAAACAATGCATCGCCGTGTGCGGCCCGAGAAATCAATGCACACCTCCCTGTTTTCCACGCATCATCTCCTCTGCGGTTCTTTGAGGAGATTTTGAATGCAAACCAGGTACTTTGTGCTTGCAAGAGACATTTATTGCTTTTAAGAGACTAAAGACACTTTATATCAGTTTTTACAGTGATATCTCAACATATACTTATTGTATTTTAATTGTTTTGACCTGCATTTTACCAGAAAATATTAAATATTTTTCTAAACACTGTGTGGAGTATTGTTGTGGTGTTCTACTGTGTTATTGCTTGATTTATTGCACAAATACTTTACAGATTACCTTCTGAGTTAAGCCTGACTGCTCAGTGCCAAGCTACCAGAGGGTGGGCACAGGATAATTTGGATTGTGTGTGACTTACCCTGACTAGAGTGAGGGTCCTTGCTTGGATAGGGAGTAACCTGACTGCCAACCAAAGACCCAATTCCTAACACACCTACTCACCCTCATCCTCCTCCTCCCCCTCTGTGTGCCCCTCAGCTTCCTTGGCCATCACCCAGTCCCTCAGTGCCTTCTGCAGCTCCTCCTTCCTGGTGGAGCCCTTAATAGGACAGACAAGATTTTTGTAGAACTGCCTCAACTAAGCAACTGTATAGCTCTCCTAAGTCAAAAGCAGCTCCAGCAGATGCAGCTCCAGATTTAGAAATGATGAAGAATCAACAAAAGGGTAAGTTCCAAGACAGAAAAAAGGGTATTCAATCAAGTACAAAAAGTCACTCAAAGGTCAGCAAATATATGGAACTAGCAAAAAAACAATCCAAAAGAGAAAAAGCAAAAACAAGCTGAATGTGGTCATGTAATGGTCTGCACTGAAAACAAAACAGTAGTGTACACTTAATCACTGTATGTCAAGTAGAAATCCTGACTGCTGATCACAAATGTTAGAAATGGAGTCTTTGGTTGGCACTTAGGTTACCCCCTGTCCAAGCAAGGACCCTCACTCTAGTCAGGGTAAAGGAGAATCACCCTTAGTTAACCTCTGCTCCCCCCCTGGTAGCTTGACATGAGCAGGCAGGCTTAACTTCATAAGTAATGTTTAAAGTATTTATACCAACACACAAGTAACTCAGGGAAAACACTACAGAATGACACAACACAGGTTTATATATGTAATATTTATCTAAACATAACAAGACCAAAACGACAAAAATCCAACATACACAAGTCAAGATATGAATTTTCAAAAGAATAAGAGTCTTAGGGCCAGATGTACGAAGCTTTTTGCAAGGTGCAAACAGCGAAATTCGCTGTTTGCACCATGCAAAAAGCATATCACGATGCTCATTCCCATTGGATACCCATTGGTTACCGACTCGCAAAATGGGAATGCGACTCGCAAATAGGAAGGGGTGTTCCCCTTCCTATTTGCAATTCGCATCGCGATGTAGAATTGCTTTGTGACCACGAATGCGGTCGCAAAGCAATTCGCAGTTACCACCAGTGTCACACTGGTGGTAACCCATTCGCAAAAGGGAAGGGATCCCCATGGGACCCCTTCCCCTTTGTGAATGGCCCTGTAAACATTTTTTGAGAGCAGGCAGTGGTCCTCTGGACCACTGCCTGCTCTGAAAAAATGAAACGTTTAATTTTTTCATTTGTATTGCAACTCGTTTTCCTTTGGGAAAACGGGCTGCAATACAAAAAAAAACTGCTTTATTCAAAAGCAGTCACAGACATGGTGGTCTGCTGTCTCAAGCAGGCCACCATCCCTGTGAGTGCTGCAAATCGGAAGGGGGTTAATATTAATGAGGTGGGTCTTTGCGACCCCCTTGCAATTTGCAGATGGTGTCAGGGACACCATCCTGTATCCGGGTTTGCGACTTGCAAATTGCGAGTAGCTCAGACTCGCAATTTGCAAGTCGCAAACTCGGACTTTCCTACATCTGGTCCTTAAGCCTTAGAAAACAGTGAGAATGGTGTTGTTACACAAAGTACCTGGTTAGTGTAAAAAATAAAGCCGCACATGTGAGCGTGCATCAGAAAAGGGTAGCAATGCGTCATTTCCTTACTTGCAAGTGAGGCCATGTATCGTTTCCTTCTCGAGTCGGGTTAGCAATGTGTCGTATTTCTCCTGCAAGAGAGCGATGCATCGATTTCCAGGTGGGGCACCTCGGATCTGTGCAGAGTCGGTTTGGCTTTGACGTTCAGGGATGATGCATGGAAAATCCAGTCGCACTGTGTCAAGAAACCACACTGTGTGGGGTTTGCATTGTTATCAGCCTTCGTTAGTGGGTGTTGCACGTCATTTCTCCATCTGCGTTGCGTCAATTTCCTTGCCTTGATGCAGGAGGAGCATTGATTTGAGCCACAAAGCCGGCAGCACATCGTTTATCAGCCATGTCACGGAATGTGCATTGAAAATTTCCCCGCATGGCGGTCTGTGCATGGATATTCAGTCCTTGCCTGCCAACGTCACCTTTCAAGGGCCCAGGAACTGGATAGGGCACTACTTGGCAGGGCAGGAGTGTCAGCAGAGAGTCCAGGTGTTGGCAAGGGAAGCCTTTGATGACCCTGAGACTTCAACAACAGGAGGCAAGCTCAGTTCAAGCCCTTGTAGATTCTTCTCAAGCAGGAATGCACAACTAAGTCCAGTCTTTGTCCTCTTTCCTAGGCAGAAGCAGCAACTTCAGGATAGCCTAACAAAGCACAGTCACAGGCAGGGGCAGTACTTTTCCTCAGCTCTTTAGCTCTTCTCCTTGGCAGAGGTTCCTCTTGATTCCAGAAGTGTTCTGATTTTCAGGGTTTTGGGTGCCCTTCTTATACCCCTTTCCGCCTTTGAAGTAGGCCATACCTCAAAGAGAAGTCTCTGTTATTTTCAAGATCCTGTCTTGCTCAGGCCAGGCCCCAGACACTCACCAGGGGATTGGGGACTGCATTGTGTGAGGGCAAGCACAGCCCTTTCAGGTGTAAGTGACCACTCCTCCCCTCCCTCCCAGCACATATGGTTCATCAAGATAAGCAGGCTACACCTCAGCTCCCTTTGTGTCACTGTCTAGAGAGAGGTGCAAACAGCCCAACCGTGAAACTGGCCCAGACAGGTAATCCACAAACAAGCAGAGTCACAGAATGGTTTAAGCAAGACCATGCCTACTTTTTAAAAGTGGAATTTTCAAACACACAATCCAAGAACAAACTTTACTAAACTAGAGTTCAGACCCCCTAAACTCCATATTTCTATCTACTCTCAAAGGAAATCTGCGCTTTAATAATATTTAAAGGCACTCCCTATGTTAACCTATGAAAGAGATAAGCCTTGCAACAGTGAAAAACAAATTTGGCAGTATTTCACTTTCAGGACACACTGTAAGGTATTGTCCAACCTTTAACATACACTGCATCCTGTCCATAGGGCTACCTAGGGCGTACCTTAGGGGTGCCTTACATAAAAAGGGATGGTTTAGGCCTGGCAAGTGGGTACACTTGCTGAGTCGAATTGACAGTTTATAACTACGCACTCAGACACTGCAGTGGCAGGTCTGAGCCATGTTTACAGGGCTACTAATGTGGGTGGCACAACCAGTGCTGCAGGCCCACTAGTAGCATTGGATTTACAGGCCCAGGGCATCTCTAGTGCACTGTACTAGGGACTTACTAGTAAATCAGATATGCCAATCACAGAACGTCAATTACTCATACATTTTACAGGAGCACTTGCACTTTAGCACTGGATTGCAGTGGTAAAGTGCCCAAAGTAGCAAAAACAGCAGAAACAGAGTCCAGCATACATCAACAACCTGAGAAACAGAGGCAAAAAGTTAGGTGAAACCACGCCAAGGATGCCAAGTCTAACATTTGCAATATGATATTTCAATGCTATGTGTTGTAATCTTCAAAACCTCTCTGCAAAGGAGTTTGTTGAAAAAGTTCATGGAAAGGATGAAAAGTTGGAGTACAGCTTGATTAATTTGATGGCCTGCCAACATGACACCAACTAGTATTGGAATTGTCATCACAGAGACCCAAAATGCATTTTGAGAAACCTATATGCACCTACTTGGTTCCTGAAAATCAGTTGTGCTGGGTATGCATGGGATGACCTGCTTGAATTTTTGAGAGATGTGAACACTTACATTAAAGACGAACTGAAGACAGCTGGAGAAGTTTGTTCCTTGGATCCTGCTAATGTTTGCAGATATTTTAATCACAGATTTCAAGCTATGATATCTTTCATCTATAACAAAACAAATCCTTTGGTGAAGTGACTGATTTCTTTTGGCATGAAGAGTACCAAGCAAGAGATGCCCCTCACATCCACATGCTGTTATGGATGAAGATGCACCAAAATTTGGAACAGATAATGATGATTCTGTCCCGTCTTTCATAGGACATTATGTGACATGTACCTTCCAAAAAGATAGTGGTGAAAACATTTGGAGACAGCAAGTTCTGCGCTTTCAAAATGAAGGATGTGGAAAGTACTGCTGTCAAAAATACAGATGCATAGGTACATTTTATACAAGATGTCTATTTGGATTC
Source organism: Pleurodeles waltl (assembly GCF_031143425.1). Classification (NCBI taxonomy): domain Eukaryota; kingdom Metazoa; phylum Chordata; class Amphibia; order Caudata; family Salamandridae; genus Pleurodeles; species Pleurodeles waltl. The sequence goes on along the minus strand of NC_090437.1, from coordinate 1,035,575,688 downwards.
CCTCATCGTTTTACAAGAGTAAATAGCTTTCTATCTTCAGTCAGACATACATGGGCACAAAGGTTGCTGAAAAATACTTGAAACCTGCGAAGAACGGATGCCTCAAAGTACAATAATGACTAAAGATGCAAACATGGACAAACAGTTTGTTGCAGATCACTCTATTGCTGTTGCTCAGTGCATCACTTTATATATCACAAAATCTGAGAAGACACAGATGAAGGAGATGTGGGAGGATATTTCAACAGAAAAGAGTCCTACTAAGAAATTGTACGGTTTGAGCTGGAAAATGCTTTCCCACAGATAAATTGGATCCTGTGAGTGTGCTAACTGGTTGAGCTCAGCTAGTTTGTTCTCAAAGTCTAGGGGAATAGTTTGGGTAAGTCTAGGACATGCAAATACACAAAATAGATTGTTAAAGTCTTTCCTGGAAATTAAGACTCTAGCAGAGTTTGACCTGGAAAGTGACAAATACTACGCTAGAACGAGTCCACATTTTGAAAGCATGTGCCTTTATGAAGTTCTTCAATACTTCAGATAACGAACAAATGTAGAAGAAAACATAGAAGAAGGTAAATTTTCAGTATTTGGATGTGACGGTTGTTTGGTCAGACACACCAAAGGAAATATAATTAAACATTGAAACCTCAGTTGTCAAACTGCATACAAAAGAGAGTTTTTCTACTTGATACTTCTACAACTGTCCAGGCCTTGGTGTGCTGAATCAGAATTACTTGAAGCTTATGACTGCTACAAAGAATCTTTCAACACTGTGAAAGACAACATTAAGTTTTCAGTCTTTCCAAACTACTTACAAATGTTGAAAGATGAGATTGAACAAAAAGAAACACGAGCTGGTAAGAGTTCACAAAGCAGCCAATGTTCTCTTGGAGAACCAGTTATTCAAAATGAAGCAGACATAGGTATGAATATGGTGGAGATTGCAATGCAAGAAAATAAATTGTTGATTTCTAACAGTTAGTAAAACAGCTGAACAATGAACATAAAGAAATTTATATCGAAGTAAAGGAGAAAACAGACCACAGTTTTCTGCATGAAAAGAAAGAATGTGGATGTTCTTTGTTTAAACCACTCCTATTATACATTAGTAGTCAAGCTGGGGTCTGTAAGAGCTTTCTAATTAAAGTTCTTGCCGCTTATTTGCAAAAGACTACAGAATCAAATTTATCCTGTGTAGTAATGGCACCAACAGGATTAGCTGCCCACAACATTAACGGAATTACTATACATCAGCTACTTAAACTTCCTATTGAACATGATAACAAATTGGAATGCCAGAAGTTATCTTGTGAAGCTTGTCATTTGGTGTCAAGAGTACTGAAAAAAAATGAAGCTTTTATTCACTGATGAGGTGAGCATGGTATCAAACTTAAAGCCTGCCTTCATACACTGAAGAATGCAGCAGATTTAAAAAACGGAGTATGACTTGCTCTTTGAAGGAAAGCATTTAATAGTCTTGGGTGACCTGCTACATCTTACCCCCATCAAGGGACAACCTGTTTTCAAGACACTTCTCCATAATGGGGCAAGAAATTCTTTGGGTAAGATTGGCAATATAAATATTTGGATAAACTTAGAATCCAACGAACTAGTGAAAAGTATATGTCAAGCACCTGATACAGAATATGAAAATATTCTGAAGGATATTAGAGTTGAGGTTTTGACAAAGGATGGAAAATGTGTTTTAGAAAGTTGTCTTTATCAAGAATGTATTTTCATCCAACAGCACAGCAGCACAATTAATGTTCAAATTCGTTCAGGAAGACAAATCTATACTCTGTTTAATGACTACAGTTCAAGAGTGTTCCAACTTTACCAAACAATTTTTGAAACTGGGGAAGGAAAATATTTTGGAAATTACAGCGATAAAATGAAACATCAGTGTGTCACAGTACTGCTAACAGAACTACCACACGCAGAATTAGTTTAATTGAAGAAGTCTTTATCAAAGACTGTATTAAACTGTTGAGTGAAGTTGTGATATAATTTAAAAGTTGAGTAAGGGTTAGTAAATGGTGCAATGGGCAAAAATACTGATTTCATTATTTTTTAAATAAAGATGACGTTGAATATTTGACCATAAAATTCGATCAGATTGATGGCGTGAAGCACAATGACCCCTGTAATGTATTTTATTTGACTGTAAATGACTTAAGTGTCCAGCGACAAAGGTTACCAGTGTCTCTAGCAAATGCTGTAACTATCCATAAATCATATGGTTTAAGTGTAGGCACAGCTCTTGTTAATATTGGAAGTACAGTATTTAAAGAAGATATGCATTATGCAGTATTATCAAATATTAGAACATGGTCCAGTCTGTTCTTGGTTGATTTTGATGAAAGCAAAGTTAGTGCTGATGCAACTGTGTAAGAGATAATAATCGATTAAGAAGTTTATATGCTCCTCACTTAGATGACTATCATATTTATGAAAAATAGACAAGCTGTCGAAAGCAGCAGCTTACAAAAGAGTTGATGGATGTTCAAGAAATCAAGAAAAAAGAGTGAACATGTAGAAAGTGCTAAAAAAGAAAAAAGTGGAAAATAAGGGCGAAATTGTAGATTACCCGGTGGAAAATAGTTCAGACGTCAACTGCTATGCAAATGTTCTCAATTTACTCTTTCTTTTACCACATGTTGGAAATGGAATTCAACAGAAAGCCGATAGATTATGTTCTGCCCTCTATCATTTGTTTCAACATTTAGGGCCAGCTGTATCAAAAAAGGCTTTTGCAAATCAGTAATAGCGAATTTTAAGAAATCGCTATTTCTGATTCACAAAATGCTATGTATCATATTTGCGATTCGGTAATAGCGATTTCTTAAAAATCGCAAATGCAATTACCGCTTTGCAAATTGCGATACAGCCCCCATTCGCACTTATGGGCCTGTTGGCCCGTATTTGTGATTTTTTTTGCATTTCCCAATTAGCAAATTCCTAACCGGAATTCGCAGTTTTGGAAATGTAAAACCCCAGGGTTCTGGGGGCCTGAGGCCCCCTCTGCTGCAACCCAAAATGTTTTTTGGACATGTAAGTTGCACACATGCCAAAGTTTTACTTGGCGGTAATTGCAATTCCTTAATGCCAAATTCGACTTTAGGAATTGCTTGATCCATGTGGTTTAGAAATCGCAAATAAGGATTCCTTATTTGCGATTTCTTATTTAGAGAATTGCAATTTGCGATTCTCTAAATGGGCTCGCAAATTTGAGGAATCGCTATTTTAGCTATTCCTTAAATTTGCATTGCGAATGCCTTTCATAAATACTGAAAGGCATTTTTGCATTCGCAAACAGGCATTCGCACAATTTACAAATACAAAAAGGCTTATACATCTGGCCCTTGGGGACTGAAAGAACTGTAAGACATTCTGCTTCAGCCATTCGTGACCTTGTAGATACATGTAGTGGGTCTGTAGTTTTTACTCCTAACAGTCAACAAGATGCACAATAATTTTTAATTGTCATCCTTTGAATATTAGAAGAAGAAGTAAATACTGATGAGATATTTAAACTGAGTTACAAATTGAACCATGAATGTGCAGATTTCTCTTTTACATCTGAGTGATTTCTATACTTGACACAAATTAGATAAAAATGCAAATCAAAATATGGCCTATCCAAACAGCAGATCTGATGTTATATCTACGTTGCATCTCTGAATAACTGGAAAATATCTTATATTATTGTTGCAATGATGCAGGGCAGATGGATCTAAATTGGAAATCGATATTACAAATTTAAAAGCTGGAAAATATCAATTTCTGGAGTAACTTATACTATTATAGCTATTATCTTTCATGAAGGAGTTAATATTACATCTGAACAGTACACTGTCTATTTAAAGAGTAACACTGAATGGATGGAATACAATGATAGTAACTTTAAATTCAAACTTAAACTGCCTTTCAAACTACAAAATTCTTATGTTTTGTTTATTCAGCGAAAATTCTAACAAGTATGTCTCTGGAAAAAGTAATGTAATATTTTCTTCTTCATGGATCATCAGAGATTTAGACATCATTTGGCCTACCAGGGATGATGTCTTCAGAAATTTCCAAAACAATTTGAAGAATCCTTTTATCCTGTATGGAAGAGCTACATAACAAGTAGCCACAAAACTATTTAATGAAATAGAGAAACTGGTTGGAAAATACACAGTCATTTCAACCTTAAACTGAGACAATAACAGCCATTGAAACTACAAACTTGGCACGTTTTGTTTCGGCCTTCCAGGGGTGATGTCTTTAAACACATTCCTGAAGCACAAATATCCTTGATATGTATTCGTAATATTGTACCTGGTATATTATTAGGAGATTTACCTTTTGATCATGTTTTAATAGATTAGCTCAAAAACTCCACGTAAAACAATTTATGAAGTGTTTGCAGTAAGTGCAATGTATAGTGTCATTTTCTATAGTGACATATTGTGCAGTTTATGGGTTTTGTTCTACAATTGATGTGGTTGTTTTTTCCAACCGTTCAATGATGAATCTTTAGTCAAACAACATTTTAGTCTCATAGTAAGTATAAAAGCTGAGCACAGAAAAAGTGGGAAAATAAAATGTTTTACTATAATGTGATATACTGTTACAGTATAAGTAATGTGCACTGTTCTGTTTCTGGAATTTTATAAACATGATACTAACATATTTATGTTCTTTTTCAACAGTGTTTGAAGTTATATTTCTCCAGATCTGTCAAGCTTCTTGTAGTGCCACATGAGTATTTGTTAAAGTAGTCCTGGAGAGGGTCTTTTTGCATAAAGAGCACTTGACACACATTGCTACTATTTACTTTTGGCTGTAGAGCACATGAAAAACTCCCATGCAATTTATTTCCACTTTGCAGAGGGTTGTTCCTTTAAACATCACTCACCCATTCAGCTACTCACACTTCCAGTCAGTCACTCACTCACACTCCCAATCACTCTTCAATACAGCTACTCGTACATCAAATCAATCACCTATACAGCCAGTCACTCACTCAATCACTTACCCATAGGGCCAATCACACTCTTAGTCATTTGCTTATTCAGATGCTCCCAAACCCAGTCACTCACCCTTACAGATACTCACCCTCCCTTTCACTCACCCATACAGCCACTCGCAGCCCAAGCCAATCAGTCTCACACCCACTTACACAGTCACTTATAAAGCTGCTAACTCTCCCATCACCTCACTCATACAACAACTCATACAGACACTCACTCACCAATACAGCTGCTTACATACTCACTCATTCACTCATGCAGGTCTCATACTATTAGTCCCTCAATCATATAGAAATTTACACTGCAAATCACTTACTCATGGAGGAACACATCCACCAAATCACTCACTCATACAGCCACTCACAATCATTCACTCATACAGCAATTTTTGTCCCCAGTCAGACACTCACACAGCCACTCACTCATACATGAACACACACACAAAGTCACTCAGCTTACAGCCACTCACACTACCAGTCACTCACCCTTAGTTTACAACCCCAATTGGTCACTCAGACAGGCACCCACACAGTCACTCACTCATACATGTGTTCACCCCCCCAATCACCCACACTCCCAGTCACTCACCCATACAGCTGCTCACACAATCAATCGGTCACTCACACAAGCACTCACACTTCCAGTCACTCACTGTAGACGGCTGGTACTCTATATAGTGTATGAAAATGATATGCACTGTGTGGAGAGTCCAAGCAAGCTCACCTTGGGATCCAGAGGTAAAAAGCAGACCACCTAATGCTCAGTTTTTGTGGCAGTGGGAGCAAGCAGTTAGAATTATCTTGGAGATGTGCTAAGCATTTGTTGTACACAATTTACAAAAATACTTTAGATTTTTATAAAGTTTTAAGACTAAGATCATCAATATACATACAATTTTAAGACTAAGATCATCAATATACAGTAAGTAAATACTCCTTTTGTTTTGATTTTTCAAAGTTTAGAAAATGTATGTTTTTTGTGTGTAGTTGCACACCTTTGGAATTAATGGGAAAATCTTTAAAGAACATATAAAATCAGGCAATTTTTAGGTTGAGGTTGTCAAGATGTCCTGTGAGCTAGCCGGAGAAGTTTGGGTGGGTGGGAGCAGTAGCTTGGAGCTGCTGCACAACAGAGAAGGGGATCACTTGTGTGAGAAAACAGAGCTGATTGCAGAGGCCCCCTAACTTTTTGCCCCCATTTTCCACTTTATGCTGGTGTTTTCCTGACTCTGATGGTGCCCTGGGTACTGCTAACCAGTCCCAGGGCCTGTGCTCTGTGTAAAATCAATATGCAAATTAGGCTAATTATAATTGGCTAAGTTAACCTACCTATAAGTCCCTAGTATATGGAAGGGCATGTACGTTTAGGGACCACAGCATAGGTGGTGCACACCTAGGTGCACTGCTGAGGTGCCCAGTGTCATTTTAAAGGCAGGCCTGCCTTGCTGGCTGCTTTTAAATTAACGTTATATGCAAATTCGACTTTGGAATTAAAAGTAGTTCCAAAGTCTTAAACTACCTTATTTTTACATATAAGACACCCCTAAGGTGTGCCCTATGTGCCCTTAGGGCTCGGTGCCATGTAACTATAAGCAGGGACTTTATAAAAATAGATTTATAAACCCTGGTGAGGTAAAAACAGCCAAATTCGTTTTTCCCTCATTGAAGTAAATGGCCTTCATAGGCTAGAATGGGGAGACTTTATTTTAAATTTTAAAGTCTCCTTAAATGTTGCATACCAAGAATTTGGTATCAAATTAATTGTTGTAATAAATCCCACAACTTCCAGTTGTGGGATTTAATATAACTTGTTCAGGTAAAAAGTTTTAGACTTTACCTAAACAGTTGCCAATTTCAGCCCTGCATTGTTTTTGCTGCTGTGCTCTGATTGGCCAGCATGCAGCAGCTTAGCCAAGCTGCCTTGATGATGTGTGAAGTGGCCTGGCTTCACACAAAGGAATGTGCTTGTGGGAGAGAATCTCCCCTCAGCAGATGGTGAGGCAGGAAGGGGGAGGGCTGCCAAACTGGTCTTCAAAGGCAGAGAAGGACATTTGGAGCAACCAGCAACACCCCCACATCCTGCAACCCCAGACAACTAGGTGCCCCCTTGATTAGATTAGGAGAGGGCAGGAGAGGGGTGTGTTTATGATTTTTAGCCACACCAGTGGGTGGGCTCAGCCAGATGTAACCTCCAAAAATCAGATTCAGCCATGTTAGATTTTTAGAGAATGTTGCCTTCTGGGATGGATTTTTGCCACACTTCCCAGGAAGTGGTCATCACAGGGGGACGACCCTGTACCTGATTGGAGAACCAGGACCCCCCTGCTTTTCACCCAGGAGCAAGAATAAAACTGGCAGACCTGCACCCACGCCTCAGATCCCCATCAGATTCCAACAAGGAAGAACTAAAGGAGAAGAAGGACTGCCCTGCTGGACCCCTGGCCTGCACCTGGAACCTGCACTCAGAAGGACTGCACCAGCTGCACACTTGGGCTTCACCACAAGAAGGACTTTGCCTGGCTTCAACTGGTTCAAAGAAGGGACTCCCTGTTTGCTACAGGTGAAAAATTGCTAACCAGAGTCCCCTGCACCAACTCCTTAAGAAAGCGACCAGCTGACCACTGCCCAGTGGCCAAAAAGGAGTGTGCGCCAGGTGCATTCTGGGAGTTGTAGTCCGCACCCCCCAAGGACCATCTCAGAACTTCTGGACCCTTGGGGTGAGCTGTGGACCCCAAAAGAACCTTAAAAGGACATCTGGGTGAAGCCCCAGAAGTTTGGAGAAGTTTGGAGAATTTTTTTAAAAAAGCTCCTTAGAGGGACCGACCCGCCGCGGCAACTCTAGCCGGCTTGCCTCAACCGCGACCCGGCCTGATTTGCTGGTTCGTCCCGGTAAAGAAAAATCTCAGAAAAAGAGACTAAGGCCCTCATTCTGACCTTGGCGGGCGGCGGAGGCCGCCCGCCAAAGTCCCGCCGTCAGATTACCGTTCCGCGGTCGAAAGACCGCGGCGGTCATTCTGACTTTCCCGCTGGGCTGGCGGGCGGTCGCCTTCAGACCGCCAGCCAGCCCAGCGGGAAAGAGGCTTCCACGATGAAGCCGGCTCGGAATCGAGCCGGCGGAGTGGAAGCTGTGCGACGGGTGCAGTTGCACCCGTCGCGTATTTCACTGTCTGCGCAGCAGACAGTGAAATACATGTAGGGGCCCTCTTACGGGGGCCCCTGCAATGCCCATGCCAGTGGCATGGGCACTGCAGGGGCCCCCAGGGGCCCCGCGACCCCCCCTACCGCCATCCGGATCCCGGCGGTCTGACCGCCGGGATCTGGATGGCGGTAGGGGGGGTCGGAATCCCCGCGGCGGTGCAGGAAGCTGCGCCGCCGTGGAGGATTCAATGGGGCGGCGGTACACTGGCGGGAGCCGCCAGTGGTGCCGGTCCGACCGCGGCTTTACCGCCGCGGTCGGAATCCCCATTGGAGCACCGCCGGCCTGTCGGCGGTGCTCCCGCGGTCCTCCGCCCTGGCGGTCAAAGACCGCCAGGGTCAGAATGACCACCTAAGTCCGAAGGTAAAAAGTTGACCGGGACCTCCCAGCCATCGTATCCGAGAAGGGTTCCATGGACGTCGGATCAAGATCCAGGTTTACCCCGGTCGAAGGATTTTCACCTCGAAAAAACGACTAAGTCCGAAGGTAAAAATCTCCACCGAGGATTCCAGCATCGCGTATCCGGAGAAGGGCTTCAGGAGGTCGGATAGGACTGGCAGGTTCGTCCCGCTGAAGAAAATCTTCAAAATAAAGACTAAGTGTGAAGGTAAACTTTTAACCGAGGCCTCCCGCGACCTGTAGCCGATCAGGGCTCCATCGCGGTCGTCCTGAAACTTTGACTTTGCCCCGGTCGAGGTGCAACCAGATGACCCGAATGGCGCTTTTTGTTTCTAAGCGCTAGAAAAATAATAATTCTTTAAAAATTCATATCTCCGGTTCCCTTTATCCGATTTTATTCGTTTTTGTGTCATTTTAAAGATAAAAATATAAACTATTTTTATAAATTGGTTTTGGATTTTTAAACTGTTTTCTGTGTTTTATTTAATTACTGTTTTGTGATATTTGAATGCTTTACACACTGTCTCCTAAGTTAAGCCTTGACGCTCGTTGCCAAGCTACCAAGGGTTGAGCTGGGGTTAATTTACTGAGACCTAACTGGACCTAAGTGGAGGTTAGTGGCTTGTTGCTAGGTGTAGGTACCTACCTGCCCTTACCAATAACCCATTTTCCAACAACTTGGAAACACACTGCACAGGTGGACTTAAAGGTAAGTCAGGTAGGTCCCCTTGGAGGGTAGAGGTCGCAGTGGGTTAGAGACCTCTAGAGCACAGCTGGTTTAATGTTGCAGAGGCCAGAGAGGCCTGGTACTATGCAAATAGGTCAGCAAGGAGTTGTGTGTATTCAAGAACTTGGAGCCAGGAGTAGGTCACTTGGAGGGTAGATTGCATGGCCAATTTGGGGAGTGGTTCTTGGGTGTCATGAAGTCCCCTGACTGGTGCTTGCTTCTGGGCTTTTGGGAGTCCAGAGTGGACTTTGTTTCTAGGTGTCTGGTTATCCGGGTAGTAGTATTCCAAAGCCTTGGAGAGTTGCAGCGCCACCAAAAGTGGCATGGTGCCAAGTCTTGTTGTTAAGGGCTGTTGTACAGAATTTGGCTGGGCTGCTGTGGCCAGGTTTTGGTCAACAGCTGGTCACTTTACCGGATTTTGTGGGTTCCTTGTCTGCTGGGTGCAGGGAGTGATACCCTCACTCAAAGGGAGGTTCTTGGAAATTTGTTAGAATGCTGGGTGTGCTCTGGGATTTTGTTGATTCCTTCAGATTTTCAGGCAACATCTTGGTGCCGATTTTCGAGTCCTTGGAGCAGCAGGCAGGGTTTCTGAGAGTAAATGGCTCTCACCCGAGAAGTCCAAAATAGTGTCTGGTGGTGACAGGCTGGTTAGGATCAGTTAGCAACCATGCCAGGGCTGTTGGATTTTGCAGGGAGGCACCTCTAAGGTTCCATCTAGGTACATTTTATGATAAATCCAACACTGGCATCAGTGTGGGTTCATTATTTAGAGTTGTGTGATACCAAACAACCCAGGGTTTCAGAGAGGCCATCATGTAGCTGGGGAACTCATAATGACCAGTGTCCAGCATATGCATTTGCAATGGGTTCCCTGTACACTTACTATGTCTAAGAATTTAGCAAAGACACAGTAAGGGCATATTTCCTCATGCACACATATGCTGTCACATGCATTGAAGTGCACCCTACCTTTAGGGCTGCAAGGCCTGCCAGAGGGGTGACTTACCTATATTGAATTCAGTGTTAATAGGAATGGCACTCTTAGTGAGTGCCATGTCAAATGTGCAACCTTGTCTACACCTTGTCTTGCACTTGCATTGGCAGTCTGCATAAGGCTGGTGTGGGGCTTCTCAGAGTGGCACAATTGGTGCTGCTGCTCTGGGGGTCCCTCTTTAGTACCCATGCACTAGTTACCAGGGATACCATTTACTAGGATCCTACAAAGGTGGCTGGTGTGCCAAACAGTACAGTTTTGGGGAAAGAGATCAGGCATTGGAAACCTATTTGAAACCACATCATTTTCCAGGCGAAAAGTGAGGGGCTACCATGTCAAAATTGGCATTTTCTCGTAGTATCCACCTCCCAAATTAATCATCTGATTCATGACGAATGTACATCTCCGCTAGTGGGAGTTCTGGCTCTCTTTCGAAGGGTCCATATGTAAAATCTTATCTCACTATTTTAGGAGGGCCTATGGGTACTTACATGGGTGAATGCAGAACTAGATGGTCGGGGGCTGTTCCGACCTTTGTACAAGCACTCAAGTTTACGTGATGTAATGGCCAGACTCATAGTTATTGAGGAACATAATTGAGCTCTGTTTCTTGCACATATGCCTTGTAGACCGTGCTATTTATTGGGCTATTGGACCTAGGGCACGCCTTTGCCAGCGTAATGCAGGCCATGTTCTGGTTACTAGAACTCCTTACTATATGATTTACGCAGCAGGCCGGAGATGATCTGGATGGACACATCCTGTATGATAAAACTGAGATCACGTCACCTATGTATTTTTTTTATTTCTTGTTTTAGCTTTTACAGAAGAAACGAAGGGGATCTGATTGTGATTATTTTAAACAAATATGAAAACATAATATGTAATATTTATGATCTAAAATCCACAGAAAATAAACGTAAACTCACTTTCTTTAGCCATTTAAGTTATATTTTCAGGCTTCTGCTAGCATGCCGCAGCTTTCCGAGGTCACATACAGTGCCATTGATTTCCAGTCCGCACTGCACTCTGTTTCCTTTGGCCTTAAAGTTTTATGAGATGCTGAATGGAACTACCAGCTGAGATGCTAAATAGGGTCTCAGCGGTTAATTTTTGCAAAAAGTCAGAGGTGCTGAGCTTTAGAACTTACTTCACAGGGGTGTTTAGCTGGAAATTCGGCTAAAAAAATCAAAGTGAGTCTCAGATAAATATTTCATAACTCCCTATTCTTTGAATTGTGTCCTGGGCGACTCTCTCATTATACCACATACAGCGAAGCCCATAGAGGGAAGAATAAAAAAAGGTACACAGGCCAACCACATTCTGTGCACATCTGTCTCTGAAACGTAGCAGGGGGACATCATTAATTGCCTGCAACTTTTATGCTCTGCTTCTTTTAGAAAAGGGTATTTTGTTTGTGAAAGTTTTGCAGTTTATAGAAAGGTGGAAAGAGCACTTGCTAATGTTCTCTGACATTTGATGAATGTCAAAAGTTTGATATCTGTAGCGTCAGCAGCTAAAAAAAAGCAGTGATTTAAACGCAACAATTTAGTGTGAAGAAATAATAACACACGTGCTGAGATAGATTTAGGATTCCCACCTACCAGGTTGAAGTGATAAAAATGATAAAACACTTATGGGTTACAATTTGTTCTCGTAAAACACTTGTACAATTTGTACCAGAGAAGACCGATTGGCATTGTTTAAAAAATGATCATGCTTTCATTTTTCTATATTGAGTTTACTTGTGTGCTCCGGCTGCACAAGCTGCACTAATTAATAACATGCAAGTCGATAAATTTGGTGACATGAATGTTGAGATGTGCCTTAATTGCATATCCCCTTTGTCACTTGAAGCCTAAGTAGGCAAAGACAAAGGACCCAGGAAATCCAAAGCCAAGTAATGCCAGATGAAATGTGTGCATAGAACAAAATGGATGAGTCCGAGTTTTCCAACTCAGAACAGGGGAAATCATGCAACCTGCAGTATTGATAATTACTGGTTGGTGTCCTCAAATTCCAGGGTACATAGAAGGATATTTCTACTTGTTTTGCACCGAATTTGCATAATTTTTTCTCACGCAAATTCTGTGCAAAACTAACTCCATATTTACACTTTGGCGCTAGACGTGTCTAGCGCCAAAGTTATGGAGTTAAAGTCATTTTTTGGACGTGGAAACTTACCTTGCGTCAATGAGATGCAAGGTAGGCGTTTCCGTGCAAAAAATGACTCTATGGCCTCAGAGCCATATTTATCCCCGTGCTAAAATCACACATGGGGGAGGAGGGGTCAAATAATGGTTCAAAGCTTGCTTTACACCATTATTTAACACCAGGGTCAGGACAGGTGTTAGGGGATCTGTGGGCCTATTTCCATGGTGGAACACCATGGAATAAGCCCACAGGTGCCTTCCCTAGGCCCCAGGGACATCCCCACCCACACCAGAGGGACAGCAGAGGATGGGGACTCCATCCCAGGTAAGAATAGGTAAGTACAGGTAAGTATTTAATTTTATTTTTTAGTGCCATTGGGGACCCTGAAATGGGCCCCCCTACATGCCACTGGGTGCAATGGCCATGCCTAGGGAACACTGGTTCCCTGTGCTGGCCATTGGGATGGTGGGCATGACTCCTGTCTTTTCTAAGACAGGAGTCATGTGGTATGGATGGTTTTGTGTCAGAAAATGACGCTAGGCTGGTTAGAGTAATTTTTTTTACTCTAACCTGCCTAACATATTTTTTTGGTGCAAAACCTCCTTCTCCCATACCGCCACCCCCACAAGGCTAATGCCATTTTTTTTATTCTAGCCCACCCTTTGCACCGGCTTGCACCATTCCATAAGGTGCCTGGCTGGCACTCAGGAATGGTGCAAGCCGTGCAAAACTTTTTGATGCCAAACTGTGTTAGTGCAATTTTGCACCAAAAAGTATAAGTATGCCCCTTGGTTTGAGGCTGTGCATTACCAAAAATAGAAAGGATGAACGCAGAAACCAAATGTGCTGTCTTACAAAATAGAAAGAGAAGTAAATGTGCAAGCAGTCTATTACATCATGTTTGTCAAAAATAAGAGGAACTCAAGTGTGCACAACCACACCCCCTTGTCAATGTGAACACTGCCATTGTGCATTGCAAACTACAACAGAATGCACTAACAGTTGATTTCTAAAAACACACATAGCAGATACAACTGCCAAACCTAAAACGTACTGAAATAAATTAAATATGATTTGATAAGAAATGTAGACAATAATACAAAAGGACATGATGTACAGGCAGCATTGTTTTTCATGAACATAGCAAGCACATAAAGCGACAAAATGGTGCGATTCCGCACAGCAAAAAAGCAGAGAAAGACACAAAATGGCGCTTATCCGCACAGCAAAAAAGGCAGAGAAAGATAAAAAATTATTCGGATCCATGCAACTAAAAAGGCAGAGTGCAATGCAAATGGGAGCTACAATTTTAATTGAAGGCACAAGCCAAACCATCGTCAATGCACAGTAAACAACAGCATGGTGCGCATGTGTGAACGCCCAACTGCATCAACCAGAAAAGAACACCTGATAACATCGTGCTCAATGATCTACCTCCAAAAGCCTGAAATTTATATGCCTGAACTATGGCATACAGACCGGCAAGAATAACAATAGAAATGCAACCAGGTGTACCTCCCTGAATGTTTTTCATTGTGGTCATAACTCCAGAGCATATTGTTTGGAGTGGTTCATTGTAATGACAGACAGTTGAATTCTGGTGGATTTAGCCATGAAATGAAATTAGCTTGTCTTATATTATAGTTCTGGCATGGTCAGGTACGGTAGCAGCAAATATGTAATTGTCTTCAGCACAGGGGGCTTCTGGGAGGAGCAGTGGCATAATGTAAAATGATGGGCCCCCATTGCAGAAAGTGAAGAGCTCCCACTGAGTCTCCCACATGTCACAGATAATCATTGGTCATGGGCAGAAGGGGGGCCCTCAAGGTTTAGGGGGTGTTGAAGGGACCATTGAAGGGATGGGGCTCCCTATACCAAAGGAGCAAAAGAGGTCTATGTTTGAGTCCTGGAGAGGAGATATACTGAGCCATACAGTTCAGTGGCCATCTCTAAATTACATCACATATTTGCCATGCAACACAGACTGTGTTGCTGGAATATGTATGCCTTTGATATGCTTTATAATCTGTGAAGGTATATTTGCAGATACAATATTGATACTGGAGTCTGTGTGTGACACTATGCCAGGAGATTAGCAAGTCAATTGAGGAAGATCATGCAAACATCTGACTTCTAACAAGTATGTTCTGTAATGTAATAGACTGCTAGGAGTCATGATTTTGGGAAGGCATAATTTGATTGTGCAATCATGCGTTACAGGAGTGATATAATATAATCAACAATACATATATTGTGTGTCTTAACATTACTGGTGGAAAGTGGAGAATCTACATTATATTACTGAAGGTGCATTCACAGTAGAGAATTAGTAATTCATATATATGTGTGTTCTAATGTTTGATTTTAACCTGCTGAAATGTAATTATCATGCACATTTACACTTGTGCATTCAGATTATGGTATTATAGTGAAACTCTATATAGTCATGTTTCATTTATAATTCTTGTTTTCCATTTATAACTGCAAAATTAACTTATAATCATGTATTTAAAACATGCATTAACACCTTATTAAGTTAGCATAACCAAAGGTCAGAAACATTTAGGGGTATATTTGAGAAAAGTGGTGCTGCACACAGTTAGGCCCCTTACCGCCTAATGACCTAAAACAAGTCTTGAGTGTGGTACATTATAAGTGGTCCTTAAGGATAAGACTGATTCCTCCTGTTTTGGCTGTTCTGCTTTGTTGCAGGATTTTTTTTACATCTGGTAGTAATTCATCAATTGTGGGTTTTGAAGCTGTATCCAGACAGGAGTCAGTGATATCCAGTAGGTCAAGGTATCTCTTGTATAATAAAGCAAAACGTGTTGTGCTGTTCACTATGGCAGACCTGTGGACACAATTTCAATGTCTAAATTTGTGTAGAATTGGCATTTCATTGGAAGTGCTACAGGTGTTGAGGCTATTGCAAAAAAAGTGATCTTAGACTGAAGTTTGAGGGCCTTTGGGTTCAATCTTTAGCAGAGCTTCTGAATGTATATTAAAGTTTTAATCTTCATATTGATTTGAGTGAAAAGGTATCACAGTGATGTGGAAGCTGGTGTTTTTTAAGTCAGTGTCAGACGCTTTAGTGGTGAGGGTCAGACTATGTGAGATAATTGTAAAGCAGGAGGATATTGTGTTCTGAGGAATATTCTGTGACTGTGATTTGTCCTTCCTTAGTAATATTGTCCTGAGATGCATAGTGGATCTTATCATATTCACGTTTTCCACTTGTATTTCATGAAAAGTTGACATCTGCTTTCATCAGATGAAATGATCAAGTGAAATACTCACCACCTGCATAACTACCATGGACTTTGTAATCCGAAAAATTATTCGCTAAATCAAAATTACTCAGGCATTTTTAATGAAGCCCTTAGTGACCACCTAGTTACACAGTATCTTTTTCTAACTTAGTGTGTGAATTGTTGCTTAGCAACTGGTTAACAGGCAATTAATTTGAACTTAATTTGAAAAACTGGTAACTGCTTTTTAAATTTGAGAAAATGTTACTGAGATTGTAAGCTGAGAAAACACATGGGGTAAGTGAATGTGCAATGAAAAGATAGCGGCAGAACTTGAAAATTATAATGTTTACATATTTTATTTTCCTTCACGTAAAGTGCTTCATCACATAGGCTTTATAGTAACTTGCATTCCAAACAGTTGCACTGGAACATGCGAAATATAATTTTTCATTTTTATGGAAAATATAAAAATGCGTTGTTTCACCTTAAAGTAAATCAGTGAAGTTTATGCACTTGGATAAACCATTCCCATTATCATTCCAATGATATGAAACATGAAGCAGCTACTTCTTTCTGTTCAGAAATTACAGCTTAAAAGTATATAATGGAACTCCGAATGCTGGCTTTGAGAGGAGAGGCCTCACAGTAGTAAAAATTGACTTTGGGAGTTTTTTACTATCAGGACATTTAAAACTTCACAGTACATGTTCTGCCTTTTACTTGCATAGCTTCCGGCCCTGTGGGCTGCCTAGGGCCTACCTTTGGGGTGACTTATATGTAAGAAAAAGGGAGTTTAAAGATTGTCATGGGGTTTTAAATGCCAATTTGAAGTGGCAGTCAAGTTGCACATACAGGCTCTGCAGTGGCAGGCCTCAGACATGTTTACAGGGTACTTAAGTGGGTGGCACAATCAGTGTTGTAGGACCATTAGCAGCATTTCATTTACAGGCCCTGGGCATGTGGTATACAACTTCATAAAGGCTTGAAAAGTAAATTAAATATGCCAGCTGTGGACGCATCAATGTTACCATGTTTAGGGGAGAGACACATGCACGTTAGCATTGGTTAGCAGTAGTGAAGTCCTCAAAGTCCTAAGGCCAACAAAAATAACCAACAAAAATGTGAGAAAACCACTCAGAATGTCTGGGTGAAACCACCCTTAGGCTGACAGGTCTAAAAGATTGACAGAAAGCCAGTGCTATAATTTGTTGAACTAAAATTAGAAGCTAATCACTATATGATTTTAAGAATCATAAAGCAAAATCATGGCTCATGAGGTAGGTGCAGATACTAGGTGTTTGGAGGTTCCAACTTTTAGGTGATCAAAATGATCAAATTTGTCCTTCTCAGGCTGTTGTTTTAGGAACTAATCAGTGAATCTGTACTCGACGTTTGAAATATTCTAATCACGTTTCTCATCTGTAAATATCTATGGATTTAATACAACTTGCTTTTCAATATAGTTCTTCGTATTGCACTTCTGCCATTTCTGAGCTCTATTAACATCACGTGCAACTGTTAAACACAGAAGTTGCACTTAACATGCAAACCAGAGGTAAATCAGCGAACCTTTAAACCACTGAGCTATAGCTGATAGGAGGAAGCATTGTTTTCCTTTCTGTGAAACTGGAAAATGTTGATTTCAGTCTTATGATGATTCACACATGGCTATTCATTGCGTTATGATTTGCTTTTTAATCTATGTATGCACGGGTAGCTCTTTAAGCCTGGGATTAACTGTGTGCACATTGTTTAACTTGTCCAATACATTTTTAACCATTGTTAATGGGGATCAGAAAGGTACCAATAGCGTGACAATAACTGAATGGGAATTTTGTCTCCTTATCTAGATATAAAGCAATTTATATTTATATTTATATTATAATCGGATATAAAGCAATTTTGGAAATTTAAGGCATGGTCGGCCCAATGGGGGGTTTCAGCACTTAGACTGTTTTAAACTTTATTATCAAGAGAAGACACTTCACTAGACCTCTTTCTCCTCTTTTGGACTGAGACCTAGTCAAGTGTCCCTTCAGTTTGGTCTCCCTCTGGGAGGATTATAATTGTATCTCTGTTACTTCTGAAGCATGTAGATTTCGTATAAATGTCCCAAAAGAAAATTGTTTTGGTGACATTGACTTGGAAAACTGGAGAGTTGGAGTGCATCAGTACATTCAAGCCCCCCTATAGGCATTTGTAGAGCAACTGGTCATTAATCTAGACACTGGGCTCCATCTTAGAGTTGATGTTGATGTTTATAGATACCAGGAGGCTTACCCACTATATATTTTCCTTCACCAGCTTCAGGGGAGTGGAGTAGCATGCCTATCACAAGTTGGATGTGAAGTGACCTATAATATTTAATCTGTTGAGGTAGAAAGATATTAGGAAGTTGGACAATGTGTTTCTGATTTTGATGTACCAATGGAGGGTGTGAAATAATGTGCCCACCTTGGCTGTGATCAGTCACGCTCGTGACTTTATGTTAATTTCATTAAAAGCATGGTGGATTTCTGGCGAGAGGTTCATTTTTCTGTGTTCAGGTCTTTTCAGCATGACGTTGTTTCTCTATTACCTACAGAAATTGTAGGTGGATCAGCAGGTTATTGCTGTCATTGTTCTTCAATCAACTGACACTGTTACTTTAGTAAAAATATTCCTACAGTGATGTGGCATGTGCAGCTTTTTGTCTCTTTTACTGAAGATATGGGAGGCATTAGTTTCTACAATGGAATGTCTCATTAGTGAAAAATAGGATAACAAAGGACACAGAGGTAAAACTCAGGTTTTGTCATTGTAATATTCAATTGAGGTGACCGGGATGTGGATTATTAGCCATGCAGATTACCACAAAGTAATCCAAGTATTTTGTGTTACACTGTTTTCACTCAAGAAGAGCTATTGATTTCATTCTTCATGGCCCTTGCTCATTTAGGTGAAGTTGGCGTAATTGCACTGAGGGGTATATTTACACCGTGTTTTGATGCAAATTGACTGTACAGCCATCATAGAAAACTTTTAAAGTGAATCTAAGCATAATATTGTTTCAGTACAAGGCATATACTAGACTTTGTATATATGGTGCTGTTCTGCTCTCTCCTCACTCAAAGCAGTGCTACACTTTTGGCTGCTGTGCTGCATGAGAATTTAGTAAATAGACCCCTGAGTAATACACTTAACAATATGGTTGACAAGAACTCCACCAACAGTGGACGTACCTTAGTGTAATTCTGCAGCCTACTCACTAGACACTAAGGGGATCATTACAAAATTGGCGGTAAAAGCCGCTTACCGCCGTGCAGAAGACCACCAACACACCGCCGCGGCCGCGGAATTCCGCAACAGCTATCATGACCCACATCTCGGAATCCGACAAAATACAGACACCCACACAAGTCCGCCACACCAAAGGTCAGTGATAAACTGGCAAAAAAAAAACCTCCACCGTCACGCCAACAGAAATACGCCCACACTATCACGACACACGAATCCACGCGGCGGTCTTTCAACCGCGGTATTCCATTGGCGGTACACACCGCTGCGCTCAAAATACACACACATCTCCAAAACACAGCCACATTGGACAATTCGAAATACACACACCTGATACACATACACACACCACTCCCACCCATCCAATACAATATAAAACACACACCCACATCACCCACAAACCCTTATGACCACATTTACAGAGAGAAGGCCAGAGAGAGACACCACCATCCACAAACTAGCAGCCACAGGCACACAACACCATCACCCACACAACTTCCACGCACAAAACACCACACACCACTACATATCACCACACTTATCACTACACACACCACCCCACACATCACCTACACCACCCCATGGCACGGCAAAGACACCCCAGGTTTTCGGAGGAGGAGCTCAGGGTCATGGTGGAGGAAATCGTCCGGGAAGAGCCACAGCTATTTGGAGCACAGGTGCAGCACACCTCAATTGCAAGGAAGATGGAGCTATGGCGAAGAATAGTCGACAGGGTCAAAGCAGTGGGACAACACCCAAGAAATCGGGACTACATCAGGAAGAGGTGCAACGACCTACAGGGGAAGGTGCATTCCGTGGTCTCAAGACACCACCAGTCGGTTCAGCGGACTGGCGGCGGACCCCCACCTCCTCAGCCACAACTAACAACATGGGAGGAGCAGGTCTTGGCGATTCTGCATCCTGAGGGCCTCGCAGGAGTCGGTGGAGGAATGGACTCTGGTAAGTCAAATCTTAACAATTACATCCCCCACCCTAACTGCATGCTATCACATACCCCCACCCTCGCCCCCACCCCTATCACTCCAACTCCTCACAAATGTACCAATATCATAAACCACACATCCCAACACCAAGCCCTGCATGCAACAACAACGCATGGACACCCATCACTAAAGCATGCCCACTGCACATACCCATACACCCCCCTAAACCATCATCACACAAGCCCCCACACAGGAATGCCAGCACTGGGGTACACGGTCACCCACCCATTGCACAACATGACACACACAGATGCAATAATCATGCCTTTCCACCCCTGCAGGACCCCTACCCAACGTCACCAGACAGGAGGGTCCAGACATCTCCACTCCACCCACAGAAGAGGCCCACAGTGATGACGGCAGCTCTGTCCAACTGGATCTAGATGACCAGCCCGGACCATCGTGGGTCCCGGGACAGTCGGTTCCCCTCACCCAGGCACAGGCCATCACAGGCCTTCCCCCCTCTGGTAACACCAACACAGCACCCACCAAGCGGGCCCATACCTCCGTCCCCAGGACACGTCAATCAGTTGTGTGTCCACCACTACAGGGAACCCAGGATAACCCACCACCCCAACAACAACAGGGACCTGGGGGCAGTGGTAGTGGGCACACGGTCCAGGGGACGGAGGCCCAGGAAAACAGGAGAACTGGGAGGGCTGCTGTGCAACAGGGGGCGGACAGGCCAAGGGAACCCACTCTCCACGAGGCCCTCTCCTCCATCATGGGAGCATACCACCACTCCCAGGAGACGATGGCAACAGTCGTGGCCAAGTTTCAGGAGACCCAGAGCATGCAGGAGGAACAGTATTTGGGCTTCAGGGAGGAACTCAGAACCATCAGCTCCGCCCTGGGCAACATCGTAGGGGTGCTGAAGGAAATACTCAACACCAGGAGGGACACTGTGGCACTACAAGAGACCCCTGACACTAGCATGGACGATGAACTGCCCACCACCTCCACCGGCGCTAGTGGACAGGAGACACCGCCACAGGACCACCACACCAGCACCCCACCCCCTGCAGACAGAGAACCACCCCGCAAACGGTCCCTGAGATCCAGGAACAAGACAGAGCACGATGCCAAGACCCCCACCAAGAAATGAGACCACCCTGATTGTCTAGCCACTGTCCCACTTTGTCACCCTGTCCATAATAAAACTACCCCAGCTCCACGTCCTATGCCCATATGGGCAATACACCTGTGAGACTAATAGACTGGACTCTGCCATGGACACTCCTCCGCCATCACCCCTCAGCATTTGACTTCCCCCTCCAATATTTTGTATGTAAATAAGCACACCTAAAGTACCAAAAGATCTGGAGTCTGTCTGTGATTTCGAAATAGTGCATTTGCAATTACAGTGACACAATTTTCAGGAATTAGTAATGTCAACATACCTATGTCACACAGCTCTAGTCCATGAGGAATCTAAGCAGATGACACATGTTGGGACCCACACCTGTGAAACCGTAAGGGAAAGTAACAACTCAGTGACCATACACTGGGTGAAATCGAAAGACAGGATAGAGGTAGAAGTGTAAAAGTACTTGTAGTAGGCAGGAATGTATTCTCAGCTGTGTTTCACTGGAAATATTGCTGGATGACTGAGTCCCTGTTGTCAATGTCTTCTTCCTCTGCTTCCTCCTCATCACTGTCCACAGGCTCCACAGCTGCCACAACACCGCCATCTGGACCATCCTCCTGCAGAAAAGGCACCTGTAGTCGCAAAGCCAAGTTATGAAGCATACAGCAGGCCACGATGATCTGGCACACCTTCTTTGGTGAGTAAAATAGGGATCCACCTGTCATATGGAGGCACCTAAACCTGGCCTTCAGGAGGCCGAAGTTGCGTTCGATCACCCTCCTAGTCCGCCCCTTGGTCTCATTGTAGCGTTCCTCTGCCCTGGTCCTGGGATTCCTCACTGGGGTCAGTAGCCATGACATGTTGGGGTCATCAGAGTCACCTAATAGCCACACCCGGTGCCTCTGTAGTTGACCCATCACATAAGGGATGCTGCTATTCCGCATGAGGTAGGCGTCATGCACTGAGCCAGGGAACATAGCATTCACATGGGAGATGTACTGGTCTGCCCAACATACCATCTGTACATTCATCGAATGATAACTCTTCTGGTTCCTGTACACCTGTTCACTCCTGTGGGGGGGGGACCAAAGCCACATGGGTCCCATCAATGGCACCTATAATGTTGGGGATATGTCCAAGGGCATAGAAGTCACCTTTCACTGTAGGCAAGTCCTCCACCTGAGGGAAAACGATGTAGCTCCGCATGTGTTTCAGCAGGGCAGACAACACTCTGGACAATACGTTGGAAAACATAGGCTGGGACATCCCTGATGCCATAGCCACAGGGGGGAGGGAAAAGAGAGTGACACACACACGCAACACACAACACCCCCACCCACAACACCATACACACAAATACATGCAGCAACAGTACACATACACCCCAGACCCCCTGGAAGAACACAAGGACAAAAGGAATTGATTTAAACGAATGTAATCATGTGAAATATCCTTATCAAAGTTCAAAATCCAATAAAAGCAATTATGTACACCAACTACACAAGTCCGGATAGTGCACCAATCATTGTCCGTGGACCACTGGGCCCAAAATGCATGGGTGAAGCCCACACATGACACCTGACTGGAAACGGAGAGAACACTGCAGAGGCATCAGATCGAAATGATACAGGCACCTCATTGGGAGGGGGGGCACCTCAGCCAGATGAACGCATGACGCCACTGCTGCACGAGGAGGCTCCATGTTCACTGCTTTATCCTGGGGAGTGCAAAGCCACAGTCTCTCAAGTCTCTCCAGTGGGTGGTTTGCCCACTGCTTTATCCTGGGGAGTGCAAAGCCACAGTCTCTCAAGTGGGTGGTTTGCCCACTGCTTTATCCTGGGGATTGCAAAGCCATGGAGGCTGCAACATACTCCACACTGCTGCAGCTTCGCATTCCACCTGTAGGTGACAACTGTGATGACAGTAATGCTTAATGGAAGCTGCCCAGGGTCCTGGAGCTCACCACCAGCCTCGGACGACTGACCACTGGGGATGGTAGGCATGTCTGCGGTGGTGCCACTGTCCGAGGACGTCACGGGGCCGCTGGCAGTGCTTGCGGCAGTGTCATTCGTGGCGGTGCATGCAGCGGTGTCAGTCGTGGCAGTGCTGGCTGCGGGGTCTGTGGCGGCGGTGCTGGCTGCGGGGTCTGTGGCGGCGGTGCTGGCGGCGAGGTCTGTGGCGGCGGTGCTGGCGGCGGGGTCTGTGGCGGCGGTGCTGACTGCGGGGTCTGTGGCGGCAGTACTGGCGGCGGTGTCTGTGGCAGCGGTGCTGGCGGCGGGGTCTCTGGCGGCGGTGCTGGCAGCGGGGTCTGTGGCAACGGGGCATGTGTCAGCACCTGCTGAGGGAGAAAGCTGGATGTCTCCTGCAGCCTCGGATGGCTGCCCACCGGGGAGGAGGCTGGGGAGTGTTGCAGCGGCTGTAGACGTGCCGGAGGCGGTCAAGGTGCAGGTGGCGGTGTTCGCCACCGTACAGGTTGGCTTGGATGTGGACAGAAGGTGTGACACTGGTCGCTCAGTCGGTGCCACCATGCTCTCTCCTGACCTGCCCTTCAGTTTTTGGCCCTTCCCCACCTTTGATGGTGGCGCAGTTGTCTTGCCACCATCCCCTTTCGTTTTCGCTGACCCCTTTGTCACAGGTGTTTTCGGCTTCTCCCTCCGGGATGTGGGCAACTTTTTAACCTTGGCAGGTGGTGGAATGTCCTTGCCCTCGCTCCGTGGCACACTGGCAGCCCTGATGGTTGGCGCACTCCATGACCCCGCAGTTGCTGACACCACTGTGTATGGGGATGTGGTGGCTGAGGTGCTGAGCTGGGACCTGGAAAGCCTGGCCCTAGGGGAAGAACGGAGTTGGGGAGGTGTAGAGAAGAGGTCAATGTTAGCCAGGAAAGGTTTTTTAGACACACTTGGACGGGTAGATGGAGGGGGTTTGGGAGTGGAGGAAGAGGTAGTGGTAGTAAGAGGTGTACGTCTGCTGAATTTGAGTGAAGGTGCATGGGCTGGAGGCTGTTGTGAGGTGGATGGCTGTTGGGTGGGTGTGTGCCTGCGTTTGTTTACTTTGGGAGGAGGGCTCACTGACACACTGGGAGAGGACACTGGGAATGTGTGAATGGTAGTGGGGGTGGTGAGTGCAAGTGAGCGGTGTGTGGTGATGGGCGTGCTGGTGACGGAGGTAGTGGCTGAGGATGTAGTGCATGCAGGTGTGAGTGGAGACAAGACTGGGAGGGAGGATGGAGAGGTGAAGGAGAGGGACACAGTGGAGGAAGTGGATGTTGGTATATATGCATGGGTATGATGCTTGTGTGAGTGCCTGTGAGTTGTGTGGTGCTTATGTTTGCCTGAGCCACTTTTGTGTGTTGATGTGTGTGCATGCTGGTCTGATGGTGTGATTGGGATAGGCTGAGGTACAGTGGATTGGGTCTGGGTGGAGGAAGTTGGAGGGGGAGGCTGGACACGGGGACAATGGCTGCCATCATTGCTGAGGCCAGAGCCTGAAATGCTCTCTGTTGGGCGGCCTGGCCAGAATGAATGCCCTCCAGGTATGTATTTGTTTGTTGCAAATGCCTCTCAACACCCTGGATGGCATTCAGAATGGTAGACTGCCCAACGTGAGGGATCTCAGAGGTCAATAGCCTCCTCACTGAGGGCAGCAGGGCTGACCGGGGCAGGGCCTGAGGTGCCTGGGGCGAAGGAGGTGCCCACCCTCCTGGGTGAGCGGGCACGGGATAGACGCTGAGGGGCTGCTGGGAGGGCAGTGCTGGAAGGCGGGTGGCGGCTGTACCTGTTGATGCGGTGGGCACAGAGGTGCTCGCCACCGCAAGGGAGCTCCCATCAGAGGAGGAGTAGCTGTCGCTGGTCTTTGCTCCTGTCCCCACCATGGAGCTCCCCTCGCCCTCCATCCCACTGGTGGCTTCAGACTCCGTTGCTTCACCCTCCAGGGCCAAGTGGGATGCAGCTCCCTCCTGCTCCGATGCCAATGCTCCTCCGCCTGATGATGCTATTTCACACAAGAACAGGGAGACCACAAAAAGGGGGGGGGAGACAGAAGAAAGACATGTTCAGTGCATGCAACACCACTACCGTTGGCGGACACAACAGACAGTGAGCAGCCCTCTGCACTACGCCATGCACTTATAGTTCCTAGATTAATCACATGCCCATGGGGTACGAGGCTTAAGCCCAACTGCTGCACACCTGGAAGTCACAGGAACCTGACTAGGTGTAGATTGCTCTAACCACTAGTGGGGTTGGGGTGCCACATAGCCTGCCTCACAAGGGACCTTGCCTACCAAGATCGCCCTGGCCTAGGATAACCCACTGCCCACCTCCCCCACCCAGACACCTCGTAATGCGTGCAAAGTCAGCTGAATGAGAGTGTACTCACCCCCTTGTGGCTGCTGTGATGCCCTCAAGCGCCCATCCAACTCCAGATATGCCGCCGCCAGGATCCGGAACATCAGGGGGGTCATGGTGCGACGGGCACCCCTCCCACATTGGGAGGCCATCCCCAGCTGGGCCTCCGCTGTCTTCTTGCTCCAGCGGCGCAGATCCTCCCATCTTTTTCGGCAGTGGGTGCTCCGTCTGTGGTGGACCCCCAGGGTCCAGACGTCCTTGGCGATGGCACACCAAATACCCTTCTTCTGGTGGGCACTGACCTAGAGGTATGGTACAGGGGGAAAGGACATTACTTACCCGTCCAGACCGTCATACTCATTGCCCCCCGTTCCCACCGTTGCCCTGATGCACATGCACTCCCCATCCGCACATGCAGGCCTCAGCCCCTCCATGTATCTTCCATCCACACCACTCAAAACAGGCTTTGCCCATGCAGCTTGCTCACAGTGTACTCACCTGTTTGTCTGGAGGACTGTACAGTTGCATGTACTGGGGGAGGACCCCATCCACTAGTCTCTTTTCCCAGACACATGAGCCATTGTCGCTTCCAGACTGAGGTCAAAGCAGCACTTGCAGTGTAGGTCCTCTCCTGTTGAAGGTCAGGTATCAAGTGAGTGAACAGACAGAAAATGGCGGTCACGTCCGCGGTGGTGCGTACCGTCGCCGCCGGCGTACATCGTCAATGGCTCCTCGTACCCATAGGGCCCAATGTTAACCAATGCAGAATAGGGCCGCGGTCTTTGACCGCCCACGCGACAGTGTAGAACTCCAGCGCAGTTACCTTATATCCCCTTGTCCCACCTTACACGTCAGGCAGCCCCCATTTCAGGGGGCCACATGGTGTTAATAATACCTGCGTCACACCTATGTAGTCCTGGAATACTCGCAGTTACAGGCACATTGCGGATTAATACATTTGTGCAAATGACATTATGGGATACCTCAGTTTTGTTTGACTCTCTGCTCGCTGTTCTTCTCCATAGGGCACGTCTGCTGGGTCAGGTGATGAGATGGCGGCATCATCCGGTGTACAGACCCCTGGTGGACCTGTCCACAATGGAAGAGAGACACATAATTATCACATACAGACTTGATCGTGCAACAATCCATAAACTGTGTGCCCAGTTGGAGCCAGACCTGGTATCCGCCATCCCACAGGGATATCCCCTCTAGTGCAGGTCCTGTCAGTACTCCATTTCCTGTCAAGTGATTCTTTTCAAACAACAGTGGCGATTGCATCAGGGATGTCCCAGCCAGTGTTCTCTAACGGGTTGCCTAGAGTGTTGTCTGCCATGCTGAAACACATGAGCGGCTACATCGTGCTCCCTCAGGTGGAGGATTTGCCTTCAGTGAAAGGTGACTTCTATGCCCTGCGACATATCCCCAACATCATTGGAGCCATTGATGGGACACATGTGGCATTGGTACCCCAGCAGGAGTGAACAGGTGTACAGAAACCGGAAGAGCTTCCATTCTATGAATTCGCAGATGGTGTGTTTGGCAGACCAGTACATCTCCCATGTGAATGCCAAGTTTCCTGGCTGAGTGCATGACGCCTACATTTTGAGGAATAACAGCATCCCTTATGTGATGAGGCAACTCCAGAGGCTCAGGGTTTGGCTAATAGGTGAGGCCAAGGACCCAACACAGTGTGAATAGGTGTCTGGGTGTAGGGTTGTCCCTAAGGGTTCGTGTGTGTCTAACAGTTGTCCTTCCATATTTGCAGGTGACTCTGGTTACCCCAACCTGTCACAGCTACTGACCCCAGTGAGGAATCCCAGGACAAGGGCAGAGGAATGCTACAATGAGGCATATGGGCAAACTAGGAGGGTGATCGAACGAACCTTCGGCCTCCTGAAGGCCAGTTTCCGGTGCCTCCATGTGACAGGTGGTTCCCTCTACTACTCACCAAAGAAGGTGTGCCAGATCATCGTAGCCTGCTGTATGCTGCACAACCTGGTTTTGCGACGGCAGGTGCCTTTTCTGCAGGAGGATGGGTCAGCTGGTGGTCTTGTAGCAGCTATTGTGCCTGTGGACAGTGAAGAAGAGGAGGCAGAAGAAGAGGATAACGACAACCGAAACAACATAATCATGCAATACTTCCTGTGAGACACAGGTAAGAACATGTCACTACCTCCCACATCTCATACAATTTCTGGAGCAAGCATAAGTCTGTCATTTTCACTCAGTGTATGGACCCTGTCTTGTCACTTTGAGCTTCCAATTCACAGATGTGGGTCCCACTTTGTGCCCTCTGGTATATTTCCTCCAGGCCTACTGCTGTGTTACATCGGTATGTGCACAAGTAAATTGACATTGCTATATTCCATGGCTATTGCAATTACACATTTGTGAAAGCACAGACTGACTCCAGATTGTTTTGTGATTGAAGTGTGTTTATTTCTGTGCTAATAAGTGGAGGGGGTTGTACAATTGGCTGGGGGGATGGTGGAGGAATGTCCATGGCAGAGTCCAGTCTATTTGTTTCACAGGTGCATTGTCCAAAGGGGCATAGGAAGTGGAGCAATGGCAGTTGAAGGATGGACAGGGTGACAAAGTGGGACAGAAGGGTGACATTAATGGTTGTCTCATTTCCTGGCAGGGGTCTTGGCAATGTTCTCTGTCTTGTTCCTGGATCTCAGGGACCGTTTGCGGGGTGGTTCTCCATTTGCAGGGGGTGGGGTGCTGGTGTTGTGGTCCTGTGGTGGTGCCTTCTGTCCACTAGCACCAGCGGAGGTGGAGGGCTGTTCATCGTCCAGGCTAGTGTCAGGGGTCCCTTGTTGTGCCACTGTGTCCCTCCTGGTGTAGGCAAGGTCTTGCAGCACTCCTGCAATGGTGACCAGGGTGTTGTTAATGGACATCAAGTCCTCCATGATCCCCAGGTAGACTTCCTCCTGCAGCCGCTGTGTCTCCTGAAACTTGGCCAGTACCGTTGCCATCGTCTCCTGGGAATGATGGTAAGCTCCCATGATGTTGGAGAGTGCCTCGTGGAGAGTGGGTTCCCTGGGCCTGTCCTCCCCCTGTCGCACAGCAGTCCTCCCAGCTTCCCTGTTTTCCTGTGCCTCTGTCCCCTGAACCGTGTGTCCACTGCCACTGCCCCCAGGTCCTTGATCGTCCTGTGTTAGTGGGATTGCCTGAGTTCCCTGTAGTGGTGGACACACTACTGATTGACGTGTCCTGGGGACAGAGGGATGGGCCCGCTGGGTGGGTGCTGTGCTGATGTTTCTTGTGGGGGAGGTTCATTGGTGGTTTGTGACCGTGTCAGGGGAACCGACTGTCCCGAGGTCCCTGATGGGCCGGGCTGGTCATCTTGATCCAGTTGTGGAGAGGCATCCCAACCAAAGACATCAAACGACTCCAGCGTATCCAAAATGCCTCCGCCCGACTGATCCTCGACATACCCCGCCGATGTCACATCTCCCCTCACCTGAGGGAACTCCACTGGCTCCCGGTGGAGAAGAGGATCACCTTTAAACTCCTCACCCACACTCACAAGGCACTTCACAACGCCGGACCCTCCTACCTCAACTCCAGACTCAATTTCTACGCTCCCACACGTCAACTTCAATCCGCCAACCTCGCCCTCGCCGTCGTCCCCCGAATCCAGCGCAAGACCTGCGGCGGCAGATCCTTCTCCTTCCTCGCCGCCAAGTCCTGGAACTCTCTCCCCACATCTCTACGCCAGACCCAGGACCTCCTCACCTTCAGGAGACTCCTCAAAACCTGGCTCTTCGACCGCTAACTGCAGCACACCTCCACCGCCCCCCCCCCCCTTACCCCCAGCGCCTCGAAACCCTGACGGGTACATAGCGCGCTTTATAAATATCGTGATTGATTGTCATCACTGTGGGTCTCTTGTGTTGGCGGACTGGCTATGTCTGGCACTTCCTGTCCGGTGACGTTGGGTAGGGGTCCTGTAGGGGTGTAAAGGCATGATTATTGCATCTGTGTGTGCCATTGTGTGCAATCGGTGAGTGACCCTGTATTCCAGTGCTTGCATTCTTGGCTTGGTCCTTGTGTGATAGCTGGTTTGGGGTCTGTAGTGGACATGCTTTGGTAATGGGTGTCCATGCTTTGGTGTTGCATGCAGGACTTGGTATTGGGATGGCTGGGTTGTGATCGTGGGGCATATGTGAGGTGTTGGAGTGATGGGGGTGAGGGTGAGGGTGGGGGTGGGGGTATGTGATGGCATGCAGGTGGGGGATATGGTAATAAAGACATGTCTTACCAGAGTCCAGTCCTCCTGCTACTCCTGCGAGGCCCTCAGGATGCAGTATTGCCAAGACTTGCTCCTCCCATGTTGTTAGTTGTTGGGGGGGAGATAGGGGTCCACCGACAGTCCTCTGTACAGCAATCTGATGTCTGGAGACCACGGAACGCACCTTCCCCCGTAGGTCGTTTAACCTCTTCCTGATGTCATTCCTAGTTCTTGGATGCTGTCCCACTGCGTTGACCCTGTCGACAATTCTGCACCATAGCTCCATCTTCCTTGCAATGGAGGTGTGCTGCACCTGTGATCCGAATAGCTGTCGCTCCACCTGAATGATTTCCTCCACCATGACCCTGAGCTCCTCCTCAGAAAACCTGGGGTGTCTTTGCGGTGTCATGGGGTGGTGTGGGTGATGTGTGAGGTGGTGTGTGTTGTGATGTGTGAGGGGATGTGTTGGTGTGTGTTGTTTGAGATGCGTGGATTTTGTGTAAGTGATGGTATTGTGTGTCTGTGGATGCTGGTGTTGTTTTAGGTAGTGTCTCTCTCTGGCCTGCTTTCAAATTTCTGGTACTAAGGGTTTGTGGGTAATATGGGTGGGTGTTTTATAGTGTTGTGAGTGTGTGGGAGTGGTGTGTGTATGTGTATCAGGTGTGTGTATTTCGAATTGTCCAATGTGGTTGTGTTTTGTAAGTGTGTGTGTATTTTGAGCGCAGCGGTGTGTACCGCCAATGGATTACTGTGGTTGAAAGACCGCCGCGTTGCTTCGTAGGTCGTGATAGTGTGGGCGTATTCCTGTTGGCGTGACGGTGTCGGTTTCGTAATCGGCAGTTTATCACTGAGCTTTGGTGTGGCGGACTTGTGTGGGTGTCTGTATTATGGCGAATTCCAAGCTGTGGGTCATAATAGCTGTAGCGGAATTCCGTGGCCGCAGCGGTATGTTGGCGGTCTTCTGCACGGCGCTAAGCGGCATTTACCGCCAGGGTTGTAATGAGGGCCTATGTCTCTGTATAGTGTACCGTCTACTGAGCTTCTTTTTTTAATTCTCTGGGATGAGCCAAAATAAACACTCACCAATGTGGCGAATATCCCTGCTTGTCACTCTTCTTAGCAGGGCTAGACCTTGGACCCAAAAGGTGACAGGAAAGGGCAGTGCCATACCATATGCATAAAATCTGCCTTCCCCACCCCGTATTTAGGGCATCCCTGTCCTCTTGTTGGGGTAAAGAAAATGTAGCCTTTTCAGAGATAAATATGTCATATGGACTATGTTGTATTGTGTCTCTTGAAGCTAGCACTCACCACCACCCCGCGAACCCCGCATATATTTTGGACCAGTCCTTCGGGGTAAGGGCTTCCTCAGTGAACTGTTGCTACATTTCCTCTGTTGTAGTGGCTTGAGCTGCATATCGGAGCACAGACCTCAATATAAGTGGTAATAAGCTTGCAGCCCCCTCTATGGATAAAAGAGTTACCAGGATATTTGTGGGCTTGGTGGCCTCCAGATATGTGGGTCACAATTGTAGTGCCATTGCTACTATCTTAGCGTACTCGAAAAACTGTCTAGGGCCTAAACGGTGCATGCCATCCTGGAGAGAAACAAAGTGTTCTTCGGAATACAGATTTGATAACATGATACATCACTCTTCCTGCCACTTGGCAATGAACATCACTCAGGCCATCCACTCAAAAGGGTAGATCAGCCATAGGTCAAAGTTTGGAGCATGTGATTTTCTCTTCCCAACCCGCCTCACCGCCTGGTGTGGGAGCTCCTCAGGTAGACCCCTACCCCTCTTCATGAGGACCTGAAGCTGATTTTCACAGGGTGTGCCCACCAATAGGGATCGTTCCCAATTAGGTTCCCCATCCAGACAATGAACTGCTTCCATGCTCCCCCTTATCCCATTGCTGCCTAAGAGTGCACCATTGAACTCTTCCATGCCTGCCCTGCAATAGGAGCTTCAGTAACAACTTTCTTAAAAAGCATTCTGCATGACGTATAGACACTGTGGCAAAACCACCATCTTTATAAAAGCTACTTTCCCCATCAGTTACAGATGTAACATGTTCCAGAACCGCATCGAGAGTCGCAGATTATGCAGAACTCAGCCCATGTTGTGACTAGAGGACTGGGTCTGCTCTTGCGTAATATAGATATCCAGATATTTTACCTTTTCAATTGTTCATGGTAATCCAGACTTTGGGAGGCAGGCAAACGGCCGACCTTCTAGTTGTCTCAAAGGGAACAGAAATCAGTCATTGCATTTAATAAAATCATGACTGAGATGTCTGGCTGGAGTAGATAGATTATGGTATCATCAGCAGACAATGAGACTATAGGACTGATTTAGATGTTGGTGGTGTGTAATACTCTGTCAGAAACTTGACGGACATTCCATCTGGCGTATTTTGATCCCATTATGCCCTATTGGGATTGTAATATGGCAGATGGAATACCTGTCAAGTTTGTGACAAAGTATTCCGTCTGCTGATATCTTAAGCATGCTCTGTGTGTTCTGTGTTCCCTACTGTTATTCCTCAACTCTTAAACGTGTTCCAGAGTCTGCATGATAATGGTTTCATTGCTATGGCAAAAATCAGGGGGGATAGGAGGCATCCCTGCTATATGCCACGTTGTCAGTGTGGAACCTTGCCCAAGGTTTTGTGTAAATTACTTGTACCTACTCAGTATAGCGTAGGCCAAGCCCCAATCTGGCCATCACCTGCCAGATGTACTCCAACCTTACTGAATCAATTGCCTTTTCAACATCTAAAAAGGCAAGTGCATAAAGATCATCCCATAGTCCCGGGAAATGCGAAACATGTGCAAGATAACATAAATTATGTATGGTATTTCTGTGCTGTATAAAGCCGGATTGATCATCGTGGATCAGCCAAGGTAAGTAGGGGAAATGGCATTTTGCCAGGACATGACTCAGGATTTTAAGGTCAACATTCATCATGGATATGGGACAGTAGAATCTGGTCTCCAAGGGGTCCTTCTCAGGCTTCATTATCACCATTATCAGTCCTTCCATCATCCATTGCAGAAGCTCTTCCCAAGCGGGAGCCTCATGATTGCCGCTGGAGGAAGCAGCGCCGGCGGGCTCCACAAGGCTGGATACCCCTTCTGCAAAGGACACCTAAACAGGATTTGCTGCTGCAGAGAAGAACATAGGGAGAGCTGTTGCAATTTTAGGCCAACCAGCGTTGTACCTTGAACAACTAGACAAGGAAGGAGGTCCTGGTTCTCAGTTCAGTGTTTAGTGAAACATTTTCTAAGTTCCATGTTTAAAAGTTTTACTATTTGGGCACACAACCAAGAAAGGGTCTGGACTGGAGGGGCACTGCTTCGGGGGTTTGGACTCACTCAGGCTGGTTTCAGGTGTGGGTTCAAGATGGCTGGAGCCATCTCTGTCCCTGAGGTTTTGATCTGGAGGTAAACCAACTAGCCCTTGGAGTCACTCTGTGACAGGCCTCTGAGAGTTCTGATGGTTCAAGTCAGGCTTCAGGTACCAAAAAAGCCTTCTAGGTGCAGGTAAGCAATCTTCTGAAGTGCACAGCAGGGCATTGCATTCGGCAGTCCTCTGAGAGTCATTCCACAGGTCCAGAGAGCGAATTGACGAGTGGGTCTGAGGGCACTATTTCTAGACCTGTTGCCTTATTTGAAGTAGTAGACTTCTCTAGAAATCTTAATTTGGAGTCCCCAGAAAATCCTGCCTCCCCTGTCCCTACTGCAGCCTGTTTGCCTCAGCATTGTAGTGGTGACAAGTCCTTTGTGTGAATGCAGGATACACCCTATTGATTTGGAAGTGGGGCCTTTCCTAGTTCTGCCCCATCTTGTCCAGTAACACCAAATCTCTCAATTGTGTGGCTGCTTGGGAGGAATAAACAAAGCCCAACTGCCAACTACACCGTCATGTGATGAAGGAACAGGCTACAGGCACCAAATATTTAGGGCAGGAAAATGCCAAGTTGTAAAAGTGGCATTTTTAAAACTGTGACTTAAAATCCAAATCTTTACTATTAAAGGGGACTTTAAATTACAATTTCTTAGACTACCTGCTCCCAGTCAAAAGTTAGCAAATGTAATGAGGCAACCCAATGTTATCCTATGGGAGGCCTCACAGTAGTGATAACCTAAATTAGGAGCCTTTCACAACCAGGGCATGTAAAACTTAAAAGTGCATATCCAACCTTTTAAGTACAATGCACCCCGCCCTGTGGGCCACCTAGGTCCTGATTTAGTGGTGATTCATTTGTAATAAGAGGGGAGTTTAAGGTGTGGCAAGTGGGTTATACTGCCAAGGCGAATTGGCAGCATAAAACTGCATTCAGGCTACAAATGGCAGACCTGGGGCATGTGTTAGGGGGCTACCTAATTGTGTGGCACAATATGTGCTGCAGGCCCACTAGTAGCATTTAACTTACAGACCTGGGTATATGGTATATCACTGTATTAGAGTCTTGTAAGCAACTTAAATATGTCAATCAGGTGAAAGCCAGATTTACCATGTTATATGGAGTGGGCACAAGCACTTTAGTACTGGTTAGTAATAGTGAACTGCACAGTGTCCTAAGGCCAACAGAAAATAATGGAAAAGCTAGGAGGCTGAAGGAAAAAGGTTTGGGGGGGAACCTGTAAAGAGTACCAAGTCCAAAGGGCCCATGCTCTGTCACCCGTGGTAACTAACTAAATCCAGCCATTTCGAAAACTACTCACCCTCATGAGGGGGCTCCCATGAACCCTGGTTTGCTCAGTTCCTATCGCAGGCTGTAGACCCACAGAAGTGCAGTAGCATTTTTATAGGGACAAGTGGGAGAACACAAGATGGTAGGATTTTCATGGATCCCTGCCAATTTTAGGAAAGTGTGAGGTTTGCAGGGCATTATGGGTAAGAAAATGTCATGAGATCCACACAGGTGTCTAGTTTTCAAAAATACCTAGGTTTGATAGATTTCCCTGGGTGGCTGCTGATCCCAGGCCCAAATACCCCAGCAACTCACATTGCCAAAGTAAGTCCTTTTGACAGTAAATGTTGATGTTGCCACATTTAATTTTGGGCCCCTTCCCATTGCCGGTATTAGGTCCTTTCACATAAGTGGGGACCATTTTTATTGGGAGACTCGTGGAAACACTGGATGGTAGGACATCTGTTGCTCTCCACAGGTTTCATCACAGAAATGAGAGGAAAATGATTGTTTTTAGTCAAGGTTTGAGGTTTGCCAGGGTGTCAGTGTGAAAATAAAACTGGTGACGGGCATGTTAGTCATGGCAACCTATACTCCTGGGGGTGTCTAGTTTTTAGAACTGGTTTTGTACACTTCCCAGGTGCTGTCTGAGCTTGGGCCCAAAATCCACAGCTACCCAAATTGCAAAAAAGTGCTGGTTTTCAGTGAAAAAATCTGAGGGTGTCCATGGGCGCTTGGCCTACCAACACTAGTAAGGCACCATTTTTATTGGGAGACATTGTGGAATGCTGAGTGGTAGGGAATTTGTGGCTTCCTGCAGATTCCAGAGCATACACACACCACACAACACCCATGTCCCCACAATGGCACCTCTGTTTCACCGATGAGTAGTGGCGGGTCATGGTTGAGGAAATAGTCAGGGTAGAGCCAGGGTAGAGCCACAGCTGTTTGGAGCACAGGTCCAGCAGATATCCATTGCCAGGAAGATGGAGCTATGGCGGAGGATCGTGGACAGGGTGAACGCCATAGCACTACATCCGCGCACAAGGGACGACAAAAGGAAGAGTTGGCACGACCTATGGGGGATGGTGCATCCCAATGCAGCAAGGCACCAGCTCGCCATCAGGAGGACTGGAGGTGGACCACCACGTCATCCCCCACATCAGACATGGGAGGAGCAAGTCTTGGCAATCCTGCATCCTGAGGGACTCACTGGAGTAGCCGGAGGACTGGACACTGGTGAGTCAACATTTACTGCCTATCACCCTCTCACACCTGCATGCCACCACCACCCCTCACTCTGACACCCATCACCCAACTCAATCCTACACTGTGCACCACCACAATTACCAAAATGAAATGTCAAGCCCTGCATGCCATACTTACTGCATACACATCCCTTCCAGCCCTGCATGTACACCTACCCCCAATGCATGCACAGCATGGAGAACTAACAATTCCACAATCCATCACCATACACAACGAAAGGTGGCAGGGCAACAGCAATGATATGGGGGAAGATAGTGATGTAGAATATGTCACAGACATGTTGCATAATACACCACTTACATCCCCACAGGTGCCCCAGCCAATCTCACCGGTGAGGAGGTGCCACGGCTAACCAGTACCCCACCAGAAGATGCCCCCAGTGATGGCAGTAACTATGGAGCTCTTGATCTGGATGAACTCCCTGGCCCATCAGGGACCACTGGTCAGTTGGCTACCCCATCCCAGACCCAGTCCACTACAGAGCATCCTCCCTCAGAATCCAACACCACAGCAGCCACCCAACATCCCAGACCTCTGTCCCCAGGACACGTCAATCAGTAGTGTGCCCACCTGTACAGGGACCCTAGTCCACACCTCACAGGCAAGACAATGATGGTCCAGGGGTCAGTGGAAGTGGGCACACCGTTCAGGGGACACAGGCACAGGGTGCCAGGGACAGTCGGAGGACAGCTGTGCACCAGGGGGGGACAGGCCCAGTGAACTTACTGCCCAGGAGTCATTCACTAATGTCCTGGGAACTTACCAACAATCGCAGGACAAGATGGGTCATGTGTTAAACATCATGCAGGAGAACCAGCAGCTGCAGGGGGAACACCACCAGGAGATCAAGCAAGAATTGCAGGCCCTGCATACCACCATGGTCCCCATTATAGGGGTGCTGGGTGACATGGGCAACATTATGAGGGACTACACAGCACACCAGTGGGCCTCTTCCACTAGCCAGTGTACTGACCAGCCCTCCACATCTGCTGCAGCTAGTGGACAGGAGGCCCTGCCACAGCACCCACAGGCCACCAGCACCCCTCCCCCTGCGGAAGGTGAACCACCCCGCATACAGTCCCTGGAACCCAGACAGCCACCAGGGACAGTTGTCAAGAGCAAGACCACTGCCAGGAAATGAGTCCCTCTTAATTGTCCCCTTTGTGTCACACTGTGTCACCTTGTCTAATTTGAACTGCCATTGCTACCCTTCCAATGGACTCTCGGACACTGGACCTCTAACACAAACAGATTGGCCGACTACACTGGCCTTTTCCCAACCATCACCCGACTCTATTGTACTTTGCATTGTATACCAATTTTTAATAAACATCCTTGGACACAACTTGAGTAATAGTGCTTTATCGGAAGGTAATGTACAATGTATTGAACTGTAACAAACTGCATGATCATGCGCAAATGTCCTGTAATATGTTGATCCATCCTGTAAATGTGTCTCAGCTATCTGTACACATCACAGCATTACACTGTTGTAACCACAGCAACATCTTCAATAAGGGAAGTCATAGGTGACAGTCAGGTGGGATGCAAAGGTAATGACTAGCATAATGCTACAGCCACACAGCACAACACTGAAATGGAGAACTGCTTAGTTCAACAGTCTTACCTGAGTGTCTTTGGAAGTACTGCTGAATCATATGTGTCCTGTTGTCCATATCCTCATCCTCTTCCTCCTCCTCACTGTCCTCAGTGTCCACTGCTGACACAGCTGCATTGTCACCCCCTTCTTCTGCAGATAGGGCACATGGCGTCTGAAGGCCAAGTTGTGCAACATGCAGCACACAACAACAATCCTACAGACCTTCTCAGGGGAGTAGCATAGGGATCCACCTATAAGATGGAGGCACCTGAACCTGGCCTTCAGGAGACCAAAGGTCCTTTCAACAATCCTCCTAGTACGCCCATCACTGTACCTATTCTCAGCCTCTGTTCTTGGATTCCTAACAAGGGTCAGGAGCCAGAACAGGTTTGGGTAGCCTGAATCACCTGCAAGAAGTGAGGAACACACATTAGCCCTGCACAATTGCATGGGGTATGTCTCCTGAAGGCAGACACTGACATACATTGGTGGGTAGGGACTCAGGCTTACTTATAAGCCACACTCTGTACCTCTGTAGTTGTGCCATCAGCTGTGGGACACTGCTATTCCTCAGGACAAAGGCATCATGCACAGAACCAGGATACTTGGCAGTGAAGTGGGAGATGTACTGGTCATCAAGGCACACCATCTGGACATTGCTTAAGTAGAAATTCTTCCTTTTCCTGTACACTTGTTCATTGGCCCTGGAGTTGGGGCTAAGGCAATATGGGTCCCGTCAATAGCCCCAATAACATGTGGTATATGTCCCATTGCATAGAGTCAAGCCTTCACAGTGGTTAATTCATCTACTTGGGGGAATGCAATGTAGCTACACATGTGTTTGAGTAAGGCTGCCAAAACCCTTGCAAGCACAATAGAGAACATTGGCTGTGAGATTCCTGCAGCCAAGCCCACTGCCACCTGGAAAGAGCCTGTTGCTAGGAAATGGAGCACTGAGAGTACCTGCACAAGAGGGGGTACTACTGTTGTGCAACAGATAGCAGGTAGCAGATCAGGCTCCAATTGTGTGCACACAGCTCTTTAATTGTGTCCCTGTCCAGACGATAGGTGAGTATGATGTGCCGGTCCTCCAGTGTAGCCAGGTCCACAAGGTGTCTGTGCACAGGTGCTTGCCTCCTCCTCAAATTCCTCCGCAGATGTTGGTACCTACGGGACTCAAAAGTAAGAAGGGAGAGACACCAGGAACTATGAACAGCAGTGTACACAGAGCATGCTCGTATGTTGGACACTAGAATTGTCTAGATGTGTACATTCGACTACAATGACGCACTTTTAATTCTGTACATGTGTACTAGCAGTAGAAAATGGCAACTGCCTGTCCTGTATGCAAGGACAGGTAGAAGTGACCTCATTCCACCAGCGTTTGCATCATGGAGGGAGGCGGTCTGCACCACCGTGCAATTCCTCATTGGCTAGCATGGCTCTCTATGGAGTAGGGGAACCAATGATGATCAATGCCGGCGGTGACAGTGTTCACCACCCTGGACGTGACTGCCATTTTATTTCTTTCACTTCACTTGATTCCTGACTTTCCAAAGGACAACATCTCCACTTTGTGTGCAGCTGTGACCTGTTTCTGGAACCTGTCATGGCATGTGCAACAGGGGAAAGGGCCCCAGCCTTCACGTCGGAGGAGAGGCTCGTGGATGGGGTCCTACCCCTGTATGAGCAGTTGTATGGTCCTCCAGACCAACAGATGGGTACACCATGGACACCTTGCATGCGACTTGGCTGCATAGAGATTTGTGTGTGTGCTGCAGTGTGTCATTTGGGGGGGTATGGCTGGTGGCAGTGTTAATGCAAAGGTACTGGTCATGTGTGTGCCTGATGAGGAGCAAATGCAGTTTGTAGGCCATATGTGTGACAGGCTTGATTGTCTGGTTCATGCTGTCCCTGTTTGTGTTTCCTCTACAGGTCAGTGCCCATCAGAAGAAGGGGTTGTGGCATGCCATTGGCTGGATCGTTTGGACCCTGGGGGTCTAGAGCAGGCAGAGCACCCACTGCAGGAAACGGTGGCAGGACCTGAGAACATGGGCCCGAAGACCCTGGAGGCCCAGCTGGGAACGGCCTCCCAATGAGGGAAGGGTTCCTGTTGGAACCTGACCCCCCCTTATGACCCGCATACTGGCGGTGGCCTACCCAGAGCTAGATTGGTGCTTGAGGGCATCAACAATCTCTGTTGCCTTGCATGGGATTTGGGTGCAGGGTACTAGTCAGTGGATGCCCCAATATGTCAGTTTAGATATTGCTGTGTGGTCCAGCTTAGGATAATTGGGTGAAAGGCATGTTCTTGATAGGTAGTGAGCTGGCTTTCCATGGTGCATACAGGGCATAGTTGGTCCCAGTTGGTGTGCAGATGGCAGTGTTTGGCTCCTACCTGCTGTGGTACTTGGTCAATGGTATGCTAGTGTGGTCCATACTGCCCATTCTCAGTCTTAGTGTTTCACAGTGATGTGTATGCCATCTGTGCTGTTGTTGCTGTGATTGACCCTGTGCTCCCTTTCTTTCTCCCACCTCTCTCCTTTTGTCATCCTGTCTGTGTGTGCATTAGCATCATCTGGTAAAGGAGCAGTGAATGAGGGAGCTGCAGCCAACGGGACCCAGGAGGCAGAGTCCACCGACACTGAGGGTACCAGTGGGACGGAGGGAGAGTGGAGCACCACAGCAGGGACTGGAGCTTATACCACTGACTCTGATTCCTCCTCCGATGGGAACTCCCTGGTGGTAGCGGACCCCTCTGGGACCACCCCAACTACAAGTTCTACTGCCACCCACTGTACCAGCACTGCCCTCCCAGTAACCCCCCACCGAGTTGCCCATGCCAGGTCATCCAGGAGGGTGGGGAGCTTCTTCAACCCAGGCACCTTAGGCCCTGCCCCAGTCAGCTCTGCTGCCCTCACTGAGGAGGCTATGGACCTCCAGCGATAAATCTCTGTAGGGCAGACAACCATAGTGAATGCCATCCAGGGGCTGGCATCCCAGATGCAGCAATGCAATGCCTTCCTGGAGGGCGTTCATGGTGGGTTGGCACCCAACAGAGATCATTTAGGCTCTGACCTCTTCACTGATGGCAGCCAGTGTCCCTGTTTCTTCTGTCCCCCCTCCAACTACCACTTCCCAGTCACAGTCTCCTCATCCCCTCCCCATCCCATGCACACATTCTGACAAACATGCACACAAAACATCACACAAGACTCGCACAGACAAACACAGGTAGCACACTTCAGTCCACAAGCACTCAGGCAGCCAACATACAGATGCACACACAACATAATCCACTGCCTCCACTGTCTCCCCCTCATCCTCCATTACAGACACATCCGTACTCACACCGGCATGCACTGCACCTGCCACCTGCACAGCCTTGCCCACAGTCATCACAACAGCAGACCCATAGACATGCGCCGCACACACCACATGCGCAGTCACCACCACCCCCATCACCACCTCCTCACTTGCAGACACCACCACAACATACATCCACACATCCTGTTTGCCCTCCCCCACCCTGTCTGCCCCCTCCAACGACACATAAACGTTAGCACTCAGACCCCCAACAGCCATCCACCTCACACATGCACACTGTCCTTGCACCTGCACCCAACTCCAGCACACCTCCTCCTCCTACAACCACTCCCTCTACCTCCACTCCCATTCCTCCTCCCACATTCTGCCCCATTGGCCCTAAGGAGCTTTTCCTTTCCTGCCTTGACCTCTTCCCTCCCCACTTCCCCCATCCTGCCCGTAAGAGGAAGATCCCACCTCCACCCGCCCATTTCCTCCAGCACCTAGTCTGTCACTGTTCCACCCCCAAAGTCTCCAGCTGCCACTAAGGGGCACATGAGTATGACGTTGGCCCCTCATCACAAGGACACTCCTCTGCCCCCAAAACAGAAGGCTAAAGTGCCACCGCTTCCCAAACAAACAACCAAAGCCATGGAACAACTTTCAAAACCAAAGGCCAAGGAGACCCCTCCCAAAACAAAGGCCAAGGAGACCTCTCCCAAAATCAAGCTAGGGGGACTCCCCTCCCGAACCAGTGGGCAAGGAGCCCCCTCTAGGACCAGTGGGCAAGGAGTCCCCTCCAGAACCAGTGGGCAAGGAGCCTCCTCCAGGACCAGTCGGCAAGGAGCCACCTCCGCAACCAGTGGTGAAGGAGCCCCCTCCAGAACCAAAGGACAAGGAGCCCCCTCCAGAACCAGAGGGCAAGGAGGCCCTCCCCAATGTGTAGCCCCTCCACCCCCCACCCTGCCTGCCTGCCATCTCCATGATGCCATTGCCCCGTGGAGTGCCAATGTTGTCAGGAGTCAAATTGGGCCCTGTGGACATTTCTGTACTTTGGACTGGCCAATGGGCCTGCTTGTACAAATGTACTTTGACATTATTTATTGCAAGTTCATTATGCAACATGATTACAGTGGTTGGAGCAGAGGTATGGGTCCTAGCTTTCTTTGCTCCTGGGTTCTGTTGCTGTTGATTTATTCTGCAGATTGTTGTGGGTGTGTGGTGTGTGTGCATGATGTGTGTTGTTCGTTTGTGTGTCACTCTCCCCTCCCTCCCTCCTTTGTGTGCTAAGCTGCTGTACTCACTGTCATCGTCTTCATCGGCGTTGGTGCTCCAGGACAGCTATGGCATGGTATAGTATTGGGAAGACTTGCAGTTCAGGCTCCATGGTGGCTGTGGACTCCTCTGTTTCCCTGGAGGTGAGTGTCTCCTTTTATATGAGGTGTTTCCGCCAGGCTTTTGGTGACGTTGCTATCGCCCCAGAAATCCTGGTGTTATGCTATGTCATAATAGGTGGTCGGATCCTTGTCTTCCTCCTGCTTGTAGGAGGCTACCGATGTGTTCAGTGGTCGTACCGCGCTGGAGGTTGATGTGGTACATTGGCTGTCTATGGGAGAGATCACCGCCATGGTCAATATTTGACATCATTACCTCCGGCCTGGCAACAGTACTACCGACATTGCCGGCAAAGGCGGTCACATGGCCGCCAAGGTCATAATGTGGGCCATAGTGTCCTCTGTAATAGATATCATCAGACTGATGTGTTCCTTTTATATCATAAGCAAAGTCAGCTGAGTTCCATCATGCAGTTAGGTTGAACATTAGAGACTCTGAAAAACGGCTGCATTCCATGGAAGTACATTAACAGTAGTGACTTGTTTGCTGCTTTTAATTTATCCAAGGAACAACAGACAGTGGCTAAAATGGAAGCGAGTTTCATTATGCTTCACATACAGAAGTTGCCTTTTACTGTTGCAGAAAGCCAATCAACGGTATGGCTTTTATATGGCATTATTAAGTTTCCCATTTCCATTTTACGTTTTTTTAAATGCCTGAAACATCTTGCCGTGGGCAGGTACGAGCGGCTAGATGATAGCTACATTAAAGAAGAGTGGGAGTTGCCCTTTGAATACAAGTGTCTGAACAGTGAAACAGAGGTCTTTGTCAGCGGAAGCGAATGCAAGACTACTGTTAGTCATTGAATGATCTGCAAGCTGGTATCCCTTCACGGCCGTTGCAATGCGGGGGTCGCAAACTTGGCCAGTTTTCTGAAGGGTACTCCCATCCCTTTGATTCGACCAACATTTCATGTACTTTCGAATGGAAGTTATGTGGCGCTGATCGATCAAAGCTGTTGCGGTATGCAACCAGGAATTGCCTAGACAATTCCAGACTCTAAGGTAGTAACATGTTGCAGACATGTGTTATTCCCCCCCCACACGAGAGATAGGAGTATCACAGATGTGACCTCACATTGATACTGCTAATGTAAATTGTGACAAGCTGAGCAGACTAAAGGTGCTACTGTTCTAAAAACAAGTTGCCTTGACTTCGGCTAGAGAGGCGTATGTTCTTCAGATAGCAAGATCATCAGCCGAGATACAATCCCTATTGAATACCAACTTCCCCAAGCACTTTGGAGAGCTGGTATCCAGAATTTTCAACACTTTGAGCACAATGGGGATTTTCCATTCTTTAAGGCTGTTGGGTCTGGATCTGTGTCCATCTTCCAGACTGTCTTCGGAGTCATTACTTCAGTCATCCATTCACTGTTTTCAAGTGTGTTTGGCGAATTTCCTATAATTTTGGCATTAATAGGTGGAAAACAGGTGCTGGTACCTCTGATTCACAGTGGTTGTGACTTTCCAGCTAAGCGGAGTGATGGAGCTACTATCAATAGCTCAACTGTGCTGTGAATGCCTGGTTCAGTTCTTTAATGCACTGTTGCTGGAAGAGCTGGAGCGTGATTGGTTATTGTCATTCCGACCAATCCTTTGGTGCATGCAGCCAGTCTTCTGCAGCGTATGGTGTCTCTTTGAATATTTGCCTACAGTGTGTCTTGTTGTTCCTACTGTGCCTACTGTGGACCAAGAACTGCTGATGTCTCCGGTGAGGGTTCGTTCACAGCCGTGCTCCTAGAGACTAAGGCCCTCATTCGGACCTTGGCGGGCGGCGGAGGCCGCCCGCCAAAGTCCCGCCGTCAAAATACCGTACCACGGTCGCAAGACCGCGGCGGGTATTTTGACTTTTCCCCTGGGCTGGCGGGCTGCCGCCGAAAGGCCGCCCGCCAGCCCAGGGGAAAACGACCTTCCCACCATGAAGCCGGCTCGTAATCGAGCCGGCGGAGTGGGAAGGTGCGACGGGTGCTACTGCACCCGTCGCGTATTTCACTGTCTGCTATGCAGACAGTGAAATACTAGCGGGGCCCTCTTACGGGGGCCCCTGCAGTGCCCATGCCATTGGCATGGGCACTGCAGGGGCCCCCAGGGGCCCCGCGACACCCCCTACCGCCATCCTGGTCCTGGCGGGCGAACCGCCAGGAACAGGATGGCGGTAGGGGGTGTCAGAATCCCCCATGGCAGCGCAGCGAGCTGCGCCGCCATGGGGGATTCAAATGGGCAACGGAAAACCGGCGGGAGACCGCCGGTTTTCCATTTCTGACCGCGGCCAAAGCGCCGCGGTCAGAATGCCCAAGGGAGCACCGCCGGCCTGTCGGCGGTGCTCCCGCCCCCGTTGGCCCTGGCGGTGCAACACCGCCAGGGTCATAATGAGGGCCTTTGTTTCTTATTCTATTTGGAGTTATTAGATAGATTCAACTCTCACAGAAAATGTGAAAACTAGGCATATGAATGGCACACCACTGTCATACAAAGG
This sequence comes from Pleurodeles waltl, assembly GCF_031143425.1. Lineage (NCBI taxonomy): Eukaryota > Metazoa > Chordata > Amphibia > Caudata > Salamandridae > Pleurodeles > Pleurodeles waltl. The sequence goes on along the minus strand of NC_090437.1, from coordinate 1,035,531,248 downwards.
AACGATTAATAGCACCCTTTTTAACTTTCAACTCACTGATACTGTTGAAGGTAGGAAATCAAAACACCCCATTCATATTTTGATTTTCTTACTCCCCTTCTCAGTGATTAGTGTCTGTTAACCCTTTCTTGCACTTCTGTGAAGAAACCCAATTTGGTAGGGTATTTGTGCATATTCACAACTTCGCAACAAATTTGCGTATAAATATGGGGGTCCAAAAAGATATTTAGTTCAGTAGTTTTAATACTTTATGTTGGAAAATGGGTTATTGGAAAGGGCAGGTAAGTACCTACACTTAGCAATAGGCCTCTAACCTCCACTTAGGTCCAGTTAGGTCTCAGTAAATTAAACCCTGCTCAACCCTTGGTAGCTTGGCAATGAGCGACAAGGCTTAATTTAGGAGACAGAGTGTAAAGCATTCAAATATCACAAAACAGTAATTAAATAAAACACAGGAAACGGTTTAAAAATCCAAAACCAATTTACAAAAATAGATTATGTTTTTATCTCTAAAATGACACAAAAACGAATAAATTCGGGTAAGGGGAACAGGAGATATGAATTTTTAAAGAATTATTGTTTTTTTAGCACCTAGAAACAAAAAGCACCAATCGGGTCATCTGGTTGCACCTCGACCGGGGCAAAGTCAAAGTTTAAGGCCGACCGCGATGGAGCCCTGCTCGGCTGCAGCTCGCGGGAGGCCTCGGTCAAAAGTTTACCTTCGGACTTAGGCGGTCATTCTGACCGCGGCGGGCGGCGGTCGCCGCCCGCCATGCGGTCACCGCCAAATGGCTTTCAGGCCATTCTGGCTTTCCCGCTGGGCCGGCGGGCGACCGCCAAAAGGCCGCCCGCCGGCTCAGCGGGAAAGCCCCTGCAACATAGAAGCCGGCTGTGAATGGAGCCGGCGGTGTTGCAGGGGTGCGATGGGTGCAGTAGAAAATCTTCATGGGGCCCTGTTAGGGGGCCCCTGCACTGCCCATGCTAGTGGCATGGGCAGTGCAGGGGCCCCCAGGGGCCCCACGACACCCGTTCCCGCCATCCTGGTTCTGGCGGTGTAAACCGCCAGAAACAGGCTGGCGGGAAGGGGGTCGGAATCCCCATGGCGGCGCTGCAAGCAGCGCCGCCATGGAGGATTCCCTGGGCCAGGGGAAAACCGGCGGGAAACCGCTGGTTCCCCTTTTCTGACCGCGGCTTTACCGCCGCGGTCAGAATGGCCCTGGAAGCACCGCCAGCCTGTTGGCGGTGCTTCCGTGGTCCCCGGCCCTGGCGGTCATGGACCGTCAGGGTCGGAATGACCCCCTTAGTCTCTTTTCTGAAGATTTTCTTCAGCGGGGCGAACCTGCCAGTCCAATCCAACCTCCTGGAACTCTTCTCCGGATACACGTCGCGGGAATCCTCGGTGGAGATTTTTACCTTCGGACTTAGTTGTTTTTTCGAGGTGAAAATCCTTCGACCAGGGTAAACCTGGATCTTGATCCAACGTCCTTAGAGCCCTCCTCGGATACGCTGGCTGGGAGGTCCCGGTCAACTTTTTACCTTCGGACTTAGGGGGTTATTACAACTTTGGAGGAGGTGTTAATCCGTCCCAAAAGTAACGGTAAAGTGACGGATATACCACCAGCCGTATTACAAGTTCCATAGGATATAATGGACTCGTAATACGGCTGGTGGTATATCCGTCACTTTACCATCACTTTTGGGACGAATGAACACCTCCTCCAAAGTTGTAATAACCCCCTTAGTCTCTTTTTTGGAGATTTTCTTTACCGGGACGAATCTGCAAATCAGGCCGGGTTGCAGTTGAGGCAAGCCGGCTAGAGTTGCCGCGACGGGTTGGTCCCTCTATGGAGATATTTTTTTAAAGTTCTACAAACTTCTCCAAACTTCTGGGGCTTCTCCCAGATGTTCTTTTAAGGTTCATTTGGGGTCCACAGCTCACCCCAAGGGTCCAGAAGCTCTGAGATGATCCTTGGGGGTGTGGACTACAACTCCCAGAATGCATCTGGCACAAACTCCTTTTTGGCCACTGGGCAGTGGTTAGCTGGTTGATTTTTTCAGGAGTTGGAGCAGGGGACTCTGGTTAGCAATTTTTCACCTGTAGCAAACAGGGAGTCCCTCCTTGAACCAGTTGAAGCCAGGCAAAGTCCTTCTTGTGGTGAAGCTCGAGTGTGCAGCTGGTGCAGTCCTTCTGAGGGCAGGTTCCAGGTGCAGGTCAGGGGCCCAGCAGGGCAGTCCTTCTTCTTCTGTAGTTCTTCCTGGTAGGGATGTGGTAGGGAACTGAGGTGTGGGTTGAGGTCTGCCAGTTTTATCCTTGCTCCTGGGTGAAAAACAGGGGTGTCCTGGTTCTCCAATCAGGGACAGGGTCCTTCCCCCTGTGATGACCACTTCCTGGGAAGTGTGGAAAAAATCAATCCCAGGAGGCAACATTCCTCAAAAATCCATCATGGCTGAAAGTGATTTTTGGAGGTTACATCTGGCTGAGCCCACCCACTGGTGTGGCTAAAAATCATAAACACACCCCTCTCCTGCCATCTCCTAATCTAATTAAGGGGGCACCTAGTTGTCTGGGGTTGCAGGATGTGGGGGTGTTGCTGGGTTGCTCCAAATGTCCTTCTCTGTCTTTGAAGACCAGTTTGGCAGCCCTCCCCCTTCCTGCCTCACCATCTGCTGAGGGGAGACCCCCTCCCACAGGCACATCTCTTTGTGTGAAGTCAGGCCACTTCCCACCCCATCAAGGCAGCTTGGCCAGGCTGCCAGAGGCTGGCCAATGAGAGCACAGCAGCAAAAACAATGCAGGGCTGAAATTGGCAACTTTTCAGGTAAGGTTTAAAACTCTTTACCTGAACAAGTTATATTAGATCCAACAACTGGAAGTTGTGGAATTTATTATAACAATTAATTTGATACCAAACTCTTGGTATCCATTACTTAAGGGGGCTTTAAAAATTAAAATAAAGTCTCCTCATTCTAGCCTGTGAAGGCCATTCACTACAATGAGGAGAAAACGAATTTGGCTGTTTTTACCTCACCAGGGCTCATAAAACTACTTTTATAAGGTCCCTGCTTATAGTTACATGGCACCCAGCCCTAGGGGCACATAGGGCACACCTTAGGGGTAACTTATATATAAAAATAAGGTAGTTTAAGACTTTGGAACTACTTTTAATTCCAAAGTCGAATTTGCATATAACTTTAATTTAAAAGCAGCCAGCAAGGCAGGCCTGCCTTTAAAATGACACTGGGCACCTCAGCAATGCACCTAGGTGTGCACCACCTATGCTGTGGTCCCTAAACCTACATGCCCTACCATATACTAGGGACTTATAGGTAGGTTAACTTAGCCAATTATAATTAGCCTAATTTGCATATCCATTTTACACAGAGGACATGCCCTGTGACTGGTTAGTAGTACCTAGGGCACCATCAGAATCAGGAAAACACTAGCAAAAAGTGGAAAATGGGTGCAAAAAGTTAGGGGGCCTCTGCAATCAGCTTTGTTTTCTCACACTTTACAACTACACTATGGCCCTGATTCTAAGCTTGGCGGGCGGCGGTAGCCGCCCTCCAAGCGGGAACCGCCAGAAAACCGTACTGCGGTCAAAAGACCGCAGCAGTCATTCTGGGTTTCCCACTGGGCTGGCGGGCGACCGCCGAAAGTCCGCCCGCCAGCCCAGCGGGAAACACCCTTCCCACGAGGACGCCGGCTCAGAATGGAGCCGGCGGAGTGGGAAGGTGCGACGGGTGCAGTTGCACCCGTCGCGTATTTCAGTGTCTGCAAAGCAGACACTGAAATTCTTTGTGGGGCCCTCTTACGGGGGCCCCTGCAGTGCCCATGCCATTGGCATGGGCACTGCAGGGGCCCCCAGGGGCCCCACGGCACCCCATACCGCCATCCTGTTCCTGGTGGGCGAACCGCAGGAACAGGATGGCGGTATGGGGTGTCAGAATCCCCATGGCGGCGCAGCAAGCTGCGCCGCCATGGCTGATTCCCATGGGCAGCGGAAAGTCGGCGGTACACCGCCGGCTTTCCGCTTCTGGGCGCGGCTGTACGGCCGCGGTCAGAATGCCCGGCGGAGCACCGCCAGCCTGTTGGCGGTGCTACCGCCAACCTCCGCCCTGGCGGTATTTACCGCCAGGGTCAGAATGACCCCCTATATGTCATAAGAAAGACCTCACTGGGACAACAACCCTTCAGTCTTTAAGAATTAGTCTAAACAATTAAAATTGAAAATAAAACTAACTACACTCTGTTTAATACCCTCCCCACAACACTCTCTTAGAAGAGTTTCCATAGCAACACACTAGAACCAGTAGGTCAGAAGTTAATAACACATTCTAGAAACAGCACATTACTTTTCAGGTCAACTGCAGCAGGTATGGTTGACTGTATATACCAAGAGTACATTAATTGTTTTTTTTAATTTAACCACAGCCAATCACAAAGATGCTCACTTCTTCTTAAAAGTCACTACCTAATTTTAACCACCTGTATATTTACATCATCTAATGTAATTTATAATTTTCTTAAAGAACTCATGTCCTCCATTTTAGCTACCTTTTATTTTCAAAGCAATCTCATTCTGCTCCAGCCTTGTCCTGTGTACTACTCCTGCTTGCTTTCAAAATGGTTAGAGTATGAATTGTGGATCACAGCTTTGTGTTTTTGGCCAGAGACTGTGCTAGAAAGAGTGGCATTGACAGTGACCTGAGTTTGTCAAATGTAGACATTACTTGGATTGGCCAGCGAGCGTTAAAGATGCATCGATTGCTGCATTTGTTTAAAAGCATTACAGATTGCCAACAACTTTATCTCATGACTGTGCACTGTGGTGGCAATAACTGGGCAACCTTACAGGGTAGGATTGGAAATCCTAATTGTTGGAAAATGGGTTATTGGTAGGGCAGGTAGGTACCTACACCTAGCAACAAGCCACTAACCTCCACATAGGTACAGTTAGGTCTCAGTAAATTAATCCCAGCTCAACCCTTGGTAGCTTGGCAACGAGCGTCAAGGCTTAACTTAGGAGACAAAGTGTAAAGCATTCAAACATCACAAAACAGTAATTAAATAAAACACAGGAAACAGTTTAAAAATCCAAAACCAATTTATAAAAATAGTTTATATTTTTATCTTTAAAATGACACAAAAACGATTAAAATCGGTTCAGGGGAACCGGAGATATGAATTTTTAAAGAATTATTACTTTTCTAGCGCTTAGAAACAAAAAGCGCCAATCGGGTCATCTGGTTGCACCTCGACCGGGGCAAAGTCAAACTTTCAGGCCGACCGCGATGGAGCCCTGCTCGGCTACAGGTCGCGGGAGGCCTCGGTTAAAAAGTTACCTTCTGACTTAGTCTTTATTTTGAAGTTTTTCTTCACCGGGACGAACCTGTCAGTTGAATCCGACCTCCTGGAGCCCTTGTCCGGATACGCAATGTGGGTTTCCTCGGTGGAGACTTTTACCTTCGGACTTAGTTGTTTTTTCGAGATGAAAATCCTTCGACCGGGATAAACCTGGATCTTGATCCGACGTCCATGGAGCCCTTCTCGGATACGATGGCTGGGAGGTCCCGGTCAACTTTTTACGTTCGGACTTAGTCTCTTTTTTGGATGTTTTTCTTTACCGGGACGAACCACGAAGTCAGGCCGGGTCGCGGTTGAGGCAAGCCGGCTAGAATTTCTGCGTCGGGTCGGTCCCTCTCTGGAGCTTTTTTCCAAAAATTCTCAAATCTTTTCCAAACTTCTGGGGCTTCACCCAGATGTTCTTTTAAGGTTCCTTTGGGGTCCACAGCTCACCCCAAGGGTCCAGAAGTTCTGTGATGGTCCTTGGGGGGTGCGGACTTCAACTCCCAGAATACAGCTCGCGCAAACTCCTTTTTGGCCACTGGACAGTGGTTAGCTGGTCGCTTTCTTCAGGAGTTGGTGCAGGGGACTCTGGTTTAGCAATTTTTCACCTGTAGCAAACAGGGAGTCCCTCCTTGAACCAGTTGAAGCCAGGCAAAGTCCTTCTTGTGGTGAAGCCCAAGTGTGCAGCTGGTGCAGTCCTTCTGAGTGCAGGGTCCAGGTGCAGGCCAGGGGTCCAGCAGGGCAGTCCTTCTTCTTCTTTAGTTCCTTTCTTGTTGAATTCTGGAGGGGATCTGAGGTGTGGGTGCAGGTCTGCCAGTTTTATCCTTGCTCCTGGGTGAAAAGCAGGGGGGCCCTGGTTCTCCAATCAGGGACAGGGTCGTCCCCCTGTGATGACCACTTCCTGGGAAGTGTGGCAAAAATCCATCCCAGAAGGCAACAGTCTCTAAAAATCCAACATGGATGAATCTGATTTTTGGAGGTTACATCTGGCTGAGCCCACCCACTGGTGTGGCTAAAAATCATAAACACACCCCTCTCCTGCCCTCTCCTAATCTAATCAAGGGGGCACCTAATTGTCTGGGGTTGCAGGATGTGGGGGTGTTGCTGGGTGCTCCAAATGTCCTTCTCTGCCTTTGAAGACCAGTTTGGCAGCCCTCCCCCTTCCTGCCTCACCATCTGCTGAGGGGAGATTCTCTCCCCCAAGCACATTCCTTTGTGTGAAGCTAGGCCACTTCACACCTCATCAAGGCAGCCTGGCAGAAGCTGCTGCAGGCTGGCCAATCAGAGCACAGCAGCAAAAACAATGCAGAGCTGAAATTGGCAACTTTTTAGGTAAAGTCTAAACTTTTTACCTGAACTAGTTATATTAAATCCAACAACTGGAGGTTGTAGGATTTATTACAACAATTAATTTGATACCAAATTCTTGGTATGCAACATTTAAGGAGACTTTAAAATTTAAAATAAAGTCTGCCCATTCTAGCCTATGAAGGCCATTTACTTCAATGAGGGAAAAACGAATTTGGCTGTTTTTACCTCACCAGGGCTTATAAATCTATTTTTATAAAGTCCCTGCTTATAGTTACATGGCACCCAGCCCTAGGGCACACCTTAGGGGTGACTTATATGTAAAAATAAGGTAGTTTAAGACTTTGGAAGTACCTTTAATTCCAAAGTCGAATTTGCACATAACTTTAATTTAAAAGCAGCCAGCAAGGCAGGCTTGCTTTTAAAATGAAACTGGGCACCTCAGCAATGCACCTAGGTGTGCACCACCTATGCTGTGGTCCCTAAACCTACATGCCCTACCATATACTAGGGACTTATAGGTAGGTTAACTTAGCCAATTATAATTAGCCTAATTTGCATATCCATTTTACACAGAGCACAGGCCCTGGGACTGGTTAGCAGTACCCAGGGCACCATCAAAGTCAGGAAAACACCAGCAAAAAGAGGAAAATGGGGGCAAAAAGTTATGGGGCCTCTGCAATCAGCCCTGTTTTCTCACACAACCCCCCCCCAGCCCACACGCCCAGGAGACTCAGCCCAACCCTGGGAGAGTCTTCCTGGCTTGTTAGGCGAGGAAGACAGTGAAGAAAACTGGCTGTCCCTTTGCAGGGCCTACTCTGCCTTATATCCTCCTGTCAGGGTCACTCCCTATGGGTAGTGAAGCCATCCCAACAGTAAAAGGACCCAACTCAAACTGAAACTTTCCTCTAGGGGGTCTTCCTCCTTTCTCTCTGCCAACTTGGGTAGTGAGGTGCCCACCTCCCCTACTCCAAACTTTGCTAGGGCAACACCTAGCTTACCCAAAGAGGTCACCCAACACTTGAGCAACCCCACCATGACCAACAGGGTCAGGGGGCCTACTTTGTTATTGGCCCTGGGGTCTGCCTCCCAGGCCAAGTACATTGCTGCCAGGAAGGCTAGCACCCAGCAGAGGCTACTGACAGCTGTCAGTACCCAGAACCACACCCTAAGCTCTCCACTGACAGGTGGCTGAGCTGCTTTAGGGGCATCTTTGGGGTCCTGGCACCCCTCTTGCTGTCTAGAGTGGGGGGCTACCACCTCCTGTGGCAGACACCCTCCTTCCACTCTCCCTTCTGTCAGTGCAGGGGCAACACCTTGCATCTGGACAGCTGCCTGACTACTCAGGACTTCCTTGGGGTCAGGTGAGGCCTCACCAGTGCCAACTCTGGGCTCCCCCCCTACTGGGGCAGAATGCCTTTGGCTCCCTGGAACTCTCTTTAAGAGTGGCCTACCCTTCCTTTTCTTCTTTCCTTTTCTTGGGGACCCCTGTCTCCTAACTGTAGGGACTGACTCCCCAGGACTTTGGGTTGGGGGGGCGCCCTGGGCGACCACCCCATCTGTGACCAGACTCACCTCTGGGAGGTCATTGCCCAGGATACAATCTAGGGGAAGGTCAGCACTGACTACCACCTTAATCCAGTCAAGGATACCCTCCCTCTCTAGGGGCACTATGGCTACAGGTTTGGAGGTGAACTCCCCTGTGGCTATCCTGACTTCTTTGTCTTTCCTGGGACATACATGTCTGGGGTCACTAACCGGTCACTCACTATAGTGTGACTGGCACCGGTGTCTCTCAGGCCAGTGGTAGGGATCCCATTCACTTGAATGTGGTGGAAGTGCCTACTCCCACCCTCAGGGATCACCAGCTTACCATCTGGTCCTGTCTCCCAGCTCAATGCTAGGAGGACTTCATCATCTGAGGAATCCTCCTCTATGGCTACACTGGACAGCCCAGTGCTAACCACCTTCTTTGGACAGGCTGCATCTCCTCTGAAGTGACCTGTCTGCTGACAGTCAAAGCAAGCCCTACTGTCCAAGAGTTTTTTTAACCCTGGGTCTCCCTGTCTCTGCTTGTCAGAGTGGGAGTGGGATTTACTCTCCTCCTTCTTAGGGTTCTGGGGTACAGAGGGAGTCTCTGTGGTGGGCTTACCACCTCCCTCCTTAGGTTTTTGGGGACCTGTCCCCCCCTTCTTGGAGTCTCCCCCCTGGGACTTGACAACCACCCTGGTTCTCAACCACTCATCAGCTGCCTCCCCTAGCTCTCTAGGGTTGGTCTGCTTAGAGTCCACTAGATGCTGGCGTAACCTTTCTTGGATACAATTGGTCAAGATGTGCTCTCTCATGATCAGATTGTATAACCCCTCATAAGTATCTACTTTGTTACCAATAATCCAGCCCTCTAGTGTCTTTAGTGAAATGTCCACAAAGTCAACCCAAGACTGGGTACTGACCTTCTGGGTGTCCCTGAACTTCATTCTATATTGCTCTGGTGTCAGACCAAACTTCTTGGCTAAGCACCTCTTCATACTAGGGTATGAATCTGCCTCCTACCCCCTTAAGGTCAGAAGCCTATCCCTCCCTGAGTTGGGGACCAACTCCCACAAAAGGGAACCCCAGTATTGAGGCCTAGCCCTTCTCATTTGGAGTGCCCTCTCAAAGGCCCCCAGCCACTTATCTATGTCATCCCCCTCTACATAAGCAGGAACTACCCCCTTGGGTAATCTGGGGCAAACTCCCCCACCCATGGACACCTCAGCTTCTTTATCGCTGCTTCCATCTCTTTTCTCTTTGTATGCCCACTTTTTTTTCTAGGGCCAGCTTCTCTGCTTCCAAAGCTATGTATGCTAGCTGGGCCTCCAGCTCTCTTTCTCTGATGGATGGGTTCTCTCCTCCTGAAAGGACCCCCTTCCCACCACTAGCTTTGGATCTGCCCCTAGTGACTGTATTTACTGAGGACCATTCTTCCTCGTCCTCACTTAGGGTCAGATGCCTTCCCTCCCCTGAGTGGTTAGAGCTTGCATCCTCCCTTCTTTCTCCCTCTTCTGGAGCTTCTTCTGACTCTACCTCTTGGGCCTCAGCCCATGCTGTCAGGGATGTGATCAGGATTTGCTTCCTGAGATCAGTGGTTGCAGGCAACCCTCTTTCAATACACAACCCCCTAAGCTGGACTACTGTCAGTGTGGGTAGGCTAGCCAGATCAAGCTCCATGGTTCCCTAGTTTTGTGTCAACAAAAACTTTTTGCAAAAATTGGAAACAAGAATTTAGAAAAATTACAAAAATTCAATAATTGAAATTAATCCAAATTAAAAAAAAAACAATTTTTGCACTAGGACAATTTAAAGGATTTTTAATTTGTTTTACTCAAAACTGTAACGTGATATTGAACACAAGTACAGGATCCCGTCGCTGCTTCCAATTATGTTGGAAAATGGGTTATTGGTAGGGCAGGTAGGTACCTACACCTAGCAACAAGCCACTAACCTCCACATAGGTACAGTTAGGTCTCAGTAAATTAATCCCAGCTCAACCCTTGGTAGCTTGGCAACGAGCGTCAAGGCTTAATTTAGGAGACAAAGTGTAAAGCATTCAAATATCACAAAACAGTAATTAAATAAAACACAGGAAACAGTTTAAAAATCCAAAACCAATTTATAAAAATAGTTTATATTTTTATCTTTAAAATGACACAAAAACGATTAAAATCGGTTCAGGGGAACCGGAGATATGAATTTTTAAAGAATTATTACTTTTCTAGCGCTTAGAAACAAAAAGCGCCAATCGGGTCATCTGGTTGCACCTCGACCGGGGCAAAGTCAAACTTTCAGGCCGACCGCGATGGAGCCCTGCTCGGCTACAGGTCGCGGGAGGCCTCGGTTAAAAAGTTACCTTCTGACTTAGTCTTTATTTTGAAGTTTTTCTTCACCGGGACGAACCTGCCAGTTGAATCCGACCTCCTGGAGCCCTTGTCCGGATACGCAATGTGGGTTTCCTCGGTGGAGACTTTTACCTTCGGACTTAGTTGTTTTTTCGAGATGAAAATCCTTCGACCGGGATAAACCTGGATCTTGATCCGACGTCCATGGAGCCCTTCTCGGATACGATGGCTGGGAGGTCCCGGTCAACTTTTTACGTTCGGACTTAGTCTCTTTTTTGGATGTTTTTCTTTACCGGGACGAACCACGAAGTCAGGCCGGGTCGCGGTTGAGGCAAGCCGGCTAGAATTTCCGCGGCAGGTCGGTCCCTCTCTGGAGCTTTTTTCCAAAAATTCTCAAATCTTTTCCAAACTTCTGGGGCTTCACCCAGATGTTCTTTTAAGGTTCTTTTGGGGTCCACAGCTCACCCCAAGGGTCCAGAAGTTCTGTGATGGTCCTTGGGGGGTGCGGACTTCAACTCCCAGAATGCACCTGGCGCAAACTCCTTTTTGGCCCCTGGACAGTGGTTAGCTGGTCGCTTTCTTCAGGAGTTGGTGCAGGGGACTCTGGTTTAGCAATTTTTCACCTGTAGCAAACAGGGAGTCCCTCCTTGAACCAGTTGAAGCCAGGCAAAGTCCTTCTTGTGGTGAAGCCCAAGTGTGCAGCTGGTGCAGTCCTTCTGAGTGCAGGGTCCAGGTGCAGGCCAGGGGTCCAGCAGGGCAGTCCTTCTTCTTCTTTAGTTCCTTTCTTGTTGAATTCTGAAGGGGATCTGAGGTGTGGGTGCAGGTCTGCCAGTTTTATCCTTGCTCCTGGGTGAAAAGCAGGGGGGCCCTGGTTCTCCAATCAGGGACAGGGTCGTCCCCCTGTGATGACCACTTCCTGGGAAGTGTGGCAAAAATCCATCTAAGAAGGCAACAGTCTCTAAAAATCCAACATGGATGAATCTGATTTTTGGAGGTTACATCTGGCTGAGCCCACCCACTGGTGTGGCTAAAAATCATAAACACACCCCTCTCCTGCCCTCTCCTAATCTAATCAAGGGGGCACCTAATTGTCTGGGGTTGCAGGATGTGGGGGTGTTGCTGGGTGCTCCAAATGTCCTTCTCTGCCTTTGAAGACCAGTTTGGCAGCCCTCCCCCTTCCTGCCTCACCATCTGCTGAGGGGAGATTCTCTCCCCCCAAGCACATTCCTTTGTGTGAAGCTAGGCCACTTCACACCTCATCAAGGCAGCCTGGCAGAAGCTGCTGCAGGCTGGCCAATCAGAGCACAGCAGCAAAAACAATGCAGAGCTGAAATTGGCAACTTTTTAGGTAAAGTCTAAACTTTTTACCTGAACTAGTTATATTAAATCCAACAACTGGAAGTTGTAGGATTTATTACAACAATTAATTTGATACCAAATTCTTGGTATGCAACATTTAAGGAGACTTTAAAATTTAAAATAAAGTCTGCCCATTCTAGCCTATGAAGGCCATTTACTTCAATGATGGAAAAACGAATTTGGCTGTTTTTACCTCACCAGGGCTTATAAATCTATTTTTATAAAGTCCCTGCTTATAGTTACATGGCACCCAGCCCTAGGGGCACATAGGGCACACCTTAGGGGTGACTTATATGTAAAAATAAGGTAGTTTAAGACTTTGGAAGTACCTTTAATTCCAAAGTCGAATTTGCATATAACTTTAATTTAAAAGCAGCCAGCAAGGCAGGCTTGCTTTTAAAATGACACTGGGCACCTCAGCAATGCACCTAGGTGTGCAACACCTATGCTGTGGTCCCTAAACCTACATGCCCTACCATATACTAGGGACTTATAGGTAGGTTAACTTAGCCAATTATAATTAGCCTAATTTGCATATCCATTTTACACAGAGCACAGGCCCTGGGACTGGTTAGCAGTACCCAGGGCACCATCAAAATCAGGAAAACACCAGCAAAAAGAGGAAAATGGGGGCAAAAAGTTATGGGGCCTCTGCAATCAGCCCTGTTTTCTCACACTAATGAAGGATACCTTTGCTAAATCAATGGTACTTTCCCGCAGACAGCCTTGGTGTTCTCCAACATATGACAAAGGCAGAAATTGAAGTGCTCAAGATAATTCTGTCCAGAGATAGACAAAGCCAGGGCACATGTTAAATAAACTGTTTCTGCATTCCTCAGAGGTCATAACATGGGCTATATCTACAACAACAACTTGAGCTTTGAGATAGATGGAATCTACAGAAGTGATGGCGTTCACTTAACAGAGAAAGCAACTGGGTCTTTCTCAGCAACTTGAAACATTGCATCCTGTTTTATGTGTAGTTTTCATGAACACACAGTAAAAACAAAGGCTGTTCTCTGAGTCACCCTATTTCACAAATACATGTTCATTTTCTTTTAAAATATCATCTTTTAAAGGTTTTTCTTCTAATTTGTTAATAAGTCATGAATACACAAAACAAGCACACACATTCAATAGACACCAGCACATTTGAAATCCACAACTATGTAAGTATTTCTGTGCATCACATTGGGTGTGTCACTGTCTGACTGAGTTTGTGAGTGGATGCATGAATCTTTGAGTCAGTGTATGAGTGCCTGAGTGGGTTTGTGAGTGTGTGCATGAGTGTCTGATTAGGTCTGTGACTGGGTGTGAGAGTGTGTGAGTGAATCTGAGTGGATGTATGAGTGTCTGACATGGTCTGTGAGTGGATGCATGAGTGTCCAAGTGGGAGTGGAAGTGGGTGCATGAGTTTCTGGGTGGCTGGGTGGGCCCGTGAGTGGGTGTATGAGTGTCTGAGTAGGCTCATGAGGGGATGTGTGAGTATCTGACATGGTCTATGAGTGGGTGCATGAGTGTCTGAGTGGGTCTGTGAGTAGGTGAATGAGTGCCAGAGTGGGTTTGTGAGTGGGTGCATCAGTATTTGAGTGGGTCTGTGAGTGTTTGACGATCTGAGTGGGTCATTGAGCGGGTGCCTGAGTGTCTGAGAGGGTGTGTGAGAGGATGTTTGAGTGTCTGAGTGGGTCTATGAGTGGGTGTAAGAGTGTGTGACTGGGCGTGTGACTGGGTGCATACTGTTGGACTGAGTCAGTGAGTGTGTGCATGACTGTCTGAGTGGCTCTGTGAGTACGCTGTCATCTGCCTCATTCAATGTTAGGATTCTATCCCTGCATTTTCATGAGAACAGTACCCACAACATAGAGCCCCAATGTCTTCTGTTTATATCCCTGGCTATGCAGGCTCTCTTATAGGCAGAAAACCACTTGGGGATATCATCACTCTCTGTATAAAGTGGGACAACTACTTCGGGGAGTTTTAGGTTGAAAGACTTCTCCTTCTCCCTAGTTATTTATATGCTGCCACCATAGATGGGTCCTAGGCCCAACTCTCTTCTTTTAATTTCTATCTCCAAAAGCTGGGCTTCTAAAGCCAGTCTTTTGGTTATCCTTGCTAGAGCCATGTCCTCCTCCGAGGGGGCTCCTGATTCTGAGATGGAGGATCCTACCTTATCATCCTCAGCTGCATTGGAGGTTTCTTGATTATCAGTGTCAGTTTATTATTCTGAGTTATTTGATACCAAACAATCCAGTATTCAGTGAGTCTATCATGTAGCTGGGGAATGTGTAATGACCACTGTGAAGCACAAGCATTTGCTATGGCTTCCCTGTACACTTACTGTGTGTTAAGAGTTTGTACAGACACAGTAGGGGAATATATGCTAATGCATGAATATGCCCTCACATTCATTATAGTGCACCCTATCTTAGAGTTGGAAGGCCTGCCACAGGGGTGACATACCTATCTTTCAAGCAGCGTTAGTGGACATGGTACTCTTGGTGTGTGCTATGTCCAGTTTGCAGCTTTGCATACACCTTGTCATGCGCTTGCAATGGCAGTCTGCATGAGGCTGATGTGGGGCCTCTCAGAGTGGCACAAGTGGTGCTGCAGGTCTGGGGTCCCCCTACAGTACCCATGCCCTAGATACCAGGGGTACCGTTTACTAGGGAATTCCAAAGGTGGCTGAAGTGCCAAATGCAGTACAATTTTGGGAAAGAGATCTTGCCCTGGGAACCTGTTTAGTTGCGGCACAGGGCACTTACAGTTCAAAGCCACATCAGGTTTCAGTAAAAAAAGTGTGTGGGTGGTATCACAACCAGAACCCAGCTTCCTACACTATGTACATCTCTAAGTGAGCCTGTGAGTGAGTGCACAAGTGTCTGATAAACACCCTTAAATGACACCTATTGGGTCAGGCTACTTCCACCAGCCCCATTAAACTACTTTTGATAATTATATTCAACTTGCAGGAACCGTGTCCCCTAACTAAAAATGGTGACATCAACTTTCTGCTCCAGTTGCAGCCAGCCAATCATGTCATTCCTGTTGGCATGCACAATCACGTTTCATTTCAGGTTTGTTGCAAATTATTCATTCACCTAGATATACATATTTCGATTTCCTTGAATATCTCAAAAACTACTGAACATATTTACATCAAACAACATAACATATGATTTCTGGACAAAGGACTACCTTCCTGTCAACTTTGGTGTAATTCTGTTCAGCGGTTTGGGCTGCAGTCATGTCTAGAATATCTATTAGAATGGAAATAACATAGGAAATGCACTTTTTCGAACCTCCCCTTTTTTCTCCGCCCTCGCTTGATGGATCATCCCGAAACTTCTGTGCACAACAAGACCCAACAAGACACATTTTGGGGGAAAATTTCCTGAAGATTCATCAAATGACATAAAAAATATAGCCAAGTTCAAAAAGGTTTTTCCTATGCAAACTAGGTCCATGAGTACCCTAGCTATAATAACCTAACTATAGTGTCCTAACTATAACTACCTATAGATATAAAAAAAAACGAAGGTCAAAGTTATAGTTGGGAATTGTAATTATATATCACTTGAAATTTTTTTATTTAAAAAAAAAAGAAAACAGAAATTCACTGAATAATCCAAGGTTAAAGTGACATTACAGTTAGGTGGAAATGACAGTTTAACCATAACATTTTAAACTCCTTCAGTAGTCCACATGGCACCTGCAGTCTCTGCCAAATTTGATGTAATTCCGTTCAGCTGTTTGTGCTACATTACTGTTCAATTTTCCTATGGACAATTGTATGTGTATTTGGGTCTCCCCATTTTTCTCGGCCACCACTTGATGAATGGATCACCTTGAAACTTTCCAGGAAGGAGCTGAGGTGGATGAACTTCTTTTGAACACTTTTGTGAAGATTCATCAAATGGTGCCATAGTTGTTAGCAACCCAAAAACACTCTAAAGTAAAGTGATATAGTTAGGTATGGTGATAGTATTACATTACTTTGCATTTTTCAAAAACCCTCCGAAATTCACTGAAACAAACACAAGTTAAACTGACATCATAGTTAGATTTAGGTCCATATTTATACTTTTTTAACCCCGCATTTGTGCTGCTTTTTGACGCAAAAGCGGCGCAAACTTACAAAATACAATTGTATTTTGTAAGTTTGCGCCGTTTTTGCATCAAAAAGCGGCGCAAATACAGTGTTACAAATGTATAAATATGTGCCTTAATGAATGTCTTTTTAAACGTAACATTTTAAACTAAGAAAGCTGAAATTCAACAGTAATATTTATCTTAAGTAATTATAACTCACACTCCATCATGCACAGTGTAGCATCAATGATGAGAGTTCAGGTGCCATCAAGGTATCAATGCTATCACAGACTAAGTCATGAGTGTTGTGATATATGAAGTCATAAGCAGGGCGTGGCGAGGGAGCTTTTCCTGTATATAGCTGATTCCAGATTACTTCTTGAAGGCCAAGGAGTTAATTAACCGTAATACGTGGCATGTCATTTGATCCCTTCTGACCACAGTGTCATCTCTCTTGCCATAAGATTATGAAAATAACATAATAGGATTAAAAAGGGATATTTTCTCATTTTTTTTATTTTTTACCTCAGTCGAATGCTGCTGGAAGGACAAATGCAATTTTCCAAAACTCGTCATTAAATGTATATTTCTGACTTTGTGCTCCAAGAGGGAAATATGTTGTTCCTTTGTTAATTGTTCTCATCCGAACTTTGTCTGGTTCGTTGCTGGTCTTTTTCCCATTGCAGCGAGTTTGCTTAAAGAAGAAAGAATGCAAATGTGCGTTGTACTAAAAATATTACCACCTAGTGCTTCACAGCATTGTGCATCAGAAGAACTACTATAAAGTATGCTTCACAGAAGTATAAAAGCTGTTGTTTAACAAACTCGTAGAGAGACTATAGCCGTGTCTTCAAAAAGCAAATAAGTAATGTCTCCCATGCCCAGGGAGTTGTTCCCTCAGTGTGGGGGTCATTATATATTTTTTCTCTCTGTCACTGCCACGTTTTCCCCACCAGTGATGAGAAGAAAAAAAGATATCAGATTGCCCACCCTACCTAGGGCGGGATGTGGGATGCCTTCCGTCCAGTGGCCTTCACTCCATCCTTCATAAAGGCGGAGTACCCTGTTTGCCAAACTAAATGGCTTTTTTGGTGGGCGACTCATTTATGTTGAAATGAGGCCCTAATATTTAATGTGAACAAGTTCTTGGGGAAATGCATTGGAAAGGGCTACTGCCGGTTGTTGTTAGCCTGCTGTCCTGCATGTGGTTTATCGAGAGAGTGCATGGCCTGAGACCCAAAGCTGCCTAGGTCATGGTGATCGGGTTCTCCCTTTCTATCTTTCATTGAAAAGCAGATTTCAAATGAACTAAAGCAACGAACTATAGCAACAGGTGGTCTTTCAGGGACCAACAGGAAGTGATGCTGATACTTCCGGGTACCAGCGAGTCCCTGCGTCAACAGCTTTATGAGCACATACAATGAAAATCGTTATCTCGGTGAAAGACTGCAACATATGCACTTTCTATTGAGGATCTAGAACAATAGATATGACGTAGCATACTATATTAATTTTATGTTGTGCTAAACTTAACAGCATTTTATTGCAAACACATGGATAACAGTTTTATGTATACCTGTCAAACTTATGCCCTGAGAAATCAATTTCAAGTTAATGCGGAACATGACACACAAGGGAAAACATCAAAGAAAGAAAGGAATCTTTTTTTATGATAACATTCGGCTTAAATGCAGGATAATGGAACAGTTGCTAAGACTGATTCAAGTAAACCTTAGTGGTCTGGGCAGGTCTCATTGCTGATCTACTTAAAATCCCTCAGGCTATGATTTACTCATCTTCCTTACATTATTAAGCTGTAAACTAATACATATCAAGATGTACATAGATTGCCCAGGAATGTAAATTCAAATATTTGACAAACTCTCCACTAATTGACAGATGCTGCTGCAGAAGCACTTGGAAACGAAGCTGATTTTCTTGATGAGATAAATAAGATGGCTAGCATGCTCAGCTTATTCTCATTTGTGGCCTGATGGTGAAACCACCATCGTGAGGGAACGAAAAGCTTGAGCTTCATGTGTGAGAAATAGATATGGAGGAGCTTGCATCAGCAGTCTCTGTATTATATCTATGCACAGAAAAGGTACTAGATAGAAATAATGTAGTGTGGTTACCAATTTTAATGAATTGAGCATGGAGGGGTACTATTTATAATAATTTGAAAGTGTTGCGTAAATTGTAAATTAAGAGGCACAATTACCAAAAAGTCATGCAGCGCGGCAAGTCATATTCCTGCGCTGTGCTGCATGACAGAGAAAGGGCAAAAATGCATCATATCTAACATTATATGGCAATTGTTCTGCCTTTTCCCAGTGCTTGCTCATAATGCTCTGTCTAGCACCAACGCAGGAACTCTTGCACCCTGGTGCAAGGGTGCCTGTGTTATAAGCAGGATTGTTTTTGTGAAGGAAAGTGTCTCTTCCTGAACAAACAAAATTCCCTGACATATTTTCCTCTTTCTCTTTCTGCAGCACATTGAAGGAGGAGCAAACTGGGAGAAATAGGCATGTTATGCCTCACCTGAGGAGGTGTAGAAATGTTGGCGCATTTGCATGTGTATCACTTATGGTAAATATTGGAATGAGACGAAATCCTTGTGTGTTGCATGCACCACCCAGGGAACTCCTCCCTGAGGGAGAGTAAAACAACACAGTGATTTGCATTACTCTGGATTTATCAAACCGCCCAGGGATATGTAAGATGTCCGTGTGTGGCTTGTTAAATTGCACCTTAAGGGTTGCATTACCTTTGCACCCTGTTGGGTGGTGCAAAAGTGACAAAAACCTTTAATAAATCTACCCCCAAAGTTTTCCTAACTATGATAAACATTTAACCTCAGTTTTTTTAATTGAATTTCAATGTTTTTTAATTGTCAAAAATATTTTTATAAAATCGTAGGTCTTACTGTTGTGTTGTAAAGTGCACTGTCATAGACTTTAGTGTCGTAGAGTGGAGTGCAGTAGAGTGGAATGTGGAGCACTGGATTAGTGTACTGTGGAATAGCTTACAATGGATTAGTGTATGGTGGCAGCAGAGAATGGAGTGTTTTACAGTGCAGTGCTTTACAATCGATTGGCGTATAGTGGTGTGGCATAGAGTGGAATAGCACAGAGTAGAGTGTAGTAGAGTGGAGTGGCGTAGCTTAGAATAGTATACAGTGGAATTTCAAAGAGTGGAGTGGTGGAGAGTGGATTGTGGTAGATTGGAATAGCACACAATGAAGTAGCGTAGAGTGCAGTGGCATAGAAAGGAGCAGTGTACAGTGGAGTGAGGTACAGTATAGTGCTATACAGTACAACAGCGTACAGTGTAATGTCGTATAGTGGAGTGGTGTAGAGTGGAATAGCGTATAGCGGAGTGTCACACAGTGGTGTGTCATAGAGTGGAATAGCGTGTAGTGGACTGATGTACAGTGGATTGGCGTTGAGTGGAGTGGCATAGAGTGTGGTGGTGTACAGTGTAGTGGGGTAGAGTAGAGTGGCATAGAGTGCAGTGGGATACAGTAGAGTGACGTACAATGGAATACCCTGTATTAGAGTAGCATACAGTGTAGTGGCATACAGTGGGATGGTAGACAGTGGAATAGCATAGAGTGGAGTACCATACAGTTGATCTTCGTACAGTGGAATGATGTAGAGTGGATTGTCATACAGTGTAGTAGTGTACAGCGTAGTGGCGTACAGTGCAGTGAGTTAGTGTGGATTAGCATAAAGTAGAATAGCAAAGATGGGAGCTACATACAGTGGAGTAGCATAGAGCAGAGTGGCACAGATGAAATGAGATACAGAGTAGTGGCATACAGTGGAATAGCGCAGACTGGAAGGGCATAGAGTAGAGTGGTGCACAGTGTAGTGGAGTAGAATGGAGTATTTTAGAGTGGAATACCATAGAGGGGAGTTTTGTAGAGTGTAACAGGATGCAGATTCATGTGGAAGACAGTAGTGGCATACAGTGCAGTAGCATACAGAGGAGTGGTGTAACATTGAGTATTAATGTGTTAAAGTGTAGTAATGTAGAGAGGAGTTACATATAGTGGAATAGCGTACAGTAGAGTGGAGTAGAGTGTCATACAGTGGAGTAAGGTAGAATGTAGCAGGGTAGAGTGAATTGGCATAGAGTGGAGTGGTGTAGAAGGCAGTGGCACAGAATGGAGTCACATACAGTGTAATAGCATACAGTGCATTGTCGTAGAGTGGAGTGGTATACAGTGGAGTGGCAGACAGTGCAGTGGTGTAGACTGGAGTGGCGCAGAGTGGAGTGATGTAGAGTAGAGTAGTGTAGAGTAGAGTGGTGTACAGTGGAGTCACATACAGTAGAATAGCGTATATTAGAGTGGGTAAAGGTGAAGTGGCATAGAGTGGAAGAGCATGAAATGGAGAGTCACACAGTGCATTTTCGTACAGGAGAATAGTGTAGAGTGTATTGGTGTACAGTGTAGTAGCATACAGTGGAGTGGCACAGACTGGAGTGTCATACAGTTGAGTAGAGTACAGTTGAACATCATACAGTAGAGTGGTGCACAGTGTAATGGCATACCCTGGAGTGTGTTAGAGTGGAGTGACATACAGAGGAATAGAGTAGAGTGGCGTACATTGGAGTAGCATAGAGTAGAGTGGCAGACAGTGGAGTTTTGCTAACAGTGGAATTGTGCAATCTGGAGTGGGTTAGGGAGGAGTCGGTTAGAGAGGAGTGGCATAGAGAGGAGAGGTGGAGAGTGTAATAGAGGTACATTGGAATAGCTTTTAGAGTAGAGTGGCATATAGTGGAGCGACGTACAGTGTAGTGGCATACGGTGGAATAGTCTAGACTGGAGTGGCGTAGAGTGAAGTGGAGCACAGTGTAGTGGCTTAGAGTGAAGTATTGTAGAGTGGAAAAACATTGTGAGGAGTGTTGTAGAGTGGAGCAGGGTACAGCGTAGTTGGATAGATTGTAGTAGCATACAGTGGTGTAGCATACTGTGGAGTGGTATTTAGTGGAATACCTTTGATTGTTACTGGTGTAGAGGTTAGTTACTGTCAGAGTCACCAGATCCTCGGGGTCTGTGCACGTTCCCAACACTTCCACCACAAGACAGCTCCAATACTCTGATTAGATTTACCACAGAGTCTAAGAGAGTCCAAGTGGGGAAAAGGGGATTAGGACGGGAACAGCTGGGAAGGAGACCTGTAGGAAGCAAAAGGTTAAAACACAACATCAAAATTACATCTCATGAAATCAGTACCAAGCTACAACTCTAAGCTTCGTCTTTTCCGAAAAACATGAACAACCCTAGAATAGTCCTAAAACTGACTAGGCTTTAGATGACCGAATACCTGAAGAGGAAACAGGAAAAGTTAAATAGGACTTTCAGATTCAAGTACTTTCTTTAGCATGAGAATCAGGAAACACTCTGAGCAATTTCTAAACAACCATATGAATCTCCTTTTAGGAATACATATCAGGAACACACAGCATTACAACTAGAACTCTGGTATTGTTGTGTTCATCTCAGAAAAAAACATTGGGAAGTGAATTGCGCACATTGCAGATTATTATATGAGTATTAAACACCATAAAGGTTTGTGCACCATGAAATCACACAACGTAGATTCAAGGAATAAATCATGCGATGTGTCAACTTGAAATGCTACCAAGAAAATGTCTTAGAATGGTAGCGCACAGTAATTTACATTATTTATTAACGAGGAAAGAATTTTGCGTCTTGCCGATTCAAATGCCACCATACAAATGCCAAGAAATGGTAGCGCACAATGAACAACTTGAAAAGCACTCAGGGAAAGAATTGCGCGTCTTGTCGATTCAAATGTCACCATGCAAATGCCAAGAAATGGTAGCGCACAATGAATAACATGAAAAAACACTCAAGGAAAGAATCGCGCGAGTTGCCGATTCAAATGCCACCATGTAAATGCCAGAAAATGGTAGCGCACAATGAACAGCATGAATTACACACGAGAAGTGAATCGCGCGTTTCGCCGATTCGAATGCCACCATGTAAATGTCAAGAAAAGGTAGCGCGCAATGAACAACAAAGTTAAATGCTCATGAAACGAGTTGCACGTCTTGCAAACTCGTAAAACATCATGTAAATGTCAAGAAATATCAGCGCGCAATGAACAACAATGTAATAACGAAGTCAAATCTTTATGGAATAAATTGCGCGTCCTCCCTATTTGCAAACCACCATCAAATGTCCAAAAATGGCAGCGCACAAGTAATCTGTTATTCATTTAAGAATTAAAATCAAGAATATGAAAATTCTCAATTACGGTGTTGGGAAATGTCCAAACACCGTCTTACCGCCTGGAAACAGTGATCACCAATGAGAGATGAGTGCAGAAGACTGGAAAATCCAAATAGGCCGCCGGGACAGGAGCTCAGGAAGAAGCTGCTGCTCTGCACCGGGACCTCTGAATAGTGAGCACTGGAAGTTGGGCTGACTCTCTTTTATAGAGTCTTGGCCCTGCCTAGAACCACGCCCAGGCATGTTGCAGGGAAAGTCTCTAGAAGGCCCTGGAAAGGGACAACACCCTAACACACTCTGAATGTCTGCAGCAATACATTGTAAATGTACAGTATTTATAAGCACCTTAAAAATGAATCTTTTGGATGGAATTCTGCAATGCAAAAGGTTAAACAATAACATATCATCACAATGCATAAATTACATTATCTTGCGAGTGTTGTGTTTTTGCATTCTAGATGCCCGTAGAGCGCGCACTGTCCTGGTGTTGACAGTTACATAGAGTGTGGTGGCATGTAGTGGAATAGTGTACAGTAGAGTAGCACAGAATGGATTGTTGCACAGTGAATAATGGTAGAGTGTAGTAGGTAGAGTGGATTGGCATGGAGTGGAGTGCAGTTTATCGGAGTGGCATAGATTAGAGTAATGTACAGTGTAATAGCGTAGAGTGCATTGTCATAGAGTGAAGTGGTGTAGAGTGCAGTGGCGTAGATTGGAGTTGCATAGAGTTGAGTGGCCTAGAGTGGAGTGGCGTAGAGTGGAGTGGCATAGTGTGAAGTGGGGTACAGCAGAGTACGTAGTGTGGAGTTGCATGCAGTGGAATAGTATATATTAGAGTGGCTTAGAGTGTAGTGGCATGGAGTAGAATAGCACAGTATAGAGTACCGTAGAGCAGAGTGAGGTACAGTGTAGTGGTGCACAGTGAAATTGCATTGAGAGGAAGGAGCATAGAGTAGAGTAGCATATAGTCTAGTGGCATACAGTGGATTGTTATAGAATGGGACACAATAGAGTGAAGTGTGATACAGTGGAACGGAAAACAGTGTAACATGGTAGAGAGTAGTGGATTACAGTGCAGTAGCATACTATGGAGTGGGTATGGTGGAGTGTTGTAGAGTGAGGGGTGTAAAGTGGAATAGCATAGAGTGTAGTGGTGTAGTGTGGGGTGGCAAAGAGTAGAGTGCCATACTGTGGAGTGGTATAGAGTGGAATAATGTTGAGTGTTACTGGCATACAATGTAATGAGAGAGTGGAATGGCATATAGTGGAATAGCGTACAGTAGAGTGATGTAGCATGGAGTGTTGTAACTATTGCCAGTTTATCAAAGAGTTAATAGGTAGATAAATGTATTTATAATTCTCTTTGTATTTTTGACGCAGTTTTGGGAGAACTATGCATTTGATTTAAAAAAAAATGTAAGTGGCACAGTAATGACCATGGTACTCTGTAGAATTTTATTGAAGATTTATATTTGCTAAAAATTGAAAATACACTGTTGTTCACTACATTTCAATCAATCAATCAATCAGTTTTTGTAGAGCACCACTACTCACCTGTGAATGGCAATGGGGCGCGGGGCTGCAAATCCTCATCCGAAAAGCCACTATTGAGGATCATTCCTGAAGATGGGGAGCGATGGGCTATTTCTGAGGTGCATGGGTAGGTGCTTCCAGCTCTTTGCTGCGAGGTGGGTGAAGGACCTTCCTCCAGTCGTGGTTTTTAGTAAGTGTGGGATGGTGGCCATTGCCTGCTAGGTGGGAAAAGAGGGTGGCCTGGGGAAGGCTCATTGGAGACCCAGGGTTTTTGGCACTGGGTGCAGTCCAGTAGCGAATGGGAGCAGATGGGCTTCCCTTTGGTGTGCCAGCAGTGCACCCGCTGCACGTGCCCACGGTGTGGCCATACTGTGGCCACCATTAAGAAGGAGAGGGAGGTGGGGGTTCAGTCAGCTGGGAGGTGGGAGGGCTGGAAAGGTGCTTCGTGGGGAGAGGGGTGGGGGCGCAGGGGCAGCAGCGATGTGGGACAGAGAGGGAGGAGAAAGGGTTGGAGAAAAGGAGTGCAAAGGAGTAAAAGGAGAAAAGGAGTAAAAAGAAGTGGAAAGGAGTAAAAGGAGAAAATGAGTAAAAAGGAGTACAGAGGAGTAAAAGGAGAAAAGGGTTAAAAAGGAGCAAAAAAGGAGAAAGAAAGAGTGAGAGAGCGGAGATACATACTTGTAGATGGCCACTGAGCCACCAGGGATGAGGTGCAGGCAGGAGCCTGCAGGTGGAGGAGGGCCTTGAAATGAGAGTCTCAGTTTGATCTGGTGACAGAGGCAGCAACGGCAGCAGAAGGAGGAGCTGGGGAAGTCAACAGACTATAACCAAAGATCAGACATCAACATTTGTAAAACATAGGATACTACAGTGTATTTGTAATTTTTTTTCCATATTTTCTTTTTATTTATTACATATAATCTGATATCCGGAGTGCTCATCAATTGTGTAATTAACACATTTGCTACACAAAACCCAAAGGATCTACTTTATAAAACAAAAGATATATATTTTTCACTATATATATATATATATATATACATATATATACATATACATGGTAAATTATAATATTAGAAGTGTATAGTAATCCACAACAAGTAATGAGGTCGCTATCTTGTTTTTGTTAGGTTTATTGAAGATTTCAATAATATACACCTGATCTCAAACTCATGGTACAGAATAGTCAGACTTAATTTAAGAAAATGTCTAAAACATTTACAAGTAATAAACAGTTAAAAGATCAAAAACGCAACACAATAATAACTCTAATCCAATTTATATAAATTGAGGATAATTTAATGAATAAAACAACAATACAACAAAAAATTCAATAAGGAGACCCGGGAATATGAATTTTTAAAGTTAAAAAAACAGTGCAAAAAACCTTTATGTATTTGCTGTACGTGGAGTGGGGTTTGCTCAACACCCCACGTGTGACCAACACCTCACGGTATACACTCTTAAAATTGAGGTCAGAATATCAAAGGCACTAAAGCCCATATTTATACTCCCTTTGCACCGGATTAGCGGAATTTTGTATTACGCTAATCCGGCGCAAACTTAACACCATATTTATACTTTGATGCTAGACCCGTCTAACGTCAAAATATTCTAGTGTGCGCCATTTTCTGGATGCATGAAACCGCCTTGCGCCAATGAGATGCAAGATAGGTGCTCCCACCCAAAAAATGACTTAAACATCCGTGCACCATATTTATCCAACCGGGCAATAATGGCGCACATCTGGTAGGCGGAGCTGGAAAATGATGCAAATCCCAATTTGCGCCAAATTGTAATGCCTGGGTCAGGGCAGCATCATTCCTCAAAAAGCAAGACAAGGAGGTGCTACTCATGCAGCATGCTTGAAGACGCAGAGCACAGGACCAACAGCAGCAGCTACCACCACACCAACATGGACCCCAAAGGCAACACAGAAGGCAGGAGAGGATATTCAGGACAAGGGCAACCCTTCAGGGCCTCAGGGAACATGACATCATCCAGAGGTAAGGACTAAACTGGCGAGCCATACAGCAGCTGCTGCGCCACACTGAGCCACAGTTGGCAGCTAGCTTGCCAACAACAAAATACTTACTCTCATTTTCTCTTCCAGCTGATCAGGGTTACGGGATCCAGCCATTGATCATGACCCCATTTGCCAACCCAAGCACAGCAGCAGAGTGTGCCTATAATGAGACACACCATAGTTGAGCGGACTTTTGTCATCCTGAAGTCCAGATTCAGGTGCTTGGACATCACCTGAGGCAGCCTCCTGTATTCCCCTGAAATGGTCTGCAAGATCATTTTGACCTGTGCCATCCTGCACAACATTTGTGTGAGGAGGAACATTCCCCTCTATGAACCGGATTAACAAATGCCTGAAGAGGAGGAGGATGCTGTCAGGGAAAATGAGGGGGAACATCCAAACACAGCTGCAGGATTGTGTTGCAGACAACAGATCATACAAAACATCTTCTAACTATAGTCACCACCACCAGTTTGTTATCATATTGAATTAAACACCTCACTTCATCACTCAATCATGCTCTGGATAATTATTTCTGCTTCACATGATCTCTAGGAATCATAATCAGAGTTTTGCCTCATGGCGTATTGCAGAAATACAAATTTGCATACTGCTAAAGCCACATCACATTTGATGGGCATGAATGTACAGCAAACATCACACACAGTGTTAATAACATATATCCTGTCTATTTCACATTTGAAGGGCAATATCAAAGGACCACAGCTATGAGACACATCCATGTTGCCAACATGGTCCATTGCAGCATATGACACACAACCGAGACACCATCAATCATAAGGTAAAAAAGTGCATCATACATGAGTCAGTGGATGTGCAATTGCACTGGTAACAGGAATGTATGGCCAGACCTTTGACAGCAGTGTGACATCAGCTATCTCTGCAAGGAGCATGTGTGACAAGAAGTGCATCAAACCTGAAAATGGATAGCACAAGTGCCCTAGGTATGACAAGCATTGCTCACAAGACATGCCCTCCGCAGTCCATCCCCGGTAATAAGTCCTGCCACTGCCATGTTTTAAGTCCCTCCCCACCCTTCTCTAGGGGGCACTGTAAATGGACTATCTGTACCCTGAGAACCTTCATCTACACTCACCCACATTCCCATTCTGACTACTGTGTGCTTCCCTTTTCAGTATGGCATGCCATAGTCATAGTTCATCCATCTGCATGGACTTCAGGTCCGATAATGCCCTGCCTGGTAGTTGGTAAGACCTGTAATCAGCTGTCCATTGCTTGCCTTGTGAAAGATCCAGTTTGCCCTTTGAACGTGATTCTCTACTCCAGGACGTGTGAGAGACTGAAGCTGCACACACCTGTGAGCACTTCCGTGCAGACCAGCCATTTGAACCTGACCTGCCCTTGCTGCTGCCTGGAACTGCTAAGAAGCTGTCATTTTCTGAATCCCCTTGTTGTGCATTGACATACAAATCACTTGTGTACCAGAGCCCTTGGGGGATTGTGTAACAGTGCAGACCACAGCAGAAGCTGTTCTTTGTTCCCACAGTGTTGTTCCTGCTTGTCCCAGTCAGAGTCTGCTCACTGTATATTTGCCTTGTTCACGTTTGTTCCTGACAGAGCCTGCATCCTGTTAGCCAGACTGGTTACAGTCTTTGCGTTAACCATAGAGGTTCCCTGTAGCTACATATATCTCATAGTTGCTTTCTATGCCCTCTGTTTCCTCCTGGGGTATTGTGTCTGGTAGATCTAGGATGAATCCACAAATATATAGTATAGTTTAATCAGTTTTCTTATCGTATTTTATTCTGGGACATGTATTCAAATGACCTAATCCAGCCCCCATCTCTTGTCTGGTTTTGCATGTATTCATTAGTGCCAAACTGTTACTGTGTGCTATGGCTGTACAAGGGTTGCTAATGTGTATGCAAGGACAAAACATGTATGTGCCCTGACGGTCCAGGCACAGATTCACTTCTGCCACCACCTTTTGATGGGGCTTGTGTGGTGACTAGCTGTGAGATTAATCAGCACAGAGGCACTGAAGTTCCCTGTTGCAGTGGAAATTTTAGAGTCCACCCTGTGTACAAATGTTGTGATGAAATCTGCCTGTTTCCCATTACTGATCCATAACGAATTTGACACACCAAGGTTGCTCTGTCCTCAACCTTCTAAATGTTCGGCTGTGCCATAGGACATGTGTGTCATTAGATGATCTTTGGCTTTTGGTCAAATCTGCTTTGAAGGATACTCTGTTAATTCATGGGTTGGCTCCACAGACTTATGAATAGACCTGCACGTAACTGTGACAACATGGAGACCAATACTGACACAGGGTACACATGGCCACACACTTGAACTGGACACCTTTGTGCAATGAACAACTGGAAATATGTGAACATATGCAGCATGGTCTGCTGGTCCTCCACAGCCACAGGAGAAACATATGTCATTTACATTACTCAAACTGTGGTGTACATAACAAATTTAGAAATGGATTTGAGACTCTGTGTTACAAACACTGTACCTACCTAGCATGTTCAAATGTCTGACTCATGGGTATTATACACACAAGTGACCATGAAGTGGTATCCAACATTTCATTACATGTGAGGGGTAACATATCTGACACAGCCATTATAAGCCAGCCTCAATGTTTCTTGTGTATATTTAGTCATGTGAAATGTTTTGTCCCCAATGTCAAGCAAGTACACACATAGCATAAGACGCAACAGATATTACAAACACATATCATAACTGATGTACCTCAATGAATGACATCTGATGGTTATACCCTTTTATTACACATTCATACATGCACATTATGCCAAATGTTTTGCATGCTGTTTCCACAGAGGCACAACAATAATTTGAACAGAAAACTCACACACATAAACACACAGGCCATGCATCTATTTGTTTGGCAGCATAGCCTTGCTGTCCTCTATTGATGCAACACCTGCTCAAACTAGAAAATTCCTATTTTATTTCCAAAGTTTGTGTTGCTGTTGCTTCAGTTAAGAGAGCTAATCCTGCACAATAACATGAGTATTATGGTCCGCAGTAGTGTGGTCTGCCACATGTGCCCAAACACTAGAACACGCACTGCAGGTCATACCATCCTATCTTTGTATCGTTATAGGCTGCATGCATGTTAAAAATTGAAAAATCACTCAAACACAATTTTATGCAAGCATGTCAAAAAAGACATATATGAGTCAAAATATTACGCATATGCGTTAAAAAATGACGCTCACACACATTATACATCAATTATTCTCTAGCGTTAATTCCACCAACGCACCCCAGGAATGCGCTTATCCATTTAAAATGTATTGATCCTTGAATGCATGGGAATTTTCAGGCACATGCGTCAAAAAATATTGATGCAAACCCCTAAGCGTCATAAAATTACATCCAATACAAACAAACATGCCACAATTGAGACAGGAAGTGATGTAATAGAATATCCTGTTTGCAGAAATAGTACAGTGGGTGTACTTTCACTTTCACTTTGCAGTCGGTGTTTATTCTAGACTGTGTGGCTGTGTCTTGACCTGTCTCTGTGAATATTGTGAATTTGTCTCCTGTGGCTATTGATATTGTATTTTGGTGTTTTGTAAGTGTCTGTCGTATCCTGTGTAAGTATTTTTTTGTCATTTATTGTAATTAGATTTGTCTTTGTACTGTTGGGAGTCTGTTTGAGGGTATTGTTAGTTGGGGTATTGTTGGGCTGTCTGTGGGTTAGTTAAGTTTCCTTCTTCTACCTCCTTTCCCTGTTTTTCCCTCTTTACCCTTTTCTTTCCTAATTTTGTTGAAATGTTGGGAAGGCCACGTCTTTGGCAAATAGGTGAGGAGGAGCTAGGGGCATTTGTGTGGCTGGTGTGCCACTTCCTCCCCCTGATGTTAGAGGCTGGGGGCCGTGTGATCCCGGGGTATCACACGGAGGCAAGAAGGCTTAGGTTGGCAAAGGTGCTGTTCCACCTGCGGTGCATATTCAATGGCCAGAGCAATGACCACCAGCTGCAGCATCTCTGGGCTTACCTGGTGGCTCAAGAGCAGGACTTGCTTGGCCACCTGGGTGTGGTGATTG
Source organism: Pleurodeles waltl (assembly GCF_031143425.1). Taxonomy (NCBI): domain Eukaryota; kingdom Metazoa; phylum Chordata; class Amphibia; order Caudata; family Salamandridae; genus Pleurodeles; species Pleurodeles waltl. The sequence continues at coordinate 1,035,501,374 of NC_090437.1, read as the reverse complement.
GTGGCCCTGTTGGTGAGTACAAAATTGACTAATGTGTACAGTACAATGCTCTGGAGTGACAGTAGCAGATTTTGTGACATGCTGCATGCAATGTTTGTGGACATGTGAAACGCAAGTTGAACAATCTGAAGCCCTGATTTATAACATTTTTTGCAACGCATCACCATCATTTGTTGACGCAAAAGCTGCGCAAACTTACAAAAGACAAATTTATTTTGTAATTTAGTTCCAATTCTGTGTCAATAGATGATGGTAATGCGGCACAAACAAAATTGTGAATCAGGGCCTGGAGTGTACCAGGAATGGGATGTATTTCACATGGTGATACATGGAAACAATGTAGTCCCCAGTTTTGTGGAACTATGTCCGAACAGTATTCATGGCCATATGTACCAAGCTCTTCATAACCTCCGCTATTATCTTAGGCCCATGTTTCTACTTTGTTTGTGCTGCATTTGCGTTATTTCTAGAAGCAAAAGTAGAGCACACTTGCTACAATCAAATTTATTTAGCTAATTTTCATGGCTGTAGTGTAAACAAATGAAGCAAATACAACACAAAAACAAATGACCCTAAGTTCACTTTTTCTGTGTGTTTACGTCTGGACAGATAACCTTTCACATGGCCAAACCCAAATGGGTCAGGATGCTACCAGATTGCAGTAGCACAAAACAGGTGCATCTTGTGGCTTTTCGGAGTAGGCGTTTAAATCCTATCATTAAGTAGCAGTGCCCGACAACATTTTTGGATGGGCGCATTTGCTGGTATTGAGCTAGTACAGTTACCGTCTGTGTCACTTTTGTGCCAAACAATAATGTAAAGTGTATGGTTCATCATGGGATCCCTTCTCTCTGTGAATGCATGGTCACAAACTATTTTTGAGCATGATGTTGTGCAAGGGACCACTGACTGCTTCCATTATACTATTTTAGTGACAAAATAGGATGTTATTTTACTTTTGGTATACCCCTGCTGATATAGTGCAGCATTTGTACAAATGTTAACTTCTCAGTATGAAGGCTGTCACAGCATGGTGGTCTGCTAAGATCAGCAGGCCAGCATTCATGTGAGTGCCGCCATTCCCAGGGTGCTTTCAAATAAAGACCTACCTCATCAGAAGTAGAACATTTGCTAACCCATGTTTTTATTAGCGGACAGTGTCATTTCGGTTGTATTACCACTGATCACCCAACTTGACAATTCTAAGTTGCTGATTCTGGCAAAGTGTGATTTACAATACCTGATATAGGTACACAGGGCCCAGAGTAACACATTTCAGGTGCAATGAATACACCTGTGCCCATGCATTCTGTTAAGGATGATCAACTAAGACACTGTCAGCATACATCTTTTTGTTGTTTTGAATCAGAAAAGTGGCCAATCCATGTTTAGCGTAACATTGTCATCAAGTAACACACAGGATCCCTGCCATCATGTTGTCATAGGGGGCATATACGGCTCAGTGTACACTGCCAATGTGGCATATGTAGCCTACATACAACACTGGCACACCTATTATGGACCACCGAAAGCACAATAATTCATGAACGCAAATCAACCCACATGAGCATCACACAGTTACTCATTGTCCCTTGATGCACAAGCCACAATACCTGAGTCACTGGTATTGCAGTGCACCAGGAATGTGGCATTGCATGCGTCTCCTAATTACAAATGATGAAATGGAGTACCCTCTGGAGTTAATTAAGCAGAAAACTGAGTATTCATGTTTGGCACCACATGATTGTTAGGGCCAGTGCATGTGTGCATATATGTGTCTATCACTCACTGGAGTGACAGTGTCAATGTATGTTTGCAGTGGTATGTCTGTTGGGGTGTCTACATGCCTGATGTGCTGCTCTATCATATAAAATGTCACACACAGTGATTTTCTGTTCCAACTTTTGTACAGTGAGCAGACATTGAGCACATATAACCCTTCCATGTTTTACAGGTGGACCAGCCCCCTACACAATAGGTGAAGTGGCTCGATTTGCGGACCCAGACGTATCGAGTAAGTGTTAATGTGTTTGTCCTGTGTTGTGTTTGCAGCTGTTGTGTGATTGACTCTTGTGTGTTGGACTCATTGCAAGATATGATGTGCTGGCACGTGATCTGATATGTGACTTGACTGGAGGTTGATATATTGTTCCATGGAACAGTTAGACATTTTGTGGCGGACAGTCATATATTGGGAGTCGAGTGCTGCGCAATAGGCCTGGGCAGGTGAAAAAGATGATTTGTTGCTACATGTATGCCAAAAATTGATTTGGAGGTGGCTAGTGTCAGCAAGTGATACCCTAATTCACATAGAACAGTGATGCATCGGTTTTACACACAGACTTGTGCATCCCTGTTAAGTAATTAACATGTAGGGCTGTATGGGTGACTGTCCCACAGCATCTAGCTCCTCATATTGTACTCCATTTACGTGGTACTTGAGTGAAATGTCGTAGGTGTGCATGCAGGTCAAGGCCAGATGGCTGCTTGCATCAATGTGCTTGATTTTGGAAATGTGTCAGTGAGATCTAATGATGTTGACAATCGTCCGCAAATAGAAAAATGAATGTAGATGTGATTGTCCAATGGTTGACTCAATCCTAGTTGGCAGGCCTCCTTACCTGTGGTGGACTGACTAAACCCATGTACAGCTGTCCAAGCTTCATGGGTGTCCTTGATGTTTGAAAGTATGTGTTGCATGTCCATCCCCCCCTGAGACACAGGGTTAGGGGTAGAAAATAAATGTAGCTAGGTGTGATGGTCACAGTGTAGATGACAGAAATATAATTTGAGCATTCATGTGTTCCAAACTACAATGCCCCTTTATGATTACCAACTGCATACCGTCCTGGCAGTTCCATATACAAATCACAGGTCTTGGTTGCCTTGGATTTGATCCAGAAGATAGTGATTAGTCGGCCTGGCACATGTTGAGTTCTTGCAGCATTTGTTATGTGACTAATAGCAGTACAAATATGCAGAGATCATTTAATTAAGTACACAGCGTGTTGTGCATTGCTGTGCTGTTAGATAGTTGATGGGTAGGCTGTGTTGGCATGTCATTCCTCAGGGACATTCAATCATCTGTACTGTGATTTGGACTGCATGTGGTATTTTTGATGAAGTGTTAGAATACCATCTGTTTATGTATCACACAATGATGTCATTGATGTTTGCCTGTCTCTATTTTTACAGCTGCCAACATGAATGCCCAGGAGGTACGAAAATTTCAAAGGCAGGCAATGCGGTACCGCCACATACTTGATGTGGAGGCTGGGTTCAATAATATGGCAAGGAGATATCACAGGGGCCTGGAAGGCATTTAGCCAAGGGGGGCCAGCATTGCCCACAATTGCCACCACCACCACAGCTCAGACCACAGTGGCGCACGGATGACAGCCACTCCAGCAGGTCCCTCGACCTCATCAGTCCAAGGCCCACTAGCAGCACCTTCTGCTCCTCCCCCTCCAACCACAGCACCAGCACCAGCTTCAACAACTGCTACCCAGATGACCCCAGCTGCAGTATTGGACTTGACCTAGTTAAGGACACTACAACGTGACATGCAACGTTTGTGGCGCCGGATGGACAGGCTGCAGCAGGAGGTGGCCCGCAACAGCAGGAGACTGTGGGAGATTAAGAAAATCCTGAGGAGGGCCAATTTGTGACTTGTTGATCCTCACCCATAATTCCATCCCCTCCCTCCTCCCTCCTCTTTCCTTGTTCTTTTCTTTAGTGGGTTTAGGGGGTTTAGTGTTAGGTTAGAGTAGGCTGTTAGTTTAGTTAGGATAAGTGGGTTGGGGGTGTTATATTATTACATGTTTTTTTGTGGGTGGGTGGGTGGGTGGGTTGATGGATGATGTTGGGGTTTATGTGTATAGAAAAAAAATATATATATATATATATATCAAATAAAAAATACAGAAAAATATATATTTGTTTAGGATAAGTTAGTATGTGTTTAGGTTAGTATATGTTGTCCTACACGTGTCCCATCATATAAGGGGGGTTGATGTTTAGAGTGTTTAGTTACATGTGGTAAGTAAATTTCACTTAGGGTAGCTAGGGCCAGTTGAGGGTAATGTATAGTTAGGATAGGTTAGGTTAGTTTAGGTGTTTCCAATAGTTTAAGTTTCCTTTCATACTGATATAATAACGTTTTTACAGTATGTGTCATATGCTTGGGGATCAGGGCCTTTGCATGAGTATACAGTGTCAATTTTGTATTTGTATTTGTGTTTCATCCTGCATCCAAATCCCATTCTTGACATGGTTATTCCCACTTCCAAATGAGCTGTCACATTGGCAGCTACAACAAAGCTACTTCACGATGCATCTGCCATCTATTGCACCCACCAATCAAGGTAACTATGGTTCCCAATGTGTTGTAAAGGTTGGTGTGATTTTAAATCTGTCATCGTTTGACTCCTGTGTTGGAATCTTGGGCACTGTGGGACATCTGCCTGCAGCCTGATGTTCATGTGAACCCTGATAAGCTGAGTTATGTAATAATCTTATGAAGGTCAGTATACATAAATCACACCGATGATGTCTTACATTGTTCTCCCAGGTTACGTAATTGTCTATACACTCGTACACATCCATTCCTGCTGTATGGTGTGGGTGTGTGATTAAAGTTTAGAGTCAGATGTCACATACATAATGATTGTCTTAAAGGGAATGTAGGCCACATTGAGTTTCATCTTGTACATACTTTGGACCTGACATATTCAGTTCTATACAGCATTATACTGTTTGTGATCTTTAAACTGCAGACATAAGCCTAAGGAAGCACAGATGATGATAAAATCCAGACCCTTGTGCATAGTTATCAGCCCACATTCTTTCTACACTGTTGTATTGACATTCTGTGGCCATTGACATGTTACATGCATCACAAATCTCCTACACAGTTGATGTGTCACATTACACAGAGACAAAGTGGTTGTGTAAGTGCTATTTATTTTAAAGTGCTATAGTGCAATATTTACATAGTCCATGATTGTAAGTCCATTAGTGTGACTCCTTCTATTGTGACGCAACACAAGTGCAATGGTGAGGGACATGTCATTGGACGTGCTGTGGTGAAGTGTCATTCAGTGCAGAGTAACATGAATTGCCAACGAGGTAGTGACAGACAATTGCAGTGCCCAGTGGTAAGGTAAACAGTGTGCTGGAGAACAGTGCATGTTACCGACTGTAGCAAGACTGGCATGTTAACAAGCACAGGACATTGGAAATCAGTGCCCATGTGGCATGGACTGGTGCTACTGGGCTCTCCTATGGGTGAAGGTGATCTGTTCCATGTCTTCATCTTCTGATGTGTCTTCTCATCTGCCCTTGGTGGTGGTGGGTTTGAAGGGGCAACACACACTTCCTGGTAGCTGCCAACTGTGGGGCTATTAAGGGCATTACTACAGCAAGGAGGAGCTGCTGGTTCTTGAGTATGGCAGCTACATCACTGTGGTAGGCAGCCAGGTTGGACCTGAGGGGGTCATGATTGCAGTCGTGCACGCATTGAAATGTTTGGGATGCCAGGTGTTGTGGCAACTCCCTAACTGTTTTGGTGAAATCCCTCACACACTGTTGTAGTCCTTGCAGTAGGGATTGTTGCACTTGCATGGCTGCTAACTGTTCTGCAGATGATATCATGCACATGCACATCCCCTCAAGACTGGCTGCCATATTTTGCATCCCCATCCACACCTCCTTGGCCAGCTCCCGCTGTACTCCCACTACTGTCCTTTCAAAGGTGGTACCAGTGTCATCAGAGTCCTCAGCTGTGTTGGAGCTGGCAGGTAGTACTATTGGGGTGGTGGATGGGTCCTCTGTGATGGCTGCTACATCTGTGCTCCTCCTTGCAACTGAAGGTGGGGTCTGGAGGGTTCCAAGGACATCTTGGAGGGTTTACTGGCTAATGGTTGTCAGCTCGCCATCCATGTCATCAGGGAAGTCCAGGACAGGCATAGCCACAGGAGAGACATCATCTTCTGCAATTAGATATTGCACAATTAGTGTGTCTGTGTTGTGGCAGTTGTAATGTGACGTCACTGACTTCCTATTAGTGGGACATTACGATCTTGGTTCCTCTTGATTGTTCCTGTCATTAATACTTGTATTCTCACAGGCCTATGCCCCACGTGCATGTCACATGTAGTGTGTGCAGTATGGGGAATTGCCTGCCTCACATCCTCTAGGTGTAGGTTCTACCCAAATTGTCTGTTACCATCTTCTTGTCCTACTCAACCATCCCTCTACTTCCATTAGCATGGTGAGGCCTTACAATGGCAGTTGGTGTTCGGATGCCACTTGCACCACACTTAACAATATGGGACTGACCCAGTCTCTGATATTTCACATACACCTATACGCTGCTGAGATCAAGCACATACTATGTATAGCATTGGCATGGCACGATACAGGTGTCAGCATTGGTAGTGTGTCATGTTGATGTTTGCCAATGTGTGCTACATTGCATTCCACTGATGGGCCTGGCAGTGTTCCATTTCCTCTTAAGAATGTGCGTGTGTGTTTCTCTAGTTAGGCACATATGTCCTCCCCCTCAATGCTGAAGTCTTAGCAGTATGACAGTTGAGATGTTGCAAGGTGCCATTGCAGCTATTGTAACACAGGCACGGGGTGGACCCTGGAAAGGGCAGCATGGGTATGACATTACTGCTGTGTACTTCATAATGTAAGTAACAATACATGAGATTTATTGCGCTTATAGACATCAGCATTTGACAGGATTTACACTTTTTTAGGAGTTACAGGGGATTGATAACATTGTCATCCTGATCCCTCTATTTTGGGTGTGTTTGATCCATGGGCACCTAACTGCCATTTGCTACTTGACCAGCACACACAGCACTGGTGGTAGTGGCAACTGTTGTCAATGGTAAATACCACTTGCGGGTATGGCCTGAGACTGGAAATTGAGCCTTAGTTCATGTTGTGACAATACCAGCTGTCCTGTGACAGCAGCCCAGTTTTACATTCTACCCTACCCTCCTGGACTGACTTTACCTTTCCAACAGGCTTGGCATGGCAGAGTACCCCCATGCAAAGGTTGTTGGTGTATTGGTGTGCTGTGCCCCTGGTTTCCCCTGCACAGCCCATGCACCTGTCCCGTGCCCCTTTGACCTTTCCACTGCCTGATTTCCATGGCTGACATGCATTGTGTAGTAGGTATTTACCTCCCTCTGCTTACAGTTAACATTTAGGCATTTTTGTCCCCCATGCAACTTACCCTGCATCTGTGTTGTTTCCTGGTAGTCTGCGCGGTCCTGTCCTGTGATTCCTGTGATGATCTCCTCTGGAATGACGGCTGCCACCATCCCCTCCATCTGGTCGAGGGCCTCCTGCGGTGCTGGACTTCCACCTCCATTCTGCAGTGCTGCCTTCCTGTTCCTTGCCATTTTTTCCTTGGTCGCGCGCTTGCAGTCATGCCAGCGTTTCTTGCACTCCATGACCGTTCTACGGACCTCTGCCACACTGTTGATCTTGTTGACAATTTGTTGCCAAATTGTCTCTCTCCTCCCAATAGGCAATTTTGAGGTGAAAAAAAAGTTGATGCTGGTGTTCCGTCACGTCTCTGACCAGTATTTCCTAATCCTCTGCACTGAAACAACACTTCCTTTTTTTCTTCTCCCTCGCACAGTTTTACGTCAAAAAGTATAAATATGGCCCTAAATATCGAGGAAGGAATATCGAGCCACTTTGTAAATATGGTGCAGGGAAAAGGACACCTTATTGTAAAAAAAATGACACTAAGGCAGCGCTAAAGTGGCCCTAGACCCTCCTAAATCAGGGCCTATATGTTTTGGAAATCAAGATAAAATCTATGGAGCTATATGTACCTCCCCCAGTAAAGGATGGAGAGCTGTTAGAAATGACCTGGACACACTACCTTGTGAAGATAAGATTGAGTTTCAATGCCATTTTATTAATTGCATTCCCACAAACTGTGTGCTTAAAATTGGTCTCCTCTTGGTTTATATTATTACCCATACCACAGAACCTACTCCCGCGAAAGGGACAAAGTATTATTGCTCTTAAGGGGATCACTTTTCTTTTTATACAATAACAACGAAGTTTTACATGACTAAAAGGTAAATGTTGTATAATGATATTGTTTTAAGTGCTTTTAATGAATTGTTTATATGCTATTTTATTTTGTTTGTTTGAGTCTTTTAATATATATATCATATTCAGTGACAGCACTTGCTGTTCTGTCTGCCTTCAGTCCTAGCAAGGCGATGTGCATTCATAGGGTCGGGGGCTGAAAATCATAACTGCTAGCCATGCACTCTCAGCACAAAATTACTCCGTGAGGGGGTACAAATGCACAAAAAATGAATTATTGTTCTTCATGCAAATCAACACATTTCAACATGATGGTTTTGTTCATGATCAATGCAATAAATATAAAATACATGATTTCATTGAAAGTAAAGTAGAGGAAATATGGATACCAGGCTTTATACAGAATAACCAAACACTAAAACATGAAATGAAAACATTTCATCAAGAAATTCCAATATTCTTCCTCAATTCTCAAATACAGATTCCAAATGGCTCAACTCCCATATTTGATAGTCAAATACATATTTTCTTTATACCTGCAATTGTATCCATCTGCATAATGTCAAATACCCCTCAAAATTGTTGTCAGGAAATTAAATTGACCAATCAATCACAACCTCAATTATATTCATCGCTAATTTTTTAAATTTTGTATTTTCAATCCACTTGTTGCTAGAAAAAATGAGTGCTAGAGATACAGAAAAACACCACATTCAATAAGAGACCCACTAAAATGTAGAACATTAAGGCCCTCATTATGACCCTGGTGGTAAATACTGCTTACCGCCACACTGACGGCCACCAACTTACCATCGCGAGGGCAGATATCTGTTCACCATATTATGGCACACACACACCAATCCGACAGAATACAGCTACAGACACACATCCACCAGCCCAAAGGTCAGTGATAAAGTGGCAGTATCAAGATCCACACTGTTACGCCAACAGAACAATGCCCACCACATTATGACCCAAGAATCACCACAGCAGACATTCAACAGCAGTAAATCGTTGGCGGTACATACCCCAGTGACCACAATGGACACCCACAGACAAAACAACACCTCATTGGACAATTCAAACAACACACACCTGACACCCATACACATACCACACCCACACAACCACACCACTATAAAACATACGCCTGCATTACCCACAACCCTTTATGATTACAAATCATTGGCACAAGACTGACACCAAGTCCACTGCCACAACTACATACACACACCACATACATCCATACATCCCTCACACACCCCACTTCACACACCCCAACACATTACCAAACACACCCTCACCAACACACATCACATAACACCCATGGCACTACAAAGGCACCCCTGTTTCACTGAGGAGGAGTTAAGAGTCATGGTGGAGGAAATTGTCAGGGTAGAGCCACAGTTCTTTGGAACATAGGTGCAGCAGATATCAACAGCCAGGAAGATGGAGCTAGGGTGGGGTAAACGCCATGGGACAGCACCCGAGAATAAGGAACGACATCAGGAAGAGGTGGAACGACCTACGGGAAGGTACGTTCCTTAGCAGCAAGACACCAGCTCGCTATCCAGAGACCCCCCACCTCGTCCCCCACAACTCACAGCATGGGAGGAGCCAGTCTTGGTATTACTGAATCCTGATGGCCTGGCAGGAGTCTGAAGAGGACTGGACTTTGGTAAGTCAACTTTCAATAATTATCACCCCCCCTACCTACATGCCATCACATACCCTCACCCTCACTCCCATCACTCCACTACATCACACACACTCCACCCTCACATCTCTCTAATCCCAATGCCAAGCCCTGCATGCTGTACCAATGCATGGACACCCCTCAACGCCCTGAATGGACACTCATCAGTAAAGCATGCACAGCATAGGGAAACTAACAATCCCACCATACATCAACTTACACAACTATAAGTTGGCAGGGCGACACCAACTATAGAGGGGAAGCCAGGGATGTGCAATATGTCATACACATGAAGCATAATACATCATTTACATCCCCAGCCAATGTCACTGAGAGGAGGTGCCAGCACTATCCAGTTCCCCAACTGATTGGCCCAGAGTGATGACAGTAACTCTGGTCTTCAGGATCTGGACAATCTACCTGGCCCATCAGGGACCACTGAACAGACGGTTATCCAAGCCCAGTCACAGACCACCACCGAGCCTCCCCTGTCAGGAAGCAACACCACAGCACCCATCCAGCGTACCCAAACGTCTGTCCCCAGGACACGTCAATCAGCAGTGTACCCACCTGTGCAGGGGCCCCAGGCCACACCTCGCACACAAGACAATCAGGGACCTGGGTTCAGTGGCAGTGGGCACGAGGTTCAGGGGACAGAGGCACAGGCCAACAGGGACACTTGGAGGACTGCTGTGCACCAGGGGGAGGACAGGACCAGGGAACCGACTCTCCAGGAGGCACTCTCTAAGATCCTGGGAGCTGATCAACATTCCCAGGACACAATGGGCCAGATCCTAAACAACGTGCAGTAGAACAGGCAGCTGCAGGAGGGACAGCATCAGGGGATCAGGGAGGACTTACAGGCCATCACCAACACCCTGAACTCCATATCAGGGGTGCTGGCAGACATGGCCAACATTATGAGGGAGGCAGTGTCACACCAGCGGGCCCCTGCCACAAGCCAGTCATCTGAACAGCCTTCCACTTCTGCTGCCGCTAGTGGCAAGGAGGCCCCACCAAAGGACTCACAGGCCACCAGTACCCCTCCCCCTACAGAAGGTGAAACTTGCCAAGACCCTCCCCAGGAAATAAGGGTCATATGTATGAACACAGTTTCCCATAGACACAGGTTGGGTAAAATCTTTTCGTACATCTGGCCCTAAGACTCTTGTGATTGTCCCCCTTGTGTCTCACTGAGTCACCCTGTTTACCTTGAACTGCCATTGCTCCCCTTCCTATGTCTCCTTGGACAATGCACCTGTGCTAGGAACAGACTGGAACAATACCCTGTACTTCCATCCATCATCACCCCATCCCATTGCACTTCCCCCTCCATATATTAGCACTACATTAAACACCCTTTGATATAAATCAAGTCTGAGTATGTCATGTATGTATTGATTGAAACAGGTACAACCATTGCAAAAGAACTGTACATAGAATGTGCATAGCATCAATGACCTGTAGCTGGCTGTTGTGATCACACCAGGAGCACTTGCAAAATAACCAACATCTGCAAAATGAATAGCCAGAGGTAACAGTAAGTGGGGATAAAAGTCGGAAGTACCAGCATGCCAATGCCACAAAGAATACAACCAAAGTCATTGAAATGTAAAGTTGCACTGTCTCACCTGTGTGTCATTGGAAGTACTGAAAGATTACAGATGTTCTGATGTCCATATCCTCTGCCTCCTCATCCTCACTCTCCACAGGGTCCACTGCTGCCACAGGGGAATCTCCAGTCTCATCCTCCTGCAGAAAAGGGACATGGCGTCTGAGGGCCAGGTTGTGCAACTTACAGCATGCCACCACTATCAGGCAGACCTTCTTGGGTGAGTAGCACAGGGATCCACCTGTCAGATGGAGGCACCGGAACCTGGCCTTCAGGTGGCCAAAGGTCCTTTTAATGAACCTTCTGGTTCGCCCATTTGCCTCATTGTAACATTCTTCTGCCCATGTCCTGGCATTCCTCACAGGGGTCAGCAGCCATGATAGGTTTGGGTAACCAGAGTCACCTGCAAATACTGAGGGAAAACATTTAGCCACACACTATCCTATATGGCCAACACCATAGGCATGCACCAACATACACTGGGTGGGAACCAGGGCTCACCAATTAGCCACACCCTGTGCTTCTGTAGGTGGGACATCACATTTGGATGCTGCTATTCCTCAGGACAAAGGCATCATGAACTGACCCAAGTTACTTAGCATTGACGTGGGAAATGCACTGGTCCACCAAGCACACCATCTGCCCATTTATAGAGTGGAAACTCTTATGATTCCTGAACACCTGTTCATTCTGGCGGGGGCAACAAATGCAATATGTGTTTCGTCAATCACACCAAATATATTATGGATATGTCCCAGTGCATAGAATCCGGCCTTCACTGTGGCCAAATCTTCCACCTGGGGGAAAGCAATGTTGCTGCACATGTGTTTAATCAGGGCAGACAACACTCTTGTCAGCACTATTGAGAACAATGGCTGAGACATGCTTGCTGCCAAGCCCACTGTCATTTGCTCTCTGATTGTGGCCCTGTCCAGTCTATAGGTGAGGCTAATGTACCTGTTCTCCAGTGTAGCCAAGTCCACCAGCAGTCTGTACACGAGGGTATGACTCCATCTCCTATTCATCCGCAGCTGTAGGTATCTAAGGGACAAAAGAGTGAGGAGGCTGTCACAAACTGAACAATGGAGCCACAACAGTAGTCCGCAATCTGTAAACATGTCATGGGACAGTGTAATTTGTCAAGTATGTGCCTATTTATCTTGTGACACAGCAATAATCCATAGGCTTGCCACTCCCCCGAAATGGTGTCTGCCTGTCCTGTGTAGCGGGACAGGTGGAAGTGAGGTAATGCCGCTGACGTTTTGGGCCGTGGTGGTAGGCAGTCAGGAACTGCCGTGCAACTCCTCCTTGGTTATAATTGGGCCCTCTGGGGTACAGTGGCCAATGGTGATCTACGCCACCGGTGACGGTATGCACCGCCGCGGACGTGACCGCCATTTTCTCTCTGATTCCTCACTTGTTTCCTGACCTTCCATAGGAGAGAACCTACACTGCATGTGCTGCTGTGACCTGTGTCTGGAACCTACCATGGCCTGTGTGACCAGGGAAAGGGCCCCAGCCTTTACTTCAGAGGAATTGGAGAGACTGGTGGATAGGGTCCTACCCCAGTACGGACTGCTACATGGGCCTCCACACCAAGAGGTAAGTACACTGTAGGCACAATGCAATTGGCATGAATTCATGGAGTTGTGTGTGAAGGCACTGTGTAAGGGTGGAGGGATGTCCTCTTGACTGGGTACATGTTGGGTGCTGCGCTATGTGTGTGCCAATAATGATGGAAACTGGTGTGGTGGGCCATTCCTGTTACTGGCTGGACTGTTTGTCTAACTGTGTTCTCCTGTCTGTATTGCCTCTGCAGGTCAGCACTCATCAAAAGAAGGGTATCCTCGCCAAGGAGGTGTGGACCCTGGGGGTCTAAGGCAGGCAGAGCACCCACTGTCGCAAACGGTGGGAGGACCTGAGACGATGGGCACGGAATCCCGTGGAGGCCCAACTGGGAATGGCCTCCCAATGAGGAAGGGGTGCCTGTCAGACCCTGACCCTCCTGATGGCCCGCATACTGGCTGTGGCCTTTCCAGAGCTGGATGGGCGCTTGAGGGCATCACAGCAGCCACAAGGGGGTGTGTACAATGGTCATAATTGAAGGACACGGCTGGAGGGACGGTATCCGGGTGTCAGTTGTGTGTCAGTGGGTACCCCTAGGCCTGGCCAGACATAGCAGCGTAGGTCCTCTGGTGGCTAAGAGTTTGAAGGGGAAATACTGTCTACCTAGTTTGTTAGCATCCACTACTGGTCAGGGCTGCATGGGTCCCAGGTGTGCTGCAGTTGGCGGTGTATGCTCCTCCTCATGCCTTGGTGGCCAGCAATATCACTGTTAGTGCAATGCATAGTGTGGAGGCCTGTTCCCTGTGTGTGAGGGTGGTGTGTACGCCAAGGGTGGTGTTGGCGTAATCAATGACTCAGTGTATCCATTGTCACTATCTCCTCATAACTGTGCAGTTTCTCTTCTATTTCTTTAATCTTATTATGTGTTTCTTCTAAATCCAATTTGGCATATTTAATGAGAATTCTCATCTTATTCAATGAACACTGAATTTTGGAACATGTTAGAGCGATTGTACACAATGACTACCTATGCAGTTGCCAAACATTTAAAAACACATGAAATGAACAGTTGGAAAACTTTGAGATATTATGGAATAGATCACATTCCAGAACATGAAATAGGTAGAGACCGGACAAGGAAATTGAGGCAAACAGAGTCTAAATACATTATTCAGTTAAAAACTAAGACACCTTGGGGATTGAATGACGATGAGAAGCTTTTTGTACTTTTATAAATATTTAGAGATTTCAAAATCAGATGGAAATATAGCCTAGATGGAAATTGTTACACAATATTAATTCAAGATCTAATTAAGTTGATTCATGGACATCAAGGATACTATACTGAGATTGAGAAATAGTTATTGAATCATTGAAACTGACTTCAAAACTATATATGTGTGAGAGAACAGGGCTGGTTGCAGAGGCCTCCTAACTTTTTGCCCCCATTTTCCACTTTTTGCTGGTGTTTTCCTGACTCTGATGATGCCCTGGGTACTGCTAACCAGTCCCAGGGCCTGTGCTCTGTGTAAAATCAGTATGCAAATTAGGCTATTTATGATTGGCAAAATTAACCTACCTATAAGTCCTTAGTATATGGTAGAGCATGGGGGTTTAGGGACCCCAGCATAGGTAGTGCCCCCATAGGTGCACTGCTGTGGTGCTCAGTGTCATTTTAAAGGCAGGCCTTGCTGGCTGCTTTTAAATTAAAGTTACATGCAAATTTGACTTAGGAATTAAAAGTAGTTACAAAGTCTTAGACTACCTTATTTTTACATATAAGTCACCCCTATGTGCCCCTAGGGCTGGGTGTCATGTAACTATAAGCAGTAACCTTATCAAAATAGTTTTATAAGCACTGGTGAGGTAAAACAGCCACATTCATTTTTCCCTCATTGTAGTGAATGGCCTCCATAGGCTAGAATGGGGAAACTTTATTTTAATTTTTAAAAATCCCATTAAGTAACAGATACCAGAAGTTCGGTAGCAAATTAATTGTTATAAAACATCCCACAACTTCCAGTTGTTGGATTTAATATAACGTTTTCAGGTAAAGAGTTTTAAACTTTTCCTGAAAAGTTGCCAACTTCAGCCCTGCAGTGTTTTTGCTGCTGTGCTCTGATTGGCCAGCCTCTGGCAGCCTGGCTCAGCAAAAAGAGATGTGCCTGTGGGAAGAGATCTCCCCTCAGCAGATGGTGAAGCAGGAAGGGGGAGGGCTGCCAAACTGGTCTTCAAAGGCAGAGAAGGACGTTTGGAGCAACCCAGCAACACCCTCACATCCTGCAAACACAGACAATTAAGTGCCCCCTTGATTAGATTAGGAGAGGGCAGGAGAGGGGTGTGTTTAGGATTTTTAGCCACATCAGTGGGTGGGCTCAGCCAGATGCAACCTCCAAAAATCACTTTCAGCCATGATGGATTTTTGAGGAATGTTGCTCCCTGGAATTGGTTTTTGCCACACTTCCCAGGAAATGGTCTTCACAGGGGGAAAGACACTGCCCCTGATTGGAGCACCAGGACCCCCCTCTTTGTCACCCAGGAGCAAGAAAAAAACTGGCCGACCTGCACCCACACCTCAGATCCCTATCAAATTCCAACAAGGAAGAACTACAGGAGAAGAAGGACTGCCCTGCTGGACCCTTGACCTGCACCTGGACACTGCACTCTGGAGGACTGCACCAGCTGAACACTTAGGCTTCACCACTAAAAGGACTTTACCTGTCTTCTACTGCTTCAAGAAGGGACTCCCTGTTCGCTACAGGTACAAAGAAGCTGCCCAGAGTCCCCTGCATCAGGTCCTGCAAGCAGAGCCCAGCTGACCAGCGTCCAGTGGCCATTTGAGGATTCTGACCAGGTGCATTTTGTGAATTGTAGTCCCAACTCCCAAGGAGCAACTCAGAGCTTTTAGAACCTTGGATCAAGTTGTGGACACTTCAAGGACACAAAAAGGACCTCTGGAAGAAGATCCAGAAGTTTGGAGACGTTTGGCGTAACTCCATAAGTTGAAGAGGTGCATTGTGGGAGTTGTAGTCCCAGACCCCAAGAGGCACACCAGAGTCTCTTAACCCTTGGCTGGTGCTGTGGACCACTTTCCTGAATCAAACACTTCTGAAAGTAAGTGTGACAATGTTACCTCATGGGTGGCCTGAACTCTGGACTTTGTTTCTTTCCAGTGTGACCTTTTTTAATCCTTTGAACGCTAGTTGCTTCTATGCGCTAGAAAGCATTAATTCTTTAAAAATTCATATCTCCGGTTCCTCTTATCCGATTTTATTAGTTTTGGTGTCATTTCAAAGATAAAAATATAATCTATTTTTCATAAATTGATTCCTGTGTTTTATTTAGTTACTGTTTTGTGATATTTGAATGCTTTATGCTTTTTCTCCTACGTTAAGCCTTGTCGCTCGTTGCCAAGCTACCAAGGGTTGAGCTAGGTTTAATTTACTGAGACCTAACTGAACCTAAGTGGAGGTTAGTGCCCTATTGCTAAAGTGTAGATACTAACTTGCCCTTACCAATAACCCATTTTCCAACAATATGTTTAATGACATTTTGTGAAATAGTTAAATAATGCCATTATAGAATGTCCATTATAAATAAATGATTGGGTATGTTTACAATCAATTTTGAATTGGTGTTGGTAACAATTAATAGTAAGCTGACCATTCTTGAGAATGTTTGTATATTTGAAACTTTTAAACACACAAGATTTTTTTTTTTCTTAATTCACAATTAAATATTTTTTGAGGGGATAAAATAATAATTGATTTATATATATTTTTTTTAAAATAATTGGGTTATGGAATAATGAAATGCTCTACAAATCCCAGAATGCCCTTCATTGGTAATGGTGATTTGTGAGTATAAATGTCAACAGAGTGAAAGGACTCATAAACTTTGACAACGACCATTTGGTCGAAACACGTTGGTTTGTTGAACTGATAAGAACATTGAATAAATTATATGGAAGCCTTTACGGAGTGCGCTCCACTGCAGTTCTTCTTTGTTAGATAATATAAAGGGACAGAGAAGATTCGGTTCTGCCTCGCTTCATATTACAAGCGTATAAAAGCATTGGGGAATAAGAAAGGATTGCACCACAGACCG
This sequence comes from Pleurodeles waltl, assembly GCF_031143425.1. Classification (NCBI taxonomy): domain Eukaryota; kingdom Metazoa; phylum Chordata; class Amphibia; order Caudata; family Salamandridae; genus Pleurodeles; species Pleurodeles waltl. The sequence continues at coordinate 1,035,484,308 of NC_090437.1, read as the reverse complement.
TGGTGCTGCAAAGAAAACTGAGACACGTGTACATCTGGCGTGCGAAAGCTCAAAGCAGACGGAAAAGTCCCGATAGACGCAGTGGTGATCAATCGGATGTTAGTGATGCATCAAGGGACTTGGAGTACCAAGATATAGGTAATGTGCATATAACTACTAAAAAAATAACCTGTGTTTATTCCCTCTAGCTCGCTTCCATTTTAAACAAAGCGTTTTTCAGAATAATGAGTAATAAGGAGATAGTTAATATGATACAGCATACCTGGCACTTTGAATTGAGGTAATATATGGGTGGAAAAAGGAGAATTTTCATAACGAACAAAATGTCTCTCTCTCTCTTCTAATGGTACTTAAAGACAATGTTGGATTAGCGGATTGTGGCTGCTTCAGAGTAAAAAGACTAAAGAGTATCAGTGAGATGCTAGGTAACTATGAAACAGTGTCAGAGCTAATTGTTTTAAAAGCACCAGAGTGTCTTCGATATGTCAACATTACACTTAGGAAAGAAGTGAAAGTATAGGAAATAGAAGTGCAGAAGTGTGCCCTGACTTGAGTAATTATACTTGTTATTCAATCGCTAATTATGGCTGAAAGAAATCTAAAACGGGAACAAATTATGAAGAAGGAGGAGAAACAAGTTTACAAGAACTCACTACATTAAGGGATCGAGAACTATCCCTTGACATGCTCATGAAAGAGCAAGCTAAAATAATGGAGATCAACAAATGGTGGGAGAAAGCCACATTGCAGAAATACATTGAAGTGGGAGGGTTCCAAGAGGATTAAGGATCTTTATGTTACCAACCCTAAATGACATGGATACAGATCTACTTAAACAATGGCAAATGGACACAACGTAATGTTCCATGAAATTGATGCGTACGCTCATAATACAAGCAGAATGGAAATTGCAGAAAACTATATAAAAAACGAAGGACCTTGAGGAGAAGATACATTCCATACAAACTGCGTAAGATGTGAACAAGATGATAGATTAAATGGTGGCAGGCTAGCAGAGAGTTTTACAGTGCTGGAGGCCTTTCTGGAGGGCTCGTAACTTTGCAACCATTCCCACCCACCAGAATCAGGAGAAATGTGTCTGAAACCACTACGCTGACAGCCAAATTATTTTGAGCTTACTGTGTGCATTAATTTGGCTGTAACTCACAGTTCTTCATGCCGCATCTCTCTCTGTTACGGGGGGCACATCCACTGTTTTAGCTGCATTTGATCCTAGGCCTCAAGTAGACAACCAATATTTGCAGCCTGGTCCTGTTCCATTCCCCACTTTACCTGTTCCTCATATTGAAGGTCCACAGGCCCCTCCTGAGGCCATGAAGTATAAGCGAGCGATTGATGCTAAAGATCAGATTTTTACCGGGCCTGATAGATCCGGTAAAATTATACTTGCTGATCATAGCGAGGATCCTGGGGGGGTGGTTGGTTCCCAGATGCTGAATGGAGCAGTCGTCCCACCAACTTATTATACGGAGTCACCTGATGACATCCATCATAAGGTTAGAACGAGATGGCTAGCACCCAAGAAGTAGGCTCGAGCCCCCGGGAATAAAGGAGGTACCCAAATTGTCTCCTGGGGTTGTGGAAACACAGGACTCCTTGCTAAATATGGTAATATACTGGCTGAGAGTCCAGCTGAAGTGTGTTTCTGTTATTCGAGCAGATATTGTGGAGTGGGTTCGACATTGTCAGCCCGGCTCCAAATTAGATTTTTTCTTCATTTGTTTTGTGGAAATGTTGTTAATGAATAATCTTATTGATTTTGAATTGCACACTTGCTGTCTTAGGAAGTCCAGTGGGGTCGGTATCAGACTTAAATCCTCTCCACCCTCCACTAGTTTGTCCATAAATTGCGAAGATTTAATTGGCGGGAAGGCTGATACTGGGTACGAGGGTGCCTCGACCTCGACAGGAAACAATTCAGATTTATTATCAGGTGTTGATTGACTATGCACGGATTTCAATTTAACAATTTTCACCCGGGGTCCGGTGGGAAGGCTGGGGGCATCTAATAAGTCTATTGGTTATGGAGAAGTCCAGTGCCCTGACTCCAATTTATTAAGTTCTACTTGGGGTTCGGTGGGTAGGCCGAGGGTGTATAACAAGTCTGTTGATTATGGGGATGCTCAGTGCTTTGGGACCAGAGATTTGGGAACTAGAGTTGAACTTCTTATTATATCTTGGAACTTGGCTGGGCTGGGCAGGAAACTGCTGGATCCTGAATGGGTCAATTATATAAATAAGCAGGATATATGCTTAATCCAGGAGACTTGGGCTATGAACCCTGTCTTCCTGGATGGGTTCACCTCCTTCCTCGCCAAAAGAACCCAAAGAGTTTGCCTCCCTCCTTTCCGGTCTCCAGCCACCAAGGTCATCTGCGTGGTCCCCAAGGATCCTCCCTCAGCCCCACCCTCTTCAACACATACATGGCCCCTCTCGCCAACATCCTCCGCCCCCACAGAATCACCATCATCTCTTACGCAGACGACACCCAGCTCATCATCTCCCTCACCAGGAATCCTTACACCGCTAAGACAAACCTGCACGCCGGACTTCTCAACATCGCCAAATGGATGACAGCAAGCCACCTCAAACTTAACCCCAAAAAAACAGAAATCATAATCTTCGGCCCCAACAAGACAGTATGGGACGACTCCTGGTTGCCCACCGCCCTCGGACTACCCCCAACACCCACCACCCACGCATGCAACCTTGGCATCGTCTTAGACTCATCTCTCTCCATGGCCCAGCAAATCAACACCATATCGTCCTCCGGCTTCAACACCATTCGCATGCTACGCAAGACTTTCAAATGGATTCTCTTAGAAACAAGAAAAACGGTCACCCATGCCCTCATCAGCAGCAGACTGGATTACGGCAACGCCCTCTACGCTGGTACCACAGCCAAGCTTCAGAAAAAACTCCAGCGAATCCAGAACGCAGCCGCACGTCTCGTCCTCACCCTCCCCGCCACGAACACATCTCCGCTCACCTCAGATCCCTACACTGGCTGCCCATCAGCAAAAGGATCATCTTCAAAGTCCTTATCCACACTCACAAATCCCTCCACTACACTGGACCGGCCTACCTTAACAAAAGAGTAAACTTCCACACACCTACTCGACTTCTCCGCTCCGCTGACCTCGCCCTCGCCACACTCCCCAGCATTCAAAGCATCACCTCCGGGGGCAGATCCTTCTCCCACCTCGCCTCCAAGACCTGGAACTCCCTCCCCACAAACCTACGCAAGACCCAGGACCTCCTAACTTTCAGAAAGCACCTCAAGTCATGGCTTTTTGAGCAGTAAACAGCAACCCTCCCCCCCAGCACCTTTAGACCCTAATGGGTGAGTAGTGCGCTTAGTACATTTTTTGATTGATTGATTTTTATCATACCAGGTGATGGCCCTACCTGCAGAAGGAAATGCTGGTCGTGCCAAGGGAGGTCTATTGATATTGCTTAACAAGAGGTTGCAGTGCAACCACTTGGTGTTAAAAATTGATTCCCCGGATTTACTAGGTGTGCAGCTTATATTTAATAGAGATTTTAAGATTATTATAATTAATAGTTATGCAAGGTCGGTGTCGCGGGGACAGGTGTCTCAGACCTTAATTCAATTTTCTGAATACTTAGATATCCTGTCTCCCAACACCAAGGTAGTGGTTGCAGGGGATATGAATTGCACATTTGAACCCTCTTATTTAAGCAAAGACCTAACAGTTGAAGAAGATGAACAATGGGGTATTCCTGATTTGGTGAATGAGCAATTCTGTAGCCGTTCCCGTGTTGCCCTACAGCTGACATCATTGTGTCTTAAGTATGGTCTCAGGGCCTGTATTGATTGAACGCTCTCTGATCCAAACATTGCGTCCACCTTCCAATGAGGCCAATCATCTAGTGTTATTGATCATTTTCTATTGGATCTCAGGTTCTGGCCAGTGTTGGAGGATACGAAGGTGAGATTTCGCCATGATAGCGACCACAACTCCTTGCTTCTTACCTTACATAGGGGTTCATTACAACCTTGGCGGTCTTTTTACCAGACCATTGAGGGACCGCCGTGCGGAAGACCGCCAGTAGTGGCGGTTTGCCGCTCGGCGTATTATGACTGTTGGCTGCTCTCCGTCCTTTTTCCGACGGAGAGCCACCAACAGCCATACTGGCGGGCAGCGGGGAAGTGGAGGTTGCTCCACCTTCACCGCCACGCCAACAGAACACCGCCTACCGAATCACGTCCTGTGATTCGGCGTGGCGGTGTTCTGTTGGCGGTGTGGTGTCGGCGGAGCAGCCCCCATGGCTCCCGTCCCCTCCCGGAGGATCGACGGAACAGGTAAGTCGATCGTCCGTTAGGGGAGGGGGGTGGGGGGGTGTTATGTGTTGTGTGGGTGCATGGGGGTGTGCGTCTGTGTATGTAGAGGGGGTGTGCGAGTGCGTGTATGCTTGTGGGGGTGTTGCGTGCTTTGGGAATTAGTGCATGTATGTCTGTGGGTATGTCTGTATGGATGTGTGAGTGTATGTGTGAATGTGGGTGTGCGTGTCTGACTGTGTGTGTGGATGTTGGCATGTATGTCGGGGTGTGTGCGTGTGTGTGTTGGTGGTGCCTGCATGCGTGTCGGGCGTGTGTGAGCTATGTGATGTTGGGGGTCGGGGTGGGGAGGGGGGCCCTGCCACCTTTGGGGGGTGGCAGGGGTGGTGGGTGTGTAGGGGAGGGAGTCGGGGTGGGGGTGGGGGTTGGGGGAGACCCTTATCAGTGCCAGGGAAGGAATTCCCTGGCACTGATAGTGCTTACCGGCATGGATTTCATGGCGGGTTCAAACCGCTGGAAATCCACGGCGGTAAGCCGAGTCCAAATACCGCCGGGGGTATAGTGACGGCCGCCGGGCTGGAGACCCAGGTCTCCAGCCCGGCGGGCGGAACGTAGAACCGGCGGATGACCATGGCGGGAACCGCCATGGTCATAATCCACAAGGTAAGACCGCCAGCCTGTTGGCGGTCTTACCGCCGGTTCTCCGACTTCCGCCAGGGTCGTAATGACCCCCTTAGTGTTGAATTTAGGAGGTCTTTGAATACTCATCACAGTGTTGTCCCTGAGCCACAATTGGATAATAGTTTTACCCGTGTTAGTTGGCCAAAAGTGCTGTCCAACTCATATATGATTAGGGAGATCTATAAATTGTTTATTGGTGGTATTGCGGACTATGTGAGACATGAGGTTGCCAATACTCCAATTCTTACCATCCATGAGATAATGAAACATAAGTTGCAGAACATTTTTTACAAGAAAATTCCCCCTAAGCAATTTGATCACCCTCTTAAAAATAGAGAGTGGTTTAACAAGGATTGCTCGAAGGCCAAACATTCACTAAAGCTAGCCATTGTGTCCTGTTCCCATGGGACGATCAGAACAGCTAGACTAGCCTATTATAAAGCTATAGCACAGGCAAAGAAAAGCCGGGATGACTTAATCTGGCAAAATCTGTTGGACGCTGCCAGACTCAACAATAATATGTCTTTTTGGAAATTACTGTCTAATAGACATAGAGAGGGCAAGAACATAATTTGTATACATATCCAACCTGAGAGTTGGGTTGATCACTTTTCTAATCTTTATGCTATGCCCTGTAGTTCTTCCCCTTGTAACCTTCATTCCCAACAGTCAGCCGCAGTGTGCCTACCATTTGGTGACCAAGGAACGGATATGTGCAAACAGGATGACCATATTGTTTTTACCCTGGAGGAAACAATTGCTGCAATTAATTCCCTGAAACCCTGTAAAGCCCCAGGTCCAGAGAAGATACCGGGGGATCTGTACAAGTCTGAGCCAGTGATCTGGTCCAGTTATATAAATATGATAACTAATGCAATAGCAGTGGGGGCCCGATACCCAGTACCTGGAAAAGGGGCCGAAATAGTTCCTATCTATAAAAAGGGAGTGGTGTGTTCTCCTGTCAATTATAGACCCATTAGCCTCATTGACAACCTTCAAAAAACTTTTGCCAAATAACTTCTGGAAAGGCTTTTAGATTGGGTTGACACCGACTATGAGATGTCTCTACTCCAAGCAGGTTTCTGCTCCAAAATTAGTCAGGTTTTTAGGCTGGCAATCTTATACTGGAAATATGTAACACTTGCCAAACAAAAACTGTATGTTGCTTTTGTGGACCTTCGGTCTGCGTTTGATATGGTCCCTAGAGGGAAATTATGGGATGTTTTATACAAAATAGGTACTCCAACAAATAGAATTCATCCCCTACAGCGGTTACATAACGGTACATATGCCCAGGTGAGGAGGGGCAATCAGGGTGAATTGACAGATCATATTGCTATTTAACTGGGAGTTTTTCAAGGATGTGTTTTGGTACCAACTTTATTTACTTTATATATAAATGAGGTGGTACAAGCTATATCGCTTTGTCAAAATGATGCCCCTTCCCTCAATAAGCAAAAGATTCCTTAACTGCTTTTTGCGGATGATTCTTTCCTCATTTCCTAGACCCCAATGGGTCTCCAGACCCTTGTGGATACGTTTATAACCTTCTGTGCTGACCATGGGCTGGAACTAAATGCTAGCAAAACTAAATTAATGGTGTTTAGCCCAAGATCAGCCAGGAGATTTATTATCACTTTAGCTGGGGCTCCTTTGGGGAAAGTAAGCTCAATAGATTACCTGGGTGTGAGGATCTCTATTAAATTGTTCTGGGTAGAACAGATTAACAAGAGTGTGTCCCTTCTTCAACATAGATCTGGGGCCATTCTGCGCTTTTATAAGAGTATAGCTACGAAAGCCGTTTCTCCAGCTGTAAAGATTTATTTAGCTAAAGCACAAAATGCTGGTACTTATGGCGCTAAGGTGTGGGGCTTTTGTAAAACCTCTAAATGATCGGTGGATGAGAAGAACTTTGCTAGAGCACTACCTGCGTGCCCAGGTATCACTCCCCTGATCACCCATCTTTTTGGACCTTGACTTTAATCGTATCTCCGATATGGTAGCCTTAAGACCATTACTCTTCTGGGTAAGAATTTGGATGACTCCCCAGCTTGTTGTTTATAGGGACTCTCTTCTTGACCTCTTAAAAAGACCTAATGTAGCCTCTATCCCATGGTTTAGGCATGTGTCTAATTGGTTTCACACCCTAGGGCTTGGGAACTTTTGAGAGAACCCACAGGACTTAGAGAAGGCCCATAAACTGCCTTTGAAAATAGCTTACTGGTCCTGTGTTAGTAATAACTATCTCCTTGGTTCATCACATGAATGATTGACCAATGCTTTTCTCGGTTTTAAATGGTATACCGAGTTCGAGCCCTATTTATATCTTATACCCAACACTCTGCGAAAGAGTTTGTATGCCCGCTTTCATCATGGGTGATTACCACTACTCTCTTTAGCTAGCAGTTGGAGGTCATCGCCGGTAACTAACTTATGTCCGTGCTGTAATACTGCTTTGGAATCAGTTGATCATTTCATGTTCTTCTGCACAGTGTATGTCCTCCCCCAACTTAAGTGGATTTGTCCAGTTTGTCAGATGCTGGGCTTTAGGCAATTTGCTACTGCCCTTAGGATTTTAAAGAGCAATACCTCGGTTATATTGATCCATGCAGTTAGCAAGTTCCTTGTGGGTAGATGGTATATACGGACTCGTTTTTTAAAATTACTGTAACTTATAATTATGCATGCCGTGGGATACGCATTGAGAGATTTTATTGGTTTTATCATTAACAATGTATGATGTTTTTACTGTTTATTATTTATTCATTTTGTTTACTAAATGTTACTTGTATATTATAATAATTATATGAATATTGTTTTTTTTGCTTTGATGGTTTATGACCAAAAAAAGCTTGTGTTATGATGATAGAGGAAATGGAAAAGAGATTTGAGAAACATGAAAAAGAGATACAATTGAAGAAAGCAAAGAAAGTTAATAGAGACAAAATAGATTATTCGACAGGAAGGATACTCACCTTTGCAAAATGAATTGACTTGTTCTATTGTGAGCAAAATATGAATAGAACAATTGCAACACATAGAGTTTTGTCAAGTATTGAAAGCTCAGATGTAAGTTCGGGGGACAGAGGACAAATGGTGGAGGGCCAAAAGTTGGACTTTTCAGGAGAGATGAGGTTGTATCACAAAAACCAAGAACCAGAAGACGAGGAAGAGGAATTCAGAACAGGATGGGACAAAGAGGACAAGGAGATCACAGAGGAAAAGGAATAGGAAGAAATAAATGAGAAATAACCAAGAAATTAAAGAAACAACAATAGATGAGAATGTAGTGATCAATCTCTCCTCTAAATGTCTTGAAGATAAACATCTGAAATTGTTAAATAAGGCCCTAAGTTTCTGTCCAATGATATCTATGGACCTAGCAACAGCTAGGATTGACTTATTCAAATTCTCCCAGAAATTTAAACTAAAAAAGTTCTTTGCATCTAGAACTAAGACGCAAGAGACCATCAAACATCAAGAAATATCCTTGCTGACAATATTGGATCTGGAATCACTAAAAACTCTGTCAGCTCTAGAACAAGAGACAACAGTGGGCTCTGGAAGTGGGAATTATGAAAATATATTGGATCATGAGTTCTTTTCCTCGTTGGGTTTACCAACATGTGGCAATTTCCAGTCAATATAAACCAAAATCACATTTTTGTCCGCAGCTCCCAGCTGAGAACAAGATAGATGTGTTCCAAGAAGTGATGACATCGGGTCTAACAAAATTGGCAGTGAGCCTGTCTAAGAAAACTACAAATTATGGAGATACAAACATGACACAAGAGGATTCGAGTGCATTGAAAGAGTTACGAGAAGATAATACAATTGTTATTAAACCATCAAACAAAGGGGGGAACATTATACTTTTGAATAGGAATGACTACATAAAGAAGGCTAAAAGGCAATTGGGGAATAAGGAAAAGTATAGGGAATTGAAGAATAACCCTATGGAAATATATATAGTGGCGTATCATCAGAAATTACAAATATGGCTAGAGAAAGGATTATTAGAGGAAGAGGAATATAGATATCTGAAGATGGATCATCCAATTATTCCTATGATATATTTTTTGCCTAAAATTCATAAAAACAAATCAAATCCGCCAGGACGCCCCATTGTGAGCTCAATAGGGTAATTGCTTGAGAACACCTCTAGATTTATAGATATGTTTCTTTTCCCCTGTGTCTCAAATCTTCCATCATACCTAAGAGACTCAATAGATTTTCTGAACAGGATTAGCAGCATGCCTTGGAAAAGTAATTACATTATGGCTACAATTGATGTTTTCTCCCTGTATACTTCAATCAAACACAGTGATGGGCTAGAAGACTGCCCAGTATTTTTTAAGGTCAAGATCTGTTAGCCTCCTAGAACACTCAGAAATGTTAATGGAAATGCTTCAGTACTGCCTCACTCATAATATCTTTATATTTGATGGTAAATACTATTTACAAGAGCAAGGAACTGCTATGGGAACTTCATTTGCACCAACATATGCACATTTGCTGATGGTAATGTGGGAATCACAGGTGGTGTGGCAAGAGAATAACCAAAAAATGCTAAATCATGTCATTCTGTGGGTTTATTATTTTGACGATTTCTTCCTTATATGGGAAGTGGAAAAAGAGGCAATTTATAACATCACTAAATGATAATCCCCAATAGTTGAAGTTTACATATGAAATTAGTGATCTGGAGATTAATTACTTGGATATTGGGGTATATATCAACAATGGAAAAGTTTGTACAAAAATGCATAGAAAACCAACAAGTGCAAATAGCCTGCTACATACAAATAATGGCCATCCAAAGGTGTAAAAGGGGAGTGTACCATATGGAGAGTTCTTGAGAGTAAAACACAACTGTACTGCGGAAACAGAAGTGCAAACCCAAATGGACGACATGTACAAGAGATTCTATAAGAGAGGATATCCGAGCTCAGTTTTAAATGATGCATTAAAAAGAGCAATGTAACGTAAAAGAGATGAGTTATTGATACCTAGAATGAAAACCTATGTTCCAAATACAAACGACACTAGATATATTATGTGGTTTGATACAAGCAGTAAAATGACAAAGAAATTGTTAAAAGGCAATTGGAAATTGCTATTATTGGATGAAACATTGTCTAAATCTCTACCTAAGTATCCACTGATCACGTACAGAAGAGCACCAACATTGGGTGATCATTTAATAAGCAGCTACATGATCCCACAGAAGAAAAGTACTTCAAACTGGATGACTAATAACCAACAAGGGTTTTGGAACTGTGCAAAATGCAAAGAATTTACCTATGGGAAAAACATGACACAGTTTACAATATTTTATGGTAGAACAATGAAAATTATGGAAAGAATAAACTGTGAAACTCCATACGTGATCTATGTACTGGAATGTGCCTGTGGTGAAAAATGTGTGGGCAGTACAGTAAATAAGTTGAAACCACGCATACTGCAACACATTAGAGCGAATAACAACCAGGATCCAACAAACTCAGTGGCAAAACATATATAGGAGCATCATCAAGGTGATTAAAAGGGTCTAAAATATTACAGATTCCAACATATCAAACAGCATGATAGAGGAGGAGATTGTGAACAGAGTTTATGGAGAATGGAATTAAAATGGATTATTTTAATTGGAAGTGAAATGTCGTGAGGTCTAAACATGGATGCAGAGATATTTATAAAAAGATGAAAAACTGAGAATAAGACAATAACATCAGTGAAAAAGAATGGGCCCTGAAAGTAATAAGAGTTAAATTGGATTCTATTCTCTGAGATGGTAATATGAATAGGCTATAAAAAAGAAAAACATCTCTGTACATGACTCCACAAAATAAACAACAAATTGGATCTGAAAGAAAAAAGAGAGGAAAAATATCTGGAAATAGGGAACACCATATATGTATTAGAAATGTTCCATTGGATGTTAGACCAATCAGGAACATTTAAATCCCTAAATTTGCATGAGGTGTCTATTGGGTTTGTTTCAGATGAAAAATCAAAGGGGTTCTATTTTGAATAGTTTTAACTCCAAAGAAACTTTGCTCCCAATAAAAGGTTCTTTACCAATATTCAAACCCAACACAGATCATCTTTGAATATAGATATAAAAACTGCTGGTAAAATAGTCAAAACTGTACCAGGACACTGTTGGAAATTATAGCTCAGTTATTTTTATTCAAGATTACAAATTTTATAAGGAGGTACTTTACTTTGTAAATGTAAACGTTAAAATAGACTATATAAGACATTTTCTTTAGGAACATAGGTATACTCTAAGAGATAAAGAATGAATGGTTATATATAAATAAGGACTAGTATCGTATAAAGGAATAGTCCCTAATCATACTCAGTGGTATACTTCAATTGATCATTGATGGGTATCACATGGACAATGACATCATAAGCGATGAGAAAATGAGAAGTGGTTTTTAATTGGTTAAAGGTGGGTGATCACATGATTTAAATACACTGTTATCACACACAATTCTAGGGCCAGTCGAAGGCTCAGGCCGAAACGGTTGCAATGTTTGTCTGGAATAGCACTTTCTGCACTTCACATCATAAATAAAGAAGATACCTTTTGACTTGTTGACGGTGCTGGTGTCATTCTTGCGGTGAGAACCTGAAGATCTGGGCTCCTGCTGCTATGTAGTGACTTTTGGTAATTAATATATAATTACTGAAAAAAACAAATATTACAGGGACATTACAGATAGGAAATAGAGTTAAAAAAACATAGAAATTCACTTTAAAAACCTAAAGGTTACAGGGACAGACATTATACTTAGGCTCACATTTTAAACCTAGCAAACCATAGAAATTTATCAGTTATAGTTAGAGGTATCTCAAGTAACTATAACTTCTGCCCTAAGTGAACTAAAACTCATAAATCTGTACTTCTCAAAGTTAAACGCTTTTAGTAAAGGGAGTTGTGGTGCAATTGGAATATTAAATCTAAACTCCTCGAAATCAAACACATTCCCCACTGTTTCAGTGTTTGAAGCAAAATGTTAACTTTGCAATCCCCAAAATTAATGATTTCTCTTGAGATATGTTGGGCTTCTGTTAGAATAGTAAATATGTACTCTTCAGTGTTTACCATGTTCCTCGTGAGATTGACATTAGAATAGTAAAATTGCACTTCAGGAAATTAAACGCTTTCTCCAATAATGTTAGGCTTGGAGTTATAATAGTAAATATGAATGCTCCATAATTAAAATACTTCCCTGAAACTGAAGTTGGCAAAATTTAACAGCCTTTCCAGTCTTGTTGGTTTAAGGTTGGAATATTTATTCTGAAATAGAAAGAAGTAAACCTTCCCCAGAGTTTCTGAGCTATACTATGTGAAAGAAAACATTAACTGAAAAAAATATTGGGTTATATAAATTCACTTTATTCCCAGAAGCTGTATCAAACACGTACTTGGGTCTGTGCTGCACCAGAAAAGCCAATAATGATAGCATCCCATGTCTTTGATTGCCTTTCAATAAACTAAACTTTCTTTGTACTATATCCGACTCTTATTAAAGAAAACAGGCCTTTATTAAAAAAAAACACACATTTGTTTGAGAGTTTGCAATGGTCCTGTGGAACTCTACCTAGTACCTAATTAACTTGTTTTTAATTCAGAGATTTATGTCGCGAATGGGTTACCACCAAAAGTTGGTGATCAGTAAAATTCCAATGTTTTGCTATTGAATTTGCCAAACATTTATACATACAATAACAATTTAGGATGGACACCTGTTTCAGAGACCAAATGGATGTCTATTCAGAATTTTATTTTAGGAGTCCAAATTTTTTTTCGGGCCCATTACATGGGATTAGTCAACATCAAAAGCATTTTAATGTTTGCAAATCCAGACTCAAAGCAGCTGTGATTGTTAAACTGCTATGTACATCTGGTCCCTTTCTTTTAAAAATTGTTCGTGTTGGTCCTGAAGACCTAATGTTTACTTCTGTTAAGTTTTGCACTAATATCTGATTCATCTATGGTAGGTGTTGGAGTAGGACTTAGTGCACTTCTAGTTGGATCTTTCATTGGTAGGTCTCCCTTTTGTGTATGCATAACAATTATAGGTTAGTATGGGTAACCATACTATGAAGTGAAGTATTTTACATAGCTATGTAGAACATTTTGGAATCAGTAAATACTATAAATTTGAGAACTTGAAGTTTATTTATTTACTTTATTTTTTGTAGAGCGTTGTAATGTTAAGAGCTTTTAATTATAACATTTTGCTTTTTATATTTACACTCTTGTTTCTTTTCTAACCTGGTGTTTGTTTTAAGCTGTACTTCACAGTTGCTCCCTGGGTTTTACAGTCAATTTTTGAGGTTCCCTATGTCTAGCTGTATTTGGAATATATGAAAAAAGAAATGCATGTATGTATTTTGGTTACACTTATTTCATGTACAGTGGTTTTGCAGTGTGCCTGTTTAGTTGTACAGGGAGAGTAACCATACTTCCTTTCAGAAAGCAGTTCCTTTTCTCATTTAGAGCAGTGCACCAAGGTGTTAGAGGGCTTCCATAAGGGCAACAGTTTTTGGGTTAGACATGATCTGTATTGACACTTTTAAATAAGGTTTATTCTCATATTTGTTAACTGTTTTGGTTTTGTATTTCATTGGTTATTAGTGATAGCAATATTATTCCTTTTTTAGGTATTACAAGTATTGGAAATACTAATTAAACTGTTACTTTTCTTTCATAGACTATTGATCATATTTTTTGGTATACTTTGTGGTTTTTATTCCAAAAGTAGTGTTGTGTATTTTGTTTTGTATGTATGATGATATTCTAATAAAAGATGTGTTAATTTCCATATTTTTGTTTTTTTACATTTGTTTCAAAGCATTGGTATTCTGTAGCTGATATTTGTGTTATTTTGTAGAGTTTAAGAAGGTTGATCTTATTGCTACATGTTTATCAATGTTTTGTCTGGATAATTTTGTATCACAATTTGTTTGTGCTTACTGTTGTATCAGATAACCCTAGTGGGAAGAAAGTCAGCAAGCACTGTTACAGACTATGCATGTGGAAATTTCCATTTGCTGTAATACCATAATTCCTGTGCATCTTTTCTTTGTACAGAGTAGTCTAGTTCACATGGCAATAACGTGTTTTTTAACTTATAAATACAGATCTGTTTGTATATATTTATTTATACTATAAATAATGGTATGGTGATAAGAGTGAGTTTGCCTAAAGAGAAAACAGAGTAATCACCCTTCCCATGGGCTTCTTTAGCACCATTTTAGGAACTGTTAGCTCCTGTACTGTGTAAGAACATATTTCACTTTATGGTATATATGCCACCTGGATCCTGTTGAGTGGAGCAGGATGAGGCAGCAGCTGTCAAGCAACACAGATATCTATGTCTCCTCTAATAATACTCTTCTAATAGCAGTCTCGGACTAGTGTCTTTGTGAATCAATGGTACAGTAAATATTAGGAATGCATTCCACATTTGAGCAACCGTACCATTATTGTTTTGTACAATCAAGATGTGATGTTAACACCGAGACAAGTTAGGATGAGTGTACCTGGTGCCTTACATAGTAAGATCATGTGCAAGTGCAGGCATTCTGTACACATCCTCAGAGTGTCGATGAAAACCTGCACTTCCAGATCCACACAGATTTCAAACACCACCCTCAGATGGACCCTCGTTTACAGACTACCGGGACCCTGACAGCAGTTCAGCTACTCCATCACAGACGTTGTCAGCACGCATGCCCTTGCATCCACAGACCACATACTCCTTGGGGACCTGAACTTCCACCACAAGATCACCAACGACAACAACTCCACCACCCTACTCACCAACCTCGCCAACCTCGGTCTCAAGCAGCTAGTCACAACACCCACCCACTCCGCAGGACATATGCTCGACCCCATCTTCTCCACCAGCAAACACTTCTCCTTCAGCCACACCACTGAACTCCACTGGACTGGCCACCGCTGCATCCACTTCACCTTTGAGAAACCCACAACGCATCACTACCCACAGCGGATTCCCCACTGCAGATGGAACAAGGTCAGTGAAGACCAGCTGATCACCACCCTCTCCCAGAACCCACCAATCGACACCACCGACACCAACACAGCCGCCACAACCTCAGGCTATGGATCGACGACTGTGCCAACTCACCCCAATCAACAAACCTTCAAACAGATGCACTGATAGAAAGGCCTTCTGGTTCACCGCCGACCTCCAAGAATCCAAGCAAGCATGCAGAAGACTCGAGAAGAAGTTGCGCCAAGAACAGACACAGGACAATTACACAGCCTTTCAAGAACGCCATCGGCAGAAACCACTAACTCATCCGAACCGCCAACAGAACCGCCTTCAATGAATGCATCGACAACAACGCATACAGCTATAAGGAGTACTTCAACATTGTAAAGGAACTCTCCAACCCAGGTTCCAACGTCAATGACATCCCACCATTGCAAGACCTCTGCGACACCCTAGCTACCTTATTCTACCGCAAGATCGCAGGCATCCATGACAGCTTCAATAACCAGACCCCCCCGTCAACCACCAACACAACAGACTCACTGACCCCCAGCCACACCAACCTCCTGCTCTCCTGGACCCACGTCAATGACGACAACACAATCAAAATCATGAACACCATACACTCCGACCCCTGCCCTCAACACATCTTCAACAAAGCAAGCTCCGTCATCGCACCCCAACTTCAGAAGATCATCAACAGCTCCTTTGAGACCACCACATTCCTGGAGAGCTGGAAACACGCCAAGATCATCGCCCTCCTGAAGAACCCCAAGGCGGAGCCAAAGGACCTCAAGAACTTCCAGCCCATCTCCCTGCTCCCTTCCTGGCAAAAGTCATAGAGAAAATTGTCAATAAACAACTGACCCGCTTCCTCAAGGAGAACAACACTCTGGACTTATCCCAATCCGGATTCCGCAGCAATCACAGCACTAAAACCGCCCTCATCGTCGCCACCGACGAAATCAGGACCATAATTGACAACGGCAAAACCACGGCCCTCATCCTCCTGGACCTCTCAGCCGCCTTCGACACCGTCTGCCACCACATCCTACGCACATGCCTCAACGTCGCAGGGATTCATGACAGAGCCCTGGAGTGGATCACCTCCTTCCTCACTGGCAGAACCCAGAGAGTCTGCCTCCCTCCATTCCACTGTGAAGCCACCAAGATCATCTGCAGTGTACCCCGGGGTCCTCCCTCAGCCTGACTCTCTTTAACAGGTACATGGCTCCGCTCGCAAACATCGTCCGATCACACAACTTCAACATCATCTCATACGCCCATGACACCTAGCTGATCCTCTCCCTCACCAAGGTCCCCGCGACTGCCAAAACCTACCTACACAAAGGAATGAAGGCCATCGCTGAATGGATGAAGAACAGCTACCTGAAACTGAACTCTGACAAGACTGAGGTCCTCATCCTCGGCTCCACCCCCTTCGCCTGGGACAACTCCTGGTGGCCTGCCACACTGGGAACCGCACCGACATCCACTGACCACGCATAAAATGTAAATGTAAATTAGCACTTGTATAGCGCACTACTCACCCGTTAGGGTCTCAAGGCGCTGTTGTACTCATACCGCTATGGAACCCCTCCTGGCTTTTTCCCTGTGAGGCGCCCACTCCTGAGCACCCCCAGGGTGAAGCCAGGCATCCAAGCGCTGTTGGGGCCATTGTGGAGATTAAACAAGCTATTGCCCAGAGTTGCAGAGTGGGACCCATGAATTAGATTAGGCACCGAGGCGAGAATTATCTGGTCAAGGGGAATTGAGCCCAAGACCTGCCGAAGCGGGACTTGAACCCTGGTCTTGAGCCAGATCTCTGCTTCAGGGTCTGCCGCTCTAACCATTGAGCCACACTTCTCCCTGCAACGCATGCAACATGGGGTTCATCCTGTACTCATCACTATCAATGACCCTGCAAGTCAACGGTGTCTCTTCCTCCTGCTTCAACACCCTTCGCATGCTTCGGAAGATCTACAAATTGATCGGCACCAGAACTAGAAGGAAGGTCACCCAAGCCCTCCTAAGCAGCAGACTGCACTACGGCAACATTCTCTTCACAGGAACCACAGCCAAGCTCCAGAAAAGACTTCAATGCATACAGAGTGCCTCTGCATTCATCGTCTTGTTCATCCCCCGCCACAGCCACATCACAGCCCACCTGAGAGACCTGCACTGGCTCCCCGTCAACAAGAGAATCACATTCAAGCTCCTCATCCATGCTCACAAAGCCCTGCATAACACTGGACCAGAATACCTCAACACCCCGACTGTTAGAAATGGGGTCTTTGGTTGACAGTGAGGTTACCCCCTGTTCAAGCAAGGACCCTCACTCTAGTCGGGGTAAAAGAGAATCACCCTCAGCTAACCCCTGCTTACCCCCTTGGTAGCTTGGCAGAGCAGTAGGCTTAACTTTAGAGTGTTAGGTGTAAAGTATTTGTACCAACACACACAGTAACTTAATGAAAACACTACAAAATGACACAACACCAGTTTAGAAAAATAGGAAATATTTATCTAAACAAAACAAGACCAAAACGACAAAAATCCGACATACACAAGTCAAGTTATGAATTTTTAGAGATTAAACTAAAAAATAGTGCTTAGAAACAAAAATGCTTCAATGAGATGTTAACACAGCATCATGATGGAGTCGTTTCCAACAAGCCAACACCAGCGGCGCCAGACACAGAGTCGTGTAGACCCCCAAGTACAGTACCTTTGATGAAGGGTGAAAACAAGCCGATGCGTGAAGTCGGGGATCGCGGCGTCTTTGCGAAACGTTGAATCCACGCACTTCGAGCGGCGTCGGTCACGACGTGGTGCAGTGACTTCTACGGAGTCGCGGACTTCACCTTCAGCTATCTCACCTACCCCATCAGCCCTCTTCCTGCCTCTGGATGCTGGATGAAGTAAGAAAAAAATTAGAAAAGATTAGTGGTACTGTTAATAACTGATCTCTCCAAGAATATTTTTTTTAAAGGGAAAGGCAAACGGAGTAAGATTTCAATATCAGAGGTTCAGAGCACCTGTATTGTAATAATAATAATGCTAGTATCATAGACCATCCTATTCCAAATTTCCTAACCTACATTTTGGAATTACTAATAAATTGCAATGAAGGATTTGTGCGTTCTCATTTCATTCTCAATCTCTCAATGCGTAGGTTGGATGCATGCATGCAAAACTACTACACATCACTGGGGAGTTGCTTGGCAGTTGGCACTGTACGAGCTACAAATAATAAAGGCACAGAGAAGCGAGAGAACATGCAAACTCACTAGTACTAACCTTAACTATGATTATCTTACACAGGGCACATGAGGAACCTGTGCATTACTTCTTAATCAGCCAAAGTAAGCACCAAAAACAAGTCCAATTAGGTAGCGCTGAGCACCTGTCTAGATGACGATCACATAATATTATATTTGTAACATAAGGTTAACTTACCTGCATGTGAGCAGCATGCTTGATATTTGGGAAGAAATTATTAGCATAGAACACAACTAATAATTATTATTCCACACTGAGCCTTGCAACCTCTATGCGTAGCAGGTCCAGCAGGTCAGTTTCATGGTCTAGGATATCGGCCTACCAGTGTGTAAGCTATTACTGTGTGCGCTGCACCCCAGAGCTGTGGCGCATCCTCTCCCAGCATTGCTGGTGCTCTCGGAGGACGTACCCTGACCCGGGTCTGCACCTGTTGCCAAGCTGAAAGGTAGGTGGCACTGCACATAAAACACCAAGACAACCACCTTCACCTCAGCAAAAATGGTCACCGCTACCTGCAAGGAAAGTGGCTCACAGTGGTGGTTCGGGCCTGGTGCTGCCGCTCCCCTGCTTTGCAATGGCACTGGGGACATGGGGTGGAAGAGACAAGGAAGAGCGAAGGAAAAAAAAAGTAAAGCAAAAAAGTAAAAAGTAAAAAAGTCACAAAAAACACAAAAATAGGAGAAAAGTTAAGATATAAAAACACAAAGAGAAAAGATAATATAATAAACAGAAACTAAACAAAAATAGGTTTTACAAGTGTGGGATGGGACAGATATGGAGGGATATAAAAGTAGGCCCCAGCACCATAACAAGCAAAAATAACAAGATACCAGCGCCCATGCGAACTGATTGGTGCCTTTTGTGCTTGAATCCCAACGCAGGGATGTACTTTGCAGTGCTAGTGATGTAAAATGTCACGCAAATGGGTGCGACAAGAAACTCTGCCCACTAGCGGAAATCCATGTAGCGTGACGGAATTGTTTTCGACTTCGCGGAGTTCTGCAGAGAGCACCTACATGAACTCCGCTCAGGCCTATAAAATATCCTTTTAAATATTGGACTGTCAATCTTATACTGGTGTGACATGACTAAGTGGAATACTAATTCGGGGGAAATACAAAATTCTATGAGTGTATAAATGTGATAACTATTTTTATTAATTCAAAGATGTCTTTTTGTGTTATAAAATGAATGTACATAAGTGAAAGCTTTGTAATAATAATTATTATATGTATTATCAGAAGGAAAATATTGACTTTTACCCTAAAGTAGGTTCAGGGTGTCTCATAAGATAGGTAAAAAATATAAAAACTATTGGTGAAACTCATAATAATTATGTGATGTGCCCACAGTTGAAATGAAGATCTGAAGTGTGCTGTTATGTGAGCAGAATACCTGGGGCAAAAGCTCATGATCCAGCCAAAGAGATAAAAGAATTCAAAGCCACCAAAAACAGATACAGGTTTTGCCTTCTCTTTCCACCCCCCATCCCTTGGAACACCTTCAATGGAAACTGTCTATAGCATCCACTGACCACTGAAGATGAGAAGGGTATAGAAGGGGCCATGTCATCTCTGTAGTGTCAGTAAGCATTATATACTAGTGAGCCTTGTCAGACCATGAAAGGAATAATGAAGAACAAAATAAAAGTGTTAGGTCACGAAGCCCAGTGGTTGACTCTAAGGGAGCGGATGACCAATGCAACCACAAGATGTTGCAAAGCACAGGGGGATGTTTCAGTGGTATTAAATATGCTCTGTCCCTGAGGAGCTGGTAATGACTCTGATTCTAGGAAGTACGCCCCTTGTAGTGGTTACTGATCTAACTAATATGTCACACTGTCCCTTCTTGCATAGGTTTTAATCCTAGTCCTGTTTATACCAAATAACTCTTTAATATCCTTAGGGGGATTAATAATCAATCAATCAATCATAGCAATTGTAAAGTGCACTATTCACCTGTGAGGGTCTCAAGGTGCTGGGGGGGCTGCTACTGCTCAAACAGCCAGGTCTTGAGGTGTCTCCTGAAGGTTAGCACATCTTGGCGGTGAGGTGAGAGAACCATCTGCCATCGGCGGTCGCTCTGTGGATGCGTGGAACGGTGGCAAGGGCAAGGTCAGCGGAGCGAAGCGGGCAGGTCGGTGTTAGACTTTTCATACTTGGCGTGGTCTCCCTTAACTTTTTGCCTCTGTTCCCCAGGTTGTTGATGTGTGCTGGACTCTGATTTTACTGTTTTTGTTACTCTGGGCACTTTACCGCTGCTAACCAGTGCTAAAGTGCAAGTGCTCCTGTTGAAAATGTGCACGTAATTGGTTCTCCATGATTAGCATAATTGTTTTACAGTTAAGTCCCTAGTAAAGTGCACTAGAGGTGCCCAGGGCCTGTAAATCAAATGTTACTAGTGGGCCTGCAGCACTGGTTAGGCCACCCACACAAGTAACCCTGTAATCATGTTTCAGACCTGTCACCAGTAAATCCTCCTGTTGTTGTATTAATATTTATTTCCCTCACATTTACCGTTCCACATTTAGAATTATTTTCTACCTTTTTACTGTGTTTGTCTCTTAATTTATTCCTACCCCACTTCGATTTATCTGTTTCATGAATTCTTCTTTTCCGTGCATTATCCTACTATGTTTTATATTTCAAATTTCTTTACTTCAAACTGTCTGGCTGTACTAGTCTGTCTGTAGCTTCCTTTCTTCTGCTTCGTCTTTTGAGCTTTCCCTCTTCCCGTATGTATCTTATCTCATGGAGTGGTGGTAAGGCTCAGAGAGCCCATGTACTGAAGACTGCATGCCCATGTAAGGTATTCTACACGTTTCATGAGAAGGCTTTCTTTTTCTTGTTCCAGCTCAATCATTAAAATAAAGGAAACAGGTGTTTTGGAACATGGTCATATAATTGTTTCTACCCTCCAATGTTGTGTATTAGTAGTATACTAGCAGTTGATCATTGCCCACTATGTTTGGAAGTATGAGGAGCATGGCCCCATTGCATTAGCCAACCAAGACCACATGTCCTTCACTGACCAATTCTTGTACCCTTTTATTTCTCATGAAAAACTCAAAAGCTAGATCTGCCCTTCCATTACAAAAAGTTTTTTTTCTTTACTGGACTACCTGGCTTTTAAAAAATTGTTAACCATCCAAATGCCTACCTGATATTTTGATAGAAGAGAAGTCTGTATCTGAATAAAAGTGATGTATTGCGGTTGTATTTTACGATCACAAAAAAATAGGGAGAGACGTATCTGGCGTCTAAATTGTGTAATGTGTTTTTCTTGCTGTACTGACCACCAGTGCTGAAGCCAGCAGCAACAGCAATTGCACCAGTCCAGATGAGGCTGCAAGAGAGAATGATGGGGAGTCTCAGCGGCAGCAGTGGCAGACGGTGGCTAGTCCGATTGGTTACTTATTGACAATTAGTAATATAGGGCCAGATGTACGAAAGGATTTTACCCATTCTGTGTCGATGGGAAAAAGCTTTCGTACATATGGCCCATAGTCACTACAAGGATGTACTAGTTTTGTTGACTCACTCGTCAACACCCTCTTTAGTAGATGTAGTGGGAGTTATGTATTGATGGCCTCTTCTTTCTGCAACTCAGCAGACTAAGGTTCATAAAATGAACTTGAACTACGATGTATTTTGGAAAATTGAAAGAGCGATGGAAGGAGAAAGGATGGGTGAATTATAATATGACTGAAAGGATGTGTGGATGAAAGGGTGCATAATAATCACATAGGTGGGTGATGAGGAGGATGATAGAATGCATTGATAGGTGCTGGATGGATGAAACGATATACCGGTGAAAGGATGTCAGCCCAGGTGGGTGAAAGGGCATGAGTGAAAAGATTCCATGCCTGGATGAATGAAAGGACACCTTGGGTATGGTAGATGATCTCTTGGATGGGTGAAAGGGTGCCTGGGTAATTATTAGGTAAATGGATGTTGGTAAAAGGTTAGTAGAGAGCCATGTTTGGAATTTTGATGGTTTTAAATGGTGAGGGACTGGATGAGAGAATATAAAGCTTAAATAGTGTGTATCATGGACAACGGTTAGGAATAAGAGTACTACAAGAACAAATTTGCAATAATTAATAGATTAATGCTTGGAATGAAGAAATAAGAGAGCTCTTCTGTTTAGGGGCATTCTTCTCACCCACTTTACTTGCTTATATTAGTTTCTGTCAAAGGTTTGATTGAAAGGGTTGGATAGCATTTCAGAATATTCCCTTGACTCACAGTATTTTTCAAGCGAAGCAGGTAACATGTATCCCAGCATCCATTTTCCATTGCCTCCCACTTTAGCTATGACCTTTCACCAGTACCTCCCATGATGACCTAAGAGCTGCATGGTTAAATTTTGCAGAATTGGCACTGCAATGTTGGCTGTGCTATGTGCATCTGTCTGCTTAAGTTAAGTTAATGTGTCAAACACTTTTCAATGCATGGCAATGCAAAAACAAGGTGTGTTTCCCTTTCCTCCCAGTGCGCACTGGGTCAGTCACTTCCTAGTACTTCACTCCTTTAATCTTTCCTAAGTTCTGTCCCAGACTTCTGAATAATTTGAAAAATCAAACCTTTGCTTGCACCACATTTTTCTTGCCAAGTGATATAAATATAATTAATTATGGCTTCCATAATTGATTTACTTCTGTTCTAATGTTTCCCGTACAACATTTGCCAACCACAGTGATTCACACTACTAGCCAAACCTTAGGCACACAATGATGATGATAATGATGAGGAATTGATTGATCACTAAAGTATGTACTCTGCCTACCCATCCTAATCCCCTCTACTTTACACTGCAGTTGAGTAAGTTAAGAAGATTCCTTTCCTTACTGCAAAGCCAACGTATTTTTTTGTTAACAAAAAATTTAATTATTACAAAGTGTGGTAGAGGCATGGGGACAGTGAGTAAAGTGATACATAAGTAAGTGCCTTGATTTTCCTGAATGGGACAATCTGTGACAATGTGAATGCACCAAACACAATCTATATATATATTTAATTCCTTAATTCTTTCCCTGTACTGCAGTGCATCGATTTTCCCGCTGCCTACTTATGGCAGACAGGATGTCTGCATGATTGATTTTATTATACTATGCGGCTTACTTCATTCTTGGTATTCATCATCTCTGTAGTCCATGTACAAAGAAGACCAGGGCCATTGGAATAAGATAATTTTCTAGTACAGCTGCCCCAGTTGCAGACAGTAACAAGTACGACTACTCGGGCACCAGCTGATCCAGCAATGCCACCATTAATTTAGAACAACAGGAGGGAGAAGAATGTGTGTATTCCATAGTGCATAATGGCTGTGACGCTTATCATCTTAAAATTGAATGGCCTGAGGTGACCACCAAATGTACTGCTACTGTGCCACTACACTACATGATGTTAAACAAGTGTTTTGCTCAGAGCATTGTTTACAATCTCTAATTTTTCTTCATTGATATAGCTATTACTGCTGGTCCACCATTATGGAAGAAAATAGCAGCCTTCTGCGATGACAGAAGCAGGAGGCTATACAGTCAGAGTACCAGCGGCTGGTGGTCGTCAAGGAGGAAGAGGTGGCAGCAGCACTTACCGGCAGTACTCAGGGTCCTAGCGCCTCCAGTCCAACAACACCCAGTGCCACGGTGACAGGGCAGCCACCTGCTGCCATATCATCCCTGCTACCCCCTCAGACACTATCTTCCAAAACTGCATCTTGCGGAGGCTGGTGCTGTTAGAGGCCTGTTAGGCACAAATGGAGGGGCTCCTCAGACGTATCCTGGCCCACCTTCAGTGCCTTCTTCTGCCCCTTTTTTAACCATTTATTTGGTGGGTGGGACTTGTGGGTGGCGAGGGTGGAAATGGGTTTTTGCAGTACTTTTCTACTTTGTTTTGTGTTAAAATTATACCATGGACATTTGGACAGTTTCTTTTGGGACATTGGTTGAGGAATGGGACATTTGTTTGGGGATAGAGGTGGGTCAGTTGTGGGTGAAAGGGGTGGGTATTTATTCTTTTTGTTAGGGACTGGGTAACATAAATATTTATTTACAGTTGTTTAGTCCTAAAAAATTTTGGGGAGTGTAACACTTCACACTGCTTCCTTTACACAGCGTGTTTTAAAATCTGCTGATAGTGTATAACATTTATTTATGTGGTTAGGTACCTTGTCATAATACTCTCCTGGTCTCTACAGTGCATTCTGCAAACTTTGACCCATAGCAGTGGGGCGGAGAGATTTGCAATTGCCATTTATATTGCCAAAACTGAAAGTACAACAATGCTCCATAATTTTCTTACCTGAATGAATGAAGCGAGAGCTGCGTGGTTTCTCAAGGTACCATTGTGGTGTAGTAGTAGCAAGGTAGTTCATTAACAGTGAATGCATCGGAAGCGAGGTCCCACTCTACCTAGGTGAACTCAAATGAAGATCCTGCACACTGAGTTGATGTAGCTTCTACCACATCTGCCCCACCAAGTGTGTGATTAATCAGTGGTGTAAATTATTAAGTAACGCCTCAATAAATCTCATATCCCGGGTGAAGAGGGTTAGGGGTTTGATGAATGGATGGGAAAGGGATTTGGAGAAAGGTGTGACAAAAAGACAAACAATACACAAACACAGTATTCATATGGGAAACGATCAGCAGCCTGTTGTGGGAAGAATAGAAAAAAATGAATATGTATGACACAGATAACTTTACATTCCGCCAGCCCCAGTGAGACCTAAGTTGTTATAAAATATATCTAAAAATGTTCGGTCACCTACATTTTCAAAATAGCAAATTTCATCAATCTTGGGTGAAGCTAACATTCACAGTTCTAAAAAAAGATTATTGAAAGAAAAATGATACTAGCCTGTATTGTGAAAATGGGTCGTGCATTTTCAATCTTCTTGGATTGCCCTGTCAATCTTCTTGGGTGCCTGAGAAGCGATCCGATAAGGTAAGCATGAGTGCTATAGTGCAGGAGAAGAGAAGACATGCAGATTGTAAAACAGAAATGATTAGCATGATATTTTAGAATAAAAAAGGATGGATGGTAAGCTTCATGAGGAGAAGTGTACCATGAAGACTTAGAAGTGGCAGAGCAAAAGCAAAAACCTTTGTGATCATTCATTTTATGACTGATGTGCGATCAATGAGAGCAATCACAACAACTAACAATCACAGACAAGTGGCAGCATGTACCGGGGTGATCAAACGTACAACTTTCATGATCATCATAACATCTAGCCTACAGTGCATGAATAATGTGACATTATCATCCATCCCATGTCTGTTTCCTCCAGTTTCTTACAACAGCCCCCCCAGCCAACCACATAGTTTCATGTTTGATCCAGCCAGCAGACACATGCAGCATTGCATTTCCCAAATCAAGAAATCAACACATCTCTCACCACCAATCTAAACATTGGAGTAGGCCTCTTAAAATCATCATCACATCATCCATCCATGTTGATTTCCATGAAGTTGATAACTTCTTTCTTCTGGCAGTTCTTTAAGATGTCACTTCATGCTCTGATTCCTTCCAATATCCTCCAGACTCTGATTAAAGATTATTATGTTCAACTCCATACTGCTCCCAGGAGTCACACTCTCCCGACCTAGTTAAGATAGCACAACCTGTAGCTCATACCTGTGTTCAACAACAAGAGATACATTGAGTACTTTTTTTCTGGACTAGAATTCTGTTTGTTAGATACATGGATTGGTTGGGTCTTCTTTGATAAATGTGAACCAGAAAGCAAAGCACTGGAAAATAAGGCAGTGTGAAAACGGCAGCAAACAAATTTCACTAAGTGTCAAAGGCAAAGGGAAAAAATTACTTTCGGAAAAAAACAAATATCACCCATTATTATTATGCCACCAACATTGTACATTAATCATGACACAAACACAAGCAGGTGTAAAAATATAGTTAAACAATAAACACCCACTCTCACTATATGCTGCCACTAGACACGAGCCACACTAACATCTCAACATTGAAACAAGTATCCCTCATATTAATCATTGAGGCAGATAGCATTACTTACGTGCTCCAATCAAGCATGGTGGCACATTGCTGATGCTCTTCGATTCAGAAAACAAAACACACATTGGCTAGTAAGTTGTAAATGAAATATTTGGGGCAGTCCTGCTAGGGGACAAAAAGGAAGGATAGGCATAGAATGGAGGCAGGCATTGTCTCTCAAATCTCTTTGAAGTGATTTGGGGTTTTTTGGTGGCTTCTCAATGAACACTGCTCCAACTCCAATCCAGCCCTACATATGCCTAAAACAGTTCTGATTCATAGTCATTTAGACTGAAACACAAATATAAAAGAATATGGTTCCCCATGCTAGCTAATTTGTTTGTTTTTTTGTTTTTGTTTCTCAAAGTAGTTCATCAATAGTAGAAAGCAGAAAGTTCTGTGGTTCCTAGTCAGGGAAGTAGATTTAGCTCTCAAACTCAGGTGGCTTACCTAGACGTTGGTCAGCTAACACACTACCATGATCTGAGTCTGACCAATCACCCTCATCTACCTCCAGTTGTACTTCAGGTATGCTGTACTTTTGTGGTATAAAGTACTGATTAATTTTGATCATGGTCAATCTCTTGGTGTTTTGGGGCAAAAGACTGTACCTTCTCGCTGTGACAACCACACCAGTTGCACTGAGCACATGCTCAGCAGACCCACTGGCTACAGGGTAAGCCAGATAATGTATTGCCAGCCTGCTGAGCACTGTCTATTGGTGCCTCTTCCCATACCAATACACCAATGGGTTTTGATCCAGACAGACCTCTGTTGGGTCATCCAGGTAGGCTTGGACCACCCTCTCAATAGTCATTAGTGTTCCACCTTGTTTGAGCTCTTTTGCATTTGCCTCTGCAGTGGATTAAGCCCTGCCTTTAGAAAACAATGAAATGCAGATTTTGCAGTTGTTGCTCCTGTTCCTGTTGTTGCTGCTGATATTGATTGTGGCTGCTGTGAGCCAACAGCACTGTCTGCAGGCTCTATGGAAGTTGTAGTCTGAACCTCAGAAGGTCTGCCTGTGAGTGGGCCTCTAATTTACAGCCACTCCTTTTCTAGGTCTCTGTCTTTCAACTCTGGTGAAATAAGTCCAGCTGGGATCCTTCCTTTTCAGGCAGATAGCTTCCACAAATTCTCAAAAACCCACTCTTCCACAAAAGAAAAAGGGAGGAGCTAGAAGTCCAGCTTTCCGTTGTACAAAGATGCATTGGGCGAATGGAGTTCATACCGCCCTTCCTGCCTAACCATGGCAGTAATAGCCTGGATTTGTTTCTCTTTTCTGGTGTCACCGCTGCATGTAACTTAGAATGTGGTGGTAGGCTTAAAGTGCATTCAAAGGGAGCAGCCCATGCATGTTCTTGACTTGGTGTTTCGATCTGACTCTGAGTCTTCCTGTGCCATTGCAATGTTGCTGATGTGGGCGACGCTGATGATACTACTGCACTGCTGAGGACATGGCTGATTTCTGTAATAAAAATGTCACCCTCTTCTTCACCTTCTACCATCATTGGATCAGACTCCCTGCTTTTAATACCTCCACTTTCACAACTTGCAGGCTTGTGGCTGCTAAGGGGCGCATCCCAGCGGTTTGAATGGTGTTTTCTCAAATGGGTTGCTTGGCCTCCAGTTCCATAGTTTGTACCAAGGTAATCCCGACCAACATTTACTCAGCAAATGAAGCAATATAAAGAACATATGTATGTTGCAAAGAGACAACAGAACCAAATTATCAATCAAAACTTGTTTAAGGCAACCAGAGTAGTAATGGTTGATAAGTAAACTACACAATACAAATAAAAATAGAGAATGATAACACAGACATATATAAAAATATGACTATGTACATTGTAATGGGATAAGTAATCGGGTATTAATAAGAGAAACAACATATGATGCTAGGTAAAAAAGTTTAGTATCTCTGACAAAGATAGATTATTCCAGCACCATGACGGAGTGTGTCTACTGACACAAGATGTTATACCATACCAGAATACAAACATCTTAAGGCTCATACCACTATAACAACGAAAAATATTGTAGGCATAGTTAAATGATGTTACAAGTCATAGTTGCACCGGGGGTGTACAAGGGGACAATGATACATGAAGGAACTACATTGCATAAGACACAGCTAGCTGAGGAAAACATGTAACTCTCGGTCCATGTTGAGGCCCATTTCTACAGCCTGAAGTTTTGGTATCCATTTGGCCTCACATCTGCGTAGATCCTTTGTCCTGTTACCAAATCTGGGCGAAATGTCTACATGGGCAATTCCATGAAATCTGATGTTAAAAATGTCATTCTCCCCATGCAATAGGTTGAAATGTGTCGGAAGAGGGTAAGTTAAAGTATGGTTCTTAATCGCTCTAATGTGTTCTTGTATTCGTTCTTTCAATGGACGAATAGTGCTACCCACATATGTCAATCCACACACGCAAATAATGCAGTAAACAGCATACTTGGTGTTACAGTTAATAAATGTCTGATATGGTGGGTAACATCCGTATTATAGGAAAAAGTTGTTGTTTTGTTGAGAGCCATAGAGCAGGACACACAGCAACCACATTTATAAAAGCCAATGGGTTTATTGGAAAGCCAAGTAAGCTGGGATGTTTTGGTAGGTGGTGCAAGAAAACTGGGACATAAATGGTTTCTCAGGGTTTTGCCCCTGCTATGTGTAATGGATGGTGTTTTGTTGATTCCAGGAGCCAAGCCAGCATCTAGCAATAGTAGATTCCAGTGTTTTTTCAATATCCGATACACTAGCGTACTGGCAGGACTGAACCTAGTAATGAAAGGGATGGCTTTTATAAATGTGGTTGCTGTGTGTCCTGCTCTATGACTCTCAACAAACCACTGACTTTTTCCTTTAATACGGATGTTACCCACCATATCAGACATTTTCTTAACTGTAACACCAAGTATACTGTTTACTGCATTATTTGCATGTGTGGATTGATATATGTGGGTAGCACTATTCGTCCATTGAAAGAACGAATATAAGAACACATTAGAACGATTAGGAACCATACTTTAACTTACCCTCTTGCGACACATTTCAACCTATTGCACGGGGAGAATGACATTCTTAACATCAGATTTCATGGAATTGCCCATGTAGACATTTCGCCCAGATTTGGTAACAGGACAAAGCATCTACGCAGATGTGAGGCCAAATGGATACTAAAACTTTGGGCTGTAGAAATGGGCCTCAACATGGACCGAGAGTTACATGTTTTCCTCAGCTAGCTGTGTCTTATGCAATGTAGTTCCTTCATGTATCACTGTCCCCTTGTACACCCCCGGTGCAACTATGACATGTAACATCATTTAAATATGCCTACAATATTTTTCATTGTTATAGTGGTATGAGCATTAGGATGTTTGTATTCTGGTATGGTATAACATCTTCTGTCAGTAACCACACTCCGTCATGGTGCTGGAATAATTTATCTTTGTCGGATATACTAAACTTGTTTACCTAGCATTATATGTTGTTTCTCTTATTAATACCCGATTACTTATAGCATTACAATGTACATAGTCATATTTTAATATATGTCTGTGTTATCATTCTCTATTTTTATTTGTGTTGTATAGTTTACTTATCAACCATTACTACTCTGGCTGCCTTAAACAAGTTTTGATTTATAATTTGGTTCTGTTGTCTCTGTGCAACATATATATGTTCTTTATATTGTATGTTAATATTATCATGTATTGCTTGTTGTTTGTTTTTATTCCCTTTATTGCCATAGTTTTTCTGATTTGTTCTTCTCTATGACCAGGCTTGAATGCGATCAGCTTTTTCACAAATCTTGTCCCTTTCACTATGTGGTGTATGTCCCAGCTGTTTTTTTAGCAGCTCCTTCCTGTTTAGTGCTGTAATCGTTTTTATATTGAGTCTTCTTTTTTTTTTCTCACTTGTACTGGGGGGATTTTTTCGAGTTGGTTTGTACGTTTTGTATCACCGAGTTCCCAGTTCCAATATGGCTGCTATGTAGCCAGTGTTTCTCTAACTTTTCACTCTTCTATGGACAGTCAAGTCCCACCTCGATTTCTGTGACTTTCTCTCGCACATAATGGCGCTTACTTATAGTCATGCGCACAACGTTTTACTGACTTGTCGGATGATCACAGTACTCGGGTCTGTAGACACTTGTCTGGATTACGGTGAGTCGGAGGCTGGGTGTCTTGTTTCTTTTTGTAATACAGAACGGGGATTTCTCATTGTTACACTGTTTCTTTGACTTAATAGGCACCCGGAGGGGAAGGCGATGCCGCATTATTTATATCTCTTTACTGTTTGGGTTGTGACTATGGGTGAATTTCAGTCGTTTCAGATTGCGACTGTGTATCCTTTCACAATAGGTTACTTTGATGTCCTATTTAACCCCTTGGAGGGCTATACATTTTGTTTTCTATGCCCAACTGTGTTAGCTTTACACAAGATCACTATAATCACATTTACTTAATGTACGTATGAGTCTCCAGGCGTGCTTATATTTGGCTTAATAATTTGTTGACACAACTTGACATTTGCCATTATTGTCATTTTGGGATTGTGATCTTTTGCATAAATATTTTTTGGGGGGTTTACTATTCGGGGTTCATACATACCCAATTAAAAAAAAATCTGGTTGTTTGGGAGTGACGTATATGGTGGTTTGCCTTTGTTTCTAGTATTTATTCTTAGCTATGGCTTCTTCATCTCATTTTAGAATTTGTTCTTGGACTTATCATGGTCCATTATACTGGCTACCCTTCATTGACCTTGGACGTTTTTCCCAGCGAGAACTATTGATACCGGGTAGCCTACTTTCAGGTATTTCTCAGACTTTTGAGTTTTGCGGGCCCCTGACCGCATTTGTGGTGTGTGTTTTGTGCGCTTTTTGCAATTTATCATATGTAACCGGTTGTGTTTGTTTTTTTTGTCTTTTCTTTATACTTTTAGACACAAAGATTTACTTTACTTTGTGATTGATTTATTGATTTTGCCATTTATCACTTCGCCCAAATAGGTATGATCATGGGTTCAACAGTCTTTTTCTGACTCCTCTACTGACCTATGCTTTGTATAGATCATTTACAGTCCCCATTCTCTCTCTGGGTATTACACTTAGCTATTTTGGGTGTCTTTAAACTTTACACTTTAGTTTATTTTATGTGATCTGTAGACTGTTTCCTTTTTCTTTCTGCCCGATTTTCACTTGGCATGAACACATGGTGTCTTCATGGTAGTTCTTTGTGACTTTTTGTGTTTTGGCCATGTCCACGACTCTCAGATCTGACTGCTCATCCTTTGGGACCCTCTCATTCTTTGTATGGTCCCTTTACAGAGACCATAAACTATTATAGGTGATGACTATAACTGGACATGTACATTATTTATCATGTTCTATGTAATAAGAAATACAAAGTATGTATATATATATATGTTTTTCTGCAGCCTTGAAAAAGTCACCAGCGTGACGAAACACGTGTTGGCTGTGTTTACATTGATGTTCTCTTTTCACTAAATGTAACTTCATCTACAATATAGACATCATATCTCAAGAAAGGATGTGAACACCGACGTACATGTCTGTTTCATCCATCCGACAGAAACCATACATTACTCAATTTTCAGACTTGTGTCGTATTATTGTCCATTGTGTGCGGTGGTCTGTTTTTGTTTATCCTGTGTTCTTCTTTGTTGTGGTGGCCATGCTTCCTTGCTGGTCGTTGTTTGGCCATGTGGCTGGTGGCCATTTTGTTAGTTATTATTCAGGCCTAGTAGGTCAATGCTTATTACTAAGTGTAATGTATGAGCATTTTTTAATATTTTATTAAATACATTTTTGCATTTTTCACCTCCACCACTCCTTGCCTCCCAAATCCCTGTGGTTTTTCATGGTGGTCGCCTTCCCCTAGTACACCAGCAATTGAATTTTTTGAAAATGTTTGTTTAATTTTATATTAACAGTATGACAATAATATTTAAATATTTTTATTCTTGGTTTTAAATTGTTTTATATTTTAATTGTATTTTAATTTATTTCTATGTTTCTATTTTTCCCATTAGCCCCATGCCCAATTCTATTTCTGCCAGCACCTCCCTGAGGGGGACATGCCAACCCTATGCAGATAAACCTAATAGTTACATTCTGAATGTTGTAGTAGTTGTTGCTATTTCTAATCCTTCATGAGTGTACATGATAATAAAAATTAATGTTGGTGTGGTTTTACAAATGGATATGCTGTATTTCATAATTATTTATATATTTAGTTAAGTAACCATTACATGATATTGTTTCTTCTACTAATGCAACTGCAACAATCCCATGTTTTACTGATCCTTTTTGCTTGTTTGCTTTTAGGTGCAAAAAAAAAAATAGACATCACTAACAGTACTGCCAGACAGAAGGTCTGTGCACGACGTGACGCGTGACCACACTCATGACCACACGGATAGCTCTTTAGCTTGTAAAGCTAAGTGCTACTGCCAACTGGCAGCTTCAAGATGGCCCCAAAGAAAGCTGCTACCAAGAAAGTGGCAGGTGATAAGAAGGAGCTTCCCTCCAGAGGTATGTAACCCCAGGCCTTTTTTGGGTGATTCCCTCCAGAGGTATGTAACCCCAGGCCTTTTTTGGGTGAAAACGTGGCCTGGTGCAACAGCCTCTGGGAAATAAACTGGGAGCAGTACTCCCGAATCAGTGGCCCCATTCTAAACTAGGCCCAAACCCATGTCTGGCACCGAGGTAGCCTTTCTAATCAAAGGAACACTGACGAGCAGTGACGTTGAATTGGACTTATCTCTTCTGTTATTATTATCATGCAGTATTTGTTGTTTGTTTTTATTCCCTTTATTGCCATTGTTTTTCTGATTTGTTCTTCTCTATGACCAGGTTTGAATGCGATCAGCTTTTCACAAATCTTGTCCCTTTCACTATGTGGTGTATGTCCCATCTGTTTTTTAGCAGCTCCTTCCTGTTTAGTGCTGTAATCGTTTTTATATTGAGCCTTCTTTTTTTTTCTCACTTGTACTAGTGGGATTTTTTCGAGTTGGTTTGTACGTTTTGTATCACTGAGTTCCCAGTTCCAATATGGCTGCTATGTAGCCAGTGTTTCTCTAACTTTGCACTCTCCTATGGACGGTCAAGTCCTACCTCGATTTCTCTGACTTTCTCTCGCATGTAATGGCGCTTACTTACAGTCGTGTGCACAACGTTTTACTGACTGCCTGTCGGATGACCATAATACTCAGGTCTATAGACATTTGTCTGGATTACGGTGAGTTGGAGGCTGGGTGTCTTGTTTCTTTTTGTAATACAGAATGGGGATTTCTCATTGTTAAACTGTTTCTTTGACTTAAGAGGCGCCAGGAGGGGAGCGCGATGCCGCATTATTTATATCTCTTTACTGTTTGGGTTGTGACTATGGGCGGTTTTCAGTTGTTTCAGATTGCAACTGTGTATCGTTTCACAATAGGTTACTTTGATGTCCTATTTAACCCCTTGGAGGGCTATAAAAAAAAAATGTCCATGTTCAACTGTGTTAGCTTTACACAAGATTCCTATAATCAAATTTACTTAATGTACGTATGAGTCTCCAGGCGTGTTTATATTTGGCTTAATAATTTGTTGACACAACTTGACACTTGCCGTTATTGGGATTTTGGGATTGTGATCTTTTGCATAAATATTTTTTGGGGGGTTTACTGTTCGGGGTTCATACATACCCACTTCACATTTTTTATGGTTGTTTGGGAGTGACGTATATGGTGGTTTGCCTTTGTTTCTAGTATTTATTCTTAGCTATGGCTTCTTCATCTCATTTTAGAATTTGTTCTTGGACTTATCATGGTCCATTATATTGGCTACCCTTCATTGACCTTGGACGTTTTTCCCAGCGAGAACTATTGATACCGGGTAGCCTACTTTCAGGTATTTTTCAGACTTTTGAGTTTTGCGGGCCCCTGACCGCGTTTGTGGTGTGTGTTTTGTGCGCTTTTTGCGCTTTTTGCAATTTATCATATGTAACAAGTTGGGTTTGTATTTTTTGTCTTTTCTTTATACTTTTAGACGCAAAGATTTACTTTACTTTGTGATTGATTTATTGATTTTGCCATTTATCACTTCGCCCAAATAGGTATGATCATGGGTTCAACAGTCTTTTTCTGACTCCTCAACTAACCAATGCTTTGTATGGATCATTTACAGTCTCCATTCTCTCTCTGGGTATTACACTTAGCTATTTTGGGTGTCTTTAAACTTTACACTTTATTTTATTTTATGTGATCTGTAGTCTGTTTCCTTTTTCTTTCTGCCCGATTTTCACTTGGCATGAACACATGGGCCCTCATTCTGATTCTGGCGGGCGGCGGAAGCCGCCCGCCAGAATTCAGCCCTCCATAATACCGCTCCGCGGTCAAAAGACCGCGGAGGGTATTATGAGTTTTTCCCTGGGCTGGTGGGCGGTCTCCAAAAGACCGCCCGCCAGCCCAGGGAAAAACTCCCTTCCCACGATGAAGCCGGCTCGTAATCGAGCCGGCGGAGTGGGAAGGTGCGACGGGTGCTGTTGCACCCGTCGCGTATTTCACTGTCTGCAAGGCAGACAGTGAAATACATTTTGGGGCCCTCTTATGGGGGCCCCTGGCCCCGCGACTCCCCCTCCCGCCATCCGGTTCCTGGCGGGAGAACCACCAGGAACTGGATGGCGGGAGGGGGAGTCGGAATCCCGAAGCCGGCGCAGCAAGCTGCGCCGGCTTGGAGGATTCCTTGGGGGCAGCGGGAAACCGGCGGGAGACCGCCGGTTTCCCTTCTCTTCCATTCTCTGTCAGAATGCCCCACGGGGCACCGCCGGCCTGTCGGCGGTGCCTCCCCGTCCAGCGGCCCTGGCGGTTCTATACCGCCAGGGTCGTAATGAGGGCCATGGTGTCTTCATTGTAGTTCTTTGTGACTTTTTGTGTTTTGGCCATGTCCACGACTCTCAGATCTGACTGCTCATCCTTTGGGACCCTCTCATTCTTTGTATGGTCCCTTTACAGGTACCATAAACTATTATAGGTGATGACTATAACTGGTCAGGTACATTATTTATCATGTTCTATGTAAGAAGAATTACAAAGTATGTATATATATGTTTTTCTGCAGCCTTGAAAAAGACACCAGCGTGACGAAACACGTGTTGGCTGTGTTTGCAGTGATGTTCTCTTTTCACTGAATGTAACTTCATCTACAATAAAGACATCATATCTCAAGAAAAGATGTGAACACTGACGTACATGTCTGTTTCAGCCATCCAACAGAAACCATACATTACTCAATGTTAAGACTTGTGTTGTATTATTGTCCATTGTGTGCGGTGGTCTATTTTTGTTTATCATTACTTGTGTAAAGATTTACACTTGATCTATGCCCATGGGTGGTAGTGCATTTTGATCACATGCACCACTTTCTACTGTACAATATTTTCACAAACTGTGTTCACTTTCCTAGGAGTGCGGTGACCTTTACCCTTACTACCCCCTCACAAAGAAGAACACATGGAGGCCTAAAAGCACACTGGCTGCCTACAGAAAATGGCCGCGAGCCACATGGTCAAACAACAACCAGCAAGGAGGCATGGCCACCACAACAAAGAAGAACACATGCAGGACTACTGGCTGCCTACACAAAATAGCCACCAGTCAAATGGTCAAACAACCAGCAGAATGAATAGAAAACAAAAAACACAAATAGATATAGGAATATAATTGACTATACAAAAAGGGCATCTGGCCACATGGCATGGGGAACAAAGACAAATAGGGGGTCATTATGAGCCTGGAGGTAAAAACTGCCTACCGCAGTGGCGACGGCCACCAAAAGACTGTCACCACGGCTACCAGCTGTCTGCTGCATTATGACCACAGCCGGAGTTCTGCCAGAAGGATGGAGGAAATCCGGCTGTAGCCATGCCGGCAGATGGCGGTAAGTTTGCACTGCTGCCAGCAGCAGCGCCACGCCAGTAGACTGCCTCCGGGCGTATTATGAGAATAATACAGCCTGGCGGTGTTCTGCTGGTGAACGCTGCTGCTGGCAGCAGAGCCCCGTCCCCTCTCCTGCCGAAGGAACCCCTGACTACAGGTAAGTCGGGTGCTCAGACAGGGTGGTGGGGGTGTTTTTTTGGGGTGTGTGTGGGTGTGTGTGTATGTCTGTGTGTGTGTGTATGTGGGTATGTGTTGCGTGTTGTATGTGTGAGCATGTTTGCAGGTATGAGTGCGTGTATGTTGAGTTGTGTGGATGCGTGTCTGCGTGTATGTAAGTGTGTGCGGATGTGTGTGTGAATGGATGTATGCATGCATGTATGAATGTTGGGATGGGTGTGTGTATGCGTGTGTTAAGGGAGGGGCTTGTATGAAGGGGGGTCTGGAGAGGAAGAGGGGTAGGAGGGAAACCTGGGGAGGGGAGAGGGGTAGGGAAGACCCCTATCAGTGACAGGGAAGGGATTTCCTATCACTGATAAGGCCAACCACCATGGTTTTCGTGGTGGTAAGGATGCCACGAAAACCATGGCAGTAGGCGGGGTCATAATCCCGCAGGCGGACAAGTGACGGCCACCAGGCTGGAGAGTGAAGTCTCCAGCACGGCAGTCGTTATCGTCATGGTAGTCGATGTGGTACATTGGCAGTTTGGCTTTAGCCAAACTGCCAATGTCATAATATGGAGAAAAGTACCACCAGCCTGTTGCCGACCGCCATAGTGTCCTATGACAAACACTCTCACACACTGGCCAGACAAAGAAGAGATTGGTACAGGAAAAAAAAACAGCAAGTTTTCCAAAAACAAAAACTAAAGGGGCTAAACATTTTACAACAACAACACATATCATACAAAGGCATCAAGTACTATTACCCCACCATACATTTTTTGCAGAAAAAAAATGTGAAACACCGCCAAACAACATTTTGTTTCCTTTAATCCAATCCCATCCATGGAGTTTCAGTTCTACAGACAACACAATCAGTTGTTTCGTCATGCACCCATGACTAGTACTGGGTTTACAGCTGAAAGGCCTATTCCATTAGCAGACTAGGCCACTTAACATTAACATATTGAATTAAATAAATATTGCAAATTTACAAAATGGAAAATGTAGTGAACTGTTAAAACATGTTTCCTTTATAGAACAAAAATTATAGGTAAAACTATAACTAGGCGCTAAATTCAGGCTACCCACCACAATATATTCTAAAAATTGAATAAAAGTACATATAAACCCTGCGTATGACCGCTATCAAAAAAACAAGTTGGACAACGCCCTATACAAGTATTTTTAAAACTTACTTGTGAAATCTCAAATACAACAAGGTCTTTAAATCCAATGGGGTATCGAGGAGACAAACAAAGTGATCCTTCCAGCTCAAAATCCAACTGAAAAGTGACCAGGAGATGGACAAACCACTGAGAGAAGCCTGCTGGACAGGAACAGGAAGTTAGGGTCTAATGGGCACTTCCTGTTGTTGAAAAACAAAATTGAATAAGTACTAATCGCACTACTATATCAATAGGAACGGTCCATTAGAGAAGATTTTTCACTCAAAGTTGTAGATTTTAGCTGCTTTAGCTTTGCGAGGTTGCAGCAGAAGTTGATTGCACTCACCTTTGCTTGCCTACATCACAAAAGATGTGCTGGAAGACGGTGGGGCAGCACAAACTCTCACAAGCGGATAAAAAAATTTTTTTGTGCTCACAAGAGACTTGCCACTTTTAGGGCGGCCGGCAGCATGGTGGTGCCGACGTCTTAATCCGTCAGGACAGCGCTGCTATCAGTGCTGCCCTGGGAATTACGACCCCATGTCCACAAGCTTTTACATCGCGGTTCCACCACCATGCAAAGGCTGGTGGAGAGGTGGTGTTGGAGACCCTATTAGCACCCCTGCACTGCCCATGCACTTGACATGGGCAGTGCAAGGCACCCTATGGACATCCCGTCATGCTTTTCACTGCCTGAATAATAGGCACTGAAAAGCACAGCAAGTGCTGTCGCATCCAACGCACCTCAGCATTGCTGCCGGCTCGATTATGAGCAGGCATCAATGTTGTGGTGACTTTCCCGCTGGGCCAGTGGGAAACTCATAATATGGCCATCGGGCTGAAAACCAGAGTGGCAGTCTTCCAGACCAAAGAGTTTGGCAGACTCCGCCGTCCTCCAAACTCATAATGAGGTACTGGGTGTCTAGTTGGCAGAGGTATGCATCCTGTCTGAGTAGTAACCACAATCATAGTAGGGGTAAGTCACAACACAACCTAAATTATACTGTGCTCACCCTCTAATAGCTTGGCACAGACAGGTAGGCTTAACTTAGAAGACAATGAGTAAAGTATTTGTGCAACAACTCATACAATAACACAGTGCAAACACTACAAAAAGTACTCCACACCAATTTAGGAAAATAGATATTATGCACGAGTCAAGAATAAGGATGCCTTTGGTCACAGAGGAGATGAGGCACAGGAAAATAAAGCAATGCATCATTTCATTTTTTGTGGAGCAGCGGAGGTGATGCATCGATTCTTTCCTCACAGGCAAGGTGATGCATCAATTTCCAGACATTCAGCCTTGGTTCCTTACAACTGTGTGGGGTTTGATTACAATATGTGGAAAATCCAAATATGCTGTGATAATGAAACAGGTGCTGTGTTGGTGCTGCAGGTGCTGCATCCATTTTTCTGCTGTGAGACAGGTGCTGCATTTGTTCTGCAAGTGTTGCATTGATTTTTCTGGCACTGGTGTTTTTTTCTTTCTTAGGTGAATTCTTTGACATCCCTGAGATTTCTTAACTGGAGGCATCCTGACAAGCCCTTGCAGATTACATGTGGGGGGAAGGTAAAGTCCTTCCAACAGGGAGCAGCAGACAACAGGACAACAAGCAGAAGAGCAGTCCTTCTAGAAATGCAGTCCAGAGGAGTTCTTTGGGATCACTGCAGTCCTTCTGACCGAGTCTGGTTGTAGGTCCAGAAGACCCGGTATATAAACCCAAATGTGCCTTTGAAGTGGGGGGAACTTTAAAGAGTGTTTTTTAAGTGCATCAGTTTCCCTTTTGAAGTGTAAGGAAGAGCTCCTCTATCCTTCCTACCAAGGAAGTCCCATAAGTATGCAGATGAATGCAGATGCAGTTGAGTGTCCTGTGTTTAGGATATCTGGGTGGAATGCACAATGGGAACTGTCAACCAGCACATACCAAATGGATTGGAGATAGGGTGTAAGGCACATAGAGCAGTAATTGCAGAGAAATGTCTACCTCCTAAAAGTTGCATTTCTAAAATAGTAATGTTTAATCCAACTTCACCAGTAAGCGGGATTTTCACTACCATTCCAACCATACCATACATGACAAAGCCACTCCTTTCAGATCAGAAATTACCATTTAAAAGTATATTAGGGAATTTCCAATGCTGGTCTATGTGGGGAGCAGGCTTTACAACAGTGAAAAATGACTGTGGGAGTTTTTCACTACCAGGACATGTGAAAAGTACAAGTACATGTCCTGTCTGTGAGAAAGAGCCTCTTTTGACATGGTAGCTCCCCACTTTGTGCCTGGAAGATGATGTGGTTTCAACCTGCCCTGGGCTCCTGCTAAACAGGTTCCCCTGGCCAGATCTCTTTCCCCAAAGCTGTACTATGTTTGGCACTTCAGCCACCTTTGTAAGTCCATAGCGCATGAGTACTGAAGGGGGCCCCTACAGATGCAGCACCAATTGTACCACTCTGAGAGGCCCCACACCAGCTAAATGTATACCGCCATTACAAGTGCATGATAAGGTGTGTCAAATGTTGCATACTTGACATGGCACTCACCAAGAGTGCCATGTCGAGTAACAATGCCTGCAATATAGGTAAGTCACCCCTCTGGCAGGCCTTACAGCCCTAAGGCAGGGTGCACTATAATACATGAGCAAATATACCCCTAACATGTCTTTGCTAATTCTCAGACATAGTAAGTGTACAGGGAAGCCATAGCAAATGCATATGTTGGAAACTGGTCATTACGAGTATCCCAGCTCCAAGATGTCCTCTCTGAACCCTGGGTTGTTTACTATCAAACAACTCAGAATAATAAACCTACACTGACACCAGTGTTGGACTTATTGTAAAATGTACCCAGATGGCACCTTAGAGGTGCCCTCTACAAAACCTAACAGCCCTAGCATGGTTGCTAACTGATCCTTACCAGCCTGCCACCTCCAGACACGATTCTGGACTCCTCTGGGATGAGACCCTTTTGCTCTCAGAAACCAGAACACAAGGCCTTACCTGGATGGACGTAATACCACTCCTCCCATAGGCAGACACCCTTCCTCAGCAGTCAGCTTCAAAGGCTTTACCACCTATGAAATCTGGCTTTTGCTGCTAGCAGCAGCTGGCCAGCTAATTATTTTGCTCCCACTTTAGTTGGGAAACTGGCAAGAAAACTAGCAAGGATTGGAGGAGTGGCCATCCCCAGCGTGCATCACCTCTCAGGTGTGTCAGGTGAGGTGACCACTCCATTTCATTTTCCTCCATTTTGGGTAGCAGGAAAACAGCTAATCAGGGCTAGAGACGTGACCCCTTCCCACAGGAAGTGGCCACTTAGTGTGAAGCCACCCTGCGGTAGGTGGCCCATTAGCCACTACCAGGTACTCCCACTAACACCCTCTAAATGCAGTATTTAGTGGGCATCCCCTAGACCAACACATCAGATTTAATAGACACAAGAAGACCAGGAACAAAGAAGACACGAGGTACGAAAATAGAAGTCCTGCTGCACAAAGGAAAACGTGCTAAACCCTTCCTGCTGCTTGACTCGACAATTGCTGCTGAGGTGCCGCCTGGAAACCGGAAGGACTCCACAAAACCCCAGAGCACCTCCAGCCTTCTAAAAATTGCTAAGAACCACCCTCAGATTGAAGGTATTACTCTCCTGCACCCTGCAGTCAAGGAACCAGTGAAGTTCAGTCACTGACTGGCTGCTGACCAACCAACTGGACCCAACAACCTGGTCAAAATCCACAAAACAGACTCTAAGGACAAAACATAGGAGTGTGCCAAATTTGGTGGCACTGGGCCTTCATGGCCTGAGACATACTATTACCCGTGGTACTGGACCACCAACATCAAACTCCCAGAAACAAAGTCCAATCTAGACTCCAAAAAGCCCAGAATCAAGCACCAGTCGAGGGACTTTAGGAAACCCAAAAACCACCCACAGAGTGACCATGCTGACCTGCAATCTACCCTCCAAATGTCCTACTCCTGGCTCCAAGGACTCCTGTCTGACCTATCTGGCTGCACCCAGCCTCCCTGGCCACTGTATCAACAAACCAGCTCTCTAACCTCTTGCAACCTCTACCCTCCAATGGGACACACCTTGCTTACCTCAAAGACCATCTGTGCATTGTGTTTCCAAGTGGTCCCCCTCTCCATTGTGCACCAGCACCAAAACTTTCAGCCACCGCTTCCGCCTGAAGCAGGAACTGTCCGAACTTCTCGGACTGGCTCCCAGGACATCTTGATGATTTCCTAAAAATAGATGACACTTGTGAGATCATTGCCTAATTTTATATACATTTTTAAAGATTTACCATTCATTCCTATGGTGCATAATTATGCATAAAACATTTTCTAAACTTTGAAAAATCATAACAAAAGAAGTACTTAACTGTATAATAATGATATTGGTCTTAAACATTTTAGAAAAATCAAATTTTAGTATCTAGTATTTTTGTAAATAGGCCTTAAGTTATTCTTCTGAGTGTGTGTCTATATTTATTGATGCTGTGAATACAACAAATGCTTAGGACATTTCCAAAATAAGCCTAACTGCTTAGCCACACTACCACAAAAACAGCATTGTGTGGTCTGCTTTTTAACTCTGGATACCAAATTGGGGTTGCTTGGACTCTCTGCACGTCATTTCCATACACTATATATAAAGCCAGCCTTCTACACTGCCTTTTATTTACATAGCACCCTGCCCTATGGGCTACCTAGGACCTACCTTTGGGATGACTTATATGTACTAAAAGGGAAGTGCAAGGTCTGGTAAGCAGTTTTAAATGCCAAGTTGAATCTGTGCATATTGGCCTTGCAATGGAAAGGCTGAAACATGGTTAAGGGGCTACTTATGTGGATGGCACAATCAGTGCTGCAGGTCCACTAGTAGCATTTAATTTACAGGCCTTGGGTACACCTAGTGCACTTTAATAGGGGCTTACAGGAAAATTAAATATGCCAAATGGGTTAGGGCCAATGTTGCCAGGTTTAGGGGAGAGAGCACAAGCACTTTACCACTGGTCAGCAGTGATAAAAGGTTTAGAGTCCTAAAACCAGCAAAAACAAAATCAGAAAAATGGTGTGAGGCAGGAAATAAGTTGGGGGAAGACCACCCAGGTCTAGGTTGTCAGGTCTAGCAAACTGTATAAGCACAACCATACCCTAGAGGGCATCACAGTGAAAAAGTATTTCATTGCAATTATACAGTGAAAAAGTATTTTATTGCAATTACAGGTAGCCCCTAGGAGGTGTAACCACATGAACAGTGCATTTATACAGTTTTAGACATTCCAGGCTTTTTAAAGTGTTACCACACACAAGACCCCTAGAGGGCAAAGCCCTACCAGCCAAAATCTCCAGCCATGGGAGAACTTGAAATTACATTGAAAACCATGGGAGGTGATAATTTTGGGGTCCCTCAACTTAGTGTGAAGACTGACTCAGAAAGTTTCCTGAGAAGTAAGGCTGTGTTGTGCTCAGTAATTTGGTGGTGATCCCACCGTCCTGGGACCACCAGAAGCAGAGATATGGGCAAACATGCTAATAAAATAAGATGCCTAACAGAGAATTATAGGGCAAGTTTCTGAAAAGCAGTGAATATTTTAGTATCGGCTCTCTCGCTGAGCTTGGAGACCTGTGCAGCTTTTTCTTTTATTTTGTTGTTTTTTTAGGCTTTCAGGGGGTGCCCTGTCCTCCTTGAGCACCCCCTCATGCATTCTTTGTTGGGCATAACTCAGGGAGCCCACCCCTGGGTACCCCTGCTGGCTCCCCACATGAACAGCATCTCTGTCCCTGTCAGCAGGAGCTGGAAGGTCTTCTCCCCTGCCCACTCCTGTGGACAGGGATCACTCTGTGTGCAGTGGCTGCCCACTCCCCAGACATGGGCACAGGGAGCGGGGCAGGCCCATCACGACTGGGGATGGGGCGACTAAGCTCCCACCTGGTGACTTAGGGGCTCAGGATGGGGCTTCAGGGTCATGAGGGAGTCCACAGGGGGGCCCCACACACACACCCTCCCTTCCCTAGGTTAACCTCCTCAATACTATGCTGACCCAAATCACTAGCCCACTCCAGGGGTAAGAATTGGAACAGTGGTGGAGCCCTTTGCGCTTCACTGCTGAGAGAAAGGTCAAAGGTCACCAAACTTTAAAATGCCATAACTCTGGTCCTGTTGGGCTGATTTTGATGAGCTCTTTTCATCAGGTGCAGTTGCAGCAACCCAATTCACCTTCAAAGTGGGGCAGTCCAAAAAGATGTTTTCCCTGGTCCCCTGAACCAGTTCTATTTTGGTTCTTTGTTTGT
The DNA here is from genome assembly GCF_031143425.1 of Pleurodeles waltl. Taxonomy (NCBI): domain Eukaryota; kingdom Metazoa; phylum Chordata; class Amphibia; order Caudata; family Salamandridae; genus Pleurodeles; species Pleurodeles waltl. Next base: position 1,035,440,383 of record NC_090437.1, on the reverse strand, counting down.
GGCCACAGAAATTCCCAGGGCTCTCAGCCAACTGTTCCTCAGGCATTTAAGGGGGCCATCCTCACTGGGCTTTGGGAAACCCACTGATCCTGGGGTCACCTAGGCAGAGTCCTTGGTCCTGAGTGGGGATCAGGCGTTTCCTCATTCCAGTTCTCTATGGCAGTCCCAACATCTGGCAGCAAACTGTGTGGAAATCTGCCGTTAAGAGAGTGTCTTCCCCTGTGCAAGAGTTTATGAAGGGGAGAGGAAGGTTCCAGGAGATAGGCACCCCTAGGGTGCCTCATCAACTCTCCACTCCTGCCCCAACCCTCTTGCACAGCATTTGGGACAATCATAAGGTTATAATCCAGGAGCCACTGGTCACATCAGCTACTGGGGTCTTAGCTCCCCACCCTTACTGATGTCACTGCCAGGGATTTGCCCATACAATTTTGGTGGGGTGGTTCCAGTTGTCTGGGCATTCTCCTTTGTTCAGTGGGCTTGGGCAGGCCCATCACTAGTGCACTGTGACAGCTGTGTGATTGATACACATGATTTCACCCCACCCCTTTCCTCCTTAGGAGCTGGAAGAAGTACTGCTAATTGCTCTTTTTGTGAATGTTGGCCTTTGTTCCCCGGGCTGGAGAGAAATGTAATCAGCTGGGCACAGCAGAATGACAACAGGCCTGGGCTCTGATGTGAGCCAGGAAAATATGGAAACTCTGAATGACCCACTAGTTGTACAGTTATCATTTTGGAAGTTACAAATTTGGTTTTCTTGCACAGGTTACACTCCAGAGATCATTAAAGACGTCAATGGTCTCTGTAGGTCTCTGAAGTGAAACTACATTCCAAGGCAGTTCCCTCCCTATGTGTAAAATGGAGTGTCACTATAGTTATAAAATTAAAGCAGATTGACTTTCCCTACCCTAACTCTGCAGAGTACCCATCGCACCAGGCTATCTGTGCACTGTTACCAGGTTGTGCACAACAGTAGTCTTCCATTCGCAGCCCTCACACATGTGCACATATGTTCACATGCAACCAGTTAAGTGGCCTTTACCTTGCTGCATCACAGCTGCCTTATCTTAAAAGACAGACACTGGTGGCAAACACTTGCTCCTCTGGATCTTGATGCTATTACTTCACAGGTGACCTCTAAAATCAAAGAATGGTTGATAAGCCATTGTATTTCTAGTAACTCATAAAAAGAAATTACAAGTAATGATCATCGTCATTTGAAAGATGTGTAGAGGAAAGGTATGGACAATTCAAAATGTCATTGGGGTGAGCTGTTTTTCACAATGTTTTGCTGTATAATCTCAAAAATATGTAAGATGCTCTTTTAAGTTTCTTTTGGGTTGTTTACCTTATGTGAATGTAAGAAATTGAGTGCTGCTTAACTGGGATATTAGCCCTGATCAAGCAGTAACCACAATTCTTGTCAGGGTAAGGCACAAGCAAACCTAAATTAACCTGTGCTCAACCCCTTGGTAGCTTGGCACATAGCAGCCAGGCTTAACTTAGAGGAAATGAGCAAAGTATTTGTGCAATTCTTTAAACAGTAAGACAATGAAAACACACACCACAAAAAGAGCCCTAAACAGAGTTTGAAAGATAGATCTTGTTAGTAAATATAACATGACCAAACTGAAAAAAATCCAATTAGTAGAAACAGAGATATTGAATTTTAAAGTATTTAGTTAAAAAAACACCAAAATGCATAAAGTGCCATCTGGGATTTCTGGATGTGCGGGACCAGAACAAAGCCACAAGTTCAAGTTCAGGCCGACTGCAATGCAGTGCGGGATGGCTAAAGGGACCCAGTGTGGCCCGCTGAACAAAAGTACCTCCAATCATAGTTTGAGGAAAGTTACATGCATCTGTGTCAAAGATCAATTGTGCACGGATTCCGAGCTGTGGCGAGGCTGCGGTATGAAGTCATTTTGTGTCGATGTTGAGGGTAATGTTGATGGGGCTTGCAATGTAAAGTCCGGTATTGGGGATGTGATGTGCAGTAGGGGCGATGCATCAGTTTTGAAGACCTCTGATGCTGCTATGTCGAATCTGGCATTGTCATCCAGGCTGTTGTCACTGAGAGATGCAAGGGGCTGCACTGGGGAAGTGTTCTACAGTGGGTGTTCCCAAGGCATTGCATGTTGCTGTGGTGATGTGAGTCTTAGTGATGGGTCCAATCTATGCAGCGGCAGCAATGAGTCAGTTCTGCTCGGGTTTGCGCACGCAACAGAGGAAATGCTTCAGTCTTGCTGGATCCACAGGCTGGCGGAGCACCTTTGGCCCATTTCCAAGGATCTAGGACTGGACTGGCACCACTTAGCAGAGCTGACACATAGACGGCAAAGTCCAGGTGCAGATGCAAAGTTGTTGGAAGCCGTTTATGTCTCCCAACCAACTTGCCCTTTGAATAGTTCTGCGTTCAAAAGATGCAAATCCTTTCTTTCTCACCCAGGCAAAAGGGCAGAAGGTCAGCAAAGCAAGAGTCCAGCAAAGTGCAGTCCAGCAAAGCGACAGTCCTTCAGCAGCTCAGCAGTGCTATTTCCTGGCAGAGTAACCACAGGTTCCGAAGTGTACTGAAGTGGTGGTGTCTCAGGTCCTATATATATATATAAACACTCTGATGCCCTGATTCTGGAAGATGGGAGAAAACTCTAGACCGTGGCTTTGAATTGCAAGGAATTCCCTGTTTCCCTTGCTCTGGCTCCAGGCTGGCTGAAATGACAATGCAGGGTCAGCAGGTATGTTGTGTGAAAAAAAGACACATCTTAACCAGGTGTAGGTGGGGCTGGGTCTAGCTCCTCCCTCCCTTCCTACAAGTGATGGCCCATCTAGTCACACCTATGTTCCCATTGTGGGTGGCTGTCCAGGACGAATACACAAACTACACCAGTCATGTGACCAGAGACAGGCTGCAAGCACCAAATGGTAAAGGCAGGAAAAGCCAACTTTATGAAAATGGCATTTTTATAATTGCAACTTAAAATCCAACTTCACCAGAATAACAATGGTGACGTTCCATAGATGCAAGGAGGATTTGAAGTGAGTTGGATGTGTTACCCTAGGAAAGGAGGTTAATATTCCTTTGTTGTTCACCTGTGTATGGACCTGTGGGCCCATAGGAGTTTACTTATGCTTGACTTTACTGCAAGCATTATGACTTGGGATTGTTCTTTGACCTGTCAGAAAGACATCTGCTTTATTTTGGGGGATAATCATTATTGCCCAGTGGGGTCATTTTTACTGGGATAATCACTATTTTCCAGTGGGGTAATTTCTTGACTCTCTAATCCATGTGTAAGGTGGACAATGTCCTCCTGGTGAGACTCCTCAAAATATTTGAAGCCAATACTCTCCCATATGGTTAAGGATGACTTATGAGTTAAGGTAGTAGTCCTTTTATACAGGCTATCCAATGGACTTACTATTCTGGCAATACCAATGGGATAGGTGTAATGTTCCATTGTGAAGTGTTGCGTATATTCATGTGAACTCTGCATCTTCTCCACTACTGATTCACTTCTTCACACACTGTTTATGTGGATTTTGAGATACATGATTGACAATTGGATTTAATATATATTCATTTGTGATTAATTGAAATGATATTTCCAGCATCTTCTTCTGAACTGTGTTCTTGGTTAAAATCATCATACCAATACAGAAATTGGTGTTTCAGTTGAATTGTGGATGTTTTATTAAGCAATGGTCAATTAGAAAACAGGGCTCATATACCGTTTGGGATAGCAGTACGCCCCTAAATAAGCCCCACTTGACAATTGCTGTATGTTGTTGTACGCCTACTAGTAGCATTTAATTTACATGCTCTGGGCTCATGTGATAGACTTTGCTAGGAACTTATATGAAATATACCAATTAGGTACAAGATAATTCTAACGCTTTAAGGGGAGAACACTGGTTAGCAGTGGTAAACTGAGTCCTAAAACTAACAAATACAGATTCAGCAAAAGTAGGAGGAGGAAAGCAAAACTTTGGGGATGACCCTTCAGAGACAACCATTCCCAAAAGCAGATAAAAATATGTTTATGAATATCTGGATTTAATTTTGATGCTCTGGATGTCTTTTCTTTGCCTACAATTTATTCTGTTTACATTTTCTAGGCTTTGTGTTTAATGCTATTGTTTACATTCAAGTATATTTCCTTTATCCTTGGGACCTGTAGGGAGTGTGACGTGCTCGTTTCTTGTCCTTCTGATTATTCCTAGAATAACTTTTAATGATTGTTTTTTATATCTTTTAATTGGAATGCATACTGATGGCAATATATCAATCTAGGAAATATCTAAAGCCGTAAATCTTTTTAATAGAGGAAAGTTCATTGGTCCTAAACTATCTCTCTTTGAGTTCTAGTCTCAATTCTGCAAAATTCATATCTCAGACTGAGCAGTGTTAAAGGTACCTTTCTACAGGTGATGTTATTTTGTATACCTGGAAAAGGGAGACATGCTGAATGTATTGACTTTTTCATTTATTAATCAGTTTTGTAACCTTTGCTTAGCTTTTATCCTTAAGACTGCATAGCTTTTTGGCTAAGTTAACTGTAGATATCAAACTTTGTATGTTGGGACACAAGCTACATATAATACTATACTGGCCTATCTAAGTGGTTTTTGAGCTTATCACAGTAGTTCTTGTCAAGTAGCTCTTGTCTTTTTTCAACATCTAAATATAACATCACTTTAACCATTGTGTTTTTCATTCAATATAACCCCTTCTGTGCCCAGGACGTAATGGTTACGTCCTGAGGCACAGTGCTCCTCTGTGGGGTTCTCCCCCGCCCCCCCCCCCCCAAAGCAGGGATGGAAGGGGAAGCCCTTCCCCTTCCACCCCCGACCCCCCCCCACTCCCCCTGTGACGTCAGCGCGCGATCGCACGCTGTTTGTCCCAGGGCCTCCTCCCATAGCGCTGGAAGCTCAGATTCCAGCGCGATCGGAACAGAAATGCTTTTCATTTCTCTTCCAATCACGTGGGGGAGGCCGAGAGAGGCTTCAAAGGGAAGGAAAGTTGAGGCAATCCCGCTTTTGAAACGCCCACTAGACACCAGGTGTTTCATTTGTATTGGGAAACTGAAATAAGGGAGCAATCCCTTGGGCAAGAGTCGCTCCCAGGGGGGGCATTTTTTTTAAGGCCTTTTCTGCTCCCCCCTGGGGGGCAGGTTGGCCTATTTTTATGAGGCCAATCTGCCCCCAAGGGGGACAGAAACCACTAGAAACCAGGGAGTTGTTTTTTTGTTCGTGAATTTCACGTAAGGGGAGCGACCCCTTAGGGAAGGGTCATTCCCCTGGGGGGAAAATTTATTTTAGCCCATTTCTACCCCCCAGGGGGGCAGATCAGCCTATTTTACTTAGGCCGATCTGCCCCCAAGGGGGGCAGAAACCACTAGGCACCAGGGATTTTTTTTTGCGCCGTCACGCAAGGGGAGCAACCCCGTAGGCAAGGGTCGCTCCCAGGCGGGGGGCAAATTTATTTTAGGCCATTTCTGCCCCTCCGGGGCAGATCGGCCTACTGGTATTAGGCCAATCTGCCCCTGGGGGGGCAGAAACCTCTAGGCACCAGGGCAAATTTTTGTTTTGTTTCTTTTTTTTGTTTGTTTGTTTTTTTAGAGATGGGGAGCAACCCCTTAGGCAAGGGTCGCTCCCCTGGAGGGGCAAATTGTATTTAGGCCATTTCTGCCTGCTTTGGGGGCAGATCGGCTGATTTTAGGTCAATCTGCCCCCAAGGGGAGCAGAAACCACTAGGCACCTGGGATTTTTTATTTTGCGCCATCACGCAAGGGGAGCGACCCCGTAGGCAAGGGTCGCTCCCCGGGGAGGCTGGGCGGCAAAATTTATTTTAGGCCATTTTTGCCCCCCCCGGGGGCAAATCGGCCTACTGTTATTAGGCCAATCTGCCCCCAGGGGGGGCAGAAGCCTCTAGGCACCAGGGCTAATTTTTGTGTGTGTTTTTTTGTTTTTTTAGAGATGGGGAGCGATCCCTTAGGCAAGGGTCGCTCCCCTGGAGGGGCAAATTGTATTTAGGCTATTTCTGGCCACTTTGGGGGCAGATCAGCCGATTTTAGGTCAATCTGCCCCCAAGGGGGGGGCAGAAACCACTAGGCACCAGGGATCTTTTTTTTTGCGCCGTCACGCAAGGGAACGACCCCGTAGGCAAGGGTCGCTCCCCAGGCGGAGGGTGGGGAGGAAAATTTACTTTTTCCCATTTCTGCCCCCCCGGGGGCAGATCCGCCTATTGTTATTAGGCGATCAGCCCCCGGGGGCAGAAACCTCTAGGCGCCAGGGCTAAAAAAAAATCGGTGTGTATTTTTTGTTTGTTTGCTTTTTTAGAGATGGGAAGCAACCTCTTAGGCAAGGGTCGCTCCCCTGAACGGGCAAATTGTATTTATACCATTTCTGCCCGCTTTGGGGGCAGATCGGCCGATTTTAGGTCAATCTGCCCCCAAGAGGTGGCAGAAACCACTAGGCACCAGGGATCTTTTTTTTTGGCGCCATCACGCAAGGGGAGGGACCCCTTAGGCAAGGGTCGCTCCCCGTGGCGGCTGGGGGACCAAATTTATACTAGGCCATTTCTGCCCTCCCGGGGGCAGATCGGCCTATTGTTATTAGGCCGATCTGCCCTCAGGTGGGACAGAAACCTCTAGGCGGCAGGGCTTTTTTTTTTTTTGTTTGTTTTTTTAGAGATGGGGAGCGACCCCTTAGGCAAGGGTCGCTCCCCTGGAAGGGCAAATTGTATTTAGGCCATTTCTGCTCGCTTTTGGGGCAGATCGGCCGATTTTAGGTCAATCTGCCCCCAAGAGGGGCAGAAACCACTAGGCACCAGGGATCTTCTTTTTGCACCGTCACGCAAGGGGAGTGACCCCTTAGGCAAGGGTCGCTCCCCTGGAGGGGCAAATTGTATTTAGGCCATTTCTGCCCGCTTTGGGGGCAGATAGCCTATTGTTATTAGGCGATCCGCCCCTGGGGGGGCAGAAACCTCTAGGCGCAAGGGCTAATTTTTTTTCGGTGTGTATTTTTTATTTGTTTGCTTTTTTAGAGATGGGGAGCAACCCCTTAGGCAACGGTCGCTCCCCTGAATGAGCAAATTGTATTTATACCATTTCTGCCTCCCTTGGGAGCAAATTGGCCGATTTTACGTCAATCTGCCCCCAAGGGGGGTAGAAACCACTGGGCACCGGGGATCTTTTTTTTTGCACCGTCACGCAAGGGGAGCGACCCCGTAGGCAAGGGTTGCTCCCCTGGGGGGTTGGGGTGGCAAATTTATTTTAGGCCATTTCTGCCCCCCCTGGGGCCGGCTGAGCTAGAGGCCAAAATCAACAGGTAGGCACTTTGCAAAAAACACCTCTGTTTTCAGTCCAAAAATGGGATGTGTCCACGTTGTGTTTTGGGGCATTTCCTTTCGTGGGCGCTAGGCCTACCCACACAAGTGAGGTACCATTTTTATCGTGAGACTTGGCGGAACGCTGGGTGGAAGGAAATTTGTGGCTCCTCTCAGATTCTAGAACTTTCTGTCACCGAAATGTGAGGAAAATGTGTTTTATTTAGCCAAATTTTGAGGTTTGCAAAGGATTCTGGGTAACAGAACCTGGTCAGAGCCCCACAAGTCACCCCATCTTGGATTCCCCTAGGTCTCTAGTTTTAATAAATGCACAGGTTTGGTAGGTTTACCTAGGTGCTGGCTGAGCTAGGGGCCAAAATCTACAGGTAGGCACTTTGCAAAAAACACCTCTGTTTTCTGTCAAAAAATGGGATGTGTCCACGTTTTGTTTTGGGCCATTTCCTTTCGTGGGCGCTAGGCCTACCCACACAAGTGTGATACCATTTTTATCCGGAGACTTGGGGGAACGCTGGGTGGAAGGAAATTTGTGGCTCCTCTCAGATTCCAGAATTTTCTGTCACCAACATGTAAGGAAAACATTTTTTTTAGCCAAATTTTGCGGTTTGCAAAGGATTCTGGGTAACAGAACCTTGTCAGAGCCCCACAAGTCACCCCATCTTGGATTCCCCTAGGTCTCTAGTTTTAAAAAATGCACAGGTTTGGTAGGTTTCCCTAGGTGCCAGCTGAGCTAGAGGCCAAAATCTACAGGTAGGAACTTTGCAAAAAACACCTCTGTTTTCTGTGAAAAAATGTGATGTGTCCACATTGTGTTTTGGGCCATTTCCTTTCATGGATGCTAGGCCTACCCACACAAGTGAGGTACCATTTTTATCGGTAGACTTGGGGGAACGCTGGGTGGAAGGACATTTGTGCCTCCTATCAGATTCCAGAACTTTCTGTCACCGAAATGTGAGAAAAATTTGTTTTTTTAGCCAAATTTTGAGGTTTGAAAAGGATTCTGGGTAACAGAACCTGGTCAGAGCCCCACAAGTCACCCCATCTTGGATTCCCCTAGGTCTGTAGTTTTCAGAAATGCACAGGTTTGGTAGGTTTCCCTAGGTGTCCGCTGAGCTAGAGGCCAAAATCTACTGGTAGGCACTTTGCAAAAAACACCTCTGTTTTCTGTCAAAAAATGGGATGCGTCCACGTTGTGTTTTGGGGCATTTCCTGCAGCAGGCGCTAGGCCTACCCACACAAGTGTTGTACCATTTTTATCCGGAGACTTGGGGGAACGCTGGGTGGAAGGAAATTTGTGGCTCCTCTCAGATTTCAGAACTTTCTGTCACCAACATGTAAGGAAAAAACATTTTTTAGCCAAATTTTGAGGTTTGCAAAGGATTCTGGGTAACAGAACCTGGTCAGAGCCCCACAAGTCACCCCATCTTGGATTCCCCTAGGTCTCTAGTTTTAAAAAATGCACAGGTTTGGTAGGTTTCCCTAGGTGCCGGCTGAGCTAGAGGCCAAAATACACAGGTAGGCACTTTGCAAAAAACACCTCTGTTTTCTGTGAAAAAAAGTGATGTGTCCACATTGTGTTTTGGGCCATTTCCTTTTCGTGGGCGCTAGGCCAACCCACACAAGTGAGGTACCATTTGTATCGGGAGACTTGGGGGAACGCTGGGTGGAAGGACATTTGTGCCTCCTATCAGATTCCAGAACTTTCTGTCACCGAAATGTGAGGAAAATGTGTTTTTTTTGCCAAATTATGAGGTTTGCAAAGGATTCTGGGTAACAGAACCTGGTCAGAGCCCCACAAGTCACCCCATCTTGGATTCCCCTAGGTCTCTAGTTTTCAAAAATGCACAGGTTTGGTAGGTTTCCCTAGTTGCCGGCTGAGCTAGAGGCCAAAATCCACAGATAGGCACTTTGCAAAAAACACCTCTGTTTTCAGTCCAAAAATGGGATGTGTCCACGTTGTGTTTTGGGGCATTTCCTTTCGTGGGCGCTAGGCCTACCCACACAAGTGAGGTACCATTTTTATCGTGAGACTTGGCGGAACGCTGGGTGGAAGGAAATTTGTGGCTCCTCTCAGATTCTAGAACTTTCTGTCACCGAAATGTGAGGAAAATGTGTTTTATTTAGCCAAATTTTGAGGTTTGCAAAGGATTCTGGGTAACAGAACCTGGTCAGAGCCCCACAAGTCACCCCATCTTGGATTCCCCTAGGTCTCTAGTTTTAATAAATGCACAGGTTTGGTAGGTTTACCTAGGTGCTGGCTGAGCTAGGGGCCAAAATCTACAGGTAGGCACTTTGCAAAAAACACCTCTGTTTTCTGTCAAAAAATGGGATGTGTCCACGTTTTGTTTTGGGCCATTTCCTTTCGTGGGCGCTAGGCCTACCCACACAAGTGTGGTACCATTTTTATCCGGAGACTTGGGGGAACGCTGGGTGGAAGGAAATTTGTGGCTCCTCTCAGATTCCAGAATTTTCTGTCACCAACATGTAAGGAAAACATTTTTTTTAGCCAAATTTTGCGGTTTGCAAAGGATTCTGGGTAACAGAACCTTGTCAGAGCCCCACAAGTCACCCCATCTTGGATTCCCCTAGGTCTCTAGTTTTAAAAAATGCACAGGTTTGGTAGGTTTCCCTAGGTGCCAGCTGAGCTAGAGGCCAAAATCTACAGGTAGGAACTTTGCAAAAAACACCTCTGTTTTCTGTGAAAAAATGTGATGTGTCCACATTGTGTTTTGGGCCATTTCCTTTCATGGATGCTAGGCCTACCCACACAAGTGAGGTACCATTTTTATCGGTAGACTTGGAGGAACGCTGGGTGGAAGGAAATTTGTGGCTCCTCTCAGATTCCAGAACTTTTGTCACCGAAATGTGAGAAAAATTTGTTTTTTTAGCCAAATTGCGAGGTTTGAAAAGGATTCTGGGTAACAGAACCTGGTCAGAGCCCCACAAGTGACCCCATCTTGGATTCCCCAAGGTCTGTAGTTTTCAGAAATGCACAGGTTTGGTAGGTTTCCCTAGGTGTCCGCTGAGCTAGAGGCCAAAATCTACTGGTAGGCACTTTGCAAAAAACACCTCTGTTTTCTGTCAAAAAATGGGATGTGTCCACGTTGTGTTTTGGGGCATTTCCTGCAGCAGGCGCTAGGCCTACCCACACAAGTGAGTTATGATTTTTATCGGGAGACTTGGGGGAATGCGGGTGGAAGGAAATTTGTGGCTCCTCTCAGATTCCAGAACTTTCTGTCACCGAAATGTGAGGAAAATGTGTTTTTTTAGCCCAATTTTGAGGTTTGCAAAGGATTCTGGGTAACGGAACCTGGTCAGAGACCCAGAAGTCACCCCATATTTGATTCCCCTAGGTCTCTAGTTTAAAAAAATGCACAGGTTTGGTAGGTTTACCTAGATGCTGGATGAGCTGGGGGCCAAAATCTACAGGTAGGCATTTTGCAAAAAACACCTCTGTTTTCTGTCAAAATATGGGATGTGTCCACGTTGTGTTTTGGGCCATTTCCTTTCGTGGGCGCTAGGCCTACCCACACAAGTGTGGTACCATTTTTATCCGGAGACTTGGGGGAACGCTGGGTGGAAGGAAATTTGTGGCTCCTCTCAGATTCCAGAACTTTTGTCACCGAAATGTGAGAAAAATTTGTTTTTTTAGCCAAATTGCGAGGTTTGAAAAGGATTCTGGGTAACAGAACCTGGTCAGAGCCCCACAAGTGACCCCATCTTGGATTCCCCAAGGTCTGTAGTTTTCAGAAATGCACAGGTTTGGTAGGTTTCCCTAGGTGTCCGCTGAGCTAGAGGCCAAAATCTACTGGTAGGCACTTTGCAAAAAACACCTCAGTTTTCTGTCAAAAAATGGGATGTGTCCACGTTGTGTTTTGGGGCATTTCCTGCAGCAGGCGCTAGGCCTACCCACACAAGTGTGGTACCCTTTTTATCCGGAGACTTGGGGGAACGCTGGGTGGAAGGAAATTTGTGGCTCCTCTCAGATTCCAGAACTTTTGTCACCGAAATGTGAGAAAAATGTGTTTTTTTAGCCAAATTTTGAGGTTTGAAAAGGATTCTGGGTAACAGAACCTGGTCAGAGCCCCACAAGTCACCCCATCTTGGATTCCCCTAGGTCTGTAGTTTTCAGAAATGCACAGGTTTGGTAGGTTTCCCTAGGTGTCCGCTGAGCTAGAGGCCAAAATCTACTGATAGGCACTTTGCAAAAAACACCTCTGTTTTCTGTCAAAAAATGGGATGTGTCCACGTTGTGTTTTGGGGCATTTCCTGCAGCAGGCGCTAGGCCTACCCACACAAGTGTGGTACCATTTTTATCCGGAGACTTGGGGGAACGCTGGGTGGAAGGAAATTTGTGGCTCCTCTCAGATTCCAGAACTTTCTGTCACCAACATGTAAGGAAAAAAAATTTTTTAGCCAAATTTTGAGGTTTGCAAAGGATTCTGGGTAACAGAACCTGGTCAGAGCCCCACAAGTCACCACATCTTGGATTCCCCTAGGTCTGTAGTTTTCAGAAATGCACAGGTTTGGTAGGTTTCCCTAGGTGTCCGCTGAGCTAGAGGCCAAAATCTACTGATAGGCACTTTGCAAAAAACACCTCTGTTTTCTGTCAAAAAATGGGATGTGTCCACGTTGTGTTTTGGGGCATTTCCTGCAGCAGGCGCTAGGCCTACCCACACAAGTGTGGTACCATTTTTATCCGGAGACTTGGGGGAACGCTGGGTGGAAGGAAATTTGTGGCTCCTCTCAGATTCCAGAACTTTCTGTCACCAACATGTAAGGAAAAAAAAATTTTTAGCCAAATTTTGAGGTTTGCAAAGGATTCTGGGTAACAGAACCTGGTCAGAGCCCCACAAGTCACCCCATCTTGGATTCCCCTAGGTCTCTAGTTTTAAAAAATGCACAGGTTTGGTAGGTTTCCCTAGTTGCCGGCTGAGTTAGAGGCCAAAATCCACAGATAGGCACTTTGCAAAAAACACCTCTGTTTTCAGTCCAAAAATGGGATGTGTCCACGTTGTGTTTTGGGGCATTTCCTTTCGTGGGCGCTAGGCCTACCCACACAAGTGAGGTACCATTTTTATCGTGAGACTTGGCGGAACGCTGGGTGGAAGGAAATTTGTGGCTCCTCTCAGATTCTAGAACTTTCTGTCACCGAAATGTGAGGAAAATGTGTTTTATTTAGCCAAATTTTGAGGTTTGCAAAGGATTCTGGGTAACAGAACCTGGTCAGAGCCCCACAAGTCACCCCATCTTGGATTCCCCTAGGTCTCTAGTTTTAATAAATGCACAGGTTTGGTAGGTTTACCTAGGTGCTGGCTGAGCTAGGGGCCAAAATCTACAGGTAGGCACTTTGCAAAAAACACCTCTGTTTTCTGTCAAAAAATGGGATGTGTCCACGTTTTGTTTTGGGCCATTTCCTTTCGTGGGCGCTAGGTCTACCCACACAAGTGTGGTACCATTTTTATCCGGAGACTTGGGGGAACGCTGGGTGGAACGAAATTTGTGGCTCCTCTCAGATTCCAGAATTTTCTGTCACCAACATGTAAGGAAAACATTTTTTTTAGCCAAATTTTGCGGTTTGCAAAGGATTCTGGGTAACAGAACCTTGTCAGAGCCCCACAAGTCACCCCATCTTGGATTCCCCTAGGTCTCTAGTTTTAAAAAATGCACAGGTTTGGTAGGTTTCCCTAGGTGCCAGCTGAGCTAGAGGCCAAAATCTACAGGTAGGAACTTTGCAAAAAACACCTCTGTTTTCTGTGAAAAAATGTGATGTGTCCACATTGTGTTTTGGGCCATTTCCTTTCATGGATGCTAGGCCTACCCACACAAGTGAGGTACCATTTTTATCGGTAGACTTGGGGGAACGCTGGGTGGAAGGAAATTTGTGGTCCTCTCAGATTCCAGAACTTTTGTCACCGAAACGTGAGAAAAATTTGTTTTTTTAGCCAAATTGCGAGGTTTGAAAAGGATTCTGGGTAACAGAACCTGGTCAGAGCCCCACAAGTGACCCCATCTTGGATTCCCCAAGGTCTGTAGTTTTCAGAAATGCACAGGTTTGGTAGGTTTCCCTAGGTGTCCGCTGAGCTAGAGGCCAAAATCTACTGGTAGGCACTTTGCAAAAAACACCTCTGTTTTCTGTCAAAAAATGGGATGTGTCCACGTTGTGTTTTGGGGCATTTCCTGCAGCAGGCGCTAGGCCTACCCACACAAGTGTGGTACCATTTTTATCCGGAGACTTGGGGGAACGCTGGGTGGAAGGAAATTTGTGGCTCCTCTCAGATTCCAGAACTTTCTGTCACCAACATGTAAGGAAAAAACATTTTTTAGCCAAATTTTGAGGTTTGCAAAGGATTCTGGGTAACAGAACCTGGTCAGAGCCCCACAAGTCACCCCATCTTGGATTCCCCTAGGTCTCTAGTTTTCAAAAATGCACAGGTTTGGTAGGTTTCCCTAGTTGCCGGCTGAGTTAGAGGCCAAAATCCACAGATAGGCACTTTGCAAAAAACACCTCTGTTTTCAGTCCAAAAATGGGATGTGTCCACGTTGTGTTTTGGGGCATTTCCTTTCGTGGGCGCTAGGCCTACCCACACAAGTGAGGTACCATTTTTATCGTGAGACTTGGCGGAACGCTGGGTGGAAGGAAATTTGTGGCTCCTCTCAGATTCTAGAACTTTCTGTCACCGAAATGTGAGGAAAATGTGTTTTATTTAGCCAAATTTTGAGGTTTGCAAAGGATTCTGGGTAACAGAACCTGGTCAGAGCCCCACAAGTCACCCCATCTTGGATTCCCCTAGGTCTCTAGTTTTAATAAATGCACAGGTTTGGTAGGTTTACCTAGGTGCTGGCTGAGCTAGGGGCCAAAATCTACAGGTAGGCACTTTGCAAAAAACACCTCTGTTTTCTGTCAAAAAATGGGATGTGTCCACGTTTTGTTTTGGGCCATTTCCTTTCGTGGGCGCTAGGCCTACCCACACAAGTGTGGTACCATTTTTATCCGGAGACTTGGGGGAACGCTGGGTGGAACGAAATTTGTGGCTCCTCTCAGATTCCAGAATTTTCTGTCACCAACATGTAAGGAAAACATATTTTTTAGCCAAATTTTGCGGTTTGCAAAGGATTCTGGGTAACAGAACCTTGTCAGAGCCCCACAAGTCACCCCATCTTGGATTCCCCTAGGTCTCTAGTTTTAAAAAATGCACAGGTTTGGTAGGTTTCCCTAGGTGCCAGCTGAGCTAGAGGCCAAAATCTACAGGTAGGAACTTTGCAAAAAACACCTCTGTTTTCTGTGAAAAAATGTGATGTGTCCACATTGTGTTTTGGGCCATTTCCTTTCATGGATGCTAGGCCTACCCACACAAGTGAGGTACCATTTTTATCGGTAGACTTGGGGGAACGCTGGGTGGAAGGAAATTTGTGGTCCTCTCAGATTCCAGAACTTTTGTCACCGAAACGTGAGAAAAATTTGTTTTTTTAGCCAAATTGCGAGGTTTGAAAAGGATTCTGGGTAACAGAACCTGGTCAGAGCCCCACAAGTGACCCCATCTTGGATTCCCCAAGGTCTGTAGTTTTCAGAAATGCACAGGTTTGGTAGGTTTCCCTAGGTGTCCGCTGAGCTAGAGGCCAAAATCTACTGGTAGGCACTTTGCAAAAAACACCTCTGTTTTCTGTCAAAAAATGGGATGTGTCCACGTTGTGTTTTGGGGCATTTCCTGCAGCAGGCGCTAGGCCTACCCACACAAGTGAGTTATGATTTTTATCGGGAGACTTGGGGGAATGCGGGTGGAAGGAAATTTGTGGCTCCTCTCAGATTCCAGAACTTTCTGTCACCGAAATGTGAGGAAAATGTGTTTTTTTAGCCCAATTTTGAGGTTTGCAAAGGATTCTGGGTAACGGAACCTGGTCAGAGACCCAGAAGTCACCCCATATTTGATTCCCCTAGGTCTCTAGTTTTCATAAATGCACAGGTATGTTAGGTTTCCCTAGGTGCCGGCTGAGCTAGAGACTAAAATCTACAGATAGGCACTTTGCAAAAAACACCTCTGTTTTCTGTCAAAAAATAGGATGTGTCCATGTTGTGTTTTGGGCATTTCCTGTTGCGGGCGCCAGGCCTACCCACACAAGTGAGGTGTAATTTTTATCGGGAGACTTGGGGAAACATAGAAAAGCAAAACAAGTGTTATTGCCTCTTGTCTTTCTCTAAATTTTTTCCTTCCAAATATAAGAGAGTGTGTAAAAAAGACGTCCATTTGAGAAATGCCCTGTAATTCACATGCTAGTATGGGCACCCAGGAATTCAGAGATGGGCAAATAACCACTGCTCCTCAACACCTTATCTTGTGCCCATTTTGGAAATACAAAGGTTTTCTTGATAGCTATTTTTTACTCTTTATATTTCAGCAAATGAATTGCTGTATACCCGGTATAGAATGAAAACCCACTGCAGGGTGCAGGTCATTTATTGTCTCTGGGTACCTAGAGTTCTTGATGAACTTACAAGCCCTATATAGCCCCGCAACCAGACGAATCCAGCAGACATAACGGTATATTACTTTAAAAAATTTGACATTGCAGGAAAAAGTTACAGAGTAAAACGTAGAGAAAAATTGCAGTTTTCTTCACCTCAATTTCAATATTTTTTTTTCCAGTTGTTATTTTCTGTAGGAAACTCTTGTAGGATCTACACAAATTACCCCTTGATGAATTTCGAATTTTGTCTACTTTTCGGAAATGTTTCGGTTTCTGGGATCCAGCATTGGTTTCTCGCCCATTTCTGTCACTGACTGGAAGGAGGCTGAAAGCACAAAAAATCGTAAAAATGGGGTATGTCCCAGAAAAATGCCAAAATTGTGTTGAAAAATTGGGTTTTCTGATTCAAGTCTGCCTGTTCCTGAAAGCTGGGAAGCTGGTGATTTTAGCACTGCAAACCCTTTGTTGATGCCATTTTCAGGGGAAAAAACACAAGCCTTCTTCTGCAGCCCCTTTTTCCCATTTGTTTAAAAAAAACGAAATTTTCACTGTATTTTGGCTAATTTCTTGGCCTCCTTCTGGGGAACCCACAAAGTCTGGGTACCTCTAGAATCCTTAGGATGTTGGAAAAAAAGGACACAAATTTGGCATGGGTAGCTTATGTGAACAAAAAGTTATGACGGCCTAAGGCGCGAACTGGCCCAAATAGCCAAAAAAAGGCTTGGCACAGGAGGGGGAAAAGGCCTGGCAGCGAAGGGGTTAAATAAACGAACAAATGCCAACGCCTAAACACACCCATTTAAATTTACATTTAGAGGGTACATGGATATGGAGTTAAGAATTGTAAATATCTATATTTATCTTTATATACTTATCGTCTACGATATTATAGTAGCACAATATTTTTTTAAAACTTGTGAATGTGTTTGGAGTGACATATCCTTGCCAAAGCTTTAAATATGTTGAAGCAGACATATAAAAAGCAACCACGATTGGAAATTAGAGTAGGGTTTTCCAAAGAAAAGTCATGTGGACGGTTACACTAATTTCAGTCAGAAGTATGGAAGTCAAATTAATTTCTTATGCATAAAACTGTAAAATAAAATGCCAATTTTTCTCAATTCTTTTCTGAACTTGATTCCGTTTTTTCTGTTTTCCAGTGTCTGTTTTCCCTAATAACCCATGTCCTTTGCATTTTGCCTATTGTTTGTTGCTTCACCCCCACACCCTTCAGCCCCACAGACACACTGATTGCTTTCGAGTTTTTTTCAGTGCCAAATGTACTTATACTGTCTCTTTGAAACACATTAGTCAGCCGTTTGCTTTCTCTATAATGGACATTGATCACATTCGTGTTTTTATTGTAAACAATTTCAAACTTTAATGCCAAAGTCAAGCGCAGTAGATCATTGTGATCTCTGATATTTCGAATATTGAAAAGAACTAGTTCATAGGAAGCAGGAGGAGTCCACATGAAAGTTAATCTTTCTTCGTGAAAATTGGAGTTTCCGTGTGCAAGCCAAACAGTACAGCGCGCAAAAAACGCGAATTCTTCAGTAGCTGAGATTACTCACTAAAGAGGGCAGTGCTTTCAGATGACATGTTAATATCCACACTACCCCAGGATTGCTGGACATTATTTATGTTTGACTTAGTGGTCATGGAAATGTCATTATTTTATTGGTTTGGTTGAATAATACTGTTTGCAGGGACGATTTTAAGAGGTGCTCATTAGCCATGTCCACCACTTGTAACTAGGAGATGTGAAGATTTTGATGCCCTTAAGCCTCTTCAGAGAGAGTGGTGCATGACAGATTTGTATCTAAGGTTGTAAATGTGCATTACGGGCCAGTGTGCCAGTTGAGATGTGTGCGGTGCCCCAAATTGTATGTACTGCAAGACTTGTGGTCACAGCACATTAGCACAGAAAATGTTTTACACATTCTACTATCAGATATGATTTTACAAACCTATTGTGTATGGACCTTGGCTGTATGCCTCATATATGGTGTTGCAAGAAGATCCAAAAATATATCTTTCATAAACATTAGCAGGGAGTAAAATGATGATTCCTCTATACACTCCAGGTAACCAAATGCCATGCCATCTTATTTGAAGCAGGCACTAACCTTAAGTTTCTGACCTCAAATGGAGTGGTGCACTCCTGTACTCTTCATCACATCATTCATTAACTGCATACAATAGAACTTCATTGAACAACAGAAAAAATAGGGAAAGGGGAATGGAATAAAATAGAAAAACGTTTGAAATAACCACCCTCATCTCTCACTCTACTGGGCACTGAGGTGCAGAGAGCGTAGTGGATATCTTAAGGATAAAAAAAAAATACCTTAATAATCTGTCATTAGAGTGTGCATATAACCTTCACAGTAAAAATGATATATCTTAAAAGGTTCTCTATGTACTCAACTCTCTGTGTTCTGGTACTGAGTTGAAATTCCTTGAACTGAAGCATAACAAGAATTAAGTCATCAGGAATATGTTGACCAGCCTTCCTTCTGTTGCCATATAACTTAAAGGGCATCACTGAAGGGACTGACATAAGGTCACTAGGCATTCTGAATCAGAAGTGGAGCTTTTTGTTGATGGAAACAACTAGCATAGCTCCTAGGGTGACAACCTTCTCAAGACTGCTTACAAGCCCCACCTGGCGCCCCTAAAACTTTACAACCCTGACTCCCCTTTCTCTTTGATCCCTTGATGTTTTTCTACCTGGACCCTCGCTTGCATCTATCCTGGACCATTTGCAACAATATATTTTGGCTTGGCCCTTCTCTGGACATCTGTCATGTCTGCCACAAAATTACAGTAAAGTCTCTGTGGAGTTCACATTAGTCTTCTGGTTAAGGACTGGAGAGGCTGATTAATACCTTCACCTACTCCCACTTGATTGGTATTCCAAAGTATCTATGTACTGGCATACACTTCAGCATTTATAGTTTAACTCCCCAATTCTCAGACTACGCCAGTGAGTAGAGCATTGGCCAGAGCAATGCTGAGTGTGAGAACAAGATGCAATCAATGAGGAAAACAACACAGGAAGCTTGAGATGAAGGGGGCTCCGAGAGGAAAAAGGGATTGGAGTGGAGGGTCAAATTGAGTCTGCATCAGGCACAAGGGCACTGTGTCAAAAAGTCACATTTAGGCACCATTTTGTTGTACTTTAAAATCTTTACTATCTTGATGTGTACAACACAACAGAAAATAGCATGCAAACAGAAAGTATGCACAGGTAGCAGGTGGGGTAATTGTAGTGAGTGGAGTGACTTGGAGTGGCTAGGAGTGGAAAGTGAACATGCTATAATCAATTCAAATACTATCAGTACTACAATCAGAGTAACAGTAATGCTGTGGAGCAGTAAAAACCAGTGGAGTCCAGTAAAGCCATTCAAACTACCAATAGAACAACAAAACTGTCCAGCAATCACACAGCTACTACAACATACAAAGAAATATATTATGGAGTGTCAAATAGTGCTATATGGTGTTTACAAGCACAAACTTTGTCACATCAAGCATGTTAAGAATAGGAGCCTGACAGCACTTAATAGTGCTTGACAACAAGCAGTAGCTTCACACAAATAGATTAGCCTTAACCCCAGAAATCAGGATTAACCAGCAAGCCTAGTTGATGAGAAAAGCGTTCAATATCACCATACAATACTGAAACAAAACATATTTCACAAAA
Organism: Pleurodeles waltl; assembly: GCF_031143425.1. NCBI lineage: Eukaryota > Metazoa > Chordata > Amphibia > Caudata > Salamandridae > Pleurodeles > Pleurodeles waltl. The sequence goes on along the minus strand of NC_090437.1, from coordinate 1,035,420,863 downwards.
AGAAAAATAAATTGTGAAAAACAAATCCAACATTGACAGCAGGAATTGAAACAGTGGAAAACTTAACCCCTCAACATCACAAGACCATCGGTGGAAAAGAAGTACAAGAGGTGCGAAAGAAAGGGGCGGACAATGTTGATGGTCGTAATGGGCTCTGACCTACTAGCCTGGGGGAAAGGAAAAATAAAAGATAAAACACAGAGCAACTGGGAAGAAATGTCTGCTTGCTGTTTGATTGTAAAGTGGACCAAATTCGTTTATTTTTGTTTTCTTGGGGGGTGGGAGGGATTTAAAAGGGGCTGGCTGTGCATGTGCTGAGACTGGTGAGGTGTTCTTCACTCTCAAGGCACACGCCATTGGGAAGAGTGAATGTGAACACAGTTTTGATGTTAGAGGAAAGAGCAAATTATTTCTAGATGGAAATGATCCTGTGGTTTCGGGAGCGTATTTTATTTGTGGACAGTATGCTTATTTTAAATTGTCCAAGGGACGGCATGGTACATGCTACTCTGGCATAGTCTTCTCAAAGATTTATCAGACAGATAATTTTAATGATCCTGTGTGGGATACCAAACCTATTACTAAAAGATGTGTTAGTGCTGGTGAGATTGTAGGAGACATCTTTGGTGCATTGATTTCATGTGGAGGTGTAATTGTGAATGATTTGAAGATTAGAAAGTTGTCTATATTAGTGGATAAATTAGCCACTACTACAGCAAAATCTTTATTGGTAGTCTTCACAGAGATGGTAGCAATAAGATATATGGTTTTGCAGAATAGACTTGTGTTAGACCTTCTGCTGCAAAAGAGGGTGGAGTCTATCGGATGCTAAAAGTTCAGCAATGTTGTACTTGCATTCCAGACAAATGTAAGGACTTGGATCTGTATATTCTGAACATTTCTGGGTTCACAAAGGTTTTAAGGAGCTGGAAGTTAGTGCATGGGAAGCAATTGGAGGTGGATTTGCTGCTGTAGGCAGATTGTTAGAAAACTTAGGAGATGGAGCTGTAGGGTCTGTTTTGAAGCCATTGCTGATTGTTGCAGTATGTGCAATCATTCTGATTGTGGCATTCAAAATTTATCAGAGGATGAAGGTTGAAAAAGCAATGAAGAAAAAGAGAACAGATTTTGAGGTGGGAGATAATCAGTGTAAATATTATGATGATATGAAGGTTCTGGAAAATCTAGCTGGAAACTGATGGAAACAACAAGGTTTTAGTCTCGTTTGGGAAATTAGTAAGATTGTGATGACTTCATCCGTCATCAGAGGGGGAATTGAGAATGCATAACTTTGGCTGTGCCGTTATGTGCTGCAGGAGTGACATAAACTGTAACTAACACTATATTAAATGTTTCTGCAATGTACCGATATTCAGTGGTGCATCAAAATCATATTATTCAAGTTGTATTCACAAGTAGAAACGTAGAAACGTATACGCATGTTTGATAATGCAATACATTGACTGAAATACAGCACATGTATGTGTTTATTTTCAATGTATTTGCGTTGTGGTACTACAGTTAGAAGTTGTGCAATCACGTTTATGCACTATTTATTATGCTTGTGAGGAGAAATGCATGCAGAAATATGTATTTCAAATGTATAATCAATTAGTTGTCAAATTGACTCAAGTGAAGGCCTGATATGTTTTTCTATGACTAACCGTCAACATGAAGTTGTGATTGTGTTGTATTTTTCGTTGTTCGCAGGTGTGCCTGCATGAGTCTACAGTTAATGAATGGCATGTTGTGTTTTTGAGATATAGGTGTTTGGGAGGGTATGTTGGCAAGGACAAGGATCGCTAATGAAAAGATGGCAAAATAACTCCCTTGTGTGCCCCAGGTCTGGTAGATACCCAAGGTCTTCCTTATGTTTGGTTTGTGAGATGGAAGTATAATAGGAGTTGCAAATTCCAACTGCACACAGAAGATGGACAACTACTGGTGATGATGATGTGAATTCTCAAAGGTTCTACAAGGTCTAAAGTAGTGTTCATTTAGGTTGGTGAGTTAGACCTTTTTCACCCTTTGACTAGAGTGAGTTCCCTTGAGACTTACAGCAATGAAGTTTTATCTATTCCTAATTTAGTTAAGTGGTATAATGCTATGGACATCACTCTTGCAGAGCTTCTACTGAGGATTCTACTATGCTGGTTGTTAGAAATGGGGTCTTTGGTTGGCAGTCAGTTTACCCCCTGTACAATCAAGGACCCTCACTCCAGTCAGGGTAAGTCACACACAATTCAAATTATCCTGTGCCCACCCTCTGGTAGATTTGCACTGAGAAGTCAGGCTTTACTTAGAAGGCAATGTGTAAAGTATTTTTGCAATAAATCATGCAATAACACAGTAGAACACCACCAAAATACACCACACAGTGCTTAGAAAAATATATAATATTTATCTGATAATATGCAGGTCAAAGCGATTAAAATGCAATAAGTATATCTTGAGATATCACTGTAAATATGATATAAAGTGTCTTTAGTCTCTTAAAAGCAATAAATGTCTCTTGCAAGCACAAAGTACCTGGTTTGCGTTAAAAATCTCCACAAAGAACCGCAGAGGAGGAGATGTGTGGAAAACAGGGAGGTGTGCGTTGATTTCTCAGGCTGCACATGGCGATGCGTCGTTTATTTTCCACGCAGGGACGGCTGTGTATCGGTTTCCGGCACTCAGTCGTGGATCCTCTTCACATTGCGGGGTTTTCGGACGCCCTGGGGATGATGCATGGATTTCTGGCATTGACAGGATGAAGTCACAGGGGCTGTATCGATCCGGTGGGCGTTGCGTGGAAGTTTCTACTGCACAGCAGGCGATGCGTCGAATCCTCTCTGGAAGTCAGGCTGCGTCATTTCTGCTTGGCTATGCGTCGATCGAGTGGGCTGTGCGTCGAATTTCCAGTCGCTACACTGGTGCCGCGTCGATCTTCTTGTTGCAAAGTCAGACTGCGTCGTTCCGGTTCGGCATGCAGTGAATTTTTCACCGCGATGCAGGCTGTGCGTCATTTCTGGCAGGCTGTGCATTGATTTTTACCACACAAGGAGTCCTTCTTGCAGATATGAAGTCTCTTTTGGTCCTGAGACTTCAGGGAACAGGAGGCAAGCTCTATCCAAGCCCTTGGAGAGCACTTCTCACCATAGCCAGAGAGCAGCAAGGCAGCAGGGCAACTGTAAGGCAGCAGTTCTTCACAGAAAGCAGTCAGGTTTGTCCTTTGGGCAGCCAGGCAGTACTTCTTGGCAGGATGCAGGTTCTGGTTCAGGTTCTCTTCTCCAGGAAGTGTCTGAGTTGGTAGGGGCAGAGGCCCTGTTTAAATACCCAAATGTGCTTTTGAAGCGGGGGAGTCTTCAAAGAGTGGCTTAGAAGTGCACAAAGTCCCCTTTCAGTTCAATCTTGTCTGTCAGGGTCCCAGTAGAGGGGGTGGCAGTCCTTTTTGTGAGGGCAAGCTACTGTCCTTTGACATGTAAGTGTCAGGCCCTCCTCCCTCCCAGCCCAGGAAGACCCATTCAATATGCAGATTTATGCAAGTGAGGCTGAGCATCCTGTGTTTGGGGTTTGTCTGAGTGAATTCCCAAGGGAGCTGTCAACTGAACCCAGCCAGATGTGGATTGTAAGGCACAGAAGGATTTAAGTGCAGAGAAATGCCCACTTTCTAAAAGTGGCATTTCTAAAATAATAATATTAAATCCAACTTCACCAGTCAACAGGATTTTGTATCACCATTCTGGCCATACTAAATATGACCTTCCTACTCCTTTCAAATCAGCAGCTACCACTCAAACAGTATATGAGGGTTGCCCCAATGTTAGCCTCACAGCAGTGTAAAAACGAACTGAGGAGTTTTTCACTATCAGGACATGTAAACTACACAGGTACATTTACTGCCTTTTGCCTACACAGTACCCTGCCCTATGGGTTACCTAGGGCATACCTTAGGGGTGACTTATATGTAGAAAAAGGGGATTTTCAGGCTTGGCATGTACTATTAAATGCCAAGTCGAATTGGCAGTGAAACTGCACACACAGGCTTTGCAATGGTTGAGGAGCTACTTAAGTGGGTGGCACAATCAGTGCCGCAGGCCCAATAGTATAATTTAATCCACAGGCCCTGGGCACTTTTAGTGCACTTTACTGGGGACTTATAAGTAAATTAATTAGTCCAGTTGGGTATGATAAAATGTTATCATGTTTAAAAAGAGAGAGCATATACACTTTAGCACTGGTTTATAGAGGTAAAGTGTGCAGAGTCTTAGAACCAGCAAAAACAGTATCCAAAAAGTGGAGGGAGGCAGGCAAAAAGTTAGGGGTGACCTCCCTCAGGCTGTCAGGTCTAACACTCATGATTTTTGATTATTACCCTTTTTCTGCATTTTCAGAGAAATACTTAGGGTTTTCCCATAGCTTAGATAGGATACTTTTGATTAGTTTTGAATGATTAGACATGAGGATCTTGACTTGAATTCTGACCATCAGATGTTATGCCTCATTCGCTGTATTGCTGCAATAGGGATCCTTGAATGTTGAATGCCTATATGATTTATTCTGATTCAATGCTTTACTTCACCCTTGGTAATTCTGTACTTATATAACAAGTTTCTTAGATTGATTTATATGTTTGGCCTTAAATTTGTAATAAACCTTTGAACTTGAACTTCAGCCTCTGAGATTTAATGTGTTTGAAGTGGTTACACTGTCAATTGATTTGAAAGTGTTGAACTTAACTCTTCTTATCCCTCAGACCGCCTAAAAAGATAAGTCAGAACAAGAGTAACGAGAAAATGGCCCCGAAGTGCCCTCATCATACAACTGTTTTGTGCTTATTACTCAATACCATTAGCAAGAACTGAAAATGCCGTACACCACAAACTAGACTTTATTAAAAAAAAAATAATGGCAAAAAGTTATTAATCCTTAATCCATTAAAATACAAGATGGTGACATGGGGCCCAAAGTTGAAAAGGACACTCTGTAGACTGGCTACACTGTGCAACCAAATTATCAAATATTGCATGATGTTCAATTCTGGAGAAGAGCCAATATGCATCCAAAGGCATAGTTAAATTTGTAAGATGACATGGCAATATGGATCCAAACTACTTAGAAATAACAGTGCAAGTCCTATGCCCAACTCCCTATGGCCCACCTATAGGGCAAAAGTCATCCTTAAAACCATAGGAACATGGTCCACTAACACATAATTAATCACAGTGGCTCCTTTTGCTATCATTCAGTTCAATTTCACTTAATCAGTCAAACTTGATTGCACACAATCAATGCCACAAAACAAGGAAACTCCATATGCAGGCCAAAGTATTCAATGAACACTTTACATTAGACAACATTAAATGTTCCTGTCACAATAAAAACATTAGTGCAATGTGTCCCAGTGAACATGAATACCACCATCTAAAGTGCCACAGCACAAATAACTGATGTAGCAACGCATTTATTGTGTGTTTCTTTAACCTCATGTATTACAACACTCATCGAATGTTCCATGATATCAGTGGTTGGATATCCAACCACAGTGTACATGAAGCGTCTGGTTATTTTGCTGAAGAGCTTGCTCTTTTACCCCATGCTTGCACTCTTTGAGTGCCTTTACTCACAGTGGGTAACATTTACCGTCACAGTGAGCATTGCAGGAGACGTCATCATGTGTTCACCCTTTCTTAACTTTATCCACTTTCGCTACTTGTCCAATATGTCCCAGCACCACGGTGAGAGTCAAAATGTCATCAACAATGCAAAACAAACAAGCAGAATTTTGTCATTGGCCAAATAGCTATACATATGTTTATTGTTTGTTTAAAGAAACACTAAATAAATTGTTGTTAGATCACAGTCACTTGTCTTGTGGTACTTTGGATTTTGGTTTTCACGTTCACTGGGACACACTGACTGATGCTTTTATTACGACAAGAACATTTAATGTTGTCTAACAGATAGTGTTCATGATATACTTTGATCTGGATTTAGAGTTCCCTTGTTTTGTGAAATTGATTTTGTGCTGTCAAATTTGACTGACTATTTGAAATAGAACTGAATGATTCGAATGAAAACCACTGTGATCAACTTAGTATAAAGACACTCCATGTGCAGCTAACCAACCCCTGTTTTGCAGTGACGATACTTGGGCCCTCCTGGGCTTTGACTCCGGCAGTGGTCTCCTGACCAGTGACGATACTTGGGCCCTCCTGGGCTTTGACTCCAGTGGTGGTCTCCTGACCAGTGACGATACTTGGGCCCTCCTGGGCTATGACTCCGGCGGTGGCGGTGGTCTCCTGACCAGTGACGATACTTGGGCCCTCCTGGGCTATGACTCCGGCAGTGGTCTCCTGACCAGTGACGATACTTGGGCCCTCCTGGGCAATGACTCCGGCGGTGGTCTCTTGACCAGTGACGATACTTGGGCCCTCCTGGGCAATGACTCCGGCGGTGGCGGTGGTCTCCTGACCAGTGACGATACTTGGGCCCTCCTGGGCAATGACTCCGGTGGTGGTCTCCTGACCAGTGACAATACTTGGGCCCTCCTGGGCAATGACTCAGGCGGTGGTCTCCCGACCTGTGACGATACTTGGGCCCTCCTGGGCTATGACTCCAGCGGTGGTCTCCTGACCAGTGACGACGGTGCTGGCGGTGGCGTCCCAGCTGCCGGGAATGATGCCGCCCTTCTCCGCCGTGATACTCACAACAGGCTGGGCAGACTTCCTCTGGCCCTTCCCCACCTTTGGTGGAGTCACAGCTGACTCTCCAATCCCCTTGGGACACATGTGAGTTGTTTTCCCACCAGGAGTCTTCACACGGTCCCGTCGTCCACTCTCCAATTTCAGAGCCTTTACAGGGGGTGGGCTGCCAGTGCCTTGGCTCCAGGTCACACTGGCTGCCCTGGTGGCGGGTGCACTTCACATACCTTGTACAGGCACCACTGGTATTGGAGGCTTTTTGGCTGAGGCGCTACGACGTGACTGATGAATTGGAGGGGGTGTGGGGGCAAAAAGGTCAACTTTACAGAGGGACAGTTTCTGACGAACACTGGGATGGGTAGCTGGAGGGGGTCTGGGAGTGGAGGAAGAGGAAGTGGTTGTAGGAGGTGTCACTTTAGGTGTTTTGGGTGCAGGTGCAGGTACTGGAGGCTGTCGTGAGGTAGATGGATGTTGGGTGTGTGGGTGCCCGAGTTTGTGTACTTTGGGAGGGGGCGTCACAGACACACTGGAAGAGGACACAGGGAACGTGTAAATGGTAGTGGGGGTGGTGAGTTCAGGTGAGCGGGATGTGGTGCTGGGTGTTCTGGTGCGAGTCCTAGTGCCTGTAGATGTACTGCATGCAGGTGAGAGTGTAGACGAGACTGGGAGGGAGGAGGGAGACGACGAGGAGGGGGACACAGTGGAGGCAGTGGATGTTGGTGTGTCTGCATGTGTGTGTTGCTTGTGTGAGTGCCTGTGGGATGTGTGGTGCCTATGCTTGCTTGAGCTACTTGTGTGTGCTGACTTGTGTGCATGCTGGTCTGTAGGTGTGCTTGGGATGGGCTGCGGTACAGGGGATTGGGTCTGGGTGGAGGAGGTTGGAGGGGGGAGGCTAGAGACAGGGACAATGGCTGCCATCAGTGCTGAGGCCAGAGATTGCAGGGTTCGCTGAAGGACAGCCTGGTCAGAATGAATGCCCTTCAGGAATGCATTACTGTGTTGCAACTCTCGTTCTACACCCTGGATGGCATTCACAATGGTAGACTGCCCAACAGTGAGTGACCTGAGGAGGTCAATGGCCTCCTAACTGAGGGCAGCAGGGGTGACTGGGGCAGGGCCTGAGGTGCATGGCGCAAAGGTGATGCCCACCCTCCTGGGTGAGCGGGCACGGGGCGAACGCTGAGGGGCTGCTGGGAGGGCGGTGCTGGTAGGGGAGGTGGCGGCTGTACCTGTAGAAGTGGGGCGCACAGATGGTGCCGCCACCACAAGGGAGCCCCCATCGGCGGACGAGTCCGTGTCGCTGGTTGGTGATCCGGTGGCCGACCTGAAGCTCCCCTCGCCCTCCGTCCCACTGGTGCATTCTGAGTCCGTGGTGTGGCCCTCCAGGGCCATGTGGGATGCAGCTCCCCCGTGCTCCGGTGCCACTATACCTCCGCCTGATGATGCTGATGTACAAAAGAACAGGGAGAGCAGAAAAAGGGGGGGGACAGAAGAAATACAGGTTAAGTGCATGGCATACCGCTACCATTGGCGGACAAGACAGAGACAGCAGCCCCCTGCATTACGCCGTGCTTCTGCCCTCTGCATATGCAATTTCTGGGATATGGCCTACATGGCAATAGTGGACATCTGCACACATGGATGCCACAGGGGCAACTATACCTCGACTTGGTACTATACCGAGGCGTGGTAGAGTGCCACATGGGCTGCATTACAGAGGGGCCTAGTCTTCGTGTTTCTGGCTGGCCTAAGTACACCCACAGGCCTCCTCCCCCACCCAGACCGCTCTACTGCGCGCAAAGTCCGCAGAATGAGGTTGTACTCACCCCCTTGTGTCTGCTGTGATGCCCTCAAGCACCCATCCAACTCCGGGTAGGCCCCCGCCAGGATCCGGAACATCAGGGGGGTCATGGTGCGACGGGCACCCCTCCCACGTTGGGAGGCCATCCCCAGCTGAGCCTCCGCCGTCTTCTTGCTGCAGTGGCGAATGTCCTCCCATCTTTTCCGGCAGTGGGTGCCCCGTCTCTGGTGGGCCCCCAGACTCCGGACCTTCTTGGCGATGGCACGCCAAATGTCCCTCTTCTGGTGGGCGCTGACCTATATGACATGCACAAGGGAAGAGGAACAGTCATTACCAACAGCACCATTGATGTGAGTGGCCCCCTCCCTACTCTGGCCATGTGGCCCATTCATTCACATGCATTAATGTTCTATGAACTCTGCCACCTTCCCTCTTCCAACCAGCCCTCTCCACCCAGGCCTAGCCCATACAACGTGCTCCCTGTGTACTAACCTGTTGGTCTGGAGGACCGTAGATTAGTGTGTACTGGGGGAGGACCCCGTCTACCAGTTTCTCCAACTCCTGAGCAGTGAAGGCAGGTGCCCTTTCCCCAGACGCAGCAGCCATCGTCGCTTCCAGACCGAGGTCACAGCAGCACTTGCAGTGTAGGTCCTCTCCTGTCAAAGGTCAGGTATCTAGTGACTGAACAGATAGAAAATGGCGGTGAAGTCCACGGCGGTGACGTCCGCGGCGGTGCGCATCATCACCGCCGGCGCACCTGTTCATTGGCTCCTGGGACCAATAGGGTCCAATGTTAACCAATGCAGCATTGCGCCGCGGTCTACGACCGCCTACCGCCACGGTGTGCAACGCCAGCGCTGTTACACCACAATCCCATTGTCCCAGTTTAGAGGTCAGGCAGCCACCATTTCAGGGGCCCACATGGCTTCAATTACCTCTGCGTCACACATAGCTAGGCCTACCCTCAACACACATACAGGAAGGGTTTTGTGATTGGTGTAGTCTTGTGTGAAACTGTGGGTACATACCTGGAGGAAAAATTACTGATTCGTCGCTTTTGTCCATCGTAGGCACCGTCAGCTGGGACATGTGAGAAGATGGCGGAATCCTCCTGTGTACCGACCGATGGTGGACCTGTTGACAATGGAAGAGCGACATGTCATCGTCACCTACCGGTTTGACCGTGCCACAATCCAGGAACTATTTACCCAGTTGGAGCCAGACCTGATGTCACCAATCCGCCATCCCACTGGAATCCCCCCTGACGTGCAGGTGCTGTCAGTGCTCGATTTCCTTGCAAGTGGGTCATTCCAGACAACAGTGGCCATGGCATCAGGGATGTCCCAGCCTATGTTTTCCAACGTTTTGTCCAGAGTGTTGTCTGCCCTGCTGAAACACGTAGGGAGATACATCATTTTCCCTGAGGGCGAAGATTTGCCTACAGTTAAAGGTGACTTCTATGCCCTTGGACATAACCCCAACATCATAGGTGCCATTGATGGGACCCATGTAGCTCTGGTCCCCCCCCCACAGGAGTGAACAGGTGTACAGAAACAGGAAGAGTTATCATTCCATGAATGTTCAGATGGTCTGTTTGGCAGACCAGTACATCTCCCAGGTAAATGCTATGTTCCCTGGCTCAGTGCATGACGCCTACATACTACGGAATAGCATCATCCCTGATATGATGGGTCAACTACAGAGGCACCGTGTATGGCTATTGGGGGACTCTGGTTACCCCAACCTGTCATGGCTATTGACCCCAGTGAGGAATCCCAGGACCAGGGCAGAGGAACGGTACAATGAGGCCCATGGGCGGACTAGGAGGGTGATCGAACGGACCTTCGGCCTCCTGAAGGCCAGGTTCAGGTGCCTCCATATGACAGGTGGTTCCCTATTCTACTCACCGAAGAAGGTGTGCGAGATCATCATCGCCTGCTCAATGCTTCATAATTTGGCTTTGCAAAGCCAGGTGCCTTTTCTGCAGGAGGATGGTCCAGATGACGGTGTTGTGGCAGCTGTGGAGCCTGTGGACAGTGATGAGGAGGAAGCTGAGGAAGAAGACAACGACAACAGGGAGTCAGTCATACAGCAATATTTCCAGTGACACACAGGTGAGAACATTTTAATTTTTACCATTACATTAACTTTCACACGTCTACCTCTATCCTGTCTGTCGATTTCAACCAGTATTTGGTTACTGAGTTGTACCTTTCCATTACGGTTTCACAGGTGTGGTTACCAACGTGTGTCATCTGCTTGCATCCTTCAAGGACTTGTGATGTGTGACATAGGTATGTTGGCTTTACAATGGGAAATGCATTATGACTCTGTCATTGATAATACATATTTACAATATCACAGACTGACTCCAGATTGTTTTGTGTTTCAAGGGTGTTTATTGAAGTGCTGAGAAATGGGAGGGGGTTGTAAAATGAGGATGGGTGATGGAGGAGGAATGTCCATGGCAGATTCCAGTCTATTAGTCTCACAGGTGCACTGCCCATATGGGCGTAGGAAGTGGAGCTGGGGCAGTTCAAGTATGGACAGGGTAACAAAGTGGATCAGTGGGAGGACAATCAGGGTGGTCTCATTTCCTGGCGGGGGTCTTGCCATCTTGCTCTGTCCTGTTCCTGGCTCTCAGGGACCGCTTGCGTGGTGGTTGTCCGTCTGCAGGGGGTGGGGTGCTGGTGTGGTGGTCCTGTGGTGGGGCGTCCTGTCCACTAGCGCCGGCGGAGGTGCTGGGCAGTTCATCGTCCTGGCTAGTGTCAGGGGCCCCTTGGAGTGCCACGGTGTCCCTCAGGGTCTGCTGTATGTCCTTCAGCACCCCTACGATGGTGCCCAGGGCAGAGCTGATGGTCCTGAGCTCCTCCCTGAACCCCAAATACTGTTCCTCCTGCAGGCGCTGGATCTCCTGAAACTTGGCCAGGAACGTCGCCATCGTCACCTGGGAGTGGTGGTATGCTCCCATGATGGAGGATAGGGCCTCGTGGAGAGTGGGTTCCCTTGGCCTGTCCGCCCCCTGTCGCACAGCAGCCCTCCCAGTTCCCCTGTGTTCCTGTGCCTCCATCCCCTGGACTGTGTGCCCACTACCACTGCCCCCAGGTCCCTGTTGTTGTTGGGGTGGTGGGTTATCCTGGGTTCCCTGTAGTGATGGACACACCGCTGATTGACCTGTCCTGGGTACAGAGGTATGGGCCCGCTGGGTGGGTGCTGTGCTGGTGCTACCAGAGGGTGGAAGGTCAGTGTTGGGCTGTGCCTGTGCAAGGGGAACCGACTGTCCCGAGGCCCACGATGATCCAGGCTGGTCATCAGGATCCAGTGGGGCAGAGCTGCTATCGTCACTGTGGGCCTCTTCTGGGGGTGGAGTGGTGTTGTCTGGACCCTCTGGTGTGGTGACGGTCCTTCGGGTTCCTGCAGGGGCATAAGAGCATGATTAATGCATTTGTGTGTGTGATGGTGTGCAATGGGTGGGTTTCTGTCTACCCCAGTGCAGGCATTCCTGTGTGGGGGCTTGTGTGATGATGGTTAGGGGGTTGTTCTGGCTATGTGCAGTGGGCATGCTTTAGTGCTGGGTGTCCATGCTTAGTTGTGTCATGCAGGGCTTGGTGTTGGGATGTGTGGTTTGTGTTATTAGTACATTAGTGAGGATTTTGGGTGATAGGGGAGGTGATGAGGGTGGGGGTGTGTGATGGCATGCAGGTAGGGTGGGGGATATGATAGTTAAGATTTGACTTACCAGTGTCCCATCCTCCACCGACTCCTGCGAGGCTCTCTGGATGCATGATGGTCAAGACTTGCTCCTCCCATGTTGTTAGTTGTGGGGGAGGAGGTGGGGGTCCACCGCCAATCTGCTTAACCGCTTTGTTGTGCCTGGAGACCGTTGAATGCACCTTCCCCCGTAGGTCATTCCACCTCTTCCTGATGTCCTCCCTATTTCTTGGGAGCTGTCCCACATCGTTGACCATGTCCACGATTCTTCGCCATAGCTCCATCTTCCTGGCTATGGAGGTGTGCTGTACCTGTGAGCCAAATAGCTGTGGCTCTACCCGGATGATCCCTCCACCATGACCCTGAGCTCCTCCTCGGAGAAGCGGGGATGTCTTTGGCGTGCCATGGGGTGGTGTGTGTGATGTGTGGGGTGGTGTGAGTGTTGATGTGTGTGGTGATGTGTAGTGGTGTGTGATGTTTTGTGCGTGGATGTGGTGTGGGTGATGGTGTTGTCTGCCTCTGTATGGTGGTGTTGTCTTGGCTGTGCTGTCTCTCTGGCCTTCGTCCGTGAATTTTTGTTGTAGGGGTTTGTGGGTGATGTGGGTGTGTGTTTTATATTGAGTTGGGTGTGTGGGAGTGTTGTTTGTATGTGTATCAGGTGTGTGTATTTTGAATTGTCCAATGTGGCGGTGTTTTGGAGATGTGTGTGTATTTTGAGCGCGGCGGTGTGTACCGCCAATGGAATACCGCGGTTGAAAGACCGCTGCGTGGATTCGTGGGTCGTAATAGCATGGGCGTGTTTCTGTTGGCGTGGAGGTCGAGGTTTTGTTTTCGCCACTTTCACTCTGACCTTTGGTGTGGCGGAGTTGTGTGGGTGTCTGTATTTCGGCGGATTTCGAGATGTGTGTCATAATAGCTGTGGCGGACTACCGCCGCGGCGGCGGTGTATTGGCGGGCTTCTGCACGGCGGTAAGCGCCTTTTACCGCCAGGGTCGTAATAACCCCCAATAAGTGTAAGAGTATATGTACACATATACAGTTATGCATGTGTTAATTGACCTTTGTGAATAGGCCCCTTTGGGTACACTTACTAAAATGTAAAAAAAATGAGAAAATACTTTCTTGCAGATTACTAGCCCCCAAATTCTCATCCTTCTAAAACAATTTCCAATATGAGAGCATTTTGTTTAGTTCTATAGTAGTGGTCTTACTTTCACTTGACATATCTTAGTCCATGAGTTGGTAGTCATCTACAAATACATGAATGTGATTTTACGTGGTGCCATGCCTTTTTTAACTTATGCTACCCCGTGGCAGTTAGTACTCTCTGCATAACAAATATTTACGCTTGCTGTCTCGGTGGCAAGCTATTCCTTTCTCTTGGTTTGTCTGACATAAGCACCTTGATGAATAAATGCAGGCATGGCGAGATGTTTGTTTATCGCGATTTCCTCGAGCGCGTTTGATGGTATCAAACGACCTGTCGCTCCCATAAATCTTCCTTTGGCTGAGAGGAAGTATCTTTGTGTATATTATCTCTGACTGCCTTTTCGATTCTTGCAAGGAGTGGCTTAAATCTGTGTGTGTTATCTTAAAAACATTGATTTTTTCGGTAAGTTTTTGATAAAGTGCTCAAATATGAATTTTAAGTGCAGGCTCCGAATCCGCCCGTAGAGGTATGAGTATTGGCCCTCCTTCAGCTACAACGAGTAGTTTTATAGTAGTACGTCTCAAATGCATGTGCGGCTTTAGGGCGAGAAAGTCTTTATTAATCCTTGAAAATAATGTTCTCATGTAGACTCATAATATATGTTCTTTATGCAAAATAGTTGCTTTTCACAGATATACAAACAATTACGCACACATTTGGTAGTGCAGCGTATTCTCCACACGAACATAAAGGATAAAAGAAAACAGCCCTTATGTTGCCCATTCGGTGAGTGTGTAATTTCAGAGACAGTGTTGGAAATTGAGAGGCATACAGTATTTACAAGAACTGACGCAGTTGCACTCACGCAAAACTTACACTCCCCAACAACATTTATCCATGCCATGGACGCATCGTATTGACATCGCACCATGGCGTAAGGTCCGTTGGTACCTCATACAAATCATGCATGCGTGGAAGGGATGTCGTAGGGAAAACTGATGCATGTGCTGCAAAAGTGACACATGGCTGATTTGCAGCATATAAAGTAAGGCAATTCAGCCTGGTGTCACTTTTGTATGTGGAATGCATCAGAAATCTTTCAAAAACTGTTTTTACCATACATAGAAAAGAAAAAGATAGAACAGGCAGCAGCATGCAGGGCAACAACCCATGTCCATGTCCAGGGAGAGCCCCAGGGGAAGAGGAAGTTGAAGAGTAATTTTGGTGAGGAGAAGAATCAAATACTCATAACAGAGGTGGCAAAGCATGAACATCAACTTTTTGTCTCCTCAAAATGGCTATTAGGGAAAAGAGAGAACATATGGAAGTCCATAGTGGATAAAATCAACAGTGTAGGGCAAGTCAAAAGGGAAGTGACAGACTCCAGGAAGTGCTGGCACGACTACAAGCTCAAGACCAAGGAGAAACTGTCAAGGAACTTGAAGGCAGCCATGAGGCCCAGAGGAGGAGGACCTGAGGTCCAGGCTGAACTGACATCCTTAGAGGAGCAGATGGCATAAGTCGTCCCAGCCGAGTTGGTGGCAGAAGTGAAAGGACATGACAGTGAAGCCTATGAAGATCAACAAGACACACAGAGTAAGTGGCAAAAAGGGACAATATCACAACATATGTTAGGCTCAGCAGGGCAGAATGCTATGTTTCTGTGCTGCACAGTGCTAGGTGGAAGGGAAAGTGATGGAAATATTCACATGTCCAGTCACACATCATAGAAATGTAATGTGTGTTCAGTCTGTGTGTGATGTGCTGCTCCAATCCCGTCCAGTTTCACTGTTGGATTTTGGGATTTGTTGGGCAATGTATAACATCAGTGTCCAGGACTACAAGTCGCACAATACCAAGCAAAAGATATGGGCTGGAACACCTCAACATGGCATGGCACTGGAACACTGACCACCCTGACTTGGATAATGCATGCTCCCTTGCAGCAGGAGGCTTGTACGTTTCTCCTGAGGCCTTGCTGCCAAATCTGGAATGCAAAGCAATGGAATGTAATGGGGTTGTCAGAGGATCAATTACTTACCTGAGAGGATGTGCAGAGCCACGCCCAGAGGGCAATAGAGGCACAGGGATAGGGCAGAAATGTACTGTATTTAAAAAATATGGTGCATTCCTTTTCCTTCCATCTGCACTGGTGTCCTTATGGCTGCTTAGCGTCAACACAGGCACACTGCACCATTTTGCAAGGGTACCTGCATTATATGCAGGACCACCTTTGAGCAGGAAGGCACATCTGACTGACAGTTACTGACAGTAGTGACAGTGCCAAGAGACTGTCCGAGAAAGAACACAAATGGGTGTTCAGACTGAAGCCCCATATCATTGGACTTAATGATGAAATTTGGTGGACTGAATTTACATGATATCCGGTAAGGACACAGTTTACACACACTCACCACTAGCCTAGGGCGACACCTATTGAGATATCTGCCCACATCTTTGATATTCTGTGCTTCAGCTCAACTCTCTGATGACCATTGATTGTGGGGATCCACTTCCCAGTCTTACGTCTCCATCTACCTTTGATCTAGGTCAGCTTTACTTTGCTCGAGAAGTAGGGGAGGATGTAGTTCTGTTCCTTCCCTTCCCTTGTGTTTATAGACACATGGGATGCCCCTGCCACACTCAAAGATTGCTGCCACTATCCAAGAGTCTATCGTCAGACTCTGTCCCACACTCTAAGATGGCCACCATTATCCCACACTGGGTTGTCGAATTCTCCTTCTGTTGATGTGATGCCTACCCTCCCAGTGAAATGCACCGCCCTTCCGTGCTTTCTCCATTTCGGGGAGCACGGAGGCGGGGTATGTGTACCGGAGGGCGGTGTTCCAGCGAGTAAGTATTTATTTTCCTCCCATTTTGGCCATTGCTAGCTATTCTTCACTGTGGGACTAGCATGGAAAAATTGACAAGGACTGGCTTATTTGATGCTGAGTTTGACCCCACAACGGGAGCTGTCATGTATGGTGTGCGCCTTCTTCGCATCGCATATACTCTCTGGGACTGCCAGTTTTAGACAAGATTTCAGGTTGGATGCAAGATCGGCATTTGTGTATGAGAGTCTTTGTGTGATAAATCACTAATTGTAAAATATTGTGACATTGAACTGGCCGACTTGATGTCAAGTTTGATCACTATGCATAACACATTAACACATTTGAGAATTTAACTACAACTGACTAATTAGATGCGAAGTCCGATCCCTTGGCGGGAGCTTAATACCTGGTGCGCGCCTTCAAGACACAGCATTTGCTCGCTAGGAGTGCCATTTTAAGACACTATTTCTAGTGGGGTGCGGGATTGGCTATAGTGTAAAAGAGCTTACGTGTAACACATTGCTTCTTGTGATACAATTGTGTAATTGACCTGAATTGGCTTATTTGACGCCATGTTTGATCCTTACGTGCAACACATTGCTTATGGTGAAATAGGTGTGAAACTGATTAAAACCGACTTACTTGAGGCCAAGTTGGACCCCTTTATGGGAACTGTCATACCTGATGCAGTTCTACACTACACAACCCTTTTTCTCAATGACTACCTATTTTAGACACTGGTCTTGGAGGGGTGCATGATCAGCAATTGTATATAAGAACTTATGTGGTACACATTATGTGCTACAGCTTTGTGATTTAGTGCCCCGTGAGAACACTGCAGAAATTCAGCACTACCCCTAGAGACCACAGGTCTACGTACTTGAGTTGACCCTTAGCTGCTTTATTGACTAGAATTAAGCTACCCATATACATCAAGGACACTGGACATTACCTCTACTGAGGCTGTATGTAGGGATACCCTGGAGGTACAGACACTCAAGCATTTTCTTCCCAGCTTCCACAGTAGCTCCTTTCCGTGTAGAGGTCTACCATTTATGGTTGTTCCTTTTTTTTGTAAACAGCCTGCAACATGTTGGTGAATAGTAACAATGTTTTTAATCTCTCTTCCTTTTAACCATTTGACCAGATTAATATATTTGTTGAACAACACAAGCCCGGTGTTATCCCCAAAAGGCCCATCCTTCTGATTCGAGGAGGGTAAGAGTCGTCCTATCTGTCATAGGACATCTATTTAGTGATACGTGGTTGCCAGCACTTTTCACGCTCCTTTGAGCACCAAATTTGTTTGAGGTGGTTCCCTTGTGATGATTGACACCATTTGACACTTGACAAATTGTACTACTTGTTGTCAATATATCATATGAGTAACAAATTATTTTTACTCCATTGCCAGGTTTGTGCTTAGATTGCCATATCAACAATTATTCATATGGTATGTGTCTACATGACGGTAAGGATTAGGTTGTTTTCCCATAGGTCTTGATGAATCGTGAAAAGATCCTTAAGACTACCAGAGAGAGAAACATTTTGACCAGTTTTTGACAGGCAGAGAACGAACTACCAATGCTTGACCTCTTATGTCAGTCCCCAGATTAGTGGTAGATGACCCATATCTAGAGTCACTTGAAGGGAAATTGGGTCATTGTACCTAGTTTCTCCCACCTTCTTTGTTTCTAACCTTGACAGGAGTTCCATCTTCACAATATAGGTAGGTCCTCTGGATCCCCCTAATCAACTTTAACAGCTTTTCCACCAATCCCACATTCCTTTACACACCACAGGCAATAATTTCAAAAAGATCCCTTGCAAAGAGCCCCCTTGAGGGATATGTCAGACATTGTAGAGCCAGCCTGATGAGGAGCATAGCCCGATGATGAAGCATATTTCTTGAAGAGATCAGCCAACTTCTCCTCTAATTTGTAGTGAGGGTCCGCATTTCCTGTGGAGCAATGCGTTATTTTTTGTTTTGCTTATCCATTTGTGGACTGTCAATGTAGCTCCCTTCTCTAGCCACAATTTGGATCTCCTCCTCACTGGAACCCTTCACTCCTCCTCCTGTCATATGGATGTATCACCCATGGGCTCTCTCTAGACATTCATTAGCTCTCAAACAATGTTGGAGTTGTTGCTGCAATACCTGCTACTCCGATCCTTCACATTTACACACATGTAAATAAAAGCACTATCTTTAACCTGCATACCTGCTTTGTGTTGTGTGTCCGTTCAAAGCAAGAGTTGCACTTGCAGTGCACAATCAAGTTTGAAGTTTCCTTAAGTGACTCCATTGAAAACCTGACAGGATCTTCTCCATAGGTGTTTCACCTAGTTACACATGTATACAAATACTGCCTTAAAATTCTACAGCATGTGCTTAACACAACTTAAGCATATACGTCAACTCCTATGCAATTAATCATTAAGCAGTCATGAAAGTAGTAAATATTGGTTATTATTATTAATATAAAACTCGTAAAATCTAAAACTAACTACATTACACAACACTAACGTATCCTATCTAAACTATGACTAAACTGACCTATGCTAACTAACCTACCCTAAGTTAACTTATATCAATCTTAGCTTACCTAATCTTAACTTATACTACTCTATACATATACCACAACAGACATGTTAACCCACCCCCTTAATACACAAATTCACACAATACCATCATGAACTACACCTATACACAAACAACTTAAACATCAAAACCTACACAAATATATATTTTTGGTATTTTGAATTGTTTGTTTATAAACATATCCTAAACATCAACCACCCCTCCACTTAATAACCTACCCACTCATACCCCAACTTAATAACAAAGCACTAATAAATTATTAAGATTACTAATACTAAACTAACCTATCCCTATGCTACAACCTATCCTAAACTATGCTAAAATACTAATCTATAGAAACAAAATATAAAAAATAGAGAAAGGGCAAAATGTCCAAGGGAGGGCTAAATCTGTGTGCCAATCCTATCCACTAACGGGTGCAATGTCTGCACCATCGCATTAAAGTGGCTACTTCTAATTCAATGCAAGCAACTCTCAGTTTAAGGTCTGAAACATCTTTAAGGGCCTGTTTATCGAATTTCCATGGCTGTCCTGGGCTTGTGGTCTCTGGCTGTGGTGCTTCTGCCAGCTGAGCTGTAGAGGTGCCCGGAACCGTGACTGATCTGCCACCATGGAACACATTGACATTGTGGCTGGTGCTTGCCTTGTCTGGCACTTGTTGGCCCTGAGGTCCAGACTTCTAGGTCTCAGCCACCTTCCCTTTAATGTATATCCGTCCCATGTGCTGGTAGACCCACGCAACGTGCTTGGTGTTGTGGTAGCTCTCCAACCTTCTGGCATAGGCTTTTTCCTGTTCAGGCACCATGTGGTCTGTTGGAGAGGAAGGTAATATTCATCAGACAAAGCTGAACCTGTACATGTTGGCATCAATAATAGGCTTAAGTTACTAAAAACATCACATGTGGAATGTCCAGCCAACAGAAAACATTTATTGATGCAAGGGGTAGGGTGATGTGAAAAAAGCAGGTAAAAGCAATTGGGCTGACACTAATTAGACTACACAGCACTAACACACACCACATTCCCTCAATTCCGGTCTACCAGTCGGTTATGTCTGGGGGCATGGTAGGAATCTGAAGAGCGTTAAACTTGACAAAGTAAGTGGTGTTGAAAGAGTGAGCAACTGAAAGGAGTTAGCTTACTCAGATGTGGTTAGGAGGCATAGGCCTAACCTAGAAGCCATATTAACTTTATATGCCTTTGTAAATACTGGTACTAGCAGGGTCAATGATGTACCCAGAATGAGTTCAGTTGTTTATGAGTACTACCAGTAATAGAGAACTCGTGCTTGCCTGGAGATAACACAGTTGTCTTCTTTAGTGTGTGGCAATAGGAGACGCCCACCCCACACAGACTATGAGGCAAGGAACCCATCTGGCTTAGGTAAAAAAGAATGTTCAAGTATGGACCACTTGATTTGCTTGTGGCTTGGACATATTATCTATGTGACTTTTATTTTTTATGTTTCCTATACCTAGGGTACCTACTTTAAACTATTAAGGGAAGGTAAGCTTTTTTAATTATACTCACTAATGGAAGTAGAGGAATCCTATTAGCCACGAAAAATGCCTAAGATCTAGCATAGGCTTTGTAGAAGGGCAGAAACATGTTGCCACTTTAGGGGGACACAGAGGCCATGATACCCCTTACTGTCCCAAATTAATACTTTTTATTAGTTTTTTTTTTTAATCAATACCGGGATGCCACCAAATAAAGGAACCCTTGTGGTTTATTGTAAGGTATTTTTAGTTAATTAACTGGATCCCAGAGAAATAGCCAGACAAGTAATCAATAGGAATTCCCTTGAAGTATTCCCCCTTGAGGTTTAGTCCACCCTGGTAGTATTATCTTACCAGGGTGGAATGAGGTGGCCAATGATGAACCATGTCACATTACGTGAGGGGGGCGATCTCATCCATGTCTTGGAATTGCCTTGAGATTAACTAGGTAGGTTCCAGAGGTGGATAGTGCTTCTTGGAAATGAGTACTAAAGATGCAAGACATAGTAACATATGATTTAATTGCCACGTCATGATGTGTTTGTGATAGTTTACCTGAGGCAGACATGGGGTTTGTCAGTCATCCATGTACTATCTGCACAGAGGTAGGAATCCTCACATGCTGTGTGGACCTGCCAGGAAAAAGGGTTTATTTAGAAGTCCTGTGGTGCAGGGCAGTGCAGCAAGTCACCTTGCTCTGTGTTGCCTTACGCCATATCTACAAAGCCATGAAAAGCCACATTAAGTGGTTTTGCGTGGTCTTGTACATATGGGCCTGCACTATGCACCATCAGTGCATCACAAAACCTAATGCACTGGGGGTGCACAGGGTTTGTAAATAAGCCCCAAAATATCCAACATTGACATGTGGGACAACTACAGTAGCAATGTGCATCAGGCAGGCAGGCTGAAGTTGAACTGTCCAAAGCCATGTTCATGTAGAGTTTCTCTCCTACAGCCTGAACATGATCATTGCATTTTCCAAACTGCTCCTCTATAACCCCATCTCACTGATTTGCAGTACTCTCACGGATGCTCAGGTACCCAAGATGCTGGATGACAGTAGCCATATATCATGATAAACGCGGGCTAAGTGGAGAACCCAAGTAAATGATTCCTATGGACAATTTACTTACACACACTCAGCAACACACAAGGTCATGTCATTTAGCCACTGATGCTACTCTACTAAATGAAATATTTTGAATTTCACAAGTACATATGCAGCATCTATCCTAGGAAGGAATCTTGTTTCCTGATGTCTAGCCTGCTCCCATGATCAAGTTTTTTGGATTGCAAATGTTTGGCTAAATGCCTATCTACTGGTACATGTATGGATCCAAAAACAGTTTGCTATTTCAATGTCATAAATGTCTGAACATGCCTTCAATTATTCACACTGTACCAATTGTGATAGTGATGATAAACCTAGTCTGCATGTATGGGCACAGCTGGATATGAACACACAATAGGAAGACTATTTCACTGTGTATAGTTTCCCATAAACATGTAATGTTGACTATTGGTGATGTTGTCTAGGATATGTGTTACACAACAACCATACCTGTGTCCTGATTAATTTTGGACTTGGCCAAACATACTGTGGTGGTCATTATGAACATGGCAGGAAAGACTGCACCACCGTCGGTGGCGGTAACTAACCCCAACAGGCTGGTGGTCTGGAATACCAAATAATGAAGTACATGAAAATCAGGCAGCATAAATACCACTCACTGCCAGCAGAGGAGTGCTGACATCTACGGGAGAGGCCACCCACAGGCAGAGGGAAAGGCCCCACCCGCTTAACAAATATTGAAGCACAGGTCTGCCGTCAGTTCCGGGGCGGGAACCACCGCCACGCAAAGCCTGGTGGAAACGATCCAAATAAAAGGAAACACTCACCGTAGGCACACACAACACGCCGAAGCAGACATTAAGAGACAGTTGGAAATCATGCCAGTGCTGCTCCTTGCCATATACCTCCACGACCGTGACCACCGACGAAGACAACGACCGTAAGTACTGCAACCTACTAAACAAGGGAAGAAAGGGCAAAGTTACACACCCACCCATCCCACCCACCCTGCAACGCACTCCCAACCTCTCACACCATCACAAGCCATTCACACCAGAACAAGAGGTACTTACCCGACACAAGGCCAATACAACCTGCCCAAAGTAGACACATGTGCACACCACACCCCAACAATGGATCGATGAACCACGTCTCCAGAGTGTCCGAACAGCAACACTGGACACACAAACTTTAATAAATTGTGCAAATTCAATGTTCAAATAAGGCCTTTGGCCAGTCCAACATAAAAAGGCTGAAGGGGCCAAATGGGCTTACGTTTGGGAGGTGGAGGGTGTTTGGGTTTAGCCTTGTAAGGTGGGGGAGCGGGCTTGGACCGGGGGATGGCAGATGGACCAGGCTTAGCACGGGGATTCTTGCTCACTGGGGAAGGGGCACAAGAATGGCAAGGGCGGACAGGGGCGGACTTAGATGTGGAAGGAGTGGACAGGGCAAGGAGGTGGGCATGTTTAGGGACGAGACGGGGTGGGCCAGTGGGTTTGAAAAGGTCAACACGGGACAGGATTTTTTTTTTAGGAGCAATTGGTATGGACATTGAGGAAGGTGTGGGAGTGGAGGTAGACAGAGTGCATGTAACTGGTGTAGGTGTGCTGGTCGTGGATGCTGGTGCCTGTACAGTATGCAGTGTGGTGGATGTGTGTTGGGTGGGTGTCTGGGTATGTTTGAGTGTCTTGGGAGGAGGGTGGTGGACACAGTGGGACAAGACAGGCTGCCAGTGTACATGAACGTTGCCTGGGTGTCTGCAGGTCTGGTGAGTGTGATACATGTGTCAGTCAATGTTGCTGTGGTGAGTGGAGGTGTGGCCTCTTGGGTGCATGACTGGATGTCTGATGTAGTGGTGACTGCAAGAATGGGGTCAGCAACAGTGAATGATGGTGCAGTGCTTGTGGGTGAGCATGTAGAGGTGACAGACAGGGAGGCAGGAGAGCTGGACACACTGGGGGAAGTGGATGTTGTTGTGTGTGCCTTTGTATGTTGGCTGTGTGTATGCCAGTGGTGGGAAGTGTGTTTCTCTGTGTGCTTCTTGTGTGTTGAGGTGTGTGCATTGCTGTCTAAACGTGTGCTTGGGATGGGTGAAGGGAGTGGGGTACTGGAAGGGGCAGAGGTGGTTGGGGGGGGATGGAAAGGTCAGGGACAGTGGCTGCCATCAAAGAGGCGGCCAGAGCCTGAAAAGATCAATGTAGGCCTGACATGGCACTATGAATGCCTTCCAGGTATGCATTGCACTGCTGCATCATGTATGCTAGCCCCTGGATTGCATTCATAATGTTTGTCTACCCTACAGAGAGGGTTCTCAGGAGGTCAGTAGCCTCCTCCGTGAGGGCAGCAGGGCTGACTGAGGCAGGGGATGCGGTGTCTGGGGCGAAAGAGACACCCACCATTCTGGGTGAGCGGGCACAGGCAACTGGCTGTGGCGTAACTGGAAGGGCTGTGCTGGTATGGGGGTGGCAGAAGTAGACACAGAATGGGTGGGCCCACTGGGGTCCGCCATCACCAGGGAGCTGCCATCGGAGAAGGCATCAGAGTCACTACCACCAGTGGTAGCCCTCCAACCCACTGGTCCCCTTGGCATCAGTAGACTCTGCCTCCTTGGAACCGTGGGCCGCTGCATCCCCACTCACTGGTGCCACTGCTCCCTCACCAGATAATGCTGATGTACACAGACAACACAAGAGTACAGGGGTGGAGAGACAAAACATGAGAGATATATGTAAATGCCTGAATGGTTGTACATATGTGGTTCACTTATACTCCCACCCAGCTTATACACCATAAAGCAGCAACTAGCTATAGTAATGCCTATGCCCCTGACTAGTGGCCACAACCTTAGCATACAACTCTTCTCCCACATGGTGCAATGACCTGATGAACTGCAGACCTGTCCCTAAGCATCTCTATGCACATGGGGCCTTGATTGCTGTAAGACACCTGTCAGAGTACCTGGCACTAGACAGCATACATCCGCCAGCACCCTCAGACATCCATCAAAGAGTCATGATATGGTGTTGGTACTAACCCCCTGGTGGCTGCTGTGCAGCCTTCAAGCGCCCATCTAAGTCTGGATATGCCACCACCAGAATGTGGCACATTAGGGGGGTCAGGGCCCGATGGGCACCCCTTCCTCATTCGGAGGACTTCCCTAGCTGGGCCTCGCAGGTCTTCCTTGCCCAGTGCTGCAGGTCCTCCCACCGCTTCCTGCAGTGGGTGCTCCACTGGTGGTAGACCCCCAAGGTCTGCACCTCCCTGGCAATAGCCTGCCAGAGTGCCCTCTTCTGATGGGTGCTGACCTGTAGGGGACACACAGATTAGAAACACAGAGTTCAGAAATTGGCTTTGTGATACTGCTGACTATACGTCCCCTACGGGATGGACACTTCACAAGATTATTTCACCACCTCACTCACGGTACTCGCCACACATTCTATGCCTTTGCAGGTACCAACTGACCACACATGCATACAGTCATCTGCCACCATCACACACATCCATGCACGTCAACCGCCTACTCACCTGCGCTTCTGGTCGCTCATATAACTTGGCATACAGGGGTAGGACCCCATCCACCAGCTTCTTCAGCTCCTCCATGGTGAAGGCCGGGCCCTTTCCCCAGTGACCCATGCCATTTTAGTAACCAAACTCAGGACACAGCAGCACACTCAGTGGAGTACTTCCATGCTTGGGAACCGGGAGCTAAGTGAACCTGGGGTGACGACATGGCCTATGCTCCGCGCTGGTGTGCACCGTTACCACCAGCAGCGATCATGATAGGCCCAGATACCCCATTGACAACCATCTTAACCAAAGAATGGGTGCACGGCGGTGAACACCGCCTTACGCCATTACAACAACTGCCAGTGGAATGAGGTCACTTCCGCTGCTACATATCTGGATGGCAGGGGGTTGCCATTTTGCTAGCACTACGCAGATATTTAATTGTCATGGGCCCCATGCAGGCTCTATGGACCCCATTCCTCAGTCTAATGCACACATGACTCTTTCCTCCCCATAACAGTGTGGATGTTACATCTCATACATGTCACTACAGTTGTACATCATACATAGCTTGTGTGTAACCTACATTTTGTACAGCAGTTATTTATACACAGCACGTTGTGCATATGTATCTGTATCCCTCACATGTATTCTCCACTTCCTCTAGGTACAGACCTATGTGGCGAGGGAGGGACCCATCTGTGTACAGACCTCTTGTTCATCTGGAGACCATGGTGGAACGTCACATCATTATCAATTACAGACTCAATCATCCTAAAATCCATGAGCTATGTGCATTACTGGATCCAGTACCGAGACATGCAAAACAAAATCAGCATGTCATCCCTACTGAAGTGCAAGGGCTCTCTGTAATCCATTTTCTGGCCATGGGCTAATTTCAGGTGACAGTGGGCATGGATGCAGGGTTCTCACAGCCAATGTTTAGCATCATCCTGTCCAAATTCCTGGATGCTTTTGTAGTATACCAGCAGACATATGTGAGGTTTTCCCAAAGGGCTGATCTCCCTGCCATCAAGACTGAATTTTATGCCTTTGCAAACATACCCCACGTGATAGGTGCCATAGATGGCACCCATATAGCTCTCATCCCCCTAACAGTAGATGAACAGGTGTACAGGAACAGGAAAAACATCCACTCAATGAACATACAATTGGTGTGTACTGCAGACCAGTACATACCACATGTGAATGCCATGCTTCCGGGATCCGTCCAGGATTAATTTGTCCTGAAGAACAGCAGTGTACCACACATGATGGATCAACTACAAGGGGACAGAGGATGGCTCATAGGTGATTGTGTATGACACTGGTTCTGTACATTGCTGTCAGCCAGGCTGTCTGCAAGTAATGTCAGTCTGTTACAGTCCTGTTTCAAAACACTTTTGCAGGTGATTCTGGCTATCCCAACATGCCTTGGCTCCTGACACCTGCGACAAATCCTAGGACAGATGCAGAGAGGAATTACAATGAGGCCCATGGATGTCCTAGGAAGGTGATAGAGCACACTATAGGTCTCCTGAAGGCTAGATTATGTTGCCTCCATCTCTATGAGGGTTCCCTGTGCTATGGCCCTGAGAAGGTGTGTAGAATAGTGGTGATCTGCTGCATGCTTCACAACGTGGCTGTGACGAATGCTATCCCCCTAATGGAGGAGGAGGGTGCTGTATATTCAGACGTGCATCATGTGAGAGGGGATGGGAGTGATGGTGAGGATAAAGGGAGGGAAGATGTCCACTCTAGGTACCAGCTGATCTAACCATACTTCCATTGACTACGAGGTACTGTTCACTGATGATGCTGTCTGCAATGCCTAAAAACTGTCTGACGTGTTCACTATTGGGTTGTGGTGTCTGTAGTTATTGACAGTGTTACTGAATATAGAGGTGGCATGTGCCATTGAGACAAACATGGTGTACATTTTTGTTTACTGCACACAATGTTGTGCGTGGGGTGCCATTCCTGCAATAAAGGTCTGATTATGGAATTGACTTGAAAATGCATTTGCATTTACAATTGATCCAACAATATGATGATTTGGTGTACATGTATTTTATTTGGTGTCCTTAATGCATTGGTGTGTTTTACAGAGATAGAGAATGGGCTAATAGTGGATGTCCAAACTAGGTACATGGGCTCATCGAATGGTGGCAGTAGGTCCATCTGTCCCTTGCATGTTACTATTGGTGGGTGAGGATGGTGGCACAGTGGCACACTTGGAAGACAGTCCATGTCAGAGTCACTTCTTGGCGGGGGTCTTGGTCTTGGCAGGTGTTCCTGTGCAATATCTGGGTCTGAAGGACTGTTTGAGGGTCTGGTGCTGGGCTACATGGGTAAAGGTGCTGGTCTCCTGTGTGTCCTTTGCCAGTGCCACCAGTCCAGTTGCTGCTGCTGATGTAGATGGCTGGTCAATGTCCTGCTCAGTGGTAGGGGCTTCCTGGTTTGTGGGGGTCTCAGGCTTGGTTAGATGGCGGTGCTGGAGCACCCCTGCTATGGTGGCCATGGTGGCATTTAGTTGTTTACACTGCTCCATGGTCTCTTGATGTCTGCAACCTTTGACTCTGTTCTAGGGTTCCAGATCCTGGCCAATCCTGTCCTGATTATGGTGGTATGCTCCTAGGACCTCAGAGATCACCTCTTGGGCCGCAGCATCCATCCTTTGGCCTCCCCCTAGGCCACTGATACCCTCCCACTAGGCCTAGCCCCCTGTGTTCCCTTCACATGTTTGGCAGTACCACTTGTACTGGGGCCATAGTCATCCTGCCTGTTAGTAGGTGGAGACTCTGGTCTATGTACTTGTGTTCCACCAATCTGTGACCTGGATCTACTGGTGTGGGGTCATTTGGCCAGAGCTGATGTTGGTGGCTGGGTGGTAGGGGTGTCAGTGGTATCCTGGGTGGGGCTGCTGGAGGGTGACAGTCCAGGACTATGTGACTGGCCAGGGTATTCCTCACTGTCCACACTTCCCTCTCCAGTGTCCTGAGTGGGGCCTCTGCCTCCATGTGGGACATGTATGTTACATTTCCTAAATCGGATGAGGATGCACAGCTCTGCCCTGTTTTGTGCAGTTTCCTCCCCTGTTGGGCCATGCAGGGACCTATGGTGGGGCTGCCATTGAATTTTGCATGGGATGTGGAGGTGCCTTGTGGATGGTGCAGTGCCATTGTGATTCCTTGCAGGGATGGGTGGCTGTGCACAAGGGGGAGGGATGTGGGCCTGTTAGTGGGCTTGTGGGCATGCAGGGTGACCGGATGTAATGATTGTGGCCTGGGTGGGGTAGTGGTCCTGGTGGTAGTTAAAGGGGTGGGGTGGTGCATGCATTACAGGTGTGGTGGATATTGGGTAATTGTAGATGACTAACCCGAGTCCATTCTTCCAGTAAGTCCAGTGAGGCCCTCAGGGGGCACGATAGCCAGTACCTTCTCCTCCCAGTCTGTGTAGTCGGGGGTGTAGGTGGGGGTCATCACCAGTCGTCTGTACAGCGATGTTGTGCCTAGATGCCATGGACCTCACCTTCCCGCTCAGGTCATTCCATCTCTTGCGGATGTCGTCCCTCGTGCGTGGATGTTTTCTCACTGCGTTGACCTTGTTCATTATTGTCTGCCATTACTCCATCTTCCTGGCGATGGGTGTGTGCTGGACCTGTGCCCTGAAGATTTGTGGCTCGATCTTCAGTATTTCGTCCACCATTGTTCTTAGCTACCTATCTGTGAAGCGTGGGTGCTTATGGGGTGCCATGGTGTGTGTTGTGGGTGGGGTGTTGTGTGGATATTAGTGAGGTGCTGTTTTGTGTTTGGGTGTGTGACTTGTGTGATGTTGTGTTCAGTGTCTGCATGTTGTGTTGTCAGTCTTAGTTGTCCTATTGGCGAAGCAAAGGATTGTGGGGTGTGTATGTGAGTGTTTTATAAGCCTGTGGATGTTTGTCAGCTGTGTGGGTTTCTTGCTGTTGGGTCCCATTGCTAGTAGTGGCGGTCCACACCGCCAATGGCCGTTCGACATCCACTAACCACTGCAGTGATTTCTGCATCATTATTTGGTGGGGGATTTGTCTGCTTGGTGGCAGCGGGGTGTGGTGTGCAGCCTTTCCGGCGACAAGGGTCCTGGCTGGAGGTAGCAGTATTTTTGGCGGGTTCAGTTTTTGGCGTCATTATATGGCGGGTTTCTGTTCACCGCCAATGGCGGTCTTCTGTTCACCGTCGCCACGGCGTTCATAATAAGGGCCTGTGTCTTGAAAATCTCACCCTTTTGAATGCAACCTTTCTTTCACTTAACTTTGGAAAATATTTGTTACTTTCTGTCCATAATATGGATGAGAGATATTTAAACTTATGACTATCTGTTGGCCTTGGGGCTGGTGATGGTAATTGTGCTATAATCATCCACAGCATAGCTGACCAAGCGTTACCACAGCAGATTCTGAGCCATACATCATGTGGGCCTTAATACATTGGCAAAACATGCACATTGACATTTGTCTCATCTATTGCACATGCAACTATGTCCTACTTCATTTGTGAGTTAACGTGTGAGAAACATTGTTTTCACATGAATGATGGTACCCCTTACACATTTCAATGCAACCAATATCAGGGATCGCACACAATTCTTGCAGAGCACAGAAAACATTTAAGTGACACTCACTGGTGGCCTTGGGATCCCTGAAGGTGTCCACCTCAGTATTGGTGTATGGTGCTGTTTCACCTACAAGACAAAAACATGGTACATTGCTTGGCAAATATTGAACATGTACACTGTGTGCACATGAAGCACAGTGCATTGACCTCACACATGTCTGGTTTTGTCTGCACATTGAACATGTGGCACATGGCAAAGTTGATATGGCTAAATGATGAACATATGAATGCCATGATGCAGTGGAAATGGATAATAGCAGACAAATCACATCTCAGGTGCAAAGAGTCCAGACAATGTACCAAACTATCCTTCATTGCTACATGGTGCAAGGGTGCCTGGCTTTGAAGACTATGTGAAAAGACTAATTTGACAAACCACACTCTGCAAGGTATTAATTCTGCTTCAGCCTTCTCAACTCAATACGTGTTCCTGAACAATGCTACACTCATCAGACAGTAACCATGCTTGTTTGTCTTCTTCACTTAGCTCCTTACATGTTACTAGTGCACTGTAAATAAATATTGACCATTCATGCCCTGTACATGCTAATTAAGGAATTGTAACCAAGTTTCACTATTCAGGTATGTTAAATTGTTTGGGGTGAACCAAACACAATGTCCAACTTGTGGTCTGATGAAAAGTGAGTGTGCTTCCCAGCAACATACATAGTGGGGCCCCCACAGTTTGTAGTGAGTAATGACCTTGTAGGCCAGGTGACAATACTACCTGCACAGTGCCGGATGCGTCCCCTAGCACCTCAGGGTCTCCCCTGCACTATATGGCATGTTTGGGCTATTATTAGGCCATTGTGAACATGCCCCTGTGGCATTTTTTGTGTGTTTTTAACTGAGTCTCTATCATGGCATACTATCCCAAAAACATATCTCACTCTTCCAGTCAAAAAGCAATAACAGATTTTTGAAAAGGACACACAGCTACACGCCTATGGAATATACGTACTTACCAACAGACTCACAAACTTCCATTCCAAGATGAGCTATCAGATCTGCCTCCCAGCTGACCACATCTGCCATTTGTGCTTTGGTTGTTGGACAGTGGGCTGGATTCCAAACACATGGCTCATGTGGAAACAAACCTTCTCCCGCCACTCTTTTCTCTCTCATATAGGATAAGCTTGACTCACCCTATTCCCTGTCGCAATCCCATTGTGGAGATAGTGAACCAATAGCCAAAGCAGCCCCTCAAACTCCTCCTTGGACAGATCTTTTGCTCTCCCCAACATATCCCTAGCTAAACTACCCACCCTTAACTGTAACTAAACTAAAACAAACCCTTCCCTCCATCCCCAAAACTACAACTCCCTAAATAGATATGCACCAACAATACAGTAAACGAAACCATACAAAATCCAAATACACTATACAAACCAAACACCTCCACCAGCCAGCACATACAATAAAATGTGAGTGAAAATGAAAGTAACTTCACAGTTCCTGATTTGCAGCCTGCTAGAGCCATTGCATCATTTCCTGGGTGGATTTGACACGTTTTCTACAAATACATCATTTTTTTAGGCGCATCAGTAGAGAAATAGGCAATGCATTATTTACTCAAAACACATGTCAATGCACAATGTATTGTTATTGAAGCATTGGTGTTGATGCTAAGCTTCCAACCGACGCTCTGGTTGCAATGAATCATGCAAAAGGCCAATGAGTGTGTTTTGATTGTTCCAACTATCCTATTTTGTGTAGTACAGTGTAGTGAATTGTGCAATGCAGGTAAAAACTCCCAGGGATCACTTTTCTTGCTCAAATTTCTTTTGGTGAAATGCTTGAAGAATTGGATATTTTGCATGTGTATGTTACCAACATGCATAAGTGTGACTCATTGTGTTCATGGTGCAGACACTAGGAAGGGAAATATATTTCTGTGAAATACACAGACTTATCGTGAATTGTTGAGACCTTGACATCATTTATATGTATTTCCATTTGTGTTATGTTTGGCTGAATATAAATAGCTACCTAGTAGCTGTTAGATTTAGCATCCTTGGCGTGGTCTCCCCTAACATTTTGCCTCTGTTTCCCAGGTTGTTGATGTGTGCTGGACTTTGTTTTTGCTGTTTTTGTTACTCTGGGCACTTTACCAGTGCTATCCAGTGCTTATGTGCAGGTGCTCCTATGTAAAACGTATGTGTAATTGACTTTCCATGATTGGCATATTTGATTTTCTAGTAAGTCCTAGTACAGTGCACTAGAGGTGCCCAGGGCCTGTAAATAAAATGCTACTAGTGGGCCTGTAGCACTGGTTGTACCACCCACATAAGTAGCCATGTAAACATGGCTCAGACCTGCCACTGCAGTGTCTGTGTGTGCAGTTTTAAACTGCCAATTCAACCTGGCAAGTATACCCACTTGCCCGCCTACACCTTCCCTTTTTATACATGAAAGGCACCCCTAAGGTAGGCCCTAGGTAGCCTCATGGGCAGGGTGCAGTATATGTTAAAGATGGGACATGTAATTATGTGTTTTACATGTACTAATAGTGAAATGTTGCCAAATTCGTTTGTCACTGTTGCAAGGCCAATCTCTCTCATAGGTTAACAGAGGGGCAGCCTTCAAAGTGCAGATTCCCTTTGGGAGCAGATAGACATTTGAAGTTTGGGGTCTCTGAATTCCCAATTTAAAAATACATCTTTTAGTGAAGTTGATTTTTAGATTGTGTGTTTGAAAATGCCACTTTTAAAAGATATACATTTTCTTGCTTAAACCCTTCTGTGACTCTGCTTGTTTGTGGATTCCCTGTTTGGGTCAGTTTGACAGTTGGGCTGCTTGTCCCTCTCTCTAGGCAATGACACTAAGGGAGCTGGGGTGTAGCCGGTATATAATGATGAGCCATCTGTGTTAGGAGGGAGGGAGGAGTGGTCACTCACACCTGAAAGGGCTGTGCCTTCCCTCTCACAATGGTGTGTGTCTGGGGCCTGACCTGGGCAAGGCAGGATCTTGGAAACAACAGAGACTTCTCTTTGAAGTAGGCCTACTTCAAAGGCAGAAAGGAGTATAACAAGAAGACCCTAACCCATTAAAAATTAGATCACTTCTGGAATCAAGAG
This sequence comes from Pleurodeles waltl, assembly GCF_031143425.1. Classification (NCBI taxonomy): domain Eukaryota; kingdom Metazoa; phylum Chordata; class Amphibia; order Caudata; family Salamandridae; genus Pleurodeles; species Pleurodeles waltl. Next base: position 1,035,388,266 of record NC_090437.1, on the reverse strand, counting down.
GAACTTCTGCCAAGGAGAAGCGATGTAGAGATGAGAAGTTCTGCCCCTGCTTGTGCTTTGTGGGGATATCCTGCAGTTGCTGCTTCTGCCTGTGAAAGGGGAAAAAGACTGGACTTTGTTGTACATTCCTGCTTGAGAAGAATCTCCAAGCGCTTGAACTAAGCTTGCCTACTGTTGTCTCAGGGCCATATAAGACTTCCTCTGCCAGCACCTGGACTCTCTGCTGAGGCTCCTGCCCTGCCAAGCGGTGCCCTATTGAGTTCCTGGACCCTTGAAAGGTGTAGTTGGCAGACAAGAACTGAAAATCCACGTACAGACTGCTGTGCGGCTATATTTTCGACACATTCCGTGACGCGGCTGATAAACAATGTGCTGTCGTCTTTGCGGCTCAAAATCATCGCTCCACTAACATCGCGGCTGGAATATCAGCGCAACACAGATGGAGAAACGACTTGCAACACCCGCTAATGAAGGCTGATAACGACGCAAACCCCATGCAGCACGGTTTTGTGATACCGTACAACCGGATTTGGTGCCCGTCTGGATTGACGCATCACTCTCTTGTGGGATAGAAGAAATGACACACACCAACCCGACTGGAAGAGGAACAACGCACCGTCTTGCTTGCGATTGAGAAATCGATGCATCGCAGGCCTTTTTGGATTTATTTTGATACTACCCAGGTACTTTTGTAAAATAACTGCATTCTCACTGTTTTCTAAAGGATTTACGACTCTTTTTCCTTTTTAAATTCATAACTTTACTTGTGTATGTCAGATTTTTATTTTTTTGGTCTCGTTTTGCTTAGATAAATATTACCTATTTTTCTAAACTGGAGTTGTGTCATTTTGTAGTGTTCTCACTGAGCTACTGTGTGTGTTGGTTCAAATACTTTACACATTGCTTCTGAAGTTAAGCCTTCCTGCTCGTGCCATGCTACGAAGGGGGTGAGCGGGGGTTAACCAAGGGTGAGTCTCCTTTGCCCTGGCTAGAGTGAGGGTCGTTGTTTGGACAGGGGGAACCTGACTGCCAACCAAATACCTCATTTCTAAGAGTAGCGTTTTTGATTTCACATATATTGCAGTCTTATGCAAATGTAATACACATTTTTATACATAATTATGCCTAAACTTTCAGATCATACTCTTTGTCTGCATTTCTGACATAAGATGTGTTACGAACAAAATAAACACTCGGGGAATGACATACACTGGCTGCTTCAGCCAGTCGACAGTGTATGTGGCATCCAGCTCATAAATTGACTCTCTTGATATGAAAGGTATGTGGCTAGGCTAATAGGACACCTGTTAGTATGTGTGAGGCATAATTCGCCAGACTAAAATATACAACGACCACCATATAATATTGTGGCACACACACATCTGTTGTCTGGGCCTGGTGTCTGGCACAATATATGTTGCAGATGCACATTACACGTTAGTCTGTATGTTGATCATCACGAGGCCAGCTTGAGTAGACCAAACAAGTGTGATGATTTCCAAGTAGGAATATGTCTACCATATCCATGCCTCACATTGTCCAGCAACAGAGAGCTCTTATGTGAACATAGAATGTGGGTGGGCATTCACACTAGATGATCATATGTGCATTTACTGAAAGAGTAAGCCACTCTAACCTGGAATGCGTCAGTGTATGCTACCTTAGCAAAAGGGATAACGCATATACTCATACCTTGACATCTTTTTTGCTTTTCCATTTTCTTTGTGTCCTGTTTTAAGTAGCACACATGGAGGGAGGTGTAGGAGTCACAGCATTACTGTTTCAGGGTAGGACACACCAACACGGTCACATGCATTCCTGCATGTGACAGTTGCATATTTGCCTAGTGGGTCAGGTGTGTCTCCATTGGGCCCACGTAGCAAATCTAGCACCAGTGCAGGTAAGGACTCAACATTTATACGTGATATGTGAGATACCACACTGATTTTACTAAGTACTTGCAAAAGCTGATGTAGCATAAGAAGACTATCTGGATTGCACTATGTGCACATGCACTTCACATGGGCCCCTGTTCACAGTCACGGGACTATAAGGTCACTATACTGGCCTTCACTAGTGTAAGGCAATAAAAATTATCAGGAGTACTACAAACACACTCAGTCATTGCACACTGTTTACATTTACACTCCATTTGGATTATGATAGAATGTCTGACAGTCAGCACATATACTCATAACATATGCACACTGTTCCACATTGCTACCTTTGTTTGGTGTATGTCTTCCTGAAGCACATGCATTTGGTACATGTTGCTGATATACACACATATTTCTGGCCACATGATGTTGTCCTGGGTTGAGTTTAACAACTAGCCAAATACCTTTGTGATGGTCCAAATTCTATTAGGTGAGATATAAGTGTTTTGATGTTTACATCATGCAAAATGAAATTGCGCACACATATAAAGTGTTCATTCATTTATTTACATTTCAGAACACTCTTTCAAAACAAAAAGTAGGTTTATGGCCATCAAGCTACTTCAAACTTCACTGAAAAAGGTCTGCACAATGATTTTTCTTTCTCGGGTACCCGTAGTGTGTCTGCATTTTCCCCTCTGTCCTCACCTTCATCCTCATCCGGTGCTTCTTGGTTCTCATGGCCCACATCCATGGGATATTTGTCTGCACACATATTTTGTGCAATATACAACATACTAGGATTCTTTTGCGGACCATGGTGGGGAGGGTGTATAGCAATCTCCCCCAGGTCATGTCCAAGCTACAGAAGCAAAACTTCAGTAACCCGGAGATCCGCTCCACAATACCCATGGTCTTGACCACTGTGTTGTTGTAGGTGTGCTCTGCCTCTGTGGATGTGCAAATGGGGTCATGATCTCTGGCTGCGACCATATCCTTGGTCAGCTGAAAAGACAAAGAAAGAAAAGTCACTCAACAATCATGGTGATTGATCAACCCACATTCAAGTACATGTCTGTTAAGTGTACTCATACACATTTCTTCCAGTATTGGACACTATTGGTTGCATTTAAATTAGGACATTTAGGGGGTCATTTTGACCTCAGCGGTCTTTTTCAAAGACCGCCGAGGGACCGCCATGCGGAAGACCGCCAGTGTTGGCGGTTTGCCGCTTGGCCTATTATGACCGTTGGCAGCTCTCCGTCCTTTTACGGACGGAGAGCCGCCAACAGCCATACTGGCGGGAGGCGGAGAAGTGGAGGTTGCTCCACCTCCACCGCCACGCCAACAGAACACCGCCCAGCAAATCACGTCCTGTGATTCGCCGTGGCGGTGTTCTGTTGGCGGTGTGGTGTCGGCGGAGCTTCCCCCATGGCTCCCGTCCCCTCCCGGAGGATCGTCGGACCAGGTAAGTCGATCGTCCGTGAGGGGAGGGGGTGGAGGGGTGTTGTGTGGGTGCATGGGGATGTGCATGTGTGTATGTAGAGGGGGTGTGTGAGTGAGTGTATGGTTTCGGGGGTGTTGTGTGTATTGGAATGAGTGCGTGTATGTCTGTGGGTATGTCTGTATGGATGTGTGCGTGTATGTTTGATTGTGGGTGTGTGTGGATGTAGGCATGTATGTCGGCATGTGTGCGTGTAAGTGTAAGTGTGTAGGTGGTGCCTGCGTGTGTGTCGTGTGGGTATGGGTGATGTGCTGTTGGGGGTTGGGGTGGGGAGGGGGGCCCTGCCACCTTTGGGGGCTGGCAGGGGTGGTGGGGGGGTAGGAGAGGGAGTCGGGTGGTGGTGGGGGTGGGGGTTGGGGAGACCCATATCAATGCCAGGGAAGGAATTCCCTGACGCTGATAGTGCTTACTGCCATGGATTTCATGGCGGTTCAAACTGCTGGAAATCCACGGTGGTAAGCCGGGTCAAACTACCACTGGCGGTATAGTGACGGCTGCCGGGCTGGAGACCCAGGTCTCCAGCCCAGTGGTCGTCTCTGCCCTGGCGGGCGGAACGGAGAACCGGCGGATGACCATGGCGGTAACCGCCATGGTCATAATTCCACCAAGTAAGACCGCCAGCCTGTTGGCAGTCTTACCGCCGGTTCTCCGCCTTCCGCCAGGGTCATAATGACCCCCTTAATTCCATATATCTATTCCTGTACTCTGTCAAAACATGTGCACAGCCTGCTACTTTTGACAATGATGCAATCTGACAATCACATTTGGTCAGTAACTTAGTGTGATAGGTGTTTTGTAGGTTCATTGCCACTATAAGTGTCAGTATGTTGTACACTAATTGTGTTTTTTTGTCATCCATAGGTAAACTGTACCAATACTAAGTTCACATTTACACATACATGTGTCCCTGTAGAACCACTGAGGTTGTTGCTACATTACTTGCCAGTGACAGAGCCTTTGAATTGTTCACCTCCTTTAGAAAGTGAAATATGGTGAGTACTTGTGGTGCATTCTACACAGGTTCCCTGGATAATAAGAATACAATCGGCGACAAGCTCAGGAACATCCCCGAAGACTGGAAACCTGCTGAAGTAAGGCCCCACTTAAAAATACATCTGAAGACCCAACAGGTATGAAGAACTACCCACCCTTCTCTCTGCTCCCCTACTGTTATAAGTATTAAACGTGAAGAGAAATATCTTCTGTTATTGTAAATATGTATATATATATGTATATTAGCATAGCATAGAGATATAGAGTTATTGGTTAAATATGTACATAATTTCATGCTTCAAGTGGTTAAAGTAGTACGTTCCGCTCACCTTAGAATGTTGGGACTTTGGATCAACCGGGAGTTTGCCACAGAATGTTGAGATTGATTTGTGCCAGTGGCTTGTGAGGAGTTGAGTAGTAATCATCTTTTACTTGAGTTATCCGTGTGATTACTACAGGATAACTTAATTTGGCGACGAGGATGGGATTTCCTCTTGAGAATCAACAATTGAAGAACTGCGCAGGGGCAGTGTGACTCCTCATCCCTGTACCTGTTAGTTTTGGCCATTCTTCATCTTGATGCTTGATGAGGCTTCGAGACATCTGTATGTGGTGCGGACGAAGTGCCTTCCGTTGAAATACCCAGACAAGCTGCTGAGTGGGTTTCCAGGTTACCCTCACCGCCACAGAGGTTTTGGAGTAGACGCAATCCTAAGGAAGAGTCACTTGAGAGGCACCATCACGGTGGCACCACTTGGAAGAGTAGTGACGGCAACCTCCAAAGCAGCACGGTTGGAGTAGCGTACACCACTCCGAGGGTGTTGCAGGTGGAAAGTGGAGAAGCGATTAAGGCAAGGAAGCGCGTGCGAGAGAGACACTTCTTTGTCCGAGGCAAGTTAGTTGTGTGTGAGTGAGGCGCTCCTTTGTTCACCGGAAGCTGAGTCCGATCAGGACGGTAAACAACCGCAGGGATACGGCTGAAGCGGAGCTCACTGAGTCTCGTCAGGAAACAACTTCCGATAGCCCCCAGCATTCCTGCGTGGCGCGCTTGAAGGGCGTCATCGGGAGGCTGTTTCCAATCGACTAGCACTTCGGCAGCATTTTTGATATAGCGTAGCTCCCTGGATCACGTCAAGGATTTAGGATTTTGTACTGATCTACTACAACTCCCAGAATGTCTTGTTGACGCGTTTGACGAGCGTCACCGAGAGACTGTTATTATACCGCTAGCATTTCGGCTGCTTTTGACATTTCTTTGTATTGAAGGTGACTTTCTTTTTTTTTCTTTTTTTTTCAAGCGGTGTCCAAAGGAATTCATGCTTCCTCAAGATGGTATAATTTGTGTGTTAAGTAGGTGAAGTACTTCACAGAGAACAGTGTTGTAGCCAATAAATATTTGGTTAGTCAATTATTATTCCTACATTCAAACAAGAAGTAAATTATATGTGGATGTGTTGGATGTTAAATGCTCATAGAATTTGATTATTACAGATTCTGGAAGGATATAATACGCCGTAAGTAGCATTGAGTAATAAGAAAAAAAAAATAACTCTAGGTGGACATGGCTGCAGCTAGCATGTCTCAACCTCCTCCCTTTCTAAATGAAGCAGGGGAACCCAGTCTATATTATGGAAAGACTGGAAACGGTTATTTGAATCTTACCTGATAGCGATAGGAGGAGAGGAGTTTTCCCCACTAAGGAAACAACATATTTTATTGCACAATTTAGGTGTACACGGGCGTAAAGTGTATGACAATTTAACTGATTATGGGGAGGAGGAGGAAGATGAGGATGGAGAGCTGGATGTGTACGATGAGACTCTTAAATAATTGGAAGGACATTTTGGAGTAAAAGTAAATGTAGTGTTAGAAAGACATAAATTCTTCAGTAGAATCCAAGGGAGGGAGGAGAGAGTTTCAAGTTATATAGCTTGTCTGAGAGGTCTGGCTGAGACCTGCGATTTTGGTCACCTTGAAGACTCTCTTATCAGAGACCAATTGGTGAGATGTACCAATAACAGCAAAGTACAGGAGAAACTATTAACTATAAGCCCTTCCTTGAAGGAAGCTATTGAGGAAGCTAAGAGTATTGAGCAAACAGCAGAATGTATAAGAGCTTTTAAAAATTCCTCCATTAAGGAGGAAGTAATTGAGGTTAAACCTATACCCAACCAAGAAAGTAAGGAACATAGTGGAATTGAGGAACACAAAATTCAGGAAATCACTAATAAGAAAAGTATTGTGGGGAACTATAGGAACAGGTGTTTCAGGTGTGGTAATGTGAAACATTTGGCTAACAGCCCGGATTGCCCAGCCCGAAATTGCACATGCAGGAAATGTGGAAACAAGGGGCATTATGCAAGAGCTTGTAAGGGAGAGAAAAATTAGAATTATGGTAGAAAAGTCGTACATAAAGTGGAAGAGACCCAAGACAATCATAACAAATGTGTACTGCAAGTGAGAGAGAGCAATGAGAACACAGACATGAAGAGAAGGTATCCATCATGTGGAATAAATCTCAATGGAGAACGTATAAAAGTATACGGTGATTCCTGTTCACCATTTACTTTTATAAACTTCGACACGTTTGAGAGTAAATTCAAGAGTAAGGAATATGAGTTACAACCAGCGGACATCAGTCCAGGAGGTTACAATAGTGATCCAATACCCCTGAAGGGAATGATGTCTATGCAGATAACCTTTAAGGGTAGATCGACTAAAGGCAAGGTGTACTTTACCAGCAAGGGCTCAAATTTATTAGGGTGGGAAAATCAACGTGATTTAGGTATACGCTTAGACCCTAACAGGGAGGAACCGGTATGGTTAGTGGGAAATCCAGAGAATGATTATATTGTATGTGATGAATTTCCAAGTCTTTTAGAAGATAAATTGGGTCGATTAGTAGATTATCAGCACAAAATCATAGTTAAAGAAGGTGCAATCCCCGTCGCACACAGGGCCAGGCCTGTTCCGCTAATGATGAGAGAACCTCTTAAACAGGAATTGCATCGGTTAGAACAGTTAGGTGTCATTGAACCAATTGAAAGTGCATTATGGGTCGCTCCGGTCGTGATCACCAAGAAAACAGGGTGTCATGGATTGCGTGTATGTGTAGATCTCAGGGATTTAAATGCTAACATTTGGGTAGAGAGGTTCCCGTTACCAAAAATTAACGAAATGCTTAGCACAATGGGACCAGCCAAAATATTTAATGTATTAGACCTTTCGTCAGCGTATCACCAGGTGGAGCTTCATCCATCCTCACGCTCCCTCACCTCATTTATTACACCTTTTGGAGCTTACAGGTATCGCAGGATGCCCTTTGGATTGGCCTCTGCGGCAGCTGTATTTCAACGCATCATGCAAAATACATTGAAGGATGTGGAACAAGTGCTGTGCTTCCAAGATGATGTGTTGATCTATGGGAACAGCAAGTCTGAGCATGACGACACTCTAAGGAGTGTTCTTCAAGCTTTATACAAGGCGGGAATGACAATTAAGAAAGAAAAATGTAAGTTTGGGGTGTCATCAGTAGAATACCTGGGCCATAATATTTCGGAGGAGGGCGTCAAACCTAAAAATGATCTAGTAAGAGCGGTAAAGGAAGCTTTAGCTCCTTCAAACAAACAGGAACTCAGATCTTTTTTAGGCCTAGCTGAATTCATGGCGAAATTTGTAAGAAACTTTGCCATAATTACCCCCCCACTGAGATCACTTTTGGAAAAAAAAACTCAATTTGAATGGAATAGTGAATGTCAACAAGCATTCTGTGACATTAAAGAAGCCATAATTCATTCACCACATCTAGGAAAATTTGATCCTAAACTAAAAACCTATCTATCGACAGATGCCAGCGGCTAAGGGTTGGGAGCCATGATATGTTAGAAATCTAATGGGCAGGAAAGATTTGTAGCTTTTGCGTCAAAAGCATTAAATGAAGCAGAAAAGAAATACTCAACCATTGAAAGGGAAACATTGGCTTGTTTCTGGGCCATAACACATTGAAAAAAATTCTTATGGGGTTTACAATTTGTAATCAAAACAGACCACAAACCTTTGATTAATGTATTCACTACGCAAGGCAGGGAACGTGCTACCCCACGAATAGCCAAATGGTTATTAGGTTTGGAGGGATACAACTTTAATGTGGAATATGTACCGGGTAATAAAAATAACATAGCTGATTTCTTGTCCAGATCCACGGGAAATAACAAAGTAGATGGAAAAGTTGTGGAACAAGAAGAGGATTTACAAGCGGCTGAATCCATATTATGGATAGATCTCGCTTGCCTCACAAAGAAGGAATGGATAGAAGAAACAGGAAAAGACCATACATTGCAACTAATCAAGAGTAAGATTATAAATGGGTGGCCTGATAGGGCAAAAGATGTAGAAGAACATTTAAAGAGTTATTGGAATGTCAGATTTGAACTTCATATTTCTAACAATTTGGTAATGAGAGGTGAAAGGATTGTACCTCCTAGTACTCTGTGGACCAAACTGGTTGAATTGGCACATGAGGGACATTTAGGACGCAGTCTCACTAAAAATAAACTGCGTGCTACGTACTAGTTCCCCCAGATGGATAATGAGGTAGAGAGAGTAGTGTAGGATTGTTGGGCATGTGCAGCAAGTGATAAGTCTCATGCAACACGTAGGGCCCCACTGTCTCCAGTGGATATTCCTTTGAAACCATGGGATAAACTTGGTCTTGACATCTTGGGTCCTATGAGTCATCTGGGGAACAAAGGTCAGTATATGTTTGTTTTAGTTGACTATCATTCACGCTGGACTATGTTCAAGATAGGTAGTCAAATAACCACAAGTGAAGCTATTAAATTCTTGACAGAAGCATTTATGAGAGAAGGTATCCCAAGCACCTTGGTGACGGATAATGGAGTACAGTTCGCCTCGGATAACATGAAAGAATTCCTTAAGAAATGGGGAGTGCATCATTTCAAAACAGCATTGCACAATCCGAAAGCTAACGGGTTAGTAGAAAGAATGAATAGAGTAATAAAAGAATGTATCCAAAGGGCTAAAATGTCAGGTGTGCAAGGTGATCTAGCGCTCAATGAGATGCTTTGGTCATATCATAACACGCCAAACTCAGTCACGGGTTTGTCACCTTTCCAATCATTGAAGGGTAGACAAGGCTGGGTCCAAATTGAACCCTAATTGGCTAAAAGGGGGTGAACAAGTTTGTGAACAAAGAGATGTAACTGCAGAGTGTTTTAAGCGTAAACAAAATAAGCATGTAGAGTGGTACAATAGAAAATTTGGAGCCAAGAACAAGCAATGGCATGCAGGCCAATGGATAAGGGTTCGACTCCCTAGATACAATCCAAGTAGCGGAAGTAAATTTTCTGATCCCATTAAAATCAAAGAAGTGTATCGGAATGTAGTTAGACTACAGAATGGTAAAGTGTGAAGCATGGATCGCATTGTACCTTACAATGAAGGAGAAGACAGGCGTGGAGAAGTGACCGGAAATATGAACAATGCTAGACAAGTTCCGAGTATCTCTCAGAGAAGAATAAGTTCTCGTCACCGAAGAGCTCCAATGTGGCAGAGAGACTATGTACTCTTTCCGTAAGGGAAGGAGATATATGTTATAAGTATTAAACGTGAAGAGAAATATCTTCTGTTATTGTAAATATGTATATATATATATGTATATTAGCATAGCATAGAGATATAGAGTTATTGGTTAAATATGTACATAATTTCATGCTTCAAGTGGTTAAAGTAGTACGTTCCGCTCACCTTAGAATGTTGGGACTTTGGATCAACCAGGAGTTTGCCATAGAATGTTGAGATTGATTTGTGCCAGTGGCTTGTGAGGAGTTGAGTAATAAACATCTTTTACTTGAGTTATCCGTGTGATTACTACACCTACCCAGCAAAGACCCTCAAGAAAGCAATCAACTAGCAACTTATCCAACACTTGGAGCACCACAACCTCCTAGACCCCTCCCAATCCAGATTCTGAGCCAACCACAGCACTGAGGCATCCCTGATCGCACCCAATGATGACATAAGGGCTATTGACTGCTGTGGCAAAATGGCAGCCCTCATCCTCCTGAATCCTGGCAACCAGGTTTGACACAGTCTCCCATCACATCCTGATCAAAAGCTCATTCCTGCTTCATTGACTCTCTGTGCACCATTGTCTAGGGTGGGACTACATCCCCCTGACTTACTCTCAGCAAGGCGGGACCCAGGGAGACAGCAATGCGCATTAAAGTGCTAAAGGAGCCCCACAGCACAAGTGTTTTCTGAAGCTCATTCTGCTAATTGACTCTCTATGCACCACAGTCTGGGGGGGACTACATCCCCAGACACACTCTCAGAAAGGAGGGCCCCAGGGACATAGTGGCACACATTAAAGCACAAAAGGAATCCTGCAGCATGGGTATTTACTGAAGCTCATTCCTGCCTCATTTACTGACTCACTTTCAGCAAGGTGGGACCCAGGGAAACAGAGAAATGCATTAAAATGTGGAATGAGTCCCGCAGCACACCCCCGGGCAAAGAATGGGCCAAGACTGGGTCTGTGTTTGCCCACCATTGGCAGGAACAGCAGGACTGGGCAACTTCAATTGGCCTTGAAAAGGAGAGCCATTCCTACTCATTTCCATGGGGTGCAAGGTGTAATCTTTTGGTTGACCTGTTTTGTATTTGTGGAATCTGTCATCACTTCATGGCATCTATTAGTAAAAGAAAAGCAAACTGTTCCCCTGTGGGCAAAAAGACCCCTAATGAGCTTGCACCACTTCTAACGTGGGTTGGACATTCCCTCTAAATTTACTAATGGTGACAGTGTGGTGGAAAATTTCAGAAATTCCTCCTTGGTAAATAAGTTACTGAGTGTGTTAGGACATCTGACGCAGATAGGGGGCAATATTAGGGCTTCTATTATGAACCTCGTTATGTACATAGTTGTGATCCAATGGCCTTTAATACTCTTGCCCCCCAGATATATATCTGAGAAATCTAATTGCTGCCCTTCTGTTCCTTTGAAAAATCATTTTGCCCCCTTAGAAGAGCTGCAGGATAACGACTGACTCCCTAGAAGACTACACCAACACAGTTCCTTTGGCAAACTCCTCTCTTAGAGTCTTCTGTCCCAATTTGTCTGGCCCGTCTTTAAACTTACTTGCTCATATATGCTTGAAGAGGGATTCTCAAATTAAGATGTTTAAGAGATCTCCCTCATCCCCATGCCTTGGAACCTGTTTTCATGGAATGCAGCAGGTGTACAAACAAAATTATCTAATGAAGACTGGATCTCACTCACTAAGGGTTTTGACATAATGGCCCGGATTACGACGTTGGCAGATTCAATACTCCCTTACAAATGTGCCAGTCATCCCACCCGCCGTTTTTAAAGTTCCATTGGAGATAATGGAGCTTGTAATATGTCGGATGGGATATCCGCCACATTAGTGACAGATGTATCCCAACTCCCAAAGTCATAATCAGGCCCAACATGTCTTCAGGAGAAATGGGGCAAAAATGACTTTTATGTAAATGGTTTTCACTCCTTTTGTAATGCAGCGTCTCCGTCTCCTTCTGGGAGGATAATGGAAAGTTTGGCCTGTTTGATTTTGGCATATTTACACATATAGGCTCAAAAGTTTCATGCTCCACTTCCTGGTTTCAAATACTGTTTCTGTCAGGGTTGCCTAGAGACCTGCTGATCATCAATTTTTATAATAACATCTTTTATCAACATTAATTTGAATTCATAGACTTGCTTGCCAATCCTAGGTTCAGCACCATAATTTAGCTTATTGTTGTATATTGTTGGTAGGTGATTTTAATTGCACCCTTTGTCCCTTTAGCGGCAGAAGGGTCTGTGGCATGGGGGATAATATAAACCAAGAGGAGACCAATTTTAAGCACACAGTTTGTGGGAATGCAATTAATAAAATGGCATTGAAACTCAATCTTATCTTCACAAGGTAGTGTGGCCAGGCCATTTCTAACAGCTCTCCATCCTTTACTGGGGGAGGTACACATAGCTCCATAGATTTTATCTTGATTTTCAAAACATATAGGCCCTGATTTAGGAGGGTCTAGGGCCACTTTAGCGCTGCCTTAGTGTCATTTTTTTTACAATAAGGTTTCCTTTTCCATGCACCATATTTACAAAGTGGCACAATGAATGCATTTTCCACTTTGTTACTGTTTGCGCTACATTTTGCCTGTGCCAGGCACAATGTAGGCAAAGGAAGTGTTCCTCCATTAGGCGGGCAAAAAAATGGTGCAAAGAAATCTAAGAGATTTTCTTTACGTCAATTTTTTCGACACTTTAAGCACCTGCTCAGAGCAGATGTTAAATGGAGGCACCCCATTGTTTACAATGGGCCTCAATTCGCTTTGCAGGATAAGCATCAGAATTTGCGACGCTAATCGTGCAAAGCTCCGAACTAGCATCAAACATTTTGATGCTAGCTCTCTAACTACTGCCATGGTGTGCTGTATCTAAGTTATGGTGCACACATTGTGGCATTAGGTGGCACTTAGGGGCTCAAGAAAAGTGCTGCACTGAATGCAGCGCCACGTTTCTTAAATCTGGCCCCTAGTACCCTGATATTGTTTGAGTGATCATAAGCCACTCATGGTGACCTTTAAATCTTCTGCTTCGAGCACAGATTTTAATTAGTAGTTCCCCATTTAATTTTCTGCCAATAGTGGCTTCTATTGGTCTACCTTCCTTCATGAAATCCTTTGTCTCCCAAATTTTTGATTGAATGTTTAAATGTTTAGAACTTAGTGCACCTGCTACTCAGATAATCGAGCTATGCTAGCCTTTGCAGCTCAGTGTCAGTAGCCCTGACAACAAAGAACAAACCTTGTTCTCCACTCCCTCATAGGGGGTCAGTTCAACATACCTTAAAGATGGCCCTGAAGGCACCTCAGAGAAATCAGGAGATTGTTAAGCTGGCAAGGACATCACATAAAGCTACACTAATGGTCAGGAAAACTAAACTCAGAAAATCAGCAAGGGAGGATTCTATGAGGGCAGGCGAACTAAAGGACTCAAATTTATTTTGGGAGGTACTAAATCCTCCTCTTTTCTCACAGGACTCCATCTTATATGTCATTTCATCTTATGTGTGGGTTTCCCACTTCTCTCTATTTTTAAATCTAATGCAGTTCTAGATTGGGAAGGGAACCAAGGGGTAATGTCACTAGTTGATCATTAAAATACAATTATTGTCAACATGGCCGGTAATATAAAGGATGTTGCACTGGCAATTAGTAATAGTAAAGATGGTAAAGCCATGAGACTGGACGGCGTCTCTGTGAACCTGTTTAAAGAAAATGTAGAACTTTAAGACCCACTTCTCACAAATGTCTTCTGTGCTACAACAATGGGCCCCCTTGTTCCCTTCTGAAAGGAAGTAGTTGTTGTACCTATTTTCAAGAAAAGAGACCAATCAAATCCGGCCTGTTATGGCCTAATATATTTACTGGACTCAGTTGTTAATATACTCGGTGGGTACTCTTGGTGAAATTTAAAGCTTGGGCAGAGACAAACTATACTATTTCAGATCTTCAATATGGGACTAGACATGGTACTGGGAGGACAGAACCGCATCTTAACCTCTCTCTTCTAATAGGAAAATATCTTTATATTAAAATGTCTGCATGGCACCTAGCCTTTGTCGACATATCAGGTGCATTTGATATGGTAAATAGGTCTAAATTGTGGGAACTGTTGGAAGATGTAGGGGGGGGGTCAAACTGCTAGTTTTGCTGTCACTTAGACTTCACTCGGATACCACTGTGAAGATTAATTACTGCCCATACCTTGCCTTGAAAGTCCCAATAGGGTATATGCTAGGGTTGCATTCTAGCCCCTTTCATGTTTCTAATATATATTAATCGCCTTGAGGGTCACCTTCTGCAGAAGAAGATAGATATCTTGCAAGTGGGAAATTGCCATATTCCAATTCCTATCTATGCTGATGATGGGGTACTCTTAGCTAGGACTGAAAATGGCCTCCAAAGGTTGCTGAATGGTTTTATAGAATTTATGAGTGCCCTGGATCTGAAAGTCAATGAATCAAAGTCCTTCATTTGAACTAGTGGGTCCAAAAAGACAAAATAAAAAAAAGGTTTGTGTAAAAGGATTGCTAGTCCGAAAGGTTCGTAATTTAAATTATTTAGATATCCTTTTTTATCCAAAACTTGAGTGGTCACCTTTGTTGAGTCATCAAGCCTTCCAATTTTTGAGAGCCTCTGATGGGATTTTTTCTTTACCTTGGGCCTCAGACCTATAAAAGAACTGATAACGCTGTTTAAATCAAAATGTGTCTCTGTTGTGGCCTACAAGGCGGGGGAGGGGAGCATTGTAACATGGATACCCTTCAGAAAATATAAAACAGCTTTCTTAAATGTTTGTTGTAGATTCCCTCATGAACAGTCACCTTTTATGTCACTCAGAGGTTGGTTTGCTTATATTTCTGATCTCCTTTTTCTGATCTCTCTTTTGTTGTGGGAGGCGAGTGATTTTGGCCTCATGTAAATGATTATATTAGATTGTATGGCCTTGAAAAAGGAGGCTGAGGTTCCTTGGTCAACCTATATTAGGAATACTTGTCTAGTGCTTAAACTACTGATGTATATATTAACCCGGAATAAATGGTTCCATCTACAAAAGCCCGGATTAAGTCCTCCTCCAATGACCACCGCCAGTACCTCCATTTAGTTGCCACTTTAAGGATGCCCACTTGGGAGAAATATCTACTGCTAGAACCTGTGTGCAAGCTCAAGTTTTATGTTTTTTTACTGTTTGTAGAATACAACCAATTCAGATTTTATCTCACTAGGCTGCGTTTGAGCATATTACATTTTTCTTTTGCATTCCCGCAATAAGTTATATGGTTCCGACAACCTTTCAACTTATCCTGACAATTGTTCTGCTCACTTGACCATTCATTTAATGTTGCTCTGTTCAATGTATAAGTCTGTTTGTACTTGTTTTATTTTTCCAACATTGCGCCCTATGAAGTTTTTGTCACATAGGCTGGGCTTTCAATATCTTCAGCAGTTGGATTCTATTGAGAAACGTGGTGCGGTTCTTGATTTTATTAGAAGCAAACTTATTATCAGGAAGAGGTATTCATTTGATTGGTTTTTAGGCACTTAGCTATTATCATGTTTTCTATAGTACACATTGATCGGAACCAGTGTTTTTTGAACTGATGTGTTTCATTTTAAGATGTCTTAATTATTTGTCATTTTTTATTATTATGAGATGATTTTCTTTATGTGATTTTTAAAATTCTTCATGTGCTTTCTTTCGTGGCATTTTATGCTGAATAAAGTTTACTTGACTTGCCTCCACCACATTGGGATCCAGGAACGCTCCCTCAAATGGATCACATCATCCCCATCCAGCAGAATTCAAAGGATCCATCTCAAACCATTCACCTCGAAGCCCAACAAGATCATCTACGGAGTTCCGCAAGTGTCGTCCCTCAGTCCCAACCTCTTCAACACCTAGATGAACCCCCTGACCCATACTGTCAGATTGCATGGATTCAATATTATCTCCTACACTGATGACCCCAAGCTCATTATCTCGCTGGCCCAAGACCACTCCACCACCAGAGCCAATTACCACACTTGCATGTTGAACGTCACCAAATGGATGTAGGACAGCTGTCTCAAGCTCAACACGGACATAATGGATGTCCTCCTCTTTGGGAGCAGCATCTTGCCCTGGAGTGATGCACGGTGGTCCAGAGAACTCAGCCCAAACCAAGCACCGACAGACCATGCCTGCAACATCAGCATCATCCTAGACAACAGGCCACCTATTGAAAAGCAGGTCAACACAGTCTCATCCACCTGCTTCCGCACCATCTGTATGCTTTGCAAGAACTTCATGTGGCTCCCAGTCAACTCCAGAAAGACCATCATGCCGGCCCTTATCACCAGCAGGCTGGACTACGGAAACACTCTCCATGTAGGAATCACTGAAAGCCTCCTGAAGAGACTTCAGACAATACAAAACAGGCTGGCAAGACTCATCCTCGACCTCCCGAGAAGGGCCCACATTGCACCCGACCTCAGGGAACTGTACTGGCTCCCGATACAGAAAAGGTGCTAGTTCAAGCTGTTGACCCACATGTACAGAGCCCTACACAATGAAGGACCAGCATACATTAACAAACACCTAACCTTCCACCAACTGACCAGGCACCTCCTATCTGCCTCCCTCTTCCTTACAGACACCCCTGGGGTCCATTGAAACCTACAGCAGTAGACACTTCTTGTCCCACCTAGCAGCTACAGCATGGAGCAACTTCCCCCTGCACTTCAGGACCACCTTATCACTTCAGCAAATCAGGAAAGAGCTCAAGACCTGGAGGTTCTAATGAAAGCCTCCACACAGCATACTTTCTAAATGTTTGATTGATTGATTGATAAATGAGTCCATGAGTACACGTATGCTAATTTATGAGTGCTTAAGTCCTTTAATGACTGAAGAAGTGCTTTCAGTTTAAGCATGACCTACTGGCATTGCCAATGATTGTTTATTGAAACATTTAGGCCACTTACATCTAGCCTAACCAATGTAAGAGTGACCTTGCCTCATCTGTGACTGGAGAGGAATATAATTCTGGCAGAGCTCAAGGCTGGAGAGTCAGAAGTACCAACAGAATCAAGCCCTCCATCCCCTCAATCATCAAATAAAGAAAGTGTTACTATGTCTGCTTGGGCATTATCATGATCCAAAACTAACACGGTTTCTGGGAAAGACAACATATTACTCACTTCTTGGATGGTTAAAGGGAAAGGAAAGAGCTTGATATCACTAGCATATATTCATAAGAAATATACACTGCAGTAGTTTAAGGACCTTGGAGCCACATAACACTACCCCGTTTACTTTCAGTGGTGAATTCTGACCCAGGTGGCTCTAGCTTCTTGAGAAGAAGTGCCTCCTTCACACTTGTTAATGTGTCCATGTCCTTTGACATAACCAAAGGTTTACAATGGGCCTTCATCTGCTGCTGCTACCCCTTGAAGTACCTACTACATTCTCAACCTTCAAAACTTATTGTTGGTCTCAAAACTACTCTGGAACAGCTGTTTACCTAGATTCTACATATGCTAAAACGATAGTGAAAATTATCATTAATGATGTGTAGATTCACTCTTTTTTACTCATATAAACATACAGTTGCACTACTGCTGACCTACCAGTTCTTTATGTCTTTAGGTATAGAATCAACTTTCTTACACTGCCACTTATGTTTTCCCCTATTGCGGAACACCTGCAGATTGTCTCCAAGCAAATTATGCATCCTAGTCTCTAAGGATTTTCTGTGTGATTTTTAAAGTTTTTTTTTAAATTATTAAAGTCAGAGAGACCTTGCTGTTCATTAAATATAGAAAACTGGTAGGACCATTTCAGATAAACTACATTTTTTCATTTTAATTTTATTAGTACGTTTATGTAATGTGAATCAGATCTGCAAAGGCTATAGAAAACTTCACATAGGGGGTCATTACAACCCTGGCGGTCAAAGACCAACAGGCTGGTGGTGCAATCCAGGGAATTATGACTGTGGCGGAAGCGCCGTGGTCGCACCGCCGGGGCCAGCGGTTTGCCGACACATTTGACCCGGCGGTGATAAGCGCCATGCAGCTTTTCACTGTCTGCATAGCGGACAGTGAAAAGCGCGACGGGTGCAACTGCACCCGTCGCACAGCCGCAACACCGCCGGCTCCATTTGGAGCCGGCTCCTGTGTTGCGGGCGAGATCCCCGCTGGGCCGGCGGGCAGAAACCAGGTTTCCGCCCGCCGGACCAGTGGGGATCTCATGATGACCGCGGCGGGAGTGCGGCTGCATTGGCGGCCGCCCGGCGGTTAGATCTTGGCGGGCGGCTGAAGCCGCCCACCAAGGTCATAATGAGGGTCATAGTGTCTCGGTGGCAGATAGGAAACAAATAACAGAGGGCCTGATTACAACTTTGGAGGAGGGCGTTAATCTGTCCCAAATGTGACGGATATCCTGCCAATCGTATTACGAGTTCCATAGGATATAATGGACTGGTAATACGGCGGGTGGTATATCCGTAACATTTGGGGCGGATTAACACCCTCCTCCAAAGTTGTAATCAGGCCCATAGTCTTTGGAAAGCACGCAAACTGGTGCAATGTATAAAGATTACAACATCATAGGCTCTGAGACATTGTGAGCAGATGAAACTTAATGGTGCGCTGTCAACATTAGGAGGAAATAGTATTATTTCTTGGTGGATATAAAGGAGGATATTATAATAATGGTTAGTGGGACGGAGCACCAGACCTCCAATGTTCCTCCTCAGAAAGATAGTGTGAGAAAGCTAGAGTTTAAAACAGAACGGTCTCCGAAAATAAGCAGCAAGCAGGTAGTTCCAGTATGGAGCAAAAGTTGAGACTAGTGAATCAGTAAAGTATTAATGTATTACTGTCCCCCTGAAGAGCGGCAAAGTGAGTGAGCTCAGTCTCCTTCTGTGAGGCGTGGGTGGCTCTTCAACACAAATAATTTGAAACAATACGGACCAAGAGGTCCATTTTACAGCGCAGTTTTGACACAAATTTGCTAAATATCCACAGGCGCTGATGGTATCCTAGTGAATTATGCTAACACTTTTACCACATGGCAAGCAAGTTTACCTTTCATAGCGTGTCGGTAGGGACCTTCCTCAATAGGATTTTGATAAACCCGTGACTAATGTATGTATTTAACATAATGGTGCACAAAAGTTCACTAAAGAGTTATATGCTTTTATACAGTTATATTTTTAGAAACATCTTCCCTGATTATTTCAGTCCGCATTTTCCAAATAGAATCTCTGCCATCTTTTATGGTTGAGAATCTACGTGCAGGGGTAGGATGAAAGAAACAAAGTTGCTGTGCTCCATTTCATCCATGGGCGTGAGCAGGACAAAAACATATCTACAAATAAATGGTGTTCTTTCCTGCAATGCTGTGCACTTTAGGCAGCCCTGTGCCTTGCACACCCTTGCACCACAGTGTAATGGTGTTTCAGCAATGTCTAGAATCGGTTTTGTAATGAAAGATTAATCTTACAGTATAAAATACTATCCCTAGACATACTTTACCATTTTTCGAAGTCAGAGTGTGTGCTGTACAGTGCATTACACATGCAAAGTTGGAAAACTTTTCTTTTCTCCAAACTTACATTGCCTTAAAGAGACATAAATGTTCAGTACAAAGCATTGACTATGTGTGTAACAGTTGTTAGACCTCACATCCTTGGTGTGGTCTTTCCCCAGACGTTTCAAATACTCTCCTCTGAATTCGCTTTTGTGGGCATTAGGGCTCTGTGCACTTTACCATTGCTAGCCAGTGCTAAAGTGCTTCTGCTCTCTCCTCTGAACATGGTAAATTTGCTTACACCCAATTGGCACATTTAAATAACTAATAAGGCCCTATTAAAGGAGTACTACATTTACTCAGGGCCTGTAAATTAAATGTTACTAGTGGGCCTGTAGCACTGATTGTGCCACCTACTTAAGTATCTCTGTAAGCATGTCTCAGGACTGCCATGGCAGCCTGTGTGTGCAATTTTAAACTGACATTTCTCCCTGGTAAAATAAACATTTTGCCATGGATAAACCCTTCTTTTTCGTACATCTGTCACCCCTAGGGTAGGTCCTAAGCAGACCATGAGGCAGATTGCATTGTATTTAAAACGTTGGACATGGACTTTTAGGTTTTACATGTCCTAGTAGTGAAAAGCTCTCAATTTCATTTTTAACTATTGCAAGGCCCACCTCTCCCATGGGATAACATTGGGTTACCTTATGACATTTAATAAGTGATAACTTCTGTTTGGGAGCAGGTAGGAATAACATGTTTGATGTCTGAGGATTTGTATTTTAGAACCGTTTTTACTGGTACAATTGGCTTTTAAGTCACAATTCTGAAAATGCCACATTTAGAAAGCTGACATTTTCTTGTCCTATTTGGTGTCTGCAGCCTGTATCCTGGGCCAGATGACTAGATGTAGTTGACAGTGAGACAAAGAGGAAGAGTAGTTGGCAGCATAAGTCATCTTTGACCTGATAAGGGGGAGGAGTTGTTACCTATCACACATGTACCTCACAAATACCCTACCCAGCACACTCATAAAGGGTTTTGACACTAGTCTTTGTAAATGCCAGACAAGCTAGATCTAGGGCAGGAGGGAAGAAAATTGAAAACATCTCTGGGCTAGGAACCTCCAGAACCTTTTGCTGCTTGAAAGTGGTCACCATGTATAAATAATAGACCCTCAGACCCAACTCTTTAGTACACATCTGGACCTGTGGATTACTCAAATGGACTGCTGTGGTTCTCTGTAAGAAGGACTGTTACTCTGCTGCCCTGCTGCCAGAGTGAAAATGACCAGACCTGCATTTTGAACCTAGGACCATTAGCGTTACCTAAAGGGCCAAGTGGCTGTCCTTCTGATCAGACCCTTACGGACAGAAAAGGCTCTAACCACCTTGAGCCCAGCATCTGGTCTCTGTCTTTTGTGAATCCTACCACCAAAGTGGTGCCAACCCAGTCCTGGACTCTTGGAAGTGGGCCTGATGATGCTCTGCCAGCCCAGCTGTGATCCTGCGAGCAGGATTGATGCAGTTTGACACACCTCCTTGCAGCTGCTGTGCGATGAATGTCCGACACCGGCTGCAGTCCCCTCATAACCATTGTTGTGCCACACATTCTCGAAGAAGGCCTTTGCATCACAAGCACCTTGATGACAATGCAGGACTCTGCATCGCAGTCCCGCAGGCTCTGTGGAACTGCCGCTGCATAACTCATCTTTGAAGCAGGACTTCACATCACAAGCTCCTTGGTGACGTCATACTCAACAGTGATGCAGGACTCAACATCTCAGCCCCACAGCCTCCTCAGAACTACTGCTGCATGACACATCCTTGATGCGGGATCTCGCAATGCTCTGTAAACCAGGATTTAATGCTGCAACTCCAATTTAAGATCATATGTTGCATTATGGTTTATCTTTCCAGTTTAATTAAGATCTAAAAGTCCAAGAATTACATTTTTACCCAGAATTCTTTTCTTTCACAATGGTTGATGGGTTCTCAAACATCGAGGGATGGCTCTGGTTCACCAGATTTGCTTTGACATATACATCAATCACAGTTAAACACTCCAAAATAACTGACTGATTAAGGTGTCCATGAGAGTTTAACCAAACAGAAAGCCAGAAGAACAATTTAATATAGTCTTCAAGATAATTAATTCCAAAATCCTCATGGCGGAGGTACTGCACAGATTTTCCACAATTTATAAGGAGTAGGACCAGGCATTATCCCAAACTTCTGATCCCTATGTTACTATAGTTAAACATGGATGCATTATGGCAATTGGTTTCTCTCTCAGGTTGGATGATAGTTTTTGAGGGCACCCATAGACTAAAAACATTACTGTCACTGTGCTTAAATGTTAAGCTTCCAAGAAGAAGAGGTATCAAATACAAAGCCCAAATATGGAAAACTAAATATTGCATGTGCATAGTTTTGACCTGCATGGCCACCATGACCTTGTCTGTGATTTCAAGAAGTTGGTGAACAAGTCCAGACTACAATGAAGTAATTGAATGATGCCACCAACCTCCCCAATGCCCTTGAGGTATGTGTCAGAAGCACTGCATCATCTGCATAAAGCTCTACAGGTATAGAATATCCTTTGATTGAAGCGATATAAGCACAAAGTTGCAGCAAAAATGAGATATTATTATTTAGATGCAAAATAAAAATGAAAGGGGCCAGTACACATCCTTGCCAGACACCACATTCAGGCATGAACAGTTCAGTTAGATCCTCTTTAGATCTGTACCTTACTGGAGCCCTAAATTTGTGTACAAATTGGCAAGAAAAGTGAATAGTGCAATATCTAGACCTAGATCCAGTAAGTGCCACAGCTTGGAGTAGCTTACCCTGACAAGACCCTTGAGAGAGGATGTGGCATAACAACCAAGGTGCTGACTTTGAGGCTGGGGAACCAGGTTCTAATCTTGCAAATGTCTCAAAATCATGTGATTCTGAGTAAATAACTCCATCTCTAATGCCTATCAAAAATGATTGTGTCCTTGTGTATTGTAACTGGTACTCATGTAAAAAGGTCTAATACCTTTGTCTCCAGTTTGCACTATAGAAAAGAAGCCCATAAAAGCCAAGGCGTAGCAGACAAGGCTAGGCAATGAAGTACTTGCCAACCAGTAAGTTATGATTTAGGAATGCTCACTGGTGCATAAGTGCTCCTTAAAGAATATTCTTCAAGTAAGCCCACTTCCAAATGAAAAAACTGCCTAGGATCTTCACTAATGAATACATGAGTGAAAGCAATATGCAGTCTTAAAAATATTTCAAATCCATATTACACATGAATTCACGTTAAATTTCATAGCAACATGTGTAGTGCACAAACTTACAAGAGGTCTGTCTTCCTTACTCTGAAATTCTAATACATTGACATGTATACTATCTGATAATCTCATATTGTTGCATGAATATTTTTATTACCTACTTCACTTATATCACAATCACAGGCAATTTTTATAAGGCAAAATTGATTTTATTGTGTTCACATCGATGGCAGGACCTGAACCTAAATCAGCTGATAATCTCAGTTCCACACCTTAAAGCTATCCAACCATCAAGTATGTGCTACTTTCATTACACCTATATACTTGTCAATTATCATAAAAGTTAAAAACAAAATGTTATCCTGCATAGAAAGGACTCATTTTCATCAGTGCTTAAAAGATCATGATTTTTTAACATGATCGTAACAGGTTCCCAAAACTATCTCCTTTAATGGGTCGTGATGAATACCACTGTTTTTCTACCAATCTATTACCATAGATAATAATTATCACCTATGCTGTTAAGTGTCTTTCTTTCATCCAATATGGATTTTTTGAATACTTCCCTTAATCCTGACCTGTCTACAGCTGCTTTGGATAATTGATATTTCAGATATGAATTTGCTGAAGATATTCATAACATCAAGGTAAAAAAAATCCAACAAAACCATAGTTTTAACTCTGCATCACTATCAAGACATACACCTCTGACTCCTCAGATTTAGGAATCCTATGTTCTATATCTACATCATAAGCATCATAAGCTATCTGATTCAATACTCTTAAATATTGGCAGTGTTATAACTATACAAATACCAAGTATTCATTAAACCATTAGCATCCAACTAACGTAGTATGAGAAAGATGATTATTAGTTGGGTTGGATGGTAGTCCACCACAAGTAATAATGTCACTATTCTTGTAAGCTCCAGTAGAGGTTTCAGTAGTTCAAACCTGAGATTTACCCTTGGTGTCTATAGCACAGTGCATACAGTTTTAAATTAAGAAAATATGCAAAGCATTTAGAGGTCCAAAAACGGTTACAAAGTTGAAACCACAACATCATAAAAATCCCATGTCAATGTAAGAGAATAGAGAATAATTTAATGAACAAAATTACACCAAAATAAAAAACATCCAATATGGGAAACTAGAGTTATGAATAAAGGGAAATCAGAGATAAAAAAATACAATAAGGGGAACCAGAGATATTTATGCAAAAAAGCTCAAAGTGGCAGCCTTGATAAAATTAGATCAGGAGAAGGGTAAGGCTTAAAGCCCACTACAATGGAGTGTGGATTGGGCATGGTTGGTACTGGTCAAAGGTTTACCTTTGTTGGGGTGCGTGGCCAGCTGCCAAACAAGATGGCCACTTGCTGGAGCAGCTCTTGCCATCCATCAGCACAATCCCCTAAATGTCTATCACTATATATATCCCCTGTGGCAAGCAGTCTAAAGTTCTGCCAGCTGCTTGCCAAGGGGATACCAATGCACTGACTATTTTTGCTCTGAGATGCTAGGGAGGGCGGAGATCATGACATGGCCTGTGTGGCAAGGCAAAGCCCTGACCTTGGGTGAGGGGCTGTCCACTGCTGTGTTTGATGGCTGGAGTACGATGCAATCCCCCATGGAGTTACGCTGGTTTACTGTAGGGGAAACTGCATCCCCTGGGAAAACCAGAGGTACGAGAGAGATGCTGTGCGACTAGCTCCAGGTCTGGGCAGCGAGCTCCTAAGGGTAGGATAATGTGTAAGAGGGCCGCAAGAAGCAACACCAGAAGTGTTCCACATGTCAGCCCATAGTGAAAAGGGAGAACAGGCTAGTTGACCAAGAGAGGCCCTGGGGCTGGTGTGGCTGGTGAGGCAGCCACTAGAGAGAAGCTGTGGCATGAGCAGCAGGTTGAGAAGAACAATGACCCACTGCAGCGTGTGCTGAGCACAGACCTCCAACAGTGTGGCCAAGAAAGACTGCGATTGATGTCATGGTGCGACAGGAGGTGAAGGCCTGCTACACATCCCAGGGACTGAGCACCCTACTGGGCTACTGAGTGAAGGCCCTGCTTGGTCCTCTGTGCCCCAAAAGTGCAGTGCTGAGATGGCTGATTGTTCCTGCAATCCTGTGTGCCATCTGTTTAGAAGGTGAGTGTATTGACTAGACTTGTGGCTCTGAGTTGAAGCCTATTGATCTGGCCAGATCTTTGAGAGCAATTCAGGGGATTCCCCTTGCAGCTATCTACCAGCCTCTGGGGTCACTGGGGATGCCTACCTCCTGTAGCAACTCACTCTCCTGAGAGGTGAGAACTAGGGGCCAGATGTAGGAAACTGTTTGCGACTCGCAAACGGCAAAATTTGCCGTTTGCGAGTCGCAAAACGCAGTTTCCTATGCAGAAATGCATTTATGCGAGTCGGAACCGACTCGCAAAATGCATTTCCGACTCGCAAATAGGAAGGGGTGTTCCCTTCCTATTTGCGACTCGCAGTGGGATGTATACGCGGTCGCAAATGGCATCGCAGTTACCATCCACTTCAAGTGGATGGTAACCCACTCGCAAATTGGAAGGGGTCCCCATGGGACCCCTTCCAGTTTGTGACTGGACCCAAAATTATTTTTTCAGGGCAGGGAGTGGTCCAAGGGACCACTCCCTGCCCTGAAAAAATACCGAAACTAAAGGTTTCGTTTTTTTTTTTAAGTGCAGCTCGTTTTCCTTTAAGGAAAACGGGCTACACTTAAAAAAAAAAAAACTGCTTTATTTAAAGCAGTCACGAACACGGAGGTCTGCTGACTACAGCAGGCCTCCATGTTTGCGAGTGCCTTGACTCGCTATGGGGCCGCAATTTGCGACCCACCTCATGAATATTCATGAGGTGGGTCATTGCGACCCCATAGCGAGTTGCAGTCGGTGTCTGAGACACCGTACTGCATACCAAATTGCGAGTTGTAATTTGCGAGTCGGATGGACTCGCAAATTGCAACTCGCAATTTGGTTTGTTGCTACATCTGGCCCTAGGTGTGGTACCTCAGGGGAAGGCCCCGGGTGACACAAGGACTCCATCTCAACTCCACACTTGCCACAGCCGCATCAAGAACCCAGGGGGACTGGAGGGTGAGTGGCAAGAAACCCAAAAGGCTACAGGGAGCATTCTTGGTGTTCTTGTGCAAGTAGCAGTGATTACTGTGGTAGACCCTTCTTTTTACTCTCCCCCACTACCCATCATTGGTGCTGCTTTTAAGAACTGCACCAAGGAAGATGACTTGTGTAAGAGGAGTGCTCATCCAACTAAGCTGGAGAAGTGTGCTCTCCCCAGAGAGGTGTCTGTGATAGAGGGAACACAGGACACATGTCCCTCAGAGTACCAGGCATCCCCTTAGGGTGAACCACTTATATTCCACAACATAATGTCAGTGATTCAGGGTGTACGCACCTCCTTCCATGTCAGAATTGCCTCTGACATGACAGAGGTCAGGCTGAGAGCAGACATCCTCAACATGGGCACTTTTAGTGGACACCGTGACTCTGAGGCCAAAGTCAGTGAGCTGCAGACCATCACAAAGGCCCGGAGGCCAGAATACAGGACTATGAAGGCCACTCTAGGCGTAACATTATTTACATAGTTGGAGTCCTTGAGCATTCAGATGGGCCGGCAGTTGATTTTTTTTCTGGAAGATCTCATACTGAAGATGCTGCAACCACATGACCTTTTCAATGACTTCTTAGGGGGACGAGCCCATCAAGTCCCTGGCACCCAGGCTAGGAACACCACCTCGCCCGATAATAACCAACATCTTCCACTATCATGATTGTGACGTCATACTACAGATGGCTTGCAACTCCCCACCATTTATGTACAAGAATGCCATTATTACATTTTCTCTGGATTCTACACTGAAAGACCAGAGAATGCACCATATCTTTCTCAAAGTTAATAGAGCCATGAGAGACCGCAAGACAAAATACTCAATGATCTTTCCGGCAAAACTACAAGTAGCGGCCAGCGGCAAAACTTGATATTTCACAACCCCTGAGGACACTTGGGACTGGTTTGATGGTGACAGGACAGTTGGCAAGACTAAACTTTGAGCTCACACCAGACAGATGTAGCAAGAAACCAATTCAAACAGAGTCAGCTGGCGAAGACAGCAGCCAACAGGGGCAACATGACTCCCCCAAGGGCAGGTGCATTTAGAGCCAGCCCAACAGAACGTTGAATTGGTGGGTCATCTACAGTGACTGCATTGACTATCCTGCGGCAGCCGACAGCTCTCCACAAATTGAATATGCATGCTAGTTGGCATGAACGTTTCACTTTTTTTTTTCATTGAGTACACTTACCAAATACAGAGTGGCTGTCGAAATGGGTAGCCTTAAGACTCTGCCAGAACCTGCAGACTGTAACATTAATTCCTTTTATTTACTGAGGGCAGATGGAGGGCACTTAGGCATGGGCCCTAGCCTCCTAAAGATAAATATGTTGTGTTGGGGCAACAGGCACTCTAGCGAGTTGGAGGGGCAAGCAGTTTCATGTCCGCTATACAGGGAGGTAGGGGGAAGGATTGGTTTTGGGTTTTGCTTACTTTGTGTTTTATGTTCTTTTTACAATATTTAATGTGTAGCACGCTTTTATTGATGCTGCCTGGACTCCCTCGCCAAGGGCTTCTTTTCCAACCTCTGGCCTCCACCACCACAAAAACAAGTGCATCTACTTCCCCTTACCTGCATACACCCGTGGATACTACGTTAGCAGCTTTGATATTTAAAATTCTATCCTGGAATGTCAATGGGTTGGGATACAAAATTAAAAGACACTCTCCAGATATGCTTCTCCTCCAGGAGATGCACCTCCAGGGAAACACTTTTCAGGCACTAGACTAATGGGGATATAAAATGGTGGTCAATAAGACTACACCAAGGACTCTAGAGGGGTAGGAACCCTTGTACATAAGTCTGTTCCACTCACACAAAACATCCACCCAGAGAGGCAAAGACGGTATGTGGCACTTTCCAGAAAGTGGGAGGGAAATCTACTCAACATCATTGCAGTATGCATTCCCCCAAGACTAAATGACGCTGAGTTCTTTCACCTAAGTGACCTTCTCCTCCACCTCCCTGAAAGTGGACTATTGATGGGTGGGGATTTCAACATTGCCCTTTGAGACATTAGTGACTGCTGGCCTTCCAGACATTCTGGGTCCTCTTGTCGCCCTCTGACTGATTTTTTGGATGGCCCTGGGACTTGCCAGCACATGGCACACACAGAAACCTGCTACACAGCAATACACATTCCATTCAAGGGCACATGGTAGCCTTTCATGCATTGACTACCTCCTCACCCTGTCATGCCAACACCCAAACTTTAGAGAAGTATGCCACCTCACCACAGGTATTTCTGATCATTCGCTAGTCTGGGTGGTTTAAGGTCAGCCTGACTGAAGTGACCACATGCAAATTGCACAGGTACCTTAGGGTGCCCCAGATCCGAGCTGGCCTCTATGACATCATGGAGAAATACCTTGATGAAAATGAGGGCTCATGTACTTGACAAAAACCCTATGGGAGGCACACAAGCCAGTTATAAAAGATCAGGAAAAGAGGGCCCTTCTAGAGATGCTTGAGCAGGAGATTCATGTGCTAGAATCCAAGCTCACTGAGGCAAAACAGGAAGGCACACATCACAACCTAATCTTAAAACAGAGGGAATACAGGGGTACAGCAATGGAAGCTGCCAGGGCCAGCTATCGAGCAACCCAGCACTGCCTCTACAAGGTGGGTGACATAGATGGAAAGCTCTTGTCCTGGCTTGACGGGGGAGAGTCTAAACCAGTGGGTGCTTCAAATACAGACTGATAAGGGGGAGTGGCTGAGAGACAGACAGGGTGTAGCA
Source organism: Pleurodeles waltl (assembly GCF_031143425.1). NCBI lineage: Eukaryota > Metazoa > Chordata > Amphibia > Caudata > Salamandridae > Pleurodeles > Pleurodeles waltl. The sequence goes on along the minus strand of NC_090437.1, from coordinate 1,035,359,597 downwards.
AATGCCTTTGGGGCCTATTATATACAATTATTCTCCCCAGCACTCACTGCCACAGTGCAAGAGTGTTGTGAACTACTGTCGGGCATTCAGCTCCCAGGTCTTTCGCAGGTGGGCAGAGCACTCTTGAACAGGAACTCACTGAAAATGAAATCATGCAGGCAATTTGTAATCTCTGGTAAAGCAGTGGGCCCCGGTGGCCTGCCTATTGAGCTTTAAAAGTTCACAGCCTCTAAACTCACTCCCCACCTCCTTCAAATGTTCATGGAAATCAGAGATTGGCCAGTATAGTGGTCACCCATAAAGAGTGGAAATTGCCAGAGGACTGCATTTTATACAAGCCTATCTCGTTATTAAATGCAGAGATCAAAATATTAGCAAAATTACCGGTGACCCAGCTGGTCCGGGTAGTCAAAACATTGCTCCAGCTGGACCAATTCGGTTTTGTGCAAGGGAGAAGCACTTCTCTAATTTGTGGTGTCTTCATGGCATCTGAGGCTGCACAGCTGGGATTCTTGAAGATGCCCTTGTGTTCTCGTTTGATGCACAAATGGCTTTCTACACAGTCAGGGGCTCTTAATATCTGAGATCCTGACTGAGCTGGGCTTCAGCCCGTGCTTCATGGCATTGGTGTAGCTCTTCTACACTGAGCCCTTGCCCAGGTGACAGGAAATGGGGGTACGTCCCCTGCGCTCTGGTTTCAACCTGGCACGAGACAGGGGTTCCAACTCTCCCCATTGACCTTTGCCTTGGTCTTTGAAAAGTTGGAGGCCTGGATTAGGACTCACACCCTGATCAGAGTACTGAAGTAGAAAGAGGACCTGGTAGACATGAGTTCCTTCTATTCAGATGACATTTTACCCTGCATTTCAGATCTGGCCCCTACACGTGACAGAATCCTATACATACTCATTCTTATCAGTTGGTATTCTGGATACACTATCAACTAGAATAAGTTGATGATTTATCTCCTTTGCAAACTGCACCAGGTCTGCCAAGTGACTGTGCGGGTCACATAGTCGAAGATGGGTTTCGCTGCATTAGGATCTATATTACAGCAGGCCCTCACGTCTTTTAAGGTCACAACCTAGAGCTTCCACTGAAGAACCCTGCCACTGTCACTTCTCAGAAAAGCCAACTTTAAAAAAATGATAGTATTGCCACACTTTCTATATGCACTTCAGAACACACTGTACCCCGTCCTTACATCCTATTTCCATACTATTGACAGTGCAACTCATACACTACTCTGGGATAGGGGCCCTGCATGGATAAATACTAAAAACTTAGGAGGGGCAATGACTTCACTGTGTCATAGGATCTGTGGTCATATTGGAACATTCTTCTACATGAATTGGAGCTGCCCGGCCATTCAGCAATATTGGGAGTCAGTGGTTGCATGTCTAAATAGCATTTGCGGGCGCAATATGGGAACCTCCACAAAGTGGTGCCTCTTGAATGTATGAGATGCAGTAGACTTTACCCGAATGAACCAGATTTGGATGACATTAGGATTGATGCTGTCTAAGCGTAATATTGCATGGGTATAGAGAGCAATGCAGGCACCACAACTGAGTGATTGGAAACAGCACATGGGTTGATGAATACTGGTGGAGAGGTTAGTCTATGAGGGCAGGGGCTGACCAAAGAAATAGGAATGATCATCGGGTGGTATTTGTGCCCTTGACAATGCCAGTCTTGATGCTTTTCTCCTAGAGTGTCCAGGCACTAATGCCTCCTGGTGAATTGTTGTGGAGTAGGCAAAAGGGCTTGGGGGTACACAAACAGGGGGAAGTTGGAGGAATACACTCTCACATCACTCAAGGGCCCTTTGACCTCAGAAACAGCATTTGAGCGCCTAACTCATTCCAAAAGAAGCCATCAGAGTCCAGGGCAGGTCCAGTTGCTTCTTGCACCTTTTATTTTCCTGTAACTTAACCGGAGGTCAACCAACTAGCCCCTTGAGTCAAATTCTTAGTCCTGGGTACAAGTAGATGTGGGGCCAGCTCCCAGCATTCTCCTCACAGATCTCAACAGCAGGTGAAGTTCTTTTTCTGTCTTTCACAGGTCCAGTACTGTTCCAAAGAGGGTGCTCTGTGATGCCACATTTAGGCCTGGCACAAGCATGTGTGTGTAGGGGTGACCCTATCTGAGGAATAGGGAAAATGCTCCCAGGGGTAACACTATCTACATTTGCAGAAAGCAATCTCACAGTATACCTTTCTACCTAAAAACAGAATGTCAGAAAATGTCTTCTCCTGTGCAGAGTTTCAGTGCCCACCTTAGAGGTGTGGCCAGAAAAATGAGAAAACCCTCCCCTGTGGTCACTCAAAACTAGTTCTGGGGGCAGATCCTCTCCCACTGGGATTGGTGCCTGTATGGGTAGAAGGACAATAGTGGTAGCATGCCCAGGTGTTACATGTGGCTGTGACAGGGTACACATATTTAAGATAACTAAGTCCCTGGGCCCTGCTCAGATGAGCATGCTGTCAGAGGAACAGAAACAGGGCACATCCCCACTTCCAAGCCCTTTGCCTCAGATTTGAGAACCAAGTCACACCTCATCAAGAAGCTATTCAGCTCCTGGGAGACAATTGGAAGCTCATGCAAATGGACTTGTAGAGGCTTTAAGTAGGTAAAAGGTTACTTTAAAAAGTACTTTTTGTAAAAATATCTGCTTCTACTAAATCCGACTTTACCACTTAGAGTTGTAATAAATATTTAAAATTGTCTAAGAATTATTTTTTTAAGTGCCTCCTAGGCAGAGATAGCAATATTTAATTTTAATAATAACTCCTAAAGCTTACCAATTTGAAAAGGTAACCCTGCTACAATGAAAAATAGATGTTTACACCTTTTCACTGTAAAGGCATGTTTAACATTAAACTTTTACATAGTCCTCTTTTAAATACCATACATGCTGCCTAATGGGCACTTAAGACTAACATTAATATTTCAAAGCAGGGTTTAGGCCTGTCCAAAGAGGGTATTTTGACAGATTTAATTTACAGGTGAAGCCTACACAGCCAGGTTACTGGTGGAAGGCTTGCAGTCATGTTTTGCATTGTTACTTTAGTGGTGGCATAATATGTGCTGCAGTCCACTAGTGACATTTGACTTAAAGGTTGTGGGTACACTTTGTACCATATACTAGAGACTTATTGTAGGAAAGTTAATTATGCCACACAGGAGGATAACCAATTTCAAAGGTCAAAGTACACACACTGGCTCCTTGATCGTAGGAATATAGAGCACAAGGTCAGAAAACCAACAGCATCAGTCCAAAGGGTTTTGGGTGATCAAGCACAAAGAGGAAATTTCCTACATATAGAATGCCAGTTCTCAAAAATCAAACAATAGTCACATTTTGATTACAAAGTACTCTCTAAGCAATCTTGATAGGTAGTCTTCAATGTGCCCCATTTTCCTCCTTAGACATAGAGATTCAGAGTAAATGAAACATACAGCATGATAGTAAGTTCTATATCCAATATCGTGCACAGACTTTAATGAATGGGATAAACTAAAAGTTTAAAAAGTAAAAATATCATAGCTGTGAAATACATGTCGGCTGTACCCTGTGAGACTCAGCGTTACAAAGGAATGATGGACCATCTGCAATAACTGTGACAGAATGTAGCAATTGTGTTTCGCACATTAAGCATATCATACAAAGGTCTATTTTTTAAGTTTTAAATTCTATTATCCTACTGTAAGAAGTTGATTTTAGTACTGATCTGTTTATTATGAAAAAGTATGATAAACATGTTAAGCTTTACATATTGAATGTGAAAAACACATGTTAATATCATCTGACATTAATGGATGGATTGTTATGCCTCCGTATTAAAGCCTGCAGTTGATATTTTGTTACACAAAATGCCAAATTGCCTTAGTAGGGAATACATTTGGCGTTCTTTACTGCATCTGACAAAACCTAGAGGAAGAGGAATTGCCATGTAAAAATTCTTGCTAGAATCTCGTTTTAGATTAATGCTAGGATCGTGTAATAAAAAAAAAATCATCAAATAATGTATACATCCATGCAAAATATTTATCCATATAGATAAATAGCAGGCCTTAGGGTCTCCCTCTGGCATTCAACAGCCAGATGGCATTTCCAAGGTGCTTCCATCCAAGACAATGAGCTACATGGGTAATAGTTCAATCTGCCTTCAACATTAGCTTTTTGCCACATAAATTATGCCGTTCTCTGATCAAGTGTATACATCAACTTAAAAAATAAGTGTGCTTCAGTATCAAGGCTGGTTGACCAATCTTTATTTTCCTTTAGTTTAGTTTTGACTCCTAAACATAGTACTATGGCCCTCATTCTGACCTTGGCGGGCGGCGGAGGCCGCCCGCCAAAGTCCCGCCGTCAGGTTACCGTTCCGCGGTCGAAAGACCGCGGCGGTAATTCTGACATTCCCGCTGGGCTGGCGGGCCGCCGCCTTCAGGCCGCCCGCCAGCCCAGCGGGAAAGAGGCTTCCACGATGAAGCCGGCTCGGAATCGAGCCGGCGGAGTGGAAGCTGTGCGACGGGTGCAGTTGCACCCGTCGCGTATTTCACTGTCTGCCCAGCAGACAGTGAAATACATTTAGGGGCCCTCTTACGGGGGCCCCTGCAGTGCCCATGCCAGTGGCATGGGCACTGCAGGGGCCCTCAGGGGCCCCACGACCCCCCCTACCGCCATCCGGTTCCCGGCGGTCGGACCGCCGGGATCTGGATGGCGGTAGGGGGGGTCGGAATCCCCTCGGCGGCGCAGCAAGCTGCGCCGCCTTGGAGGATTCAATGGGGCGGCGGGACACTGGCGGGAGACCGCCAGTGCTGCCGGTCCGACCGCGGCTTTACCGCCGCGGTCGGAATCCCCATTGGAGCACCGCCGGCCTGTCGGCGGTGCTCCCGCGGTCCTCCGCCCTGGCGGTCTTTGACCGCCAGGGTCAGAATGACCGCCTATGTCTTTTGGGAAGACAGAGAAGCCGAAATACCAGGAAAGGGATCAGTATTGATATATTTGTTGAGTTATGCTTTTTAATCAAATTATAACTAGATTGAATTAAGAAAAGATTCCTTGTAGTAAAATCGGACTTTAAAGATTTAACTTTAGTACTTTAAATAAGACCCCTATGTTCACACATTTTGGATATTCAGGCAATATTAGCACTCCAATTACCTATACCACTAATGGAGTGGGAGGGTCATGAGTCCAGTTTAATTGACATTTATTGACACGGATATTAATCTATCATATGGGCTTATTTTATCAACAAGATATTTAATGGCTCATTCTTCTAGAAACACTGACTGACATAGTAATACATATCATCCTATGATAAGGAACATATCTGATTTATGAATGTAAGCGGTGCAATTACCATAGTAGTGTTAGTCTAATAATGCAGATAATGACTTTGGAGGAAACTGTCTGCACAAACCAGTGAATACATTTATTACTTTAAAAATATGCATATAAAATGTGTCAGGAGGAATGCCAGTGAGTAGTGATTACCAAGAGATAGTATTTGGTAACAGGGCTCTGTCGAAAATGGCCCTTTCTGTGCAGTTATCCCCAAACATTTTGCCTTTCTCCCCCGATTTTTCTGACCCTCTTTTTTGGCTTTAGGACTCTGGGCACATTACCACTGCTAATCAGTGCTAAAGTACATGTGCTCTCTCTCCTAAAACTTGATATAATGGGATTACACCATTTTGGTGTATTTAATTTACCTGTACATCCCTTGTAAAGTGGCATACCATATACACAGGGCTTGTAAATTAAATGCTACTAGTGAGCCTGCAGCACTCATTGTGCCACCCACCGTAGCAGCCTTTCAAACATGTCTCAGGCCTGCCACTGCAGAGCTTGCGTGTACAACATACAGCCACACTGACTTGGCAAGTCAATCTACTTGCCAAGGCCTAAATTCCCTTCATTACTACACCTAAGTCACCTCTAAGGTGGGCCTTAGATAGCCCTATGGGCAGGGTGCTGTTTATGTAGAAAGTATAACATATATCTTTATGTGTTACATGTCCTAGTAGTGGCAAACACCCTATTTAGTTTTTCACTACTGTGAGAGCTTCTCCTCTCATAGGTTTGCATTAGGAATGGCATTGCATATGTGCAAGTGGTATTTTCTGATCAATAAGGAGTAGTGTGGGCATGTTTGGTACGCTTGGAATGGTGGTGAGAAATAATGCTTACTGGTGTAGGTGGACTTTAAGTTACTATTGTAGAAATGCTACTTTTAGAAAGTGGGCATTTCTCTGAACTCATAACTCTGGTGCTTTGCAGCATGGCTGCAAATCCACATCTAGGGCAAAGTGACAGCTCCACTTTGTGCATACTCCCCAGACAGCCATTCATCAGGGAGGGTTAGGTGTGACAGAGTTACATCTGCATACTGATGGTCTTCCTGGGCTGGGAGAGAGGGAGGTGGGGTACACTTTATACCTGAGTAGGCTGTGTCCTGCCCTCACACAAAGGGCTTGTTAATCCCCCACGGATGTCTGGAGCCTGGGCAGAGGAGCAGGGACAATCCTGGAACAGGACAGAACTGGCTAGAACCTTCTCCCACCTTTGGTAGCTGGGCATTCTGAGTATACGTAGAGGGGCTGTAGCTCCCTGATTAGCCAAGTACTTTTGGAACGTGGACTGAAAGTCTTTCAGAAGGACAGCTGGAGTGCATAAAGGACTCACCTTGACCGCTCTTATTTTGTTACCCTGCTACCTGCTGCTGCTGGGTGTCATAAAGGACTCATCTAGATTGCACATAGGTATGTTGACCTGCTGCTAGCTGCTTCCTGAGTGTGGGGTCCCTAGACTCTGTCGGGCTGCCAAGAAGAAACTGCCACAGTGATCTACATAGGCTGACCTACCTGTGTTGCACTAACTGCAAGTGTTCTCCGGGATTGGTTTCCCCAGTTTAACCAAGCCGCTCCTCTTTTACCATTCCATTAGCATGTAAAGAAAGCTTCATAATTATGGCATTAGCACAGAGTGAGTGCCTCGTCTGCTTGTGAACATGTGAGGAGCGCACAAGAAACACTTCCTCTCTTGGGATGGCATCCATAGACGGGCGCGTGGTGAGCACTGTCAGGCTGCCTCTTAATCCACAGGCAGCAGCTCTGTGCCCCAGCCTGCCTGGATCATCAAGGAGTGCCAGCCCTGAGGGATGCATTGTGGTGTGATAGCAGTTGTGCCTCTCAGCAAGGGCTCAAAGGGCCCAGGAATCACATGGGAATATGGTGGCTGCCCTAATCCTGACCACCCAGTGGGTGAAAGGGCTGCAGACCCGTGGGAGACAGGGCTCAGCTGTGAAGATGTATCACTCCATGTACCTGGGGAGTGGGACTGGCAGATCACTATACAGGGCCTCAACTACCTACCTACCCCCAAGGGAGGCCTGACTGGAGGGATAGTCGCAGTATCTCATGGTGAGATAGGAAGGGTCACCCACTGGCTCGATCCTACCAGAAAACCTGCTGTTCTTCTGCCTCCTGAAGAAGCCAAGGCACCGGCCCCAGGAAGGCTGTAAACTCCAGGATAGAAGCACACAGCGCTTCCTGTATGCCTTGGTGAGCATACCTGCCCCTAAATTACTCACACCTTGGCAAGTATAGTGGGGATTCCTATTGCTGGGATCCTGTGGGACCACTCAGGACTTGGGGGCACTTGTTCTGCTAATGCAGCATAGATCCACCACCAGGATTGACATGGCTAAGAAAGTCCTCAGATTACCACACCCAACCTAACATAGGTGGAGAGAAGTCTGCATACTTCACTAAAGCACACATTGCTGGGCATTACTGATGTAGAGACTGGTATTTTTAACTCACCCAAGACCCCACCACTCCTATCCCTCCTGTGATTCACATTGACAAGGCTACATCAGTGCTCCCACATATCCTATAGTTCATAGCATGGCCTGTTCCGTAGCGGAACGGGAAGAAACCCAATGAAGAAGCATGCCACCAAGGTGTAACCCTAGAGGGTGAGGGCTTTTCCAACAGGAAAATCCTTTTTCCTATCCATCAATCAATCAATCAATCAATCAGGAATTTGTAAAGTGCACTACTCACCCGTGAGGGTCTCAAGGCGCTGAGGGGGGGAAGAGAGGGAGGTGCTGCTACTGCTCGAACAGCCAGGTCTTGAGACGTTTCCTGAAGGTAAGGATGTCTTTGGTCTGGCACAGGTGTGTGGGAAGAGTGTTCCATGTTTTGGCGGCGAAGTGCGAAAATGACCTATCGCTGATTGTAGTTTTGCGGACGCGTGGGATGGTTGCGAGGGCGAGGTCTGCAGAGCAGAGATGCTGGGTCGGGGTGTAGAAGGAGAGCCATCTGTTGAGGTATTCTGGTCCATTGTTGTGCAGTGCTTTGTGAGCTTGGGTGAGGAGTTTGAAGGTGATTCTCTTGTTGACTGAGAGCCAGTGCAGGTTTCTCAGGTGGTCTGTGATGTGGCAGTGGCAAGGGATGTCCAGGATGAGGCATGCAGAGGTGGCTGTGGTTCCTGCATAGAGGGTATTGCTGTAGTCCAGTTTGCTGCTTACGAAGGCGTGGGTGACTATTCTGGGTTTGGTGGGTATCCATTTGTAGATCTTTCAGAGCATGCAGAGGGTGTTGAAGCAGGAGAAGGAGATGGCATTGACTTGCTGGGTCATGGATAATGAGGAGTCCAAGATGAATCCTAGGTTGCGTGCATGGTCGGTGGGAGTCGGAGCGGCTCTGAGAGTGGTAGGCCACCAGGAGTCATCCCATGTGGAGGGGGTGGAGCAGAAGATGAGGACTTCCGTCTTGGCGGAATGGAGTTTGAGGCAGCTGCTCTTCATTCATTCAGCAATGGCCTTCATTCCTTCGTGGAGGTAGGTCTTGGCGGAGTCCCTGGTGAGTCCCTGGATCAGCTGGAAGTCGTCGGCGTATGAGATGGAGTTGAGGTTGTGGGATCGGGCGATCTTAGCGAGCGGGGCAATGTAGAAGTTGAAGAGGATTGGGCAGAGGGACGAAACCTGGGGTATGCTGCAGATGATTTCGGTGGTTGTTCTTTTAGCTGGGCCTTTTTTGTAATGTTACCTGATACACTAAGCAAACGGCAAATATCCAAAAACCTGGAAGGGAGCAATTATTGTCCCTATTTATAAAAAAGACAAAAGCGGATTACTGAGGAATTATAGACCCATTAGTCTCCTAGACAACCTACAAAAAATATTTTGTCATCAGGTACTGGGTAGACTTAAAGATTGGATGGATGATAACCATGTTTTGAGCCATCTCCAGGCCGGTTTTCGGCAGAAGATTAGTACAGTCGACCAGGTTTTCCGCTTCCTCACGCTTAAGTGGAAGGTAGTGGATATTGAGGCTAGGAAATTGTTTGTAGCCTTTGTCGATCTTAAGTCTGCCTTCGACCTGGTCCCGCGCACAAAATTGTGGGGAATTTTGAATCAAGCTGGAGTGCCGGGCCCCCTGTTAAATTTGATAAAGGAGTTGCATTCAGGGAGCTAGGCAAGAATTAGATGGGGGTCGCAAGGAGAATTAACAGACAAGATTGCAGTATGCAGAGGAGTTAGAAAGGGGTTTGTGTTGGCCCCAACTTTATTTCTTCTGTTTATCAATGCCTGTATGCCCTACCTAATGGACTGTGATAGTGATGCTCCCAAAGTTGCAGGAGAAAGGGTACCGTGCATGCTTTTTGCAGACAATACTCTGTTAATATCACAAACCGCTCTAGGCCTAACTAAACTGATAGATAAGTTTACATGTTTTAGTGAAGCCCCTGGACTGGAAATAAATTCGTCTAAAACCAAGTACATGGTGATTGGTGATCATAAACAAAAAGTTAGGAAAAATATATATTTGGAAGGGTAGGTTTTAGAAAGAGTTTTTGATTTTGATTATCTAGGTATAAGGCTGGAAGACTCTCAGAAATGGATAGGCCATTTATCCAAGTCGGATATGAGCTTAAAACAGAAATCCAGAAGTATCTTGAGATATGTATCTAAATCATCTAGCTTTGCAATTACCCCGCCAATTGAAATATATAAAGCTCAAGTTAGGGGCGGAGTATTATATGGTGCAGAGCTATGGGGCCACTGCAACTTAAAGGATTTGGAGAAAACTGAAAATTCCTTTTTGAAAAGGTCATTAAAAATCCCGGCAAGTTCTCCAACCTTGCCTGTTCGGTTGAATCTAAACCTTTACCCTATTTCTCATGTCACTGCCCTACGGCCTCTGATGTACTGGATCAGGTTATGGGCCTCGGACATCTTTGGTCCATACAGAGCTGGGCTTAGTGTCCTAATAGGTGCACAAGCTCCAAAAAAGGTCAGGTGGTGTAAATATGTGAAGGAATTCTTATTTGACCTTGGCCTGGATAACCTTTGATTGGACCCTGCCGATATTTAAAAAAATGCTGCTCAACTTGTGAAAGATGCATACTGGCTGAAAGCCCAAGCGGATAAGTTAGCAGAGGTTCCTTCGACAAGTCTTACTAACACTTTTTTATCCCTGAAATTTGAGAATTTAATGGATTTGATTGTTTCCCCTTTTGCACAAGCACTTTTTATTCGGTTTAGGTTAGGGCCATTACCACTTCGCTCATTTACTAGCAAATGGACAAATTTTGGTGACGATAGTGACTTATGTCAAATGGGTTGGGGAGTTATCGAGCATTTAGCCCATGTTTTATTTTGTTGCCCTGCATATCGTAAGCAAAGAGCACGCTGGCTTATTCCGCTTTGTAGATCCATGGACTTTGTATGTGGGTCAGTTGCCTTTAGTATTTTGAAGTCGAGTTCCCACGGTAAAGTGGCATGTCCATTGGCAAATTTCCTGAAGGCTTTTTGGCCAATTAGACAAAAATTATTAAAGTTAGGAGCTTATCACTCAACTTAACACCATTCTTCCATGAGATAGCAAGTAACAGCTGACTGGCAATTTTTGATGTAGAGACCAATGTGTTGTGGTCTGCATCCACTTTTTTATATTGTTATGTATTTGATTATTTATGTATTTTAAACGAGGGCTATGCTGTGTTGATCTCTTTTTACTCCCTTTAGTATTATGTTTTAGTATGATGTATATTGTGTATTTATGAGCTTTGATGGTATTAATTTGCCGAATAAAGCTATCTATCTATATATCTCATATATCACTGTCAGGATTGGTTTTACCCTAATGTGATGCTTCCGGTATCTTATTGTTTATAACCTGTTGCGCCTCATGTCCCACGCATTTACTGGGCAATGTCACTCTGTTTTTCATTGCTAGGATAAACTGTACTATAGGGCTGATAACATGATGTGCCCAGTAATGGTGTCTTTGTGATGTACACCTTAGAAACCTTCTATTTCTTATGACACAGACTGTGCTGTTGATGACAATTACCTAGTGGGCATTAGTCTAAGGCTTATATATAATTTACATTATATTTTTATCTAATGCCATGTGAAGTCTCTTTTGTGGTGTATTTATTGTGTCACTGTTGTGAGTGTGTTGTGCAATTGCTTTACACATGACCTCTGAGGATGAGCCTGACTGCTCTGTGCCAAGCTACCTGGGGTGAGCACAGGTTATCTTTGGTGTGTAACTTACGCTGCCTGACTAGAGTGGTGGGTTCTGCCTGGGTGCGATGCAAACCCTAGCGATCTAGAAACTCATTTCCAATAGACTCTATGTCAACATGTTCACAATAGAAACTTTGTGCTACCAAAATATTGTGACCAAAACATAGTGGATCAAAATATTGTAACTGTACATTCTTAACTCCATACCTTGACAATATACATATTGTCGGGGAACATATATGTAGAGTAAAGTAAAATAAACCTGTAATTACCTCTGTATACTCACTTTGTCAACATTTTGGTTCTCAATATTTTGGCTACAATGTCGTGCATTCCATATTAAGGTGGATTAATACCTGGAGAGAGTCATTGTTGTAACTTTATATGACTTATTTATGGGGAATGGTAGCTAGAGAGAAGTCTGGGGATGGTAATTTTTGTTATGGACTTTCTTACGATTTAGTTCATTTGTGGATATGCGCAAATTATTATATTATATTTAATTAACCCTAACTCTAATACTTTTCAGTTGGCAATTTCATTATATTGATAATACATCAAAGATGGCCATTGTAAAAGAAACATTTTGAAATATTTTATTTCATAACAGTTCATGTACAGTTGCTTTTATTTATTCCTATCATTCAAGTTGCGTCTGTTAATGCTTTTTACTACATGGGGCTTCTGAGAGTTTAGTTCTTATTTTTTTGTTAGAAATTATTATTATTTCAAGTCACTGAAACTGACCACAACAATAGAGAAGGACAACAGAACTTTTTCTCTCATTAGATGAAATGTGAAAAGGTGTGAAAACTCAATTTCAGTAGGAAAGTTAGCATAAATGTAAACCACCACCGAGCACACGTGAAGGAGACTTACCTTGTCGATTCAGGAGAAGAAACATTCAAGTGAATGTGGGTGAGAGACAAATTTCAAAATTGCTATTCTACAAATGCAAAATACTTATGTATGCTACTCAAAATATTTATTAATTTTAAATTCAACAAAGTATTGAAATATATGGAAGGTAGAAATCCTGTAAAATATCTTTAAAAAATGATGAAAACACTCAGATTACCAATGTTTATTACCTTAATGGAAATTCTTCGTTATCAATACTCTTTTATCCCATGGACTTTCTTTAAAGTGGTAAGGTGGTGCTCACTAATCTTCATGGCCATTCAGAGCCTGACTTCCTCTGAGGTTCTGCTTCTGAGGGTAAATGAACTCCCTTCTCATATACACTATTTCTTAGCCTTTCTCCCTAGAGGCGATAGTGTCAATTCTAGGACTTAGAGATCACTTCATTGCCAATGCCAATTAAAACTTTGACCTCTTATTGACTGCTCATTTCTTGAGGTAAAAAACACATAGCTCTCTAAACCTAAACAGTAGTTCGTATACTCTGACCACTCATTCTTAAATGTTAGAGGGAAAGACACTTCACTATTCCTAGTCATTCATGGTTTATTTTTCCTAGTTGTCTCCTACATTATCAGTCGTTTTCTCTCACTGGAACCTTATGTGACTTTCTCTCCACATCTTGTCTCTGGATATGCCTTTTTTGAATGGATGATGAAGGTATCCAGGTCACAACATCACAGTTCTGAGGTCACCTGCTTGTAAGTGAGTGTGTATTGAGTAGAATAAGATAACATTGTCCTTGACATAAACATCCAAATGCAAAAATTAAGCAGCACCACAGCAAATTAAAAAGAGTCAGTGGGCACTAAGGCAGGTAGAGATCTGGAAGGAAATCACAAGCTGCCATGGAGGCAGACCATGAACTTGCTTCACCAAAGAAATATATAAGGAGGTGAGGGAAAGAGAATTGGCAAGAGGGCACAATAAGCTAAACTGAGGAAGAACAGTGAACGGACAGGCCTTACAACATAAAAAGAACAGTCTCATAATCTCCTGGATTAACAAAAGATATTGGGATATTGTGAGAAAGTCTTCCCCTCAAGAGTACATCAAAGCAAGAAGCCACCTTGTCCTCAAAATTACTTCAAAGCAAGAAGTCACTGTTCATGATTTTAAAGGAATAGATTAAGAATGTTGAACTGATTAGAGGCCTATCAATTCTTTCTGGTTTTGATGCCATGAAATATGCAGAACAATCAGCTTCAACACCGACCCCCCCACACCCACCACCTAGTCCACCACCCCTGCGACTACCACTCGCACCAGTCGCCTGACCGTCTGGTCCAGCGTCAGCGACAAAGACACCATCAAAACCATGAACTCCATCCACTCCGGATCCCCATTGGACCCCTGCCCTCACCACGTCTTCAACAAAGCCAGTGCAGCCATCGTGCCCCACCTCCGGAAAACAATCAACTGTTCCTTTGAGACAGCAACCTTCCCAGAAAGCTGGAAGCACGCCGAGATCAACGCCCTTCTGAAGAAGCCCAAGGCGGACCCCAAGGACCTCAAGAACTTCCGGCCCATCTCCCTTTTCCCTTTCCCGGCAAAAGTGACTGAGAAGATTGTCAACAAACAGCTGACCCGCTACCTCGAAGTCAACAACATCCTGGACCCTTCCCAATCTGGTTTTCGCAGCAACCACAGCACCGAGACCGCCCTCATCGCCGCCACTGACGACATCCGGACCCTGATGGACAAAGGAGAAACAGCCGCCCTCATCCTCCTGGACCTATCAGCAGCCTTTGACACGGTCTGCCACCGCACCCTATCAGCACGCCTCCATGACGCCGGTATCCAAGAGAAGGCCCTGGCCTGGACCACATCCTTCCTCTCCGGCAGAACCCAGAGCGTCCGCCTCCCACCCTTCCGCTCCAAAACCACCGAGATCATCTGCGGCGTCCCACAGGGATCCTCCCTCAGCCCGACACTGTTCAATATCTACATGGCCCCCCTCGCCCACGTCGCACGACAACACAACCTCAACATCATCTCCTACGCCGACAACACCCAGCTGATCATATCCCTCACCGAAGATCCCCACACCGCCAAAGCTAACCTCCACCGAGGAATGAAGCCCGTAGCCGACTGTATGAAGGACAGCAGACTGAAGCTGAACTCAGACAAGATGGAGGTCCTCATTCTCGGACCGACCCCATCAGCCTGGGACGACTCTTGGTGGCCCACGTCACTAGGCACAGCCCCGGAACCCACGGACCACGCACGCAACCTGGGGGTCATCCTCGACTCCACTCTCTCCATGACCAGGCAAGTCAACTCCGTCTCCGCGTCCTGCTTCAACACCCTCCGTATGCTCCGCAGGATCTTCAAATGGATCCCCCTCGACACGAGAAAAAACGTTACCCAGGCCCTCATCACCAACAGACTTAACTACGGGAACGCCCTCTACTCAGGAATTACAAACAAGCTCCTGAGACGACTCCAACGCATCCAGAACGCCTCGGCCCGACTCATCCTCGATGTCCCCCGCCGCAGCCACATCACACTCCACCTGAGAGGCCTGCACTGGCTCCCCGTCAACAAAAGGATCACCTTCAAGCTCCTGATCCACGCACACAAAGCACTGCACAACACCTGACCCACCTACCTCAACAACCGACTCAGCTTCCACAGCCCCACCCGAAGCCTCCGCTCAGCCAACCTCGCCCTCGCCACAGTCCCCCGCATCCGAAAAACCACAGCCGGCGGCAGATCCTTCTCCTACCTCGCCGCCAAGACCTGGAACACTCTCCCCACCATCCTACGACAGACCCAGGACCTGCTGGCCTTCAGAAGACTCCTCAAGACCTGGCTCTTCGACCAGTAGCACCCCCCGCTCCCCAGCGCCTTGAGACCCTCGCAGGTATGTAGCAAGCTTTACAAATGCAGTGATTGATTGATTGATTGATCCACAAAAATGTGGTATCGTAGGCTGTTCTTAGATCTTAAAATCTGGGGGCTAGAAATGTGATCCATGTGAGGTACATTTTCCTCTGTGACTAATTTAACTCAGACAATATAAGGTAGGGGCTGTACAAAGTCTCCTGGCACTGGGAGGATATGCATTAAAATGTATTATTGCTTTGGAAACAAATGACTTAATTTTGAGTGCTGGAATATTCAGTCCATTATGACCAGATACTTACTTATTTTAACAGACTGATAAAGATATTTATGGACTGGTGGGCCGAAGATCCGAACTTGTGTCTACTGGCCAAGCTCCTAGTTCACAACATCTGACCACAGTTTGCCTGCCATGCAGCATGGTATTTTCTACTAATGCCAGTAGAAAGATCTATATTGGAATTTCTAGTAAAACTGTTGTTTGTGCATGTGTTATCTGGTGCAATCAGGGTTATCTAAATGAGGATTTCAATGCATGAGCCAATAGTTCTCATTCTATAGCAACAGTGCCGTTCTATAAAATCACAGGGTTTGTAAAAACTGCATTCTTCAAACACTTGCTGGAGTTAATTAAAAAATAATAGATGTAGTAAGCATACTTGCGGAAAGCTAAATTACTTTCATCAAAGTATTTGTTCATGCTAAATATTTCCCCGATCCTTTTAAGTGAAAGGTTTTAAATCATGCTTTACACAAGGGGATTATCATTTCAGTTGCTCTATGAAGTAGAAAAAATACATTTGTAAGATTTACCATTTCAATAAAAATGACAGCTGAGGAGGCTGTGCTTGGAGCTGTGGTCAGAACAAGTGATTTTCTAGTTCTTATTTTCAGCAGGCCCTCTCTGATTGCAGCTTAGTATAGTTGATTCAGCACCCTGACAGGCATTTATGCTTGTTTCTCAAAGGAACCCTCCTGTTCTCTTTATACAGTTCGACGTGGGGTTGATTGAGAAGCGGTGAAAAGTGAGAATGGAAAGTTGGTGCAAGAGTGAGGTAGTACCCAACCAGCAAAGGACACTGTACTATGCATCTTCTCTAAAGTCTTAACCAAAGTGCAGAAATATCTGATAAGTCCTCTATGTCCAAATGTACGAAGATCCGGTTTTTCTACTCGCAAATTGCGAGTCTCAAAACCGGATGTACAACAGTGTCAATGACACTGTCTACGATTTGCAATGGGGTCGCAGATGACATACCTCATGAATATTCAGGAGGTAGGTCGCAATTTGCGACCCCATTGGGAATGACGGCACACACAGGGATGGTGGCCTGCTAGTGTCAGCAGACCACCATGTCTGTGACTGCTTTTAAATAAAGCAGTATTTTTTTTAAAAATGCAGCCTGTCAAACGGAATGCATTACGAAAAGAAAAATGAAAAGTTTTCTTTTCATTTTTTTCAGAGCAGGCAGTCGTCCATGGGACCACTGCATCCAAAGTATGTCATTTCTCTGCTTGTAGATTAGAGGTTTCATCTCCTGAGTATAGTCCATTCAAGGAAGATGCTCTTTCTTTTTACATGAATAATTTCCCCAAAAGGGATTGCATTGATTTGGGTTTTACGATGACAGCTAGTCACATGTAACACTGCATATCTTTCAAAATTCTGATTGGTTTGGAACTTTGGTAATTTACTATTTTGCATGTGTACATACACAGATGGACATTGGATTACTAAGTTATTGTTCATGAATTTTGAATTACTAATTTTGATTGATTGCAAATACTTTCACTTTGGTTGGACATCACACTGGTGGTTATGTGGCTTGGTCTATGTTTTCTGCACAGCTCGATGGGTGATTAATTGATCACGTTTATCAATATATTGGTTATTTGTGAATTACATTTTGATTGTTATATATGTTATTACTTTAATCAGCCTTGATAAAGTCCGCATTTTGGACGAAACACTTGTCGGCTGGTCTGGAGATTCTATTAAGTTGATTCCTATGAGTACAAACAGCATCTTCCTTGAATGGACTATACTTAGGAGATGAAACCTCTAATTTACAAGCAGAGAAATGACATACTTTGGATGGACTGAGTTGTTCTAATGTGAACTATATCATTATAGACTTTGAATAATAGATCTTTTTGTTTTGTTGTCATTTTTCCTGTTTATGTATTATTTTTCACGTATGTATTAAATATTTGATATGTGTCCTTGCCACTTTCAACTCATTGAATATAGCATGATTTTGATTTGTTGATGGTTCAAACCAATTAAGTACTTACATGAACTTATTGTATTGAAATACTTAACTTTTAAAAAGTTTTTGTTTTGAGTGATCCACAGGATATTTTTCTATATGCATGCATTTACTGATGTAAGTTCTCTCTTATATCAGTTTACATATTGGGCAACAAATATGTTTCCTGTGTTTGAGCACCATCGAGTATAATTTGGAGTCACAGGGGAGTGTGCGGCCCTAGTTAGTTTTTTTTTTTGCCATATAGTATCTAGTCCGTGGGACCACTGCCTGCTCCGAAAAAATGTTTTGCATGCATTCACTAAGGGGAAGGGGTCCCATAGGGACCCCTTCCCTTTTGCGAATGGGTTAGCAGCAATTTAAAATTGGTGTTAACTGCGATTTTTTTACGATCGCATTCGCAGTCACAAAACAATCATACGCACCATTTAGATTCGGTATTAGGAAGGGAAGCCCTTGACTCTCCCTTTTCTAATTCTGAATCGCAAAACCCAAACTGTGTTTCGGTAACCAGCTACCGAATTGCAGTTTGGGCTTTGAACATCCCAAAAAGCATTTTTCTAGTTGCAAAAGAGACGATTCTGCGAATCGCCCCCTTTGCAACTAGAAAAATGCTTCCTACATCTGACCCATAGTTCCTTAACACACTATCCGAAAACTAAGTATTCCTCACATTGCTTATATGCTATTCTTAGCACATTTCTCAAGGGGTCAGCTTCTCTGTTACACCCTGCACCCTGTATGAATTTGGGAAACACTTCCTGGCTGAAGACGCAGTCTCAAGCTTCCTAAAATAGGTCAAACATCACTATTACTAACAAAGCAAGGGATAGATGGAAATAATCTGCGGAACGTCTGATAGTTTTACAACTAAACTTTCCTTGCTCAATTAATGGCATGCTCGGACTTTTTGTAATGGAAAATTATCTTCAGACGATCCTTCAAGTCAGGATGCAGCACAGACGCCTCAACCTGAAAAATAGACAAGAACACATTCCAAAAAAAGTGACATCTGCATCCTCATCGTTTTGCACTTTTCAGGAGCCACTATGGGGGTCATTCCGACCCCGGCGGGCAGAAACCGCCCAATGACCGCGGGGTCATTTCAACTTTCCCGCTGGACCGGCGGCCGATCTCCAAAAGATCGCCCGCCGGCCCAGCGGGAAAGCCCCTGCAAAGAGGAAGCCGGCTCTGTATGGAGCCGGCGGATTTGCAGGGGTGCGACGGGTGCAGTGGCACCCGTCGCGATTTTCACTGTCTGCTAAGCAGACAGTGAAAATCGTTGTGGGGCCCTGTTAGGGGACCCCTGCACTGCCCATGCAAGTGGCATGGGCAGTGCAGGGGCCCCCAGGGGCCCCACGACACCCGTTCCCGCCAGCCTGTTCCTGGCGGTGTAAACCGCCAGGAACAGGCTGGCGGGAAGGGGGTCGGAATCCCCATGGCGGCGCTGCAAGCAGCGCAACCATGGAGGATTCCCTGGGCCAGGGGAAAACCGGCGGGAAACCGCCGGTTCCCCTTTTCTGACCGCGGCTTTACCGCCGCGGTCATAATGGCCCGGGAACCACCGCCAGCCTGTTGACCTGTTCACTTTGAAACAACACCTTGCCTTTCCAAGAAAATGCACAGTTTCTGATTGCAAACATCATCTTCAGCACCATGGCAACCTTCGCCTCAAAACTGCACCTTTTTAGAAGATAAAAACTCAGATGTTATTCCTCATGGGAAGTATACACATGAAGGGGAACTCCACTGTCCATTAATTGTTTTACATGAAAACAGAGTTTATTAGACAAGGTATAACAAAAGTATAAGAATCAAAGAATACAATTGGAAAATAAGTACAAAAAAGAGTGAGTAAACAAATATATTATTATAAATATTTCAAATCTTAAAATGTAAACAAATAAAATTGAATAGATAGGAGAGAAGAAGGGTAGACTGAAGGGAGTGGAAAGAAAATGGGTAGTAAAGAAATAGTAAAGCAGTAAGGAAACAAAGAGTATAGCCGGAAAGAGGTGTGTAAAATATAAATTCAATATATAAGTAGTAACAATGATTGCTTAAGATCAAAAACTGATGTTAGAAATGGGATCTCTAGTTGGCAGAGGTATACACCCTTGTCCAAGTAGGGATCACCATCCTAGTCAGGGTAAATCACACATAATCCAAATTATCCTGTACCCGCCCTCTGGTAGCTTGGCACTGAGCAGTCAGGCTTAACTTAGAAGGCAATGAGTAAAGTATTTGTGCAATAAATCATGCAATAACACAGTTATACACCACACAGGTTTAGAAAAATATAAGATAGTTATCTGAATAAATTAAGGTCAAAACGATCAAGATTTAATAAGCACAAGTTAAAATATCATTTTTGCAGTGTTAAGAAGAGTCTTAAGTCTTTAAAAATCAACAATTGTCTCTTGTGTGCACAAAGTACCTGGTTTGCATCAAAATTACACACACGGTGACCGCAGAGGAAGAGATGCATGGAAAAAGGCAGGTGTGCGTCAGATTCCCGGATGCAGCACAGACAATGCATTGTTTCTTTCCATGCTGCAAGGGCTTTGCATCGATTTCCGGCACGCAGTCTTGGATCCTCACTGTGATGCGGGGACTTTTGATGCCCAGGTACGATGCGTGGAAATCCTGAACATGCAGGACCAAGTCACAGGCTCTGCTTCGATCCTGTTGGAGATGTGTCTGAGTTTCTGTAGCACAGCAGGCACTGCATCGACTCTTCACTCAGGAAGTCCGGCTGCATCGCTCCAGATCAGCTGTGCGCATCTATCCAATATGGCTATGCGTCGAAGTTCCGATAGCAATGAAGGCACTTCCTCGATTTCCACTCGGGGAGACGGGCTGCATTGTTCTGGTTCGGCGATGCTGCGATTTTTTCATCACTGGGCAGGCTGTGCATCTTTTCTGCAGGCCGTGCATCAATTTTCGCTGCACAAGGAGTTTCTTTGAAGAGAGGAAGTCTTTTTGGTCCTGAGACTTCAGGAACAGGAGGCAAGCTCAATCCAAGCCCTTAGAGAGCACATCTCAGCAAAGTCACAGGCCAGCAAGACAACTGCAAGGCAGCAGTCCTTCACAGCAAAACAGTTCAGGTGAGTCCTTTGGACAGCCAGGAAGCTCCTTTTGACAGGTTGTAGGATCTGGTCCAGAAGAGGCTGAATTGGTGGAGTCAGGGACCCAGTTTATATACCCAAAAAACACCTTTGAAGTGGAGGAGGCATCATAGAGTGGTTTCGAAGAGCACAAGGTCCCCTTTCAGTACAGGTCTGTCTGCCAGGGTCCCAGTAGGGGGTTTGGCAGTCCATTGTGTGAAGGCAGGCTGCTAGCCTTTGGAACGTAAGTGTGTAAGTGTCAGGCCCCTCCACCCTTCCAGACCAGGAATACCCATTCAGTATGCAGATAAGTACATGTGTGACTGGGTCTGTGGTTGTCTCAGTGAAATTCACAAGGGAGCTGTCAACCAGCCCAACCCAGATGTGGATTGGAGACAGGCTGTAAGGCACAGATGGATTTTAAGTGCAGAGAAATGCTCAATTTCTAAAAGTGGCATTTCTAAAATAGTAATATAAAACCCAACCTCACCACTAAGCAGGATTTTCTATTACCATTCTGGTCATACTAAACATGACCTGTTTACCCCTTTCTGATCAGAATCTACCACTCAAACAGTATATGCGGGTAGCCCTAAAGTTAGCTTGGGAAATTAAATAGAAGCTGCTCTTGATGAAAGGTAATACATTGAAGATAAGTTGGTGTACCTAATGCAAACCCTTCTCTTTCTCCAAGACTTCCAAAAATAGGTTTATCATGTATTTTTAGGAGTTTATTATACCAAATTGATGATTGAAGATACTGTTCCTTCTCTGAGGTATGGGAGAGAAATGTTGGGTGCCATAACTTGCAAACACTTTTTTGGCTGGGTAAAGACATGGAATACGGTATCTGGGTAAAAGACAGCAATTCTTTAAAGTAAAAAAAGAGATCTAAAAGATAGTTCAATGTCTTTCCAAAAGAGGGAAAAATGTGAAGAAGTATCCAATAAGCAGTGAGAGGTTTGGTTGAGAAGGAAAGTGGTATTTTAAGATTGAGAATCAGGAAAGTTTATACCTCCATGTAGTTTATGTGAGGTGGCATGGGCATGTTGGTATGGTTGTAATGATAATGAGAAATGTTGCATACTGCTGTAGGTGGATTTTTTATTACCATTGTAGAAATGCCACTTTTAGAAAGTGGGCATTTCTCGGTGTTATAACTACGGTGTTTTTACAGCTTGACTCCAATCCACGGTTGGGGAAGAGTGACAGCTGGGCTTTGTGCATACTTTCCAGACATCCATCACACAGGGAGGGTGGAGATAATAGGAGTAAATCTGCATGCTAAGTGGTCTTCCTGGACTGGGAGAGGTAGAGGCGGGTGCACTTACATTTGTTTAGGCTGTGTCCTACCCTGACAGAAGAGACTCGTTTACCCCCTACTGATGTCTGAATCCAGGTTAAAGGAGAAGGGCATTCCTGGAACTGGTGAGAGCTGGTTAGAACCTTCTCCTACTTTTAGAAGCTGGGCAAACTGAGTATAAGAATGGGGGTTGTTCCCCATGTTGAAAAACAGAGAGACAGAACACTGAATGACTGGACACTAGATGCTGAAAGGACTTGTCAGTAACCTCCTTGGGATTGCATTGCTGTAGTGCTGACCTGTGATCTGCTATGTCACTAAGTAAGACTACCACTATTGTCTTCTGGACCCTTGTGCTGGCTTTCTTGTCTGGGCCCTACAGTCTGGTGCCTCCTCAGCTGTCTCCAGGGGGGGTGGTATGAGCCCTACCTGCATTGTTGTTGCTTTGCTGCTGTTTCTTGAGGGGCACAAGTGAAGTATCCCCTTTGCCCCTGCGGAGCGCGTGGAGAGTGCTCTAGGTGCACCAGCATATGAGGAGCACTTTACTTCCTGATAAGAGCACTTTATTACTGTGTGCGTTTACCCTGAGTGCAAGGAAGTGCCCCCGTGCCATTGTGCTTGTGCCCCCCCAACATAGGAGATATTATGAGGAGCACGTGGATTTAGCGTGGACCAGCACTCTCCCTTTTGTGCCCCCGGGGTACAAACAGGCGTTCACTTTTGTGACCATTCACCACCATGACCCGGGCTGGAGGAAGGAAAGAGATGACCCTTCACCATAGAGGGTGCCCCCGTTGGCACGGGGACGAGTGTTGCCTGCCAGGAGGAAGCACTGGTAGGCACTCCTCTTTGTGTTGTCTGAGCAACCACTTTTGAGTGGGAGTTCTGTGAGGAGCACCTGCTCCCTGTAGACCCCAGCCGGCTTCACCAGAGGGAATTACTCTGCTAGATCCCCCACCGAGAACCGTTGCACCGAGGAGAGGACACCAGTTGCTCACCCCATGCTCTCTTTTCAGGTTTCTGTTGGGCAGGGCACTCTGAGCTTGGTGTCTGGTGCGGCCACACTGTCCGATCATGGGCGGATGCCTGTGTTTCTCGTAGTTGTTTCAACCATTGTGTCCACACCACATACTAATGGGCAGTGGCCCCTATTACAGAGTTGTTACCTGGGGAGTCCCTGGACGGCTTTCCTTCTCTGCCCAGACCTTCGGGGGCATTCCGTGTCACTAGCCATATGCGGGACAGGAACCTCAGCGTAGGGTCCTTTCCCACTAGGACTGAGGAAATACTGCACACCCTTTACTAGAAGCCGAGGCTGGGGCCTCACACTGGTGTTACCAGATATTTTCCTTAATGATGAGCTGCATGTTTAAACCCTAATGTTGACATGAGTCTGGCTTTCTGTAGACAGGGACACTGAAGGCGGCATCAGGGGACACTGGGACATGCCCAATAATGTATTTTCCCTAAAGTATTTGGGGTCATATGGAGATGTCCCTTTTATGGGCAGTCACTTGAGTGTTTTAGGACATATGCCATAAGTAGATGTTTCATGATGCGTGCACCTACTTTGGTGTTACTAATGATTTGACTACAGCTTGCTTTTGCAGAGTCTTTGTAATCTTTATAATGATCTGACAACTGCTTGCTTTGGCAGAATATTGGTAACCTGAGTAATAATCAGACAACAGTGTAGTAGGGTATTACTGATACATGTTGTGTTTGTTCTAATGATGTTTTGTGCAATACAGGCCATTTTTATCTAACTTGTTTTCTTTGTGGCATATTTATTGTGTCACTAGTGTTGTGCAAACACTTTACACGTTGCCTCTAGAATAAATCAGACTGCTTGTGCTAAGCTACCAACGGGGTGAGCAGGGTTTATCTTGGGTGTTTAGCTCTATTGCCCTTACTACAGTGGTGGTCCCTGCGTGGCTTGGGTGCCAACCCCAGCCAACCAGGAACTCCATGTCTAACTCTTTTATAAAAGAAGGCTGGAATAGGAAGTCAAATTGCAGATGTAATAAATAAAATGCATCACTTTAATGGAGTCAACCGTCAACCTACTGAACCAGGACAGGATGGCAGGCTGCTGTTAAGGTGTATAATTGCATTGAGGTTTGGGAGGATTGAAGCCCATATTTATACTTTTTTAGCGCGCATTTGCATCCTTTTTTGACGCAAAAACGGCGCAAACTTACAAAATACAATTGTATTTTTTTACTTTGCGGCAATTTAGCGTAAAAAAACAACGCTAATGCGGCGCTAAAAAAGTATAAATATGGGCCTGAATCTTTAATAGAAGATGCAAACCAAAGGCCTAAATATTTACACTTGGAGCAATTCCAAGAAACATTATCTTAAGACAAATCTTGTTTAGAACACAAGATATTGAGGGAGTGAATTTTGCATTATCTGGGTTCAGTTTATAACTAGAAAGAGCAGCAAAATTAGCAACTTCCTTTAGAAATGCTGGTATTAAAGAGTCAGGTTGAGTTAGAAATAACAAAATGTCAGCATAGACAGATATTTAACTTGTTTATCTTTATAACAAAAACAAATATATCAGGGTTTTGTTTTGTTTTGACAGAAAAGGTTCTAATTCAAGAATGAATGGCGAAGGGGGAGAAAAGACAACCTTGATGCTGAGGATGGCCCTCCTTAATGGAATTCCCTGAAACTTTTTTGCTGACTCACTTTGCGTGACCTTAAGACTCTGGGCACTTTCTCACTGAATTATAGTGGGAAAGTACACATACTATGCCTACACACAGGAGGTGGTGCTTACATGATTGGGTCAGGCACTGTACCCCGGAGTGCCCTGTAAAAAGGTACACCATATACCAGGGGCGAGTACAGCCCTGGCTACTACTTGGACCTTGCGCTTATTGTACCACCCACTGGAATAGCCTGTGAAGCATGTGTCAGGCCTGCCAATGCAGGACTGTGGATGCGCAGTTGCACTTAGGTTTAGGTTGGCACTACTAACATCGTGGAAAATCCTTAGGGGACCTTCTGCTACCCCTAGAGCACCCATTAAAGGGCGGGACAGGTGGTAGACGGGAGGCTGGGCAGGTTCACATGGGTGTACCATGCCTGGTAGACAAGAACCTTCACATGGATTCTCCCCACCCAGGGGGTCAGCTCTTTCCATAGGGTTTTGCTGACTCCCATTCAGTGGCCTTAGGGCCCTGGTCACTTTCCCACTGTGTACAGTGTGAAAGTGCACATGCGCCTTCCCACATACGTTGGGAAGTGGCGCTGGCCATCGTGTGTACACTAGCACAAAAGGTGTTTAAAACATGTAACTCTCCTGTCTTAGCAGGCCTTTGCTTGCACCTGCGCCTATGGTGCTTTCAAACAGGTATCCAGCCTGCCAATGCAGACTTGTCTATGCGCAAGGGCACGTATGCTCAGAGACTGAATATAAGAATACCCATGCATGCTTTCAATGCATAGGAAATCTACCCTGCCCATAGGTTAAGATGGGGGAGGTGTCACAATTATTCCTAGCGTCAACAGTGGATTGCAGCAAAGCAGCCTCATGTTTACTTTCACTGGATTTACCTTGACAAAATCCCATCTATGGTAAAGGTGGTATTGTCAATAATCAAAGAAAAATGTCACTTTTAGAAAGTAGACATTTCTCTACCTAAAACACTTTGGGGGTTATTCTAACTTTGGAGGAAGTGGTAATCCGTCCCAAAAGTGACGGTAAAATGACGGATATACCACCAGCCGTATTACGAGTCCATTATATCCTATGGAACTCGTAATACGGCTGGTGGTAAATCCGTCACATTTGGGACGGATTACCACCTCCTCCAAAGTTGGAATAACCCCCTTTGTGTGCCTTTTAATTCGACTTGAGTCCACACTGTGGGATCTGTGCATTCCCAAGAGACAGCTATAAAACTTAGGCATACAATTGGAATGAAGACCTCTGCCATTGGTCAACCTAGCTGGATAGATTGGAGAGAGAGGTTGTGACACTTGGCCTCTCAGAGCCAGATCATGGCCCCACTGAAGATTCAGATCTGCATTTCACAGCCCCATGGCAGACAGGACTGAAATTTAGAGACATCTGCGGTTCAAAGAGGAACCCTCTGAACGTCCCACAGCTTCAAAGGCACGCTACAGTATATACTCTGGTGCCACACTGCAGCAAAGTAGAGATGCACTTGCAGGAATGAGGTGCAAACTGGCAGAAGAATCTGTGGTGAAGAAGGAATAATCACTGCCTTAGGAAGGGTCCGTGCACCTTTCCTGCATCATGGCTGGGCTAGGCAAACTGGTTGTTGCTGTATGGCACTCTGAAGTGTGCTCTTCAGTGGCTTGTTGGCGTGCCCCCTGACATTGTGCCTCATTCTAGGGAAGTGCAGAATTGGTCACCTTGCATGTGCAAACAGAACTGCCTGGTGCAACACAAGTCACCACACACCAGATGTTGTGCCCCATTCCAGGAAGGCACAGAATTCAGTAACCCTTCATGGGTGATCCGAATCATCTGTGTTACTCAAGTCATCACACACTAGATGCTGTTCTTCCTTCCAGAGTGCTGAGGATTTGGCAACTCTTTGTACTGTCTGGGGCAACTCCAGTCATCGTGCCCCAGAAGTTGTGTCCCCATCTGGGAGGTGTGGAATTTCTTAACTATTTGTATCTTGGAGCACCTGGCTTGGCTGGGCACCACTGTGAATTGCATGTGTCCCAAATTGACCCTCCCTCTGTGCATTGCAAAACAAGGCACACACCAAAGGGCCCAGTGCGGAGACCCCTGAGTAAGCATCCTGTGTGGTGATCAGACCCCCACTTTTCGACTATTGTCTGAACAACAGGATCCTGAATAAGTGTAATTACAGTTGTGAGTGGCCTAGCATCCAGGGAAAGAGTGTTTTCATCTCCAGCTTATGAAGGACAGGGTAGTAAGAACTGGTCTGAGGGTGGAAGAAGGTTTATACTGATAAAGGGGTCTGCTAGAGAAATGACCACTAGCCTGCCTGATATCTGTGGCATCACATAGTGGTGATTGCAAATGAGTACACCACCCGGTGGCGTGTCATACATGTTGTTTCTTTGTCACGGTTGACATTGGGTTTTACCTGTGCAGCCTAGACTGCAGAGCTATTTAAAAGTGCTGCTATTCTCTGTATGTACACATTCCTGCTATCATTGTGAACCGGGGTGCACCATATAACTGTGTGATATTAAATTGGGGTAATCACTAGGATGGATCTTGTGCTGACAGCGTTTTGGCACCACATGAGTGTGGGGGAAGGAAAAGTATTATTTTCCTAACGTGTACCTACTGCTAATATTGTTTTAACATAATTGGGCCTAGTACTGCTAGCTATATTTCCAAATGTGATTTATGCCCAGATTTCCTGATGTTCATGTTGTGTTAACTAATGTATGTTGTTAGAAATGGGGTTTCTAGTTGACAGTGGTTTGCACCCTGCTCAAGTAGGGACCTTCACTCTAGTCAGGGTAAGTGAGTCATACAGCTAAGATAACCCCTGCTCGCCCCCTTGGTAACTTGGCACAAGCAGTCAGGCTTATTTCAGAGGCAAGGTGTAAAGTATCAGTATACACACACACACCCACAGTAACATAGTGAAAACACGAGAAACGTACTCAACACCAAAATATCAGATACTTACCTGAGTAAAACAAGATGAAGCCAACAAAAATCCAACATACATAAGCAAAAATAGGAATTTTCAAAGATAAAATCTTAGTATATGCAGAGAGGTAGGGGTGGTCAGGTGTTGGTTCCTTAAGGTAGTAGGGGAGGTGATGCAGCATCAGTGAAGAGGCATCAGTTCCTTTCAATCAAGTGGGGTAGGTGAGTCCAGCAAGTCAAGATGCAAGGCGTTGACTTCGTGGTGTCACAATCACATCATGGGGCCACAGGTGCTGTGGCGGAGTCGGGTGGCACGAACGTCAGTGGACTCACAGTCTGGTGGGATTTCAGAGGTGCTAGTTTGCTTGTGCCACCCTGCGCCTCCTAACGATAACATGGTAGCACTGTATTTACAATACAGTGCTCCGTGGTGCTCGTTAGCACAGCTGCGTCTGAATTTCTGAAGCAGTTGTGGCGCTTTGCTGTACTAGCATCAAAAACTTTGCCACTTGTCCAGAAAAGCATGGAGAGACCAAAAGAACAAAGCACAGTGTCACTTCATCACCTGCCCTGGGCAGTTGTTAAAAAATTACCATAAAATGATGCAGTAAAATCTTGTAGATTTCACTGCACCATTTCCTAGGGCCTCCTTGTGTGGGAATTTCTCCTTCTATACATTATACCTGGCACAGGAATAATGTGGTAGGAGGGTTTAAAAACTGCAAAAAGAACAAGTGATGGACGGATGGCTGAACAATGTCAAATATTCACCCCCAGTATTGAGATCTGGGCCTAAATCTATAGTTTTTTTGCCACCCATGCCATTTCAGTTTGGACCCAGCAATATGCAAATCAGTCTTGACCCTGTTCCCCATGGGAACAGTCCACCGGAACTGCCAGGCCAGGTCTTCCCTGGACTGTAAACATGCATCTTGGGACCGGTTTTGGGGCATCATCCTTCCTCAGCCAGGCAAGCTTGATTACTGTGTCATGTGGAGTGCAGGACCCACAACTGGGCATACCCAAATAAGAATGATAGATTAAACCCAGATCTGTTACTTGGGTGAATATTTTAAAAGTTTCAGCACTCCGTCCATCATCTTTTTGTGTTGCTAAGGTTTTCAAACTGCTGCAATGGTCCCAATGCACCAGTTTTTAAATATGGCGAGGGATGAGGGACTGTTGTGCACCACCGTAGCATCAGGAAAAACATTACGTTACAGCGGTGCAAAGGGCTTGTAAATAAGCACCTTGATTTTTTCTTGATTGCACTAGAACTCACTCCCAAGGGCCCAAAGGCCCAAGGACTGGATTTGGCACCATTTGATGGGTTAGGACTCTCAGTAAGAGAGCCCAGGTGCAGGCAGATGAAGTTTTTGATGTCCTTGAGACTTCTAACAGGAGGCAAGCTCAGTCCAAGCCCTTGGAGAACCTTTGGAAGCAGAATGTAGAAAGCAAAGTTGTTGGAAATGACCATGTCTGCAGGGTTATGCCCAACTCTTTGCCCAACTCTTTGCCTTTCTCCTCCTAATTTTCTGACCCTCTTTTTGTTGGCTTTAGGACTCTGGGCACATTACCACTGCTAATCAGTGCTAAAGTGCATGTGCTCTCACTACTAAAACCTGAGATGAGTGTCTTACACCGGCTTGGCTTATTTTATTTTACCTGTATGTCCCTTGTAAAGTGGCATACCATATATCCGGGGCCTGTAAATTAAATGCTACCTGCAGCACTGATTGTGCCATCCACAGAAGGAGCCTTTCAAACTGACGTGTCAAGTCAAACCACTTGCCAAGGTCTAGACTCCTTTGTTACTTCACCTAAGTCACCCCTAAGATATCCCTATGGGCAGGGTGGTGTGTATGTAAAAGGTAGGACATGTGCCTTTATGTGTCACATGTTCTAGTAGTGACAAGCAACCTATTTAGTTTCTCACTAATGCATCAGATTGCATCAGAAATTCCCTTCTATATGTGTGAGTGGTAATTTCGGATCCAGAGGGAGTTTGGTATGTTTGGAATGAAAATGAAAAATTGTGCTTACTGGAGTAGGTGGATTCTACATTACTATTTTAGAAATGCCACTTTTTGAAACTGGGCATTTCTCTGTACTCATAACTCTGGTGCCTTCCAGCATGGCTCCAATCCACATCTATGGCAGGGTGAGAGCTCCACTTTGTACAAAGTCCCCAGACAGCATCCATCAGGGAGGGTTAGGTATGACAGGGTTACATCTGCATACTGATGGTCTTCTTAGGCTGGGAGAGAGGGAGACGGGGCACCTTATACACATGTAATGGCTGTGTCCTGCTCTCACACAAAGGGCATGTTTACCCCGTACTTATGTCTGGAGCCAGGACAGAAAAGAAGGGACATTCTTGGAACTGGTCAGAGCTAGCTGGACCCTTCTCCCACCTTTTTGAAGCTGTGGATTGTGAGTATAACAGCCTTAAAGAAATGAACAATCCCAGTTGTGCTTGAAGCATTAAATATTCTGGATACCAGCTCTCCAAAGTGTTTGGGGAAATCGGTATTTAAAAGGGATTGTATCTCGGCTGATGATCTCTCAATCTGGAGAGCATACGTCTCCTTTGCGGATGTCAAGGCGACCTGTTTCTGAAACAATAGCGCCTTTAGTCTACTCAACTTGTCATAGTTCACATTAATAGTATCCATGTGGGGCCACATTTCAGATACTTATATCTCTCGTGTGGGGGGAAACAAAACATGGCCACAACACGTAACGACCTTCGTGACTGAGATTGCGTAGGCAATTCCAGGTTGCAAGCCGCAACAGCTTTCATCGTTCAGTAGAACATAACTCCCATTAGAAAGTACATGAAACACTGAACGAATCAAGGGGACGGGAGTACCCTTCAGAAAACAGGCCAAATTTGCGACCCCCGCATTGCAAAGACCGTGAAGAGACACCTGTTTGCATATCATGGAATGACGAACAGCAGTCTCACATTCACTTCCGCTGAGAAAGACCTCCTGTTCACCGTTCAGACATCGATACTCAAAGGGCAACTCCCACTCTTCCTTAATGAAGCTATCTCCCAGCCGTTCATATCGTCCCACTGCAAGATGTTTCAGGCAGCTCGAGAAACGAAAGGTCGAAAACGGTAAATTAATAATGCTGTGTAAGAGCCAGATAGTTGAAGGACTCTCTGCTACCGTGAAGGGCAACTTATCGAACTTCTCTACTTGAAGCAAGGTGAAAAGAGCCTCCCTTTTAGCCATTGTCTCTTGTTCCCTGGAAAAATTAAAAGCAGCGAATAGTTCACTCCCATTAATGTACTTCCATGGAATGTGGCCACTTCTCAGTGTCTGCAATGCCCAACCCAGCTGCATGATGGAACGTAGCTGTGTTTGCCCATGATATAACCGGGACAAATCAGTCTGAGTGATATCAATAGCAGATGACACTATATTCGACAGTGAATAAATCCTGTTGGACAGCGTGTTCATGACATTGTCGACAACAGCCAATGTTTTTTCCAAATTCTCTTTATCAAGTTGCCTTAAACGTGCAGCAGCCTCAATTTGGGAAAGTTTCCAAATTTCATTATACATGGCATATAAAAACCGCTTCGAGCGTCATTTCCTAGGACCTAATAGGAAATCCTGTAAGTCTACATTGTCAGAAAGAGTGTTCAGGTGTTGTTTAACCGCTGTTAAAGTGTTTGTCTGTACCCATTGCTGGCACAGCTTACCCACACTGTATGTTGTTATTACACGAGTATGTTGACCTGATAGAAAGCGAGGGTCTGGCCTATGAATGGAAAAAAACCCTGAAGAGTTCAAAAAACGCCTTTGACACTCATCAGTGTTGGTAGGCCATACCAACCATCCGCCGGGACGGGAAAGTGAAGAATTATAAGCACCAGCCTTAACCATTGCATCTAGCCTGTCCTCTGAAACATTAAGAAAGTGTTTTGTCGGAGTAGGGATACTGGGCGTGTTCAGATCTTAAATTTTTGCTAACCCCAGACATGAGGTCTGCTCAACAGTGTCATTTAAAAAAATTATTTGTACAGGAATCAAGCATGCTCGAAACAAAGCCTCCCTACCCTGTATTTGCCAATCTTGTGTCCCCCATACACTCTTCAAATCAATAGTGTTTTTCCAATATTTGTAACCCTCAATTGAGAGCCGGGAAACAAAGGGATCTGAATAAATCAGTTTCCTATCCATTAGCAAAAGTTTTCTAAATTGCTCTGGAGGTAATTTAAAATAATAAGATTCAGCTTTCTTTGTATCATGCCCAGAAAAGTATGTGAATTTGTCACTGTAATACTTTGGACTCCCCACCTGTGGTGTTGAACAGTGTTCCCATTGTGTGTAGTTAAAGAGAGGCCTATATCTAGTTGCACAGTGCAGGTAGTGATGTCCCCAATTGTTATAGCAGAACATTTCCCCATAATTCCTTGTATAATCATATACATCATCACTTCCAAAAGCGGAGTAGTCCTTCATCTCAGTTAGCATTGAATCAACTGTTTGGACATCCCAATCATCAGAGACAACATTAGGTGTAATAACATCAGACACTGAAATTTTGAACACGTATGGTATTTGAATTATCTCTGTAGGCCCGTATATATCGAATTGAACTTTGTCCCACACAATGCCATCAGTTATTGGAATAGCTGTAATATTGACAGGGGACAAATCACGTCAGACCTTATGTGAAGAATGATGTGGTGTTAAAATCTCATCAACAGGCTCCACAGAGGAGCGATCAGCGATATAGTGACCATTAATTAGTAAAAAGAAAACAGTCACAAAACCAACCCATAAAATTAATGCAATAAATGTCAAACAGAACCATAGATAGTTCCATGGATATATCAAATAGTTTGTCTTAAGCCACCAATATAATTTGCTACTTCTCGAAAGTTCGTCAGTCTCAGATGAGGATGGATCCGAAGAAAAATCATCAATGTCTACAAAATAGCCAGAGGAAGTCTCTCCAAACACAGGACCTGGTGAATTCTCATTCATCGCTCGTGGAAGTTCTTGATAGACAACGTTATTAGTCGTGGAAGTGTTTGTGTAAAATACAGCCAAATCCTGAAACGGGGTGGTCACCGAAGTTGTTACTGGAACCAACAAAAGTTCATTTTCCGCCCTCCCAATGGTCGAGGAATTGTCCGGAACAGCAGTTGACATAGTTGTATAGTCAGCAGTAGTGATATTCATCCTACTATGTAGATGGATGTCCTGTTGGGTAGTGAGAGGGGATCGGGAACTACCCAAGGGACCTCCTGGTCTACTGTGAAGAATCGGCCATTGTAATTTGATGTCATCAATGGAGATAAATCTGTTTGATTTGGAACCAGACAATGGTGGAAGGATAACAGTCCTGGTACCTTTTATCCCCAAGACCGGTACAGGTGCTCTGTATGATGGACCAAACTCTTTTTTTACAGCAATCTTCTCACGAACCAGATCCCCAACGTTAGGAATCCAGCCAGTCGAAGTTGTCGCCAATTCCCTTATTCCCAAGGTGGCAGCACTTGCAGATGATTTATCATCACGGAATTGTTGAAGCTCCTGTAAAACAGTGAGACGTTCTTTTATGTCAAATGGTGTTTCTGCTGCCACCATACCAGGGGCATCAAGATCGGGGACATACATAGGTGTCCCAAAGAGAACCTCATATGGAGACTTTCCCCACAAGGACCGTCTTGGCAGATTATTCAGTGCTCTCTGGACCCCATATAGGTGATGTAACCAACTGTGGCCTGAACCTAATACTCAAGCTGTTAAGGACTGCTTTAGATCACGATTCCACCTCTCCACGACCGAATTTCCCTCGGGATGGTATGGTGAGGAGTAATGGAGATCAACACCCATCGTTCTCATGGTGTCCCTGAAAGCTTTAGAGGCAAATGCAGGGCCCTGGTCCGAATGGAATGCTGCAACCGCATATGTACTGATAAAGATCAGCAAATCTTTTATAACAGTCCGTGCGTCAGCCGACCGCTGTGGCCATACCCACAGGAATCTAGAACAGGAATCCACAGCCACTAAAATGTATTTATGTGCACCATCAGGCTGCAAGGGACCACAATGGTCCAGGTATATACAATGGAGTGGCTTGTCTGACATTAAGAGAGATGTCTGCGGAGGGCGTTTGATATTTGAGCCCTTAATCTGCTGAAAAATGTCACAGCAAAGGACATACTGTTTAGTCCGTCTGCATAGACCAGGCCACCAGTATCGTTGTTGTAGAATTGTGATAGTGGCCTGTATACCAGCATGTGCAGAAGCGACACCCTCATGTGCAGCTGTAATCAGCTCTAATCTCAGGTCTTCATTGGGGATCACTCGATCACCTACCCCTGGAATTGTGGCATAAGCAACATTCTGTGCACTGATATGGTAAGTATAGTTCGTAGGGTATCCTTTCGGAAGGATCTTACCTGCAGCCGATGCTTTAACGGCAATCAATATTTCATTATCCAACCTCGTCCGAGAACGAGTCACTGCAGCCACAGAAGCCGTAGCTACTGATGCTTTGGCTGCTTCATCAGCCAATGTATTGCCGGCAACGTGTATACAAAACACGTTGGTGTCCTAATGTATGAACTACATGGACACATGGTAGCTTATCCTTAATATCAGCCACCCTTCCCCACAAAATTTTGTGTTTTATGGTGTTCCCTTTAGAATCTCTAAACCCGTTCAGTTTCCAATGAGTAAGATATTCATTGTATGACTAGACGCACTAGTATGAATCACAGACGATCAAAGTCTGTGTTCCTGGCTCAGAATGTTCGAGCGCTAGAAGAAGAGCCTTAAGCTCGGCCAACTGGGCTGTGCAGTCCCCTAAGGTCTGAGTGTAGGTATTGTGAGGATGGAAAACTCCGTCTTCCATTACCCCGCACATGGCTGCGCAAGCTGCCGAGTATTGATGTTTAGTACCCACAGCCAGTTGTGCCGATCCGTCAGTATAAATGATGGTATTATAACTGTCTATTGGCAATATATGTAGAGGAGCGGGGTACTCCTGTTCATACTGGAGAAATTCTTGTGTCTGAAGTCTTGGGTCAAACACATAATCAACATCAGTGGCGGTCAGAGACGTTGCCCATTGAATACAGCGTGGATGTAATGCTTTAGCGTTTGGAACGGTCGCTTTAGTGAAAGCCTCTAAGGCCGGCACCGGGGAGACTACAACAATGCGTTTCCCCTGGGCAAGTGGCCTCTCCTTTATGACGGCCATCTGAACTGCTGTCAGAATCTTTTCGGTGGGGGCAAAACGTTTTTCTGCATTGGAGTATAAGTGTGATTTGTATGCTATCGGCACTGTGTCACCCTCATTAAAGGTGACATAGGTAAATCCAAGGGCACCAGCTATTATTCTGATGACCAAATTTGTTTTATTGTCATGTGTGTATAAGTGTCTAGCTTCCAGCATGTCCCGTTATATGTCCCTAAGGATGTGTGTGTGTTCAATCGTCCATCGGCTGCTAGAAAAGTTGGGCTGAATTAAATCATAAAGTGGCTTGATGCGTTCAGCATAATCTAGAATGTATGTTCTGCCAAAATTAAAGAAACACAGTAATGACTGCAATTTCTTAAGTGTGTTCGGAGGCTGGAGTTGAGCACACTTTTCTAGGAAGTGCGGGGCCAGGCTCTTCCCCTCGTTTGATAGCTCATATCCAGGAACAATACACTAAGAAAGGCTATCTTGCTTTTCTTAAAATTAAATTTGTAACCGAAGTCTGCAAATCCCAAAATGATCCGATCGACCCTCGCAAGATGAATGTCGAGGGCGTCGTCAGTGAGATAGATATCATCCACATAGGACAATGCATCGGAATCAAGCTCGTGCAAAATTGATGTCACACGGGCTGAAAACAGTCCTGGGCTATTTTTATAGCCTTGGGGTAAACGACAAAAGCGTTTCTGAGAGCCAAAGGAAAATGCACTTAGATCTCCACTTTCATGTGCTAAATTCTGGCAGAAAAACCCATTAGATATATCCAATGTAGTTTTATATTTTTTACGCACTATATTGTTTATCAGGGTATTGTGGTTGCGGGTGCGGTGTTGACCTAACGGGAATAACATGACAAGGAGAGTTCTTGTCCCAACCTACATGATTACGGTATAATGCAGGTGCGTGCGCTAAAGCCCATTCAGCAGCATAAGCTTTTTTGTCTGCCTCCGGAACAAGATCGGAGAAAGAAGGCAAAATGACATCTTCCCCATGTGGGAGCTTGCGGACATGTTCAGGTGGCCAGTCTCTCTCGGCCAACAGGATATCACTAGTAAGTTCATCCCAAAATATCACACAAATAATGCGTTCCACGTCTCCCTCTCTCTGAATTGTTAAGTCATAAACCCGATCGGGTGGGAGTACGCGGCCATCCGCAGTCTCAACAGCGATGTAATCGCTAGTTGCTGTTGCATCCAGATGATCTTTCAGACTCTGGCAACATATCGTGACCTCTGCCGTGCTGTCCAACAGAGTCACAGCCCACTTCTTGTTCCTCAATAGTGTTCTCAATATCAATACAACTGGCATTTTTAACAGTTAGTGCTGCCACTTTCTTCTTTTTAAATTGTGGCTTTTGCTGAGGAGTCTTTCCATCTTTTTTAATGGTAGACTGTGGCGAGTCTTTTTTTTCTTTCACGTATTCCGGACGTCGATCTTGACGGCCCCCTCTCTCGCTACGTTTATCCGGTGCGTCCTGAAAGGAACGAGAAGGACGTGAATAAGTATACCTGTCTAGAGTTCTAATGTTATCCCTATTTCTGAGATTATACCTCCTTTCGGAGTACTCCGGATGTGGAGAATCAGCTCTTATATTTCTCCTGTCTTTGAAATCTTTTTGTTTGTCCCAGCGCTTTTTAGAGCCCTCCTGTGCTTGCTTTGTACCTTCCTTATGGGCGGTACTCGGTATTTCCAATTTTTTAGGTTTGGCAGCTGTCTCTCTTGTTCCATATTTGGAGTTTCCCGGAGACGCTGGCGTATTGCCAGTGCCACCGCTTCCCCTTTAATATTACCTAGTATTATCGAGGAGACGGAGTCAAAGTTACGCATCAATTTCATCCCCAGATCCAGGGCCGGTGCGGCCCCGTGTTAATTTTGTATTTGTTTTAACACTTCCGGTAAATTGGCAAGTGTAGGGGTACCATGTGTGGTAGTATAAACGGCAGCGAAGACTGTACCCCATGTGGCACATTCATCCACTGAGGGAACCATCCCAAACGGCAAGCACATAGTGAGCAGTCTATGTTTTTCCTGTGGCCCCGTTTGGGGGGAACACAGCTTCCAGCTGATTTGCTTTCTGGGCAATCCAGAACGGTATTTTTTCCCATTCCGTGGGCACTTTACCCATAACAGTATGCACTGTTTGTGGATTAATCCCAGTAGCCAATTGATATCCACCAGGTACTGGTGGTGCTGGACACGCTGGTGTAGTGTTCAATGTTCCCATTACGAACTGAACCAATCGTCTATATAATGCCACTAATTCATTATATAATATTTGTAAATCTGCGATCGGCATAGTCTGTATGCCTGGGTGAGGTGTATATGTGGCAAACATAGGCCATGTAGGTCCCTCATTACTTAAAGGACCTAGCCTCACTCTTCGTAGTACATATGGTAGAGCGCCTTTAAACCAGTTCTGATGCTCTTGATATGTGAGCGATATTTTATGATACTGGTATGCTTCGTACCGTACAGGTACGTCCGCAATTTCATATGTGTGAAATGTGTGCGTTCTTTGGTCAGCCTCAGGAAAGGTGCCCCAACTGTAAAAGGTCTCCATTTGGTATGCTTTAGTCGCTTCTATAATCAGAGTAACATCCCCGCCCTCCTCTGTAAGGCCATGCGCTAATAAATGTTGTGTAAGTGCATGTCTAGCATTTGCAGGAATGTCTATGGTATTAGCCATAGTTGTTTAGAGAAACGGAACACCAAAATAGGGGAAGTTTTTCCTTTTGTGAGTTCGAGCTCAAACAACCTACAGCTTAATTAGGTATTACCTGTTCAGCTGAGGAGGATTCTCCCAAAGGACCACGGACGTCTCCGTATAATGGTACTTAGGGAACCCGTTGTCTGTGAGACAGTGATAGTCAGGGTAACCGTAAATTAGTGCCTAAACACCATCGTTGGTGGCGCCATGTCGTAGTTTGGACTCTTGCTCTGAGCAAGACTGCTGGTCTCTGGATGACAGTACTTTCGTTTGTAGGTGACTTAGGGGGTCATTCTGAATTCGGCGGGCGGCGGAGGCCGCCCGACAAAGGTCCCCCGACAGAATACCGCTGCGCGGTCAAAAGACCGCTGCGGTAATTCTGAGTTTCCCGCTGGGCCGGCGGGCGAGCGCCAGAAGGCCGCCCGCCCAGCGGGAAACCCCCTTCCACGAGGATGCCGGCTCCGAATGGAGCCGGCGGAGTGGAAAGGGTGCGACGGGTGCAGTTGCACCCGTCACGATTTTCAGTGTCTGCTATGCAGACACTGAAAATCTTTGTTGGGCCCTGTTAGGGGGCCCCTGCAGTGCCCATGTCATTGGCATGGGCACTGCAGGGGCCCCCAGGGGCCCCACAACACCCGTTCCCGCCAGCAAGGTTCTGGCGGTCAAAACTGCCAGAACCAGGCTGGCGGGAAGGGGGTCGGAATCCTCATGGCGGCGCTGCCTGAAGTGCCGCCATGGAGGATTCCTCAGGCCAGGGGAAAACCGGTGGGAAACCGACGGTTTCCCTTTTCTGACCGCGGCTTTACCGCCGAGGTCAGAATTGGCCTGGATGCACCGCCAGCCTGTTGGCGGTGCATCCGCGGTCCCCGGCCCTGGCGGTCTATGACCGCCAGGGTCGGAATGACCCCCTAAGTCTCTTCCTACAACTAGTTGTAACTGTTGTCCAAACCTTTCCAGCTTACTAGCAGTACCTCACCAGAAACACAATAGTAAAAGGTGATTTGTAGCAGTCGCTTACGCATGGACTCAAAGTAAGATCTCTCAGGGTTGTCGTGGTTAAACGAAAATTACCCTTTTCTCACAGATTTATTATGTCTCATACAAACAAACACAATAACACAGATGCAGTGAAGTTATAATAGTTTTTATTCAACATAACTGCAATTTGTGATAAGTTCCATGAACTGCAATGATTAGGATAATGAATATACCAAGCAACAGTATTGTGAAGAAGAGAGTCATTGTTATAAAGACCCCCACCATTGTGTAATATATGAAAGAAATATATGTATATGTATAAGATGGAATAAGCCCTAATACCCTAAGGAGAATAGTTCTAACCTCCTACCTAAAATGAGAGCTGGGTTCGTTAAACCTAATCTGCCAAAGCTGTGTCCATGAGAGGAGCCCCCAACCCTCGTTACCTTTGAATGAGGTCTCTATCTCAGACTCTGCAGGGACACGAAGACTGGGTCAGCGTCAAGATGACTGCAGCATCGGTATCAGCGATGGTGGCGATGCCCTCTGGTCGGAATCCCTCTGATTATCTGTCTAAAGTGTGTTGTATTTATACAGATCTACAAGGTCCCCTGACATAAGTGTTATTCATAACAATAGATAACAGGCATGCTTGGGACGGCAATTAATATCAACAATCCCTCGAAAGTATAGAGAGGGAAAATCCCTAAGTGTGAATACCTACTGTATGTTTGTCTTTCGTGCTTGATCTTGACGCCTTGGCGCAGTGACACTGATAATAGAATCCATTACAAATGGCCTAACTATAAACAAGGCCGCCATCTTAAAGGAAATAAATAATTAAATGGACTAAGACAGAGCAAGCTAAGTAGGTTAAAAGTCACTGGGTGACGGGAGCACAAGTTTACAAGCCTACGGCTAAGCTAACTTCTGTTATCCCGTTAAAACAAACTAGGATTCACTACAGCTGCATCATGCCTCTCCTGTGAGCCACATTTGGAGAAGATCACCCATGCAGCATATCCGTGAATGCTGCACTTGCCGCACCTGCACATGGGGGGAGCTCTCAGCCCCCGCTGACTTCTGTAGAGGCTGGGTGCCCCCTTTTTCTCCTCTTGTCTGAAGCTTGCAGGAGTTCCCAGGCTGCCGTTTCCTGAGAATTCACCCACCAGGCTCAGGTTCTGGAATCTGCAGTAATCTCCAGACTGGGTGCACGAGTTCACCAGCACCTGACTCTATTTCTTGAATGCACGCATTTCAGCAGGACCCTCGGAACTACCAAGACTCAGCCAACAGCAGCAGGGTTTTATTTTGGGTCTACGTGGTATCTAGTATCTATTTTTAAATGTGTTAGGTGTCCCAAGGGTGCACAGATGTTGTGAGGATGGTCCTCGCATTGTAAGGTTGTGCCGTAATATTACAGAGTGGGCATTGTCTCCATTTCCTGCCCTGACAGTATGACTAATTTGTTTTTGTAATAACTGGCCCATTATGAATACTAATTCTGTGATCACATGATATGCACAATACTGATGAGTAAGTCTTGGGTATTGGTACCATTTCACATGAATGATATCTGGGCAGTTACCCAGTAATGTTGGATTACAATGTCTGGCCTAACGATAAATTCATGATCCTGTATAGCATTTGTGATATAAACAATTGTGGCCAATGATAAACTTGTGCCCTCACAGTACGTGTGAGTCATTTTGTGTGACCCAAGAATGCATAATATAGGGATATATATTTTCATATAATCCTGTGTGGAGTCTCTTTTGTGGTATATTATTGCATCTCTGGTGTGAGTGTGTTGCACAAGCATTTTACACATGACTTCTGGGGAGAAGCCTGACTGCTCTGTACCAAGCTACTGGGGGTGAACGCGGGTTATCTTTGGTGTGTAACTTACTCGCCCTGGCTAGAGTGGTGGTTTCTGCCTGGCTGAGGTGCACACCCTAGCCAACCAGAAACCCGATTTCTAACAAATGTCCAGTCATTTCACTCCCAGGACAAAAGCAACAAGCAGCAGGCCAGCACAGAAAAGCAACAGGCAAAGTGGCAGTCCCTCCTATAGCATCTAGCTCTTCTTCCTAGTAGAATGTCCTCAGTCCAGAAGTTTTCTAAAGTTGTGGTCCCACAGGTCCAAAACTTATACTCATTTCTACCTCTGGAGAATGCAAACTTTAAATGAAATTTGTTGTAGTGCACAAGGCACTGCCTTTCCTGTCCTGGCCACAGACAAACTCCAGGTGGTTGGAGACTGCTCTGTGTAAAGACAGACACAGCCATATTCAGGTGCAAGTGTTGGCTCTTCCCACCACTATAGCCCAGGAAGACCCATTAGGATATGCAGGGCACACCTCAGCTCCCTTTGTGTGACCATCTAGAGTGAATTCACAAATAGCCCACCTGTCATTCTGACCCAGACATGTATTCTACAGTCAGGCAGATGCATAGTATGATTAAGGAAGAGAATGCCCACTTTCTAAAAGTGGTGTTTTCAAACTTAAAATTTGAAAACCAACTTCCCCCAAATATGTATTTTTAAATTGTGAGTTCAGAAACCTCAAACTCCACATCTCTATCTGCTCCTAATGGGAAATTACACTTAAAAGATATTTCAAGGCACTGCCCATGTTACCCAATAAGAGAGATAGGCCTTGCAATAGCAAAAACTAAATTTAGCAGTATTTAACTATTAGGACATGTAAAACACACCAGTACCTGTCCTACCTTTTAAATACACTGCACCCTGCTCATGGAACTGCCTTGGGCCTACCTTAGAGGTAATATACAAGTTATAAAAGGGAAGGTTTAGGCCTGGCAAGTGGGTGCACTTGCCAGGTCAAAATGGCAGTTTAAAACTGCACTCATGGGCACTGCAATGGCAGGCCTGAGACATGTTTGCACAGCTACTTGTGTGGGTGGCACAATCAGTGCTGCAGACCCTCTAGTAGCATTTGATTTACAAGCCCTGGGGACATCTGGTGCACTATACTAGGGACTTACTAGTAACTGTAATATGCCAACTATAGATGAACCAATCACCAATACAATTTAGACAGAGCTTATGCACTTTACCACTGGTTAGCAGTGGTAATGTGCCCTGAGTCCTACAGCCATCATAAAGAAGTTAGAAAAAGTAGGAGGAAGAAGGCAACAAGCTCAGAGATAACCCTGTAAAAAGGACGTGGTCCAGCATGTGTGCTGAATACAAACTTTATTTACATACACCTTGTGTGAAGTCCCTTTTGTGGCGCTCGATGTATTTGTTGTGTGGTAGTGGTGTGCCGATGCTTTACACATCACTCCTATGATAAGCCTGGCTGCTCTGTGCCAAGCAACCCAAGGGTGTTGTACAGGTTATATAGTGAGTGTAATGACCCACCACTGACGGGAGTGGTAGGTTCTGCCTGACTAGGGCCTTGCCTCAGCCTACCAGGATATGCCCCCTGCAACACTTATTTTACACCTATATTTAAGGAAAAGGCAGGCACTATTTAAAAATAGAAGCCTTAGGTGCTGTACGTAAAATAAAAACCAAGTTAATGTAAGTGGGCCCAAGACCATAATAGGAATGTGTGGACCAATCCATACAATCAAATACTTTTTCAGTGTCAAGGAAAATAGCAGCTAAGGATTATAACATTTGGATTTACTTAAACCACTGAAAAATATCCTAATGTTATCTAAAATGTGCCTAGGTTTGATTAATGCCAATTGCTCTTTACCTATGATAACTGGCAGGGAAGGATTGAGGTGTGGAGCAAGTATTGTAGAAAACGTGTTGTAATCAGAATTACCTAGAGAAATTGGTCTATAATTTTTACATACCTGAGGATCTCTGCAATCTTTAGGGATGAGACAAATCAATGCCTTTGGAAAGGTGCCACCAGTAGATTTAGTTGTAGAAAATAATGAATTCTAGGGACGAACAGCTTAGAACAATGTAAATAAATTCAATGAGGAAGCCATCCGGTCCAGGAACTTTCCCTGTTTTAATTAATTTTGTTGCTGTGAAAATATCCTTTGAAGACATTTCAGTTTCCTATGAGGTGAAGTCAGTAGATGCGTCTAATTCTTTCTGAATGGATTACAAATATCTTGCTATATCTTCTTGAAGAGGAGGTTGTCTCAGGAGTATAGAGATGCTGACAAAAGGTCATAAACCCATACTATATTTGTATCTTTATAACTAGAGGAAGAATCAACTCGTAAAATAGAATCAATTGTACCATGTTCTTTTTCATTTTTGGATAGTTTGCATGTAGCTTATGTAATTTTATTTCACTCCCATAATATTTAGCACATGAAGTAAATAAGTAGAGGTGATTTCTGTAGAAAGTTTATTATATTGGAGCTTCTCCTTGATTAAATTATCTAAATGGATTTTGGATTTTGTTGTAAACAAAGATTTTCTAAATGTTTAATATGGCTCAAATCTTCTAAGGACCTTTGGGAGAATACTGTTTTCTTTTTGGAGACATAAGAAATAACTAAATCTCTGGATGTGCCTTTGAAGGCATCCCAAATAATTTGGAGTAAAAGGTCAGGTGGGGAATTAGTTGTACAGAATTCAGTAATGAATGATTCAAAGTTTTTCGATAAGGAAATATCCAACAAGAGAGAAGTGTTAAAGTGTCAATTTTATTACTAATTGTGACTGGTAGTAAATCTCAATCTAAAGTAACAAGAACATGATCTGGGATCAATATGGATCCTATGTCAGTATGTAGAAAATGTTGCACAAGAGTTTTTGAGACAAACAAATAACTGATTCTGAATTGAGTACAATGAGTTGGAGAACAAAAAGGTATACTCCTTTATTAGTGGATTACAAATTCTCCACATATCAACAAGAAAGCATTTTGTTATTACTGTAGAGATTTGTTGAAACATGGTGAAAGAAACATAAGTAACTTTAGAGTTGGGATCTGTATGGGGATCTAAAACCATATTACTATCCCCCTCAAAATACACCATTATCATCTGATGGTGACATCAATTTACAGGAGATAGCAAGTTGGAAGGTATTGCCAGGTTTGGTGGGAGTATATATGTTGAATAAAACAATGGATATTTTTTAGACCTGACAGCCATAGGGTGTTCTTCCTCCAACTTTTTGTCGGCCTCGCTCCATTTTTCTGATCTCGTTTTTTGCTGGTTTTAGGACTGTGCACACTTTACTGCTGCTGACCAGTGCTAAAGTACTTGTGCTCTATCCCTTAAACATAACAACATTGGCTCCTACCCAATTGCCATATTTAATTTACCTATAGGTCCCTAGTAAAATTCACTAGGTGTGCCTGTAAACTAAATGCTACTAAATAGGCTTGCAGCACTGATTGTGCCACACACATAAGTAGCACCTTAACCATGACTCAGGCCTGCAATTGCAAGGCCTGTGTGTGCAGTTTCACTGCCACTTCAACTTGACATTTGAAACTACTTGCCAAGCCTTAAACTCCCTTTTTATTACATATGTTACCCCCAAGGTAGGCCCTAAGTAGCCCATAGGGGAGGGTGCTATGTAAGTAAAAGGCAGGCCATGCACTTGTACGTTTTACATGACCTGGTAGTGAAAAAACACCCAAAGTCATTTTTCTCTATTGTGAAGCCCACTCCTCTCATAGACCAGTATTGGGAATTCCCTATAATCTTTAAATAGGCATTTTCTGATCTGAAA
The DNA here is from genome assembly GCF_031143425.1 of Pleurodeles waltl. NCBI lineage: Eukaryota > Metazoa > Chordata > Amphibia > Caudata > Salamandridae > Pleurodeles > Pleurodeles waltl. The sequence goes on along the minus strand of NC_090437.1, from coordinate 1,035,315,367 downwards.
GGAGTGGCATTGTCGTGTTTGGTATGGTTGGACTGGTAATGAGAAATCCTGCTTACTGGGGAAAGCGGATTTAACATTACTATTTTAGAACTGTCACTTTTAGAAAGTAGGCATTTCTCTGCAATTACTGCTCTCTGTGCCTTACAGCCTGTCTCCAATCCACTTCTGGTCTGTGCTGGTTGACAGCTCCCCTTGTGCGTTCCACCCAGACAGCCATAAACACAGGACACTCCGCTGCATCTGCATTCATCTGCATACTGATGGGTCTTCCTGGGCAGAAAGTGTGAAGGGGCCATCACTTACACTTCAATGGCAAGTGGCCTGACCTCACACAAAATACTGATCACTCCCTACAGATCTTCTGGCAGACAAGACTGGGTTAAAAGGGGAGCTGGTGCACTTCAAAACCACTCTTTCTAGTCTCCTATACTTTAAAGGCATATTTGGATATACATACTGGGTCTGTGACCCCCTAAAATCAGACACTTATGGACCTACAACTGGGCTCTGTCAGAAGGACTGCAGTGCTGACCAAAGGACTCCTCTGGACTGCTTTTCTGTAGAGACTGCTCTCCTACTGGTTTTCCTGCTCCTGTTGTTCCCTGACTCTGTTGGAAGGACTCTGCCTTCCCATCACAAGTGATTTCCATGGGCTTATCAGCTTGCCTCCTGTTAAGAAGTCTCAGGGCCATCAAAAACTTCACCTAAGGGAAAAAATTCACGACACCTGAAAAATCAGTGCAACACCTGTAGAATCGACGCAGCCTGTCTCTCAGCAAATGTCTTTCTGCAGCTCCTACAGAACGCTGTTTCATTTTGGTTCCATCATCACAGCGTGTCTGGATTTTCCACGCATCAGCCCTGGGCGTCATTTTGTCATCAACCCCACATTGCAGTAGGTAACCGATCAATGCGTCACCTCCGCTGCTCAGGAAAATTTGATGCATCGCTTTACTTTCCAATGCTTCACCTCCTCTGCTGCCCCCAGCATCTTTATTTTTGACACACCTCAGGTACTTTGTGCTAAAGACATACATCCCTTTATTCCTTTGGATTAAGACTTAATTAAACCTCTGAAAAGTGATATCTTGACTTGTGCATTTTGGATTTTTGTCTTATGTTTTTCACATAAATATTATCTTTCTAAACTGTTGTGGAGTACTTTTTGTGGTGTTTTCAGATAATACAGCTGCATAGACTTTCCTCAAACCACCAGAGACCTATGCCTCGCCTCACACTTTCTTGCACGTACTCCCCACCTCTGCAAAAGCAATACTGGAGGTCACTCATTCTCCTTCGTTGCACCCAAGACATTGGAAAGAGCTCTCTCAATACGTCAGAGCCTCCTCCTCACTTCCATGAGAAACTGAAGACTTGGTCGTTCATAAGTACCTTATGGCCACACACCTATACACCTGGCCTATACACCTGCACATCCTCTCAATCTGTGCGCTTTACAAATCAACAGAATATGACATGTCAGGGGAGGACATCAAGCCAACCAGACGGATGTAGCAACAAATCAACAATCAAAGGCACAACACTTAAACATGGAGAGAAAATGATAAAACAAAAATCAATACAGAGGCACTAATGAGTTATATCATAGTATATAAACAAGTAAGATCTATCAAGTAGGAAGGAAAGCAAACAAATAGTTGTAGAGAGTCTGAAATCCATAGCTTCCACTCTGTAGTTATCCAAAAATGTATGTAAAATAGCTAAATCCTCATAGATGTAGTCTTGTTGTTATAGGTGACTTTAAATAAGCAGGGACGGAATAAACTAAATCTGTCATTAAGGATTTGAATGGCCAGACACATATGTAAAGATCCCTTTCTTCTGTCAGCTGTAGTCTTTTTTAAATCATGTGAAAAGAGCAAAGTGGATCCCAACCAAAAAATAAGGGCTTTACTTTTAGCCTCTTGAAGGATGTTCAGCAAGTCAGAGTATTCCAGAAAAAAGATGACAACACTTCCAGGTTTTTGAGAAGATGATGCAGTATGAGGACTATGACCATGTCTATGAGCCAGTTCTATAGTAAAGGTATTTGTTTCTCTTAACCCAAGAACATTTGGAAGGACGGTTTGAAGAAAAAGAAACAGGATTTGTACCCTCCAAACTCTCCACCAGACAGTAAATACAGAGATTATTCCAACAACTGTGACTTTCAAGATATTCCACTTGTTTCTTAAGGTGGCAAACCTTGGTTTATAATAAAGTGGTTTGTTGAGTAATAATCTGTATAGAACCCATTTTTTGTTCCATCAGTGTGACTGTTTTCAAACATGGTTCATCTATCAGCCAGGTTCTAAATATGCCTGTTTGTTTCCTCCATATAAGGTTTTAGGGAAGTTCTAAGCTTGAGGGAAAGAAGAGGTTCCATAGAAATAGGAGGAGGGGAGTCAACTGTTAAAGGATGGTCCTTTTCTCACTCTTTTATGCGATTTATGAGATATTTGTGGTGCCACTGGACTTTGGGGCATTTTTGGTTGTTCCTCTAACAGGAATATATGATGAAGCTGTTGGTAGCTGGGAAGCTTGAGTAGATTCTGAGTCTTCCATGGTACCCAACGTAATTAGGACCAGTGAAAGTTAGTTACTTGGATTCAGCCACCATTAGGGGTGGGCGCGAGTGAACTGAATTGAGCACATCATGCTGCTCCTTATTTTCTACTTGAGCAGCAGCTTTCTCACAGCGAATGGTGCAACCTGCTTTGAATGCCCACATTGTGAAATCTTGCCAGGAGGCTTTCTAGTGCCTGGAAATCAAGCTAGGGAATAAAAATTCTTACTCACCCTCCCCAATGTGATATTGGTAAGCCACACATGAGAAAAACTCATCCACATAATGTTTGGCAGAGTTTTGCCGAACTCTGCACTGGAAGCAGAACATGGAGTAGGCAAAACTCTATGAACTCCGACAGTGGACCGTTGGATGTTTTTGCCCACCCCTCAGCAAAGCTAAATTTTCAATTTCATATTTTCCCCATAAAGGAATATCTATATTTATGTAGTTGTAATAGTAATAGATGGATGTTTTTGATTAAATATGCTCCATAGGATGCAAAACATTGTTGACGGAGATCCCTGCATGGTTATGAAAACAGCCAATATCTAAGTATAGCAATCCTTATGCACCCATTATGAAGCAAAGAACTGACATGCCATGAACAGTAAAGCAGATAAAGAAACAAAATACGACAAAAAAGCTGCAAAACAAAGGGAAAAGCCCTCTGCTTTCACAAGTTATTTCAGGTGTTTGGTCGGCAAGTCTGTCACTTAGGCCCATATTTATACTTTTTTAGCGCTGCATTTGCATCATTTTTGGATGCAAAAGTGGTACAAACTTGCAAAATACAATTGTATTTTGTAAGTTTGCACCACTTTTGCATCACAAAATTACACAAATGTGGCGCTAAAAAAGTATAAATATAGGCCTTAGTGCTCCTACCTTAACATATGAAAAATCTGTCTTTTGCCATTCACCTGCAGAAATGGGCATATCGTCAGGAAGGCTTCCAACACTAGTGGAATGTCAGGACAATGCTGAAGAGTAGGCAGGGTGTCACTTCAGGGGGGTGAATGGGGTGTCACACCACCCTAATAAATGTACTCCCTGATGAATAGTTGGGTAAAGGTGTTTTCAGTCGGGTATAGTGAGGTGTCTGTCAGATTTCACCTTAAATGTTTGCATGCACAAGCTGACAAAACACAAACACTCTCTCTCATCTTTGTTTTGAAAGTCCTCAAAATGCTTGTTAATTTACAAATGTTTGTGTTTCTTTCACTTAGTACCCCTACCAATCCGCATTCCTCTCTCTTTTCCACTGCCCCTGAAGCCCCCTTGTGCTCCCTGCTTGTTCTTTAATTGATTTTCACATTTTTGGGAAATCAGAAATTCACAACCTCCCGTTTTACTGACCACGCTACGCCCCTGAGAATAGGGTAGTCTACATAGAGGGCAACAACCTGCCCCACCACTGAGGAGCCACACTAGTCATCTTCCTTGGTTTCAAGCCACACCCCCACAACTAAATTCAAATCTAAAAGTAGCAGAATCAAAGAAGACATGCCTGGGTGTACTACTCCCACCTGACAGGGACACTTTACCAAAACAGTTTGCAACTCTCCCTTGAATCTGGGAGGTTCAAATTCTCAGCATGTTGTGTATACTACTCACTGCTGCTCCTGATCTTTACAAACCGTATTGATAGCTCTTGGTATGAGTCAGTGGAGGGCGGGAGCTACCTGACCTTGCCATGGGCAGCAGTGTTTTAAGATGTATTTACATATCAGCTGCCTTGAGGTGGTTTCTTTGCTTCCTGAAAATCCCATTACTGTATCCCAGAGAGCTCCACTGCCCATTTCAACAAAGCATTTTATAAATTATTTTAAAGGGCATCAGAAAGTCTGTCACTTCTGCATCATTTCCACTCATGAAAGCCAGGGTTGGGCATTAAGGGTTGTCCAAAACCTAATTTGCCCACTCAGGTCACCATGGCTAGATTGTCTATAAATATTATTCTTGTTTTATAAATATTATTATTGTGAGTATAGATGGATAGTGTGGACACTGTGGGGCCGATTCACCATCTTTCCTGGCAATGCAGCACAACACCAAAAAAATATGTGCTCCATTGCGTCAGAAGGAGGGAGCAGGAAAACCCCACATCTGCAGAGGTATGGCTCTCTCCTCCACTTTGCCTAGTGCAGGTGCTGATTTCTGCTGCCATACACCACGCACACACTTTTGCGGTTTAGTGCAAGGGTGCGTGCAAGGGTCTAGCATAGGTTTTGTACTGGAAGGCTAAGTATTATGCCTAGACAACTTCTAAAACTTTTTCTAATGTCCTAGTTAGACTGGTTAATAGATGGGAACACTTTTGTTTGTAGACTGGCTGCACACACCATAAGACTGGTCGGAATGAGAGTGGCCAATCATGCTCCAATTCTTCCAGCAAGGGAGCACCAAAGAACTGCACCATGCGATCAAGGCACAGCTGAGCTGGCAGTAGTATCTCCATTACTCCACTTAGTTGGGAAGGCGCAACCACTGCGTATCAGGAACAGCAGCAGCAGTATTCTGCTGATCAATGCCAAAGTCACAAGAAAGCCATCAAACACACTTGAAAAGAGTGAATGGATAGCTGAAGGAAAGACTCTGAGGACAATCCGGAAGATGGACACGAATCCAGACCCAACAGCCTTAAACAAGTGCACAATCCCTGTAGTGCTTGAAGCGTTGCATATTTTCGATACCAGCTCTCCAAAGTGCTTGGGGAAGTTTAATAGGGATTGTATCTCGGCTGATGATCTTGCTATCTGGAGAGCATACGTCTCTGTAACCGATGTCAATGCAACTTGTTTCTGGAACAGTAGCAGCTTTAGTCTGTTCAGCTTTTCATAATTTACATTAGTAGTATCAATCTGTGGCCACATCTCTGCTACTCTTATCTTTTGTGTGGGGGGAATAAAACATCTTGGAGACTGAAATTGAATAGGCAATTCCTGGTCTCATACCGCAACAGCTCTGTTCATTCAGGTCCACATAACTGCCATTTGAAAGTATATGAAATGCTGGATGAATCAAAAGAACATGAGTACCCTTCAGAAAACAGGCCAAGTTTGCGACTCCCACATTGCAAAGGCCATGAAGGGGCACCTGTTTGCAAATCATTGAATGACTAACAATAGTTTCACATTCAGTTCCGCAGAGAAAGACTTCTGTTTCGCCATTCAGTCATTTATATTCAAAGGACAATTCTGACTTTAATATAGCTATCTCCTAGCCACACATATCTGCCGAAAAATGAAAGGTTGGAATGGGCAGATTTATAATGCCATGTACTAGCCATCCTGTCGATTGACTTTCTGCAACCATGAAAGGCAACTTCTCTAGCTTTTCTATGTGAAGCATGGTGAAAGCTGCTTTCCTTTTAGCCATTGTCTGTTGTTCCCTGGATAAATTAAATCTGTAAACAGGTCACTACCATTTATGTATTCCCATGAAATGTGGCCATTCTTCAGAATCTGTAGTGTCTAACCTAACTGCATGATGGAACGCAGTTGACTTTGTCAATGGTGTAAAAAGGACATGTCCTTCTGAATGATATCTATCGCAGATGACACTATGGGCCAGATATATGAAGAAATGGCCTTGCAAATTGCAAATAGGGATTTTTAAGAAATCGCTATTTCCGAGTCGCAATAGGCCATGTATCATAATTGCGAATCGGAATTAGCGACTTCTTAAAAATCGCTATTTGTGGTTTGCGAGGCTGATTTACCGAATCGCAATTTGCATTTTCGCAAATTGCGATTCCGGAATTGAAAATCTCAAATTGCGAGAAATTTCGAGAAAGCACACCTGGAGGAGCCTGATGACATCACAAGCAGGAAGTGAGTCATCCCAGGCAGTTTCAGGTGCCACACCTAAACCAGCATCCAGAGAGAGCAGCCCAGCCACACTGAGCAACACTCTGAACGAGGCAGCACACCTGAACAAGGATGGACACCTCAGCCCAAGGAAAGGAGAAGGGAGAAAGAAAGAGAAAGCTCAAATTTAGTGAGCAGGAGCTGGAGGTGCTGACAGAGGAGGTGGTCAGGAGTCATGACATACAATCTAATTAAGTAGCGCAACACCCAGAGGAACACAACACCCACAACACAGTCAAGAGAAGTACCTGTACCTTTATTATTATTGTGTGCCCTTACTTGCAACAAACATAACTGACATGCTGCATATTGTCGTTGCAGGTGGGCCAGGCCTAGCAGCCACAGCATGTGCCAGCGTAGGGGAGACTGACACCCATCCAGCCTCAGACTCAAACACAAGTGGGTCTCTCACCATTGCGCCACTCCAACGCAGGCCCAGGGCACTGCCACTGCAGAGCTCAGTCAGGACTCGGCTGAGCAGCAGGAAGGGCCACATACACCATCCCCAACTGGCAGGCGCACCCAGATGCAGGAGGCCAGTTTTCAGTAGACCACAGCACCCCGCAGGATGGCAACAAATTCCGGTGCACAGGCGAATGAGGCAGGTGAGAGTCCCTCCTTCTTTGGTGGGCTGGAAGCAGCTATGTTGCAGCAGCAGCGCCTACAGAACAAAAGGATCACTGGATAACAAAAACAAATGCCGCAACAAAACGTCAACAAGGGGGGCCTGCATCGCCAGCTTGGGTGCCTGAATGCGAATATAGAACAGCTGCATGAGGGACAGGTGCAGGCATCGCAGGACATAAGGGTGCTCACTTCTGCTGTGCGGGAACTATGCTAGGAGCTGCGCCATAACAGGGTGAGCCACCGCAGACAGGAGCGACAATTCATGAACATGTTCGGGGGCTTCTGTCGCTCTGTCATCAGGCTAGCTACTTCAACCTCACTGATTGCACGTCGTGCAGTGGCTGCACAGGTGGAGGCAGCACACAGCAGCAGGGATGTGGCTAACGGACTTGTCCAAATCACAAATGTGATCGACAACATCATGGGACAGAGGTCAGCCACACCTAGTGAGCTTGGACTGGGGGATACAGAGGACACTTCCAGCATCAGCAGCCTAGCTGTACCCACAATGGACACCAGACGGCACAGTGCCAGGCACAACACTGCCACTGAGGCAGACAATCAAGGTGCCAGTGAGGCAACTGGGCACCCGAGTGGTGTGCGTGGCCGCAAGAAGTAACTTTAACGGCTAGAGGGGTAATGAGTTCACTATGAAGTAATAGTGCATTACTCTGAGCTTGTATTGTTCCTAGTTTTTTTAACTCAATTCTTTTGCTATTCGTTGGACTAACATTACCTGAAATTAAGGTAATAAATTTACTTCACTACAGGTACATTTGTCAGTGCATTTGTGTTATTCATACTTACATCTGAAATTGTTGTGTGTGATGTCAGCACGTCTTTGCCTTCCCTCTGCTGCACTGGTCCTGTCTGCTGGCTGTAGGGGTGGTATGGGATCATCATCCTCATCAGATTCAGATTCACATATTTCTACTGGTATGCCCCTGGTGGTAGTTATATTGTGCAAGATTGCAAAAGTAGGCACTATTCTACATGTGGTCTCTGGGCTGTACTGTAGTGCCCCTCCACTTTTGTGGAGGCACCAGAAGCGACTCTTCAGCAGGCCAAAGGTGCGCTCCACCACATTGCAGGTCGCCCTGTGTGCTGCATTGTATCTCCGTTCAGCAGGTGTTGCAGGATTGAGGTAGGGCGTCATCATGTAGGTGTGCACTGCATAGGCACTGTCTCCTGGAAGGGACAGAGGGTATGATGAGTAACTGAGCCACCTGACATCAGCATGCCATCAATGCGCCATTGTATAGAGGGACAATACCTAGTAGATATCCTTCTCCAAACTCCCCAGCTAGCAGTCTTGTGTGAATGCCGCTATGACGAAAGATGTACGAATCATGTGTGCTCCCTGGGTACCTGGCCACAAGATCAGTAATGATGTAGGAGGCATTGCAAATAACCTGTATATTCATTGAATGTTGGTATTTACGGTTGCGGTACACATACTCTGTGGCTGATGGTGGACAGATTGTAACATGTGGACGTGGGGGAACTGTGCTATCTGGTAAAAATACATTTTTGTCTGCTGTATATCCTGTGGGGTGTGGGGGAATCTGATGTACTGGTGTATCCTGCTCAGTAAGGCGTTGATAAATGCATTGAAAAATCTAGAGAGGGTACCCCTCCAGCTGCTGCTATGACCCCTTGATAGCTCCCTGAGGCGAGTAGGTGGATGGAGCATAATACCTGCACATGGGTGGGTATGCTGTGAGTCCTTAGTGTTCTGCGCTGCAGTATGGGTTGTAGCTCCGCTATCAGATCAAGTATCATGGCTAAGTTCAACCTATACCTCTCAAATATTTCCTCCTCTGTCTGGTTAAAATGTGTAATGCGCACTCTGAAAATGCGCTCCTGTCTCCTCCTCCCTCTCCTCAAACCTGCCAAGATCCTCATTCTCCTCGCCATGACGTAGAGTGCAGCCATTGTGGAAAAGAGTCTGAGGCATTTTGGGCCTCTTTATATAGGTTGCACCTGGTTACCACCTGGTTTCACTTGGTGGTATTTTGCATGTGCAAAACTTGCGATTTTTTGATGCATCGATTTGCGACTTGAATTTTGTGAATTGCAATTTGCGCCTCGCAATTTCCTACTGGAAATACTGAATCGCAAAATGTGACTCGCAAAACCAGGTTGCAACGCAAAAAATCACAATTTTTGCGATTTCTTGTTTTTGGTATGCGAATGCCTTTCATGCATCGCAGACCACGTTTTTGCATTCGCAAACAGCCGAATTTTGCGATTCGAACCTTTTGCGAGTGCAAAAAAGTTTCATACATCTGGCCCTATGTTAGTAAGGGAGTATAATCTGTTGGACAGAGTCTTCATGCTATTATTGACAACAGCTAAAACCTTTCCAAATTTTCCTTATCAATCTGCCTTAAACGTGCAGCTGCTTCCATTTGAAAAACCTTCCAGATCTCATTATATACGGCTTTCCGGGACCTAGCAAGACATTTTGTAAGTCTATGTCCTCAGATAGCGTATTAAGTTGTTCTTTAACTTCTGCTAAGGTGTTAGTCTGTAACCATTTTTGGCACAGTTTACCCACATTGTATGCGGTAACTATACCCGAGTGTTGACCCGAGACAAAGTGAGGGTCCTGCCAGGTAATCTTGAAACACCCTCAGAAATGAACAAAACACTGTTACTGATCTGTGTCTAGCTGCTCAGAGTAGGTAGTAATGTCCCAAATTTGTATAACAGAATATTTTCCCATAATTCTTTGTGTTAGTGTACACATCAACACTTTTAAATACAGTATGATCCTGCAGTTCAGCAAGTATTGGTTCAACTGAACATCCCAGTCTTCAGAAACACAAGGTGTAATTACATCTGTCATTGACATTTTTAAAATATATGGAATTTGAATGACCTGAGTAGGCCTGTAAAGATTAAATGGAACTTTGTCCCAAACAATCCAATCTGGAATTGGTACTGCTGAAATGTTCATAAGGGACAAGTCTCTTTGGACCTTATGTGAGGAAAGATATGGAGTTAGGGCTTAATCTACTGGCTCAACAGAACAGCGTTCAGGAAGATAACGACCATTTATCAAGAGAAAGAAAACAGTCACAAAACCAATCTATACCAGAGAGGCAAGCATTGTCAGAAATATCCACAGATAATCCAGTGGATATACTAAATATTTACTTTTTAGCCATATGTACAGCTTATGTGTCTTTGAAACAGTTTCAGTTGCAGGTGCGGATGAAGTCGAAGAAAAGTCATCAAGGTCAATAAAATAACCGGAAGCAGTTTTCTGCAAACAAAGAAGCTGGTACAATACTGGTGGATTGATCCACTTCACGTGGCTGTTCATAGTAGTTGAGGTTGTCTGTTTGTGTTGATTTGGAGTAAAAGACAGACACATCTTGGACAGTTGGGTCAGTGAAGTGGTAACAGGGATCAACAAAAGCTCGTTTTCCAGCCTCCCCATGCATGAGGAGGCATTCGTAGCATCGCTGACATGCTGGTGTAGTCAGAATTGTTGTTTTTTCCTCTTTGAAGAGGTGTGTCCTGTTGGGTACCCAAGGGACCTGTCGGTCTACTGTACAGGATTGGCCATATGGTGAAGTTTGATGTTGTTGATGGAGACAAATCTCTTTGCTTCAGAGCCTGGCAGTGGTAGTAAGAAGATTGTTCTGGTGCCTTGTATTCTGGATGGGCCAAATTCCTGATTCACAGCGCTCTTCTCACGAACCAGATCCCCGACTTTAGGAATCCAGCCTGTAGAAGTTGTTGGCAAATCCCTTATTCCTTGAGTAGCAGCATTGGCAGATGAATTATCATCATGAAATTGCTGAAGCTTCTGTAAAACAGTGAGATGTTCATTTATGTCAAAAGGTGTATCTGCTGACACCAAACCAGGGCCATCTAGATACAGGACATACACAGGTATTCCAAAGAGGGCCTCATAAGGACTGCGTCCACCCAAGGACCTTCTTTGCAGATTATTCAGTGCTCTCTGGACTCCATATAGGTGATGAAGTCTAATACTCTAGCTGTTAAGGAATGCTTTAGATCTTGATTCCTCCTCTCCATGACTGAATTATCCTCGGATGATAGGGTAAGAGTAATGGAGTTCAACACCCATCATCCTCATGGTGTCCCTGAACGCCTTAAAGGCAAAGGCAGGGCACTGGTCCGAAATAGAGTGCTGCAACCGCATATCTACCGATAAAGATTAGCAAGTCTTTTTAAAACAGTTCGAGCGTCAGCAGACTGCTGAGGCCAAACCCACAGGAATCGATAAAAAGCATCCACAACGAATGAGATGTATTTGTATGCACCATCAGGTTGAAAGGGACCGCAATGGTCCATGTACACACATTCTAGGCCGTATTGAACAGTAAGAGGGATGTCTGCGGTGGGCGTTTGATGTTTGAGCCCTTTATCTGCTGGCAAATGTCTGTTTGCTTGGTCTGTTTGTATAGACTCGGCCACAAGAAGTGTTTCTGTAACAGTGTTATTGTGGCCACCACACCAGCATATGCAGAGGCAACACTCTCATGCACTGCTTTGATGAGATCTAATCTTGGTTGGGGATCACTTGATCTCCAACACCTGGAATTATTGCAAAGGTAATATTCTGTACGCTGATGTGGTATGAATATTTAATTGCATATGCTTTTGGGAGAGGCTTGCCTTCAGTCGAAGCTTTCATGGCAGCCAGTATTTCATTATCCAATCTCGTCTGGGAACGAGTCACTGCAGCAACAGAAGCTGTAGCTACTTCATCAGCCAAAGTGTTGCCAAGAACGTGTACACTTACACGTTGGTGGCCTAATGTATGGACTACATGAGCAGTAGGTAGCTTAACTTTAAGATCTGCTACCCTCCCCTACAGAGTTCTGTGTTTTATGGTGTTCCCCTTTGAGTTTCTGAGTGTGTTTAATTGCCAATTATTAAGATAATCTGTATGTTCTAGTGCCAGGGTTAGGGCTTTAAGTCCAGCCAGCTGAGCTGTGCAGTCCCCGAGGGTCTGCGTGTAGGTATTGTGAGGGTGGAATATACCATCTTTCATCACTCCACTCATGGCTGCGCCAGCGACTAGCACTGATGTTTAGTACCTACAGCTGGTTGTGCTGAACCATCAGTGTAAATAACAGAGTGGTATCTGTCAAGTGGCAAAATATCAAGAGGTGCGGGTACTCCTGTTCATATTGGAGAAATTCTTGTGTTGGGGTAATGACAATAATGCACTTCCCTTGGGCAAGTGGCCACTCCTTAATGACAGCCATCTGTACTGCAGTCAGACATATTTCTGAATGTGATTTATATGTTATGGGCACTGTGTTACCTTCGTGAAAGGTGAAATAATTGATCCCAGTGTCACCAGCAATTATTCTGATGTCCAAATTTGTTTTGTTGTCACAGGTGTGTAAGTGTTTTGCTTCTAGCATGTCCTATTACAATCCTCTAAGGATGCATACAGGTGTTCTACTATCCAGTGTCTGCTAGAAAAATCTAGTCGTATTAAATCATAAAGTGCCTTGATGCGTTGTGCATAGTCAGGAATGTATGTTCTGCCAAAGTTAAAGAAATCAAGTAAAGACTAGTTTCTTGATAGTATTTGGTGACTGGAGCTAAGCACATTTTTCTAAAAAGTGTGGGACCAGGCGTGTGCCCTCATTTGTTAGTTCATATCCCAAGAACAATGCAGTGAGAAAGGCTATTTTAGTTTTCTTAAAATTTAATTTGTAACCAAAGGGCTGCAAATCCCAAAACACTCCGATTGACCCTGGCAAGATGAATGTTGAGGTTGTCATCTTTGAGGTATTTGTCATCCACATAGGACAACACCTCGGGATTAACATCATGCAATATTGATGTTTCACGGGATGAGAACAACCCTGGGCTGTTCTGTAACCCTGGGGCAAACAACAGAAAGGTTTTTGTGAGCCATATGACAATGCTCTCAGGTCCCGACATTCGTGTGCTAAGTTTTGGCAGAAAAAAATGTTGGAGACATCCAAGGTTGTTTTGTACTTTTTATGCACTATGTAGTTAATTAGTGCTGTGCTGTGTAGATTTTGTATTGAGTATGTGCGTGTGTGACTGTTTAAGTGTCTGTAATCTAAGACTATTCTATATGGATGGTCGGGTTAATCATTGCAGAGACACAAGGCTGAATTACTCCCTGGTACTCAATCTGAGTGAGGATCTCCCTCACTGGAGCTTTGACTTTGTGTTTAACAGGATATTGGGGCTGAGGCTGGGGTGTAGACCTAATTGGTATTATATGGTAAGGAGAATCCTTATCCCAACCTACATAGTTGCAGTATGGCGCAGGTCCCTGCGCTAAAGCCCAGTTGATAGCGTAGGCTTTTATTACCACTTCTGGAACAAGATCAAAGAAGAAGGCAAAATTGCATCTTCTTTCTTGTCTGAAGACCACAGGAAGTCTTTCTTATGTTTCACATAGTCAGGAGAGACGTGAATCAGTATATCTGTCAGGAGCTTTTATATTTTCTCTTTTTCTGAAATTATATCTCCTTTCAGAGTTATCCAGCTGTGGAAAGTGTGTTCTCTTACTTCGTCTGTCTTTAATTTGCTTGTGTTTAGCCCAGCACTTTGTTAGAACCCTCCTGTGCTTGTTTGGTACATTCCTTAGGTGTGGTACTATGTATTTCAGACTTTTTCGGCTTGGCTCCCAAACTATCTCATCCTATACTAGTATAGGTGTCAGAAATAATTTTTGGTTGCTGTTTCCCTTGTTCCAAGTGTGAACTCTCTCAGAGCCACTGGTGCATACCAACGCTACTGCTTCACTTTTTATATTACTGAGTATTATTGAGGAGACTGCGTCAAAGTTATGCATTAATTTCATCCCCAAGTCTAGGGCTGGTGCAGCCCTGTGTTCTTTCTGAATTTGTTTTAATACTTCCAGTAAATTGGCAAGTGTTGGGGTACCATGTGTGGTAATGTATATTGCAGCGAAGACTGTACCCCATGTTATGCAGTAGTCCACTGATGGAACCATTCCGTATCGCAAACACATTGTGAGAATTCTATTTATTTTCATGTGGTCCCGTATGGGGAAACACAGCTTCCAGCTGATTAGTTTTCTGGGATATCCAGCATTAGATTTTCTCTCATTCTGTGGGCACCTTGCCCATGATAAAATGTATTGTTTGTGTATTAATCTCAGTAATGGCCATATGGTATCCAGCAGGTGCTGGTGGTTCTAAATGCGCTGGTGTTGTGTTCAAAGTTCACATGCCGAACTAAACCAATCCTCTATATACCGTCACTAGCTCATTTTAAAGATTGCACAGATCCCCTGCCTGCATGTTTTGTACACTGGGATGAGGTGTATATGTGGCAAACATTGGCCACATTGGTCCGTCATTACCTAAAGGACGTAATCTCATGGGTTGTATTACGTGTGGTAGGGCACCATTAAACCAATTCTGATATTCTTGATAAGTAATCAGTATTTCAAGATATTGGTATGCTTGGTACCACTGTGTTACGTTTGCAACTCTGTACGTGTTTAATGTGTATGTTGTAGAGTCTTTCTCAGGAAAGGTGACCCAGGAATAGAATGTTTCTGTTTGGTAAGCTTCATTGGATTCTACAATAAATGTGAGGTCCCCACCCCTCATCTTTTTAAGCTATGCGTTATTAGATGTAGTGTTAATGCATGCTTGACATTCTCAGGAATGTCCATGGCATTAGCCACATTATGAAATGGGTAAAGGGACGGAACACCAAATAGGGAGAAAGTCCTTTGAGGAGTTTGAGCTTGAACAGCCTAAAGCCTAGTTAGGTATTCCCTGTTCAGCTGAGGAGGATCATTCCCAAGTCCACAGATGTCTCCATATATTGGTACTTAGGTCACCTGTTGTGTGTGAGAGAGAGATACTCAGAACATCTGTAAATTAGTGCCAAAACAACATTGTTGGTGGTTCCATGTAGTAGTTGGACTCTGCTCTCTGCAAGACTGCTGGTTTAGGGATGACAGCACTTTTGTTTGTCGGCAACTAGGCCAATCCCTAAACAAGTCATAACTGTCAGCCCATCCCTCCCGGCTCACAAGCAGTACCTCACCAAAAATCCTAAACAGTAAAAAGGGGATCTTTGTCAGCCTTTATGCATGGACTCTGGAGTGCGATATCTAATGGAAGTCGTGGCTAAATGGAGAGTACTATTTCCTTATATGAGCAATAAGTCTCAGTCACACACAGACAATGAAGAAGATGCAGTAAAGTTCTCAATAGGTTTTATTAACAAGACTGCAATCTACTGTAAAATGCATGATCTGCAATGAGCAGGATAATGAACAATGCAAGAAGAAGAATTGTAAAGATAAGAGTCGTGAATACAAAGAACCCAACCATCTTGCAATAGCATGAAATGTGAAATAGGCCCTAGTACCCTGGCAAGGAGAACCTAGACCGTCATTATGACAGTGGCGGTAAAAAATGCCTACCACCGAGGTGACAGACGCCAAAATATCATTGCCGCAGCCACAAGCCATCTGCCATATTATGACGGTTATCCGGAATTCCACTAGAAGGATGGCGGAAGTCCAGCTGTGGTCATGGCGACGGATGGCGGCAAGGTGGCACTGCTGCCAGCAGCAGCGCCACGCCAGTAGACTTCCACAGACCGTATCATGACCCATGATACGGCTTGGGGGTGTTTTGCTGGCAGACGCTGCTGCTGGCAGCAGCGCCCCATCCCGTCTCTTGCCGGAGGACCCCCTGAAATCAGGTAAGTTGGGTGCTCCAACAGGGGAGGGGGATGGGGGGTGTTTTGTGTGTTAGGGGGATGTGTGTGTATGTTTGTGTGTGCATGAATGCGGGTGTGCGTTGTGTGTGGTATGTATGTGCATGTGTGGATGTGTGAGTGTGTGTATTGTGTGTTGTGTGCATGCATGTGTCCTTGTATGTATGTCAGTGTGTTTGGATGTGAGTGTGAATGGATGTATGCATGAGTGGGTGCATGTGGGTATGAGTGTGTCTGATGGCACGTGAAGGTGTGTCTATGTTGGGGCGTGGGTCTGGAGAGTGAGGGGGAATGGGGGAAATCTGGGGAGGGGGCAGGGAAGACCCCTATCAGTGACAGGGAAGGAATTCCCTGTCACTGATAGTGCCTACAGACATGGTTTTCGTGGCAGTATGGTGGCCATGGAAACTATGGTGGTAGGCAGGGTCATAATACCCTGGGCGGGCTAGTGACCCCCACCTGGCTGGAGACTGAAATCTCCAGCCCAGTGGCTGTTACTGCTGCAGCGGATGGAGTGTTACATTGGCGGTTTGGCTTGAGCCAAACCGCCAATGTCATATTGTGGGGAAAAGTACCGCTAGCCTGTTGGCAGTACTTTTCTCCATTATACCGTCGTCCGCCAGGGTCGTAATGAGGGCCCTAGTCTCTAACATCATGAGAGCTAGGTGTGTTAAAACTAATCTGCCAGTACCATGTCCATGAGAACAGCCCCCCAACCCTTGTTACTTTAAAAATTATGGGGGTCATTCTGACCCCGGAGGGCGGCGGGAGCCGCCCGCCTGGAGGGAGCCGCCATATGGCCGCTCCGCGGTCGAAAGACCGCAGAGGCCATTCTGGCTTTCCCGCTGGGCTGGCGGGCGACCGCCAGAAGGCCGCCTGCCAGCCCAGCGGGAAACCCCTCCCCACGAGGAAGCCGGCTCCGAATGGAGCCGGCGGAGTGGAGGATGTGCGATGGGTGCAGTGGCACCCGTCGCGAATTCCAGTGTCTGCAAAGCAGACACTGGAACTCAAAGTGGGGCCCTCTTACGGGGGCCCCTGCTGTGCCCATGCCATTGGCATGGGCACTGCAGGGGCCCCCAGGGGCCCCACGACACCCCTCACCGCCATCCTGTTCCTGGCGGTCGGAACCGCCAGGAACAGGATGGCGGTGAGGGGGTCGGAATCCCCCATGGCAGCGGAAAACCGGCGGGAGACCGCTGGTTTTCCTGGTCAGAATGCCCTGCGGGGCACCGCCAGCCTGTTGGCGGTGCTCCCGCATCCCCGGCCCCGGCGGTCCTTGACCGCCGGGGTCGGAATGACCCCCTATGTCTCTAGATCAGACTCCGTGGGGATAAGAAGGCTGAGTCTGCATCAAGGCGACATGTAGTATAGATAGCGTTGATGACATTTGGTAGGAATTCCTCTGATAACCTTGTCTGCGTGAGATATATTTATATAGATCTTGTAGGACCTGTGACACAGGTATATTCCCAAATAATAGATAAGAAGGCATGCTTGAGGTGGCAATTATATAAACAATTCAATCAAAAAGTACATTATGTTCCTGTCACACATAAGTGGGAAAGAGACATGATGTGAATACCTATGTATATCACTTGTCTTTGACGCTTTCACAGAGTGGCACTGACAACGTGAAATCAAAACATCTTACTATAAACACAGCAGCCACCTTGGAAGAAATAATGAAAGTAAATGCGCTAAAACAGAGCAGGCTAAGTAGGTCAAAAACCACTAGGTGATGGGGGCACCAGTCTGCAAGCCAGAATGCTAAGCAAACTCCTGATTTCCAATAAAACTAAATAGGATCCACTACACTACTTTGTATGTGTGCTGCACAGTGCAGCAAGCATGCAAAGTAGGAAAGGAAAGGAGAAATTACATTTCTCCTTTTATTGGCTGGTTTTAAAAGATGTTATTTTTGTACGCAAAACGCAGTCTCACGTTTTTGGTAAATAGGGTTTTGCGTCAAAAGGGTGGGTGGTTGATTGGGAATGTCCATATAACGCCCTCTTGATGCAAAGTAATACAAAGCAGTGCCTCGTCCTATTTTGCGTTACTTTTCGTCACAAGTAAATAATAGAAAAAACATTTTGTACTGGTTTGCGTCACTTTCATTAGGCAAGCCCAGTGCAAAATGTTAGTAGATCTGCCCCTGTATGTTCTTGCCTATGAAGCTCACCTTGGAAAATGATGCCTTGCTGACAAATACATATACCTATCCAGATCACTTGTACTTAAAAATTAACCCCCAACAAGGAGAAGTCCAAGCTTCTTCATTGAGAGATCCGAGGCTATGGGCACAATGGCTGTTGACAGTGCGGTTTATCAAGCGGGATTTTTGCCTTCAAATGTATATCGTAAAACACTGGACTCCTTGTTGGTTCAACCCTAAGCTATGTACCACGTGGTTTAGTTGTATAAATGTTGTCTTATTTGATTCGATTTGAGCTATACGTTACACTTCCAATGGGAATTTCTTTGTGACAAACACTATTATTCATGACTTACACAGCATTTTCTTATATTTGAAGACCGCTCTTTGGATTTGAAAAAAATGGTAACAAAATCAGATGCGGGACTTTGGAAGATTTCAGAATGAATAGCATCCTCCCCTATGTGTTCTTATTATGGCATAATGGATGTCTTGCTTGGCATAACATTACAGAAAATGGACCAATGAGCAACAGTGTCATTATCTCGAAGAGCTATAGGTGGTTAAATAAAAGAACAACCCCACTATTAGCGCCAAACATCTGCTGCTTGCCCAGGGTCACAGGCTGAAAGAAAAGTTGTGTAAATCGGAAAAATAATCGCATGACACGTGTTACATTGCAGGATAGTTCATTATACTGGGAGTGCAGAATTATTAGGCAAGTTGTATTTTTGAGGATTAATTTTATTATTGAACAACAACCATGTTCTCAATGAACCCAAAAAACTCATTAATATCAAAGCTGAATATTTTTGGAAGTAGTTTTTAGTTTGTTTTTAGTTTTAGCTATGTTAGGGGGATATCTGTGTGTGCAGGTGACTATTACTGTGCATAATTATTAGGCAACTTAACAAAAAAAAATATATACCCATTTCAATTATTTATTATTACCAGTGAAACCAATATAACATCTCAACATTCACAAATATACATTTCTGACATTCAAAAACAAAACAAAAACAAATCAGTGACCAATATAGCCACCTTTCTTTGCAAGGACACTCAAAAGCCTGCCATCCATGGATTCTGTCAGTGTTTTGATCTGTTCACCATCAACATTGCGTGCAGCAGCAACCACAGCCTCCCAGACACTGTTCAGAGAGGTGTACTGTTTTCCCTCCTTGTAAATCTCACATTTGATGATGGACCACAGGTTCTCAATGGGGTTCAGATCAGGTGAACAAGGAGGCCATGTCATTAGATTTCCTTCTTTTATACCCTTTCTTGCCAGCCACGCTGTGGAGTACTTGGACGTGTGTGATGGAGCATTGTCCTGCATGAAAATCATGTTTTTCTTGAAGGATGCAGACTTCTACCTGTACCACTGCTTGAAGAAGGTGTCTACCAGGAACTGGCAGTAGGACTGGGAGTTGAGCTTGACTCCATCCTCAACCCGAAAAGGCCCCACAAGCTCATCTTTGATGATACCAGCCCAAACCAGTACTCCACCTCCACCTTGCTGGCGTCTGAGTCGGACTGGAGCTCTCTGCCCTTTACCAATCCAGCCACGGGCCCATCCATCTGGCCCATCAAGACTCACTCTCATTTCATCAGTCCATAAAACCTTAGAAAATCAGTCTTGAGATATTTCTTGGCCCAGTCTTGACGTTTCAGCTTGTGTGTCTTGTTCAGTGGTGGTCGTCTTTCAGCCTTTCTTACCTTGGCCATGTCTCTGAGTATTGCACACCTTGTGCTTTTGGGCACTCCAGTGATGTTGCAGCTCTGAAATATGGCCAACTGGTGGCAAGTGGCATCGTGGCAGCTGCACGCTTGACTTTTCTCAGTTCATGGGCAGTTATTTTGCGCCTTGGTTTTTCCACACGCTTCTTGCGACCCTGTTGACTATTTTGAATGAAACGCTTGATTGTTCGATGATCACGCTTCAGAAGCTTTGCAATTTTAAGAGTGCTGCATCCCTCTGCAAGATATCTCACTATTTTTGACTTTTCTGAGCCTGTCAAGTCCTTCTTTTGACCCATTTTGCCAAAACAAAAGGAAGTTGCCTAATAATTATGCACACCTGATATAGGGTGTTGATGTCATTAGACCACACCCCTTCTCATTACAGAGATGCACATCACCTAATATGCTTAATTGGTAGTAGGCTTTCGAGCCTATACAGCTTGGAGTAAGACAACATGCATAAAGAGGATGATGTGGTCAAAATACTAATTTGCCTAATAATTCTGCACTCCCTGTATATGTGCTGTTCGAGAAGCCGGAGATGCTAGAGGGTTTTACATCTAGGCATTTGAATATTTTGTCAGGGTACCGCAATTGTTTTCACATGGCATGTGTTTTTTCTTTAAGAGTTGTCAGGCATTTATTAATGCTTTATCAATGAGAAGATTGAGTAAGCTGAGGTATTAAATGGTTTTACCAAAAACAGCTGCACTAGCTTGAGTCTTTGAGGGATTAGTGTGCACAATTTAAGCACTGATAACTGCCCTTCTTTGCTGAAAAGCGTGTATCTCTCCTTTGCAGCACGAGGATGTGCCGTTCCCTTCCTTGCAGGTGTTATCTTCCACACCCACACATCCCACTCAGCTTCCCAAGGTGTCATATCCATGAACATGCTAATTGAGCTGCTTCACCGTTCCTGATTTCATATATTGAAGGCTGCTGAAAACAGGGTGTTTTCAGCTGGAATGTGTTCATTGGCTGTGCGTACGAATTGCCAAGGATTATTTCATAGACTAATGAAAGTGAAATAGTGGTCATTATTAGGGCCTGCTATTGTTAGTCGGCACATGTAAATCCTTCCAAAACCTCTCAAAATGTTTGTTTTATTTGTAGCTGCACTGTACGGTTAATATATATTGGCTCAAAGTGCCCGTAAGCTATGGCTCACAATCAAATGATAGACGAGTGAGAGAGGCCATTCGTTTCGTGTTTCAGCCTAAGGCCTGGGCACAGGCTAGTGCTTAATATATTTAATGGCCTGTCTAAAATCGAACAAGCATCACTGGAATCAACTAATAATCCTATTAATAATGAACGTACCCTGGACATGTATCACTGTGGGCACCACACAATGCACAGGTAGTTCCACATTACGGTTCCCATGGTAGCAGTCACTTTCAAGCCATGTGCATACAGCATCAACGATCATGGGGTTACACCATCTGTGTTCCGAATTTCTTTAAAGATTATGGCCCAGATTTACAAGAAATGGTGCATCAGTACTGATGTGCCAGATTTCTTGCGCCCCCCCACCGCCACCAAACGACACCATGCGTATGCTGAATTTACAATGGTGCACGTTAGGCCAATAACGTCAAAATTATTGGCACTACTGTGGCGCTTTGCTGCACTAGCGTCAAAAACATTGACGCTAGTGCAACAAAGAGCAAGGAGGCTCATTGATTTCTATGGGTGCGTCCTTTCAAAGCCTGCTTTGAGCAGGTGTTAAAAATGATGACAAAAATGGTGCAATGAAATCTTGTAGACCTCATTGCTCCATTTTTGCAGGCCTCCTAATGCCGGAACGCCCCCCTTGCATACATAATGCCTGGCATTGGCGTAATTTTGTGCAAGGGGGTCGCAAAGTGGTGCAATGCATGCATTGCACCACTTTGTAAATATGGCGCTGAGATAATTGCCTCGTTGAGCCACATTAGCATAAAAAAAGAACCTAATGTGGCCCAACGAGGCGTCAGGGCCTTGTAAATCTGACCCTATGTACTATATGGACCAATCATCTTTATGGCACTGGATAATTGCTCCTTTTAGGTTACCCTAAAATAAATATAGAACTTAGTCTATGTCTATTGCAGTTCATAGATTCAAGATATTGTGTGATAATAGCAACTCATTATTATTTGTACTTTGCACTCCATAAAGGATAATACCAATTGCTGGTTGTGAAATACCTTTCTAAAACTAAAAAACTGGACTAGTATACCCTTTCTTATACAAAGAAACCTGGGCTAGTGTAATGCTTATGTAGGAAAGCTATCCCTTTTTGCCCTGCTCACCCCCATTTTGTGACTGATACTAGTAGCTACTGAATCTGAAAAGTGGACTGGGCGCTGCTATCAAGGGCCAGTGCTCTGTCCTCAATAGGTATATAGTAACTATGTAATTCTAATTGGCCAAGACAACCTACCTGTAAGCCCCCAGTGTGTGGTTTGGCATGTAGGTTTAGAGACCCCAGTGGACTTAATGCAGTTTAGTGTGCACTGCTGTGGTGTCTAGTGCAATTTGAAGCCAGACTTGCCTTGTGGCCCTTTCTGACTCTCAAGGAACCTTTCAGAAAAAGTTTTGAAACTTTGGGAACTTTTAGTTAACTTTGGTGAAAAAGCTCCAGAAGATGGCTGCCTCAAAGTTGAGGGTTAAGGCATTGTCATTGAACCCCTAATTGGTGTGACTGTACTGGTTTGCCCTACTGAAGGCTCCAGAGCTTCCCGTTGTCGATGCAGAGGACAAAGACCTCCAGAGACCCACTGAGGCATCACAAAGCAAACTCTTGATTCAAGAACCCAATCTCTCGATGTAGAGAAGAAAAGCTCCAAAAAAAGTGACTAAGTGCAAAGGTAAACTCTTGACCAGGACCTACCAATTTACCTATCCAACCTGCGCTCTGTCAGCCTAAAACTTTGACTTTGTCCCTGTCCATCATGACAAGATATCCACTGTTGGATCTTTATGTTTTTGGGTGCGAGGATGCATATTTTTTATTTAATGTTTAAAAATTCATATCTCGGGTTCCCTGCTTTTGATTTCTGTCATTTTGGTGTCATTTTAAAGATAGCAATGGTATCTATTACATGTTGGAATTTTATTTTGTTGTGTCTGCTACTTGTTTGCTGTTTTGATGATATTAAATGCTTTATACTACCTTTCTCCTAGGTTAAGCCTGGCTGCTCATTGCCAAGCTACCAAGGGTTGAGCAAAGATTGATTTATTGAGATTTGACTGGACTTTATTAGCAATTGTAGAATTATAACTAGTCAATGAGTGGGTCAGATGGCCAATTTCTTTGCAAAGAGCTATTTTAAAATATGCAATTATGATGCACAGAGAAAATGAGTCCAAGGTTAATGCTATGTTTTGTAATGGGAGCGTGAGTGATGGCATGGAGTGAGGGTTCCAAGAACGTGGAGGGTGGTATCTCAGACAAAGATTACACAGAGCAGCAGTTGGAGATTTGCGCTGGTAGCCGATGATGGTGAATGTTGTTGTGCTGTGTTTTCAACTGAGAATAAATCTACAGAAAGACAATCAGTCTACGAGTTGTGTGTCAACATTAAAGGGATACAACACAGTTTGGCGATGAGGATGGGATCTCCAGACAGCACCCTTAATGATAGTAACAATAAACCTTTCGTATATTCGGCGAGACAAGGTATGAGAAAGCTAAGTTTCCCTTATTTAAATGTATGGCAGAAGCTGCTGGTTATCTGCTTGAAAGGACATGGAAGCGGGCTAATTGCATGCTGCGTCTTTAAAACAGGAATGTGATTCCAGACATATAGCACGTTGGAAAGAGCTAATTATACTGCAGGACAAATCAAAGCATAATTTTAACAGCAAAGTCTTTAATAGCACTCACCGATCTGGCAGGCATAAGTCTGACATGAGGAGAAGGCGAGCCAGCACGAGGGTGAAAGACGGATCTGGCAGGCATGAGGCTGGTGCGAGAGAGCAGGCAAGCCAGCACAAGTGTGAAAGATAGGTGTGCACGTGCATGCACATAAACTCTCTGTACCGTTCCTCAACAGCCCAGCTTTTAGTCAAGCACACTGTCAATCCATTCTTCAAAGGTCTGACATCACGGTCACCATATTGAGAAGGCATATCAGTGACAAGCACACTATTGAGCATGCGTAATGCCATAAAGTATATTATCGAGTGACATGCACACTAAAAAACAACACTACATTAATGACCTACAGTCGATGATACGCACACAATATTTCTGTGTGTGTCGCTCAGTGATACACACTTACAATTCAGTTCAGTACAGTTCAGTCCAGTACAGTTACGAGTTGTAAAATTAACATATTTAAAATGTTATACAATATAATACAGTGAAGGATCTCATAATTTGATCATGATTGAAATGTTTTATGTTATAAATATATAGGTACATACTGTTACATACTAGTGAGTATTCTGAATTGTTGAACCGTAGGGCATCAGTTGACTCATCATGCCAAATGCACATTGTCCTACAAAACCTGTAGCAGAACCTGGACTACAGAAAACAAAACGGAAGCCATTGAAATTTATGGAGCCCAATTTGTACCAGCAAGGAAGTTAGCACATCTTTACAATTGTTTAGGATCAGAAGGTCAATGCATATTTGACCATTTATTTGTGGCCACAAGAAATGCTGATAAGGAGCGGAATTTATACACAGTTGCTGTCTCTAGGTGGACAAAACACTTTAAAGAAGAAAGAAGCATAATAGTTGAGAGACACAGATTCTGTACAAGAAGACAATTTCAACATGAGTCTATTGACAATTATTTGGCTGAATTATGCATCTTACTAGCCACCTGTGAATTTGATGGAAATACTGACTGAAATTTAAAATATAGTGGTGAATTGCTTTGATAGGAAAATTCAAGAGCGACTGTTGTGTTGCAGAGACACAAATTTAAATGAAACACTAGAGATTGATAAAGGAATTGAGAGATCTATAATGCCATCCAAAGAATTAAGCAAAAACAAAGAGGTGTCTGAAACTATGGGCATGGTAACAGTCAAGCCGAAGACATGGACTTCAAACATTGCTGAGTACAAAAATCAGGTGGGCTCAATCTCAACAATCTTCATAGCAATATAATGGGTAGTTGTTTTGGATGTGGATCTAGCACACATGTAGCGAATGCAAAAAATTGGCCGACCATTGTGAAAATGTGTCTCAATTGCAAACAAATTGGACATTTTGCTCGAGTGTGCAGGAATATTCAAAAGATGGGTATAATAGTGTAACAATAAGAAGCTAGAGAAACCACAATATCTTTTTTTCAAGCTGGCAGTAAAGTGGTCTTGTCAATCAAAATGCTAGAAGCAGATCTGAAAGCCCGTGGAGATACAGTATGCTTGATTTCAGTTGGTAAGGTAGAGGTCCAAGTCACTGTGGCTTCAGGTTCACCCATTACTTTTATAACTGATGAACTGCACTAGAAAGAATGGAGTAAAATACAGTTGTCACCACCTGATGAACACAGAGTTGCGTTTGGTGGACATGACATGGACACCATGGGCTATTTTTTGGAAAATGTGTATAGTCCATTGTCACCATAGTATATGTAGGCAAGAAAGGTTATAACATACTAAGATGGAAAGATCAAGGAAAGTTTGGAAT
Organism: Pleurodeles waltl; assembly: GCF_031143425.1. Classification (NCBI taxonomy): domain Eukaryota; kingdom Metazoa; phylum Chordata; class Amphibia; order Caudata; family Salamandridae; genus Pleurodeles; species Pleurodeles waltl. Next base: position 1,035,290,027 of record NC_090437.1, on the reverse strand, counting down.
GGTATTGAGACCAGGCACACCATGACCCATTTCATTAATAAACTTACCTACACAAGAAATCCCACCTGCATTACAGACTCTTCAACAAGTTTTGTCAAAGCATGAACCATTATTTGAAGACAAGTTGGGCAGGGTAAATGAATAAAATCATTATTTAAAAAGGATGCTGTGCCAACAATTCATCAAGTGAGGTATGTACCGCTAAGTGTTTGTGATCAGTTGAAACAACATTTAAACAAACTATGTGGAGGTGCGGTCATTGAGCCAATTGACTCTACACAGTGGGTGTCCCCCACTGTGGTGGCTAAAAAGAAAACAGGAGAAATTAGACTATTAGCCTGATTACAACCTTGGCAGATGGGATACGCCATCACAAATGTGATGGATATCCCGTCCACCATATTACAAGTTCCATTATATTCTATGGAAGCTGTAAAACGGCAGGTGGGATATCCGTCGTGTTTGTGACCGAGTATCTCATCCGCCAAGGTCGTAATCAGGCCCTATGTATTGATCTAAGATCTCTTAATGAGAACATTCAGATTGATTGTTTCCCATTACAAAAAATCCAGAAAATGGTAGCTCAATTGGAAGGTGCCATGATTTTTTCATGTCTTGATTTAAAGGCAGCATACCATCAAGTAGAATTAGCTATGGTATCATGCTTACTTACTGCTTTCAACACATCATTTGGAGCATTTAGATTCCTAAGGATGCCTTTTGGATTAGTTTCTGCAGCTGCAATGTTCCAGAAATTGATGCTTGGACTGTTTGGCAACAATAAGCATGTTCTAGCTTACCAGGATGAGATTTTTATATTTAGAAAAGATTCCAAAGAGCATTTAGTGATGTTGAATGATGTTTTGAGCACCCTGGAACAACATGGCTTCACAGTCAAAAAGGAAAAATGCAAATTCATGGCAAAACGTTTTGATTATATAGAGTATCACACGTTCAGAAAATGAATCCAACCTAAAGATAATTTAGTCAGTGCCATTTCCAACACTCCGAACCCTGGAACGAAGGATCAATTGAGATCCTTTCTGGGGTTGTGTGAGTATTACTCTTGATTGACAGACAATTTTGCATTATAAACAGAACCTCTCAGGAAAATGTTCAGAAAAGGAGAACAATTTTGATGGGACGAACAAGAAGAGACAGCATTCATGAATTCATGAATTTAAAGAAGCTAAAAATAGCAGCACCTGCTCTACAAGCATTCAGGGATGGCATTTAGTCCATTGTAACAGTGAACAGAAGTGGTGTTGGACTGGGTGCAGTGCTTTCACAGTTAATAGAAGGCAAAGAGCATGCTATAGCAATTGCCTCAATGTGTCTCTCTTCAACTGAATGCAAATAAAGCACAATTGAGAGGGAGGCATTAGCTTGTGTCTGGGCTACCAAATATTTGGAGACATTTCTATGGGGTAGGAGATTTGTATTAGTTACTGATCATAAGCCTCTTGTATAACTAATGTCCACAAATGATCACAATAATGTGAGCCCAAGAGTGGTAAGGTTGTTGTCAAAAATGTTTGATTTTAATTTTGAGATCAAGCACATCCCAAGAGTATATCATTCCTGGGCAGATTTTCTGTCGAGGGGCCCTGTTGCAGATCAAGAGAGCAGGTTGAATGAAGTAGAAGTGTAATGTGTAGTAGGGTTGGTGGACAGATTGACAGTGATGGAAGGAGCGGTTGGAAAACAGGAAAAGGAAGAATGCTCTAAACGTGAGGATTGCCAGATAAGGGTTAAAGAACTCATTGTTGCAAGTTGGCCGGAAGAGAAGAATGTAAGTAAAGCCCTTCAGTCCTATTACAAGGTTAAGGATGAATTGGCAATTAAGGAGGATATCATATTAAGAGGCAATTTTCTGATACCTCCGCATGATTTGAGACATAATTAGTTTGAATTTGTGCACCAAAGACATCTTGGCATGACAGGCACAAAGAAACTGTTGCATATGTGTTACTGGTGGCTTGGTATGGATGATGAAGTAGAAACATGTGTAAGTAGGTGCAAAAGGTGTCAAGATGCAGATAAGACAGTCAACGTGTGCAACATACCTCTTCATCCTTTGGAATTTCCTCATGGCCAAAGAGAAAAATTAGGTATGGATTTTATTGGCCGATGTATGATATTGAAGCACAGAAGAGGCATGCTCTGCATTTAGTAGATTATTATTCTAAATGAGCAGAATGTACATTTATTAGAGAGCCTACTACAGGCTGCAGTGATAGAGATGCTGAACTACATGTTTTGCAGAGAAGAAGTTCCAAAGTTCTTGGTCACGGATAACAGAGTACAATTCAAATCACATACCATGCAAATGTTTCTTGGAATTAAACACTTGACAGTAGCCTTATATAGCCTTCAGGAGAATGGTATGGTTGAAAGTGTAAACAGAATAAAGAAAGGAACTATTCAGTTAGCTGTTAAAGCAGGACAGGAGGTGGGTGATGTGGGTCGAGAGAGATTACGAAACTATCATAATACACTTTTTTTTTTCTTGTCCTCATTCACTGTGGCTATTAAGAAACCCCCTCTTGCTTTACCAGAAGTAGAGCAGTAGAGTTATCCAGGCCAGGGGTCGCCCTTTACTCTCAAACAATCCTCGGTCTATCCAGATTCCATGAGGATTTCAGAGCAGGGGGTAAAAATCATTGGAAGAATAACCAAACCGATTCTTATTCACACATAACGTATGGCAAATTGTCATTCTCTAAATTAAAGTTTCCAAATCAATATCTCCAAATCAATAATGGTGTCCAAAAATTCCCCCCCATTCTGTTATTTCCCTGTGTCATTAGATCCAAATTAGCAGTACAAAAAACATAATTAAGCCATTCTGAGTATCCTGGAGGGGAGGTCGGCATCCATTTTCTACATATTTCCCTTCTCCCCAACAGAATTACATAAAATACAAATTTGAGGTTCCGAGTTTTACCTCTTCCACTCCTCCCCTGCCGATCTTGTGGATGACCAAAAATTACTAAAGGGAGGGAGGCTACGATTTCCCAGTCCAGTATACTCGAGACAGTCTCACATACTTTTTCCCAAAAATTACGAACACCCGGACATTCCCAAAACATATGGATGTCAGTTGCTTGAATTAAACCACATTTTGGACATTTCACCTCCTGCCCTCCTTTCATTTTAGATAACTTCTCAGGTGAGATATAAACTCTATGAATCGTATAGTAGTGGTTCTTTCTCGAAGCAGCTGGCTTAACAATACCAAAGAGCAATGTTAATGACTCCTTCCACCACATATGAACTGACTCTTTAGAGAGGAATTCACTCCACAACGCCGTGGGAAGTTCGAACTCACCATCCACCCCTTCTAGAATCCCCCAGTACCAAGCTGTCACTCTATGGGGACCTACTAATGGATTCGGAATAGTCTCTTCCAGAATATTAGGCATACCAACTCCTCCCTTAACCCCGAGTACCCAATCCCTTATTTGCAGAAACATCCACCTGGTCAGGGAGCTGCCCTTTTCTTGCATCAACTCTTCCCAAGGAAGAAGAACCCCCTCCTGAAAGAGATCTCCCCAGTACTCTATACCTGCCTGTTTGATCGGTAAGGCTAAAACATCTTGGAAACACTCTGTGTACCCGGGAAATCCCAGATAGGTGCATTGCAATTATAATATTACACTTTTGCCGTTAGTCTAAGCTGATACCAGCATTCTGCCAATCCCCGCATAATTTTCAGTTTTACCTTTTTAAAGAACTTAGGATCACCAAATTTAAAGATAAAGTTACTTGATGCACCCTTGATGGTAGAAGCCATCGTCTTAAACATTAGGCCCGTTGTCGTAGAATCTGGAAAGAGAAACAGAATCCTGGTATTCTTCAAAAGAAAAGCCCAAGCATAATACTGTAATTCTGGTAATGCCAGACCACCCTTTTCCTTACACCTGCGTAGCTTCCTCCGAGAAATTCTAACCCCTTTAGAGCTCCATATAAAATCATTTATGAGCTGATGCATTTTTGCTATGGATTTTTTCTGCATGGGGAGTGGAGAAGCAGAAAACAAAAAAATCCACTTTGGGAGGATAGACATTTTTACCAAATTAACCCTACCAATAATCGTTAAAGGAAGATGAGCCCAGCCTTGCAGTAATCCCTTACATTCCAATAGCAGCTTTTGCTGATTCCTCTCTACTAACAGATTGATATCCTGGGGCACCAGGACTCCCAGATATTTTATTTCCTTCTTGCAATAAACAGATTTATATTCCATATTCCAAGCCATAATCTCCGTCTTTTCCACATTTACCTGATAACCGGATACCTTGCCATATTCTTCGGCTAATCTGAAAATCTCGGGGATTGCAGATGATAGATTATCAATACATACCAAAAGATCGTCTGCATATAAGGCAAGTTTCCTTTCCCAACCCCGACAACGAAAAGGAGAAATCACCGCATTTTGCCAAATCTTTCTAGCAAATGGCTCAATGTATAGATTGAATAGTGCGGGGGATAATGGGCATCCCTGTCTAGTACCCGTGGTTATTGCAATAGTTCCAGTAAGATTTCCATTTACAAGTATTCTAGCTGTTGGAACCCTATATATCTGATTAACAACCCCACAAAAGTTACATCCCAGATTAGCTCTTTTCAAAAGAGATTTTAGATAACCCCAACTTACTTGATCGAAGGCTTTTGCTGCATCGATAGTAATGACCCCCAAGGGGGAATCAAGGGACGTTGCCATACCTATTGCCCCAATCAAATCGTATGTCAGCTTGTGCAAGTGTCTTCCCTTCGAAAAGCCCTTCTGGTCAGAATGTATCAAACTATTCACAACTCTATTCAACCTATCCGCCACTATTTTGGCAAACAATTTATAATCACTATTTAAAAGTGAAATAGGCCTATATGATGCACATTTTGTCGCGTTCTTCCCTGGTTTCAAAATCAGAGTAATAATCGCCTCGTTCCATGTAGATGGGATATCTATTTCACTTAAAAAAATCTTGCCAAACAGCTCAGTCAAGATTGGAATGATTATATCACCTAGTGCTTTATACACCTACACTGGGATGCCATCAGGGCCCGGGCCTTTCCCGTCTTTGCCTCCGAACAGCACCGCCCGCACTTCGCCAATAGTTATAGGACCGTTCAGAAAATCCTGATTCTGTTGCGTAATTTCCGGTAACACGTCAGGGGCTAACCGGTCCTCCACCAACTCTTCTCGCCCCTCTACACTTTCCGTATACAGAGATGCAAATAATTCCTGAAACCCATGTTCAATATCCTCCCTTCGTATCAGTTTCAGCCCTGACTCCTCCAAGTCGATTTCCTTAATATAATGCCTAACCTGATCCGATTTAGATTTCCAGGCTAGCAACTTTCCCGAACTCTCACCATATTCAAAGTGCTTTAATTTGCTAGCCTCCCATCTATTAGCAATTCTTGCTTGTAAAATATTTTAAAAACTGTGTCTTAGCTCGACCAATTCCCCCCTCACTTTCTCTGCCTGGAATGTTTCCTCCTTGCCAACCAACTTCTCACTTTTTTTTAACATTTCTTGTTCTAAAAAGCTTATTTCATTTCTAAACAATTTACGTTTATAGCATGCAATGCTCTTAATTTTCCCTCTTATAACTGCCTTGAAAGTATCCCAAACCACTGATAGTGATGCCGAGCCTACATTAATATAAAAAAAGACTTCAGTTTCCCTACGTAATTGAGATAATACATCCTCCTCTAATAACAATGCAAGCTTGAGTGTCCATCTATTATGCATTCTCCTCTGAGGCAGGATTAAATGCAATGCCACCGCTGCGTGGTCTGATAAATGAGACGGTAAATATTCTACCCTATCCACATTTTCCAACAACCTACTATCCACTAAAAAATAGTCAATACGTGAGGCGTGGCTGTATTTCTTATTGAAAAAGAAGACCCTAGCGTCCCCTCCCCTCTTCCGCCAAATATCACACAGGCCATGCTCCTTCATCATTCTCTTTAAATATTGCTGAGATTTTGGCGTGCCTAAAGATCTGCAGGTATCCGTTCTATCCAATTTTTTGTCCAACACCACTTTAAAATCCTCCATCATAATAACCGAATCTGAAAATTCGATTAACTGAGAGAACACCCGCTTAAGAGGCTCTATATCGTCACGGTTTGGGCCGTAGAATCCAACCAATACCAAAACTACTTCCCCAACCTGCGCTCTTTCTATCACCCAGCGCCCTGCTTGATCATCTCTTACTTCAAGTATTTCTACCCTAACTTGAGAACCCTGTTTGACCAAAATGGCCACCCCCCTTGTATGAAAATTATGAGTAGTACAAGAACGTGTTTGCACCCATTTTTGCGCGTCAAATAACTCCTTACACTCATCTGCCGCCAAATGAGTCTCTTGTAAAATAAGAATTTGTGCTGGCGAATCTCTTACATATTGTAGAATTGTATTCCTTCTTCCTCTAGTCCTCAGACAGTTGACATTCCAGGAGAGAAATTGCATAGTAAACCTTCCCTTCCCCTGACCTTTGCCTATACTAGCCATTCCTAACTAGCGAGCTACCCCTCAGCCTCAGTGAATAAGGAATTTTTTTATTGCTTACCCCCAATTGCCTCCCTCCTTGTACCCTGCCCTCCCTCAACCCTCCCGTAGAGAACCCCCCCACTTTGTCGGCCAACATGGCCCTTATTTTAGAGCGCCCCGCCTACCTGGGAGACTTTAATGCACTCAGGGATAAAATCCCATTTCACATATGATCAACCTGCTCTCTCCTAATAACATCCAACAATTTGTCTGCCCTGCACACATCCCTTATATTGTACATTTTATTATTATGCATAATTCGAAGAAATGCCGGGAATTTCAGCTGCACAGAAGCCCCTAACTTCTTAAACTCATCCAACCACTTTCCCAACTCCCACTGCCTATCCATAGTGAGTTTAGACAAATCAGACCTAATCTCAAATGTCACATTTTCCACCCTTAATGACTTCTGCTTTAATGCACTGCTCAAATTTTTTTCCTTCAACTGATAAGTTAAAAAGTTGACCAGGATTTTTCTCGGTCTAGTGCTATTCGGCCGCCTCGTAAAAGGATCACGATGGATTCTCTGGATGTCTTTCTCGATCTCTTCTTTACTCTCTTCCAATTCGCATACAGATTTTATTAGAGAAACCACATAAGACTTCAAATTTTCCCCTTCCGCTCCTTCTGGAACCTTTAAAAGTCTTATATTGTTCCTTTGTGAATAGTTCTCCAATTGCTCCATCCTGGCTTGTAATCCTTGCTCCTTTTCATTCAAGTCCCACATTTCCTCTTTATGGTGCTTCAACTCCTCCTTCATCCCCCCCACCGTTCCCTCTAAAACTTGGATCCTCTCCATCAAACTATCAAACTTTTTTTCCAATACCTCACAGGCCTCTCTAATTTCCCCTTGATTACTCTCTGAGCTTGCAAAGCCTTTTTTATATCTTCTGAAATGGAAAGGATCACAGCCTCCATAGAGGGACTATATGTTGAGCCAGGGGGCCAGGGGCCAGGGCTTGGGCAAGAGGGGGACTACAAACAGACGTAACCAGATCTTCTTCCTCCTGTCGCAAAGTCGACATGTCGCTACCTCGACTGGTCAGGGAGACGTCAGAACCTACTTGTGTCCTCTCTTGGCGAGCCCAGTCCTCATTTGGAGGGAAAGAATTATCTTCAACCCCCTTACCAAAGCCTACGCCATTCCCACTTGCCTTAACGGAATGATCATCCATTTTCCCTAGACCAGGAATAAGTAAAATGCCCTCCGGTCTCGCCCTAAAATAAGCTCTTAGTGAGGATGTAAGTTTGTTTTTTATTTTTTGCCTTCCCTCACTTCCTCTCTTTGCAGGATATTTTACTGGTTCCAAAGTTTTAACAGAAGTCTTGCCCTGTGTTCCACAAAACTCGCTAACCCTCTCTTCCTTCCCCAACACTGGCCCCCCTACCTGAGATGGATTAGACAAAAGGGGGGGGCTCCTACCCCCTCCGCTCTGCCTGAATGAGCTTCTAGTGAGCTCAGCTGCCACTGTTGCCTCCTTTCTGGCTGCCTGAGAAGCGCGCGTTGCCGCGTTACCAGGTTCCTGGGAATTCCTCCCAGGAACCTTGCTTGTGCTGGCTCTGCTTGGATTCCCCCTGAGGGGAATCCTTGCTGCACCTCGGCGCACCCGACGGAGCTCCAGCGCAGCATGTTCCCAGTGCCGGAGTCTCCCGCCGGGTGCCTCTCCTCTCTGCCGAGCCAACTGAGTCACCGCGCTCCCGGCTGCTGGCAGACACATCCGCCCAGCCGATCGGTCTGTCTGCGCCACGCCCCCTCAGGAACAGCGGGTAAGAGCGTCTAACGGGCTACCGCCACCGCGTAGCCCGCCATGTTCTCTCCCACTGTCAGTGTTGGGATTATCTTGCTCAGCATTGGAACCTCCATTTTCAATAGACTTATTTGCTTTGAATAACACAGTCTTTCCTACTGCATTTTTCAAGGTAAAATTTGAAAATGCTCCTGGACACTGTAGTTGTCCCATCTCAGTTGGGTAATCGTTACCCTTGTTCATCAGTGGGACGGGATACACTTCTCTTATAAATGTACTCTGAATTGCCAAATATACATACTCAATTATTGTCGATTACTTATGATTTCCTAAAATATACCCCTAGTGATTAAGATTTGTTGGCTGTTTCCGAACATCTTAAATTAGTTTGTAGGTGCAATTATTCTCATTCCATAAGGCAACTATAACTTGTGCCTCATTATGCACTGCTAATTGACATCTTTTATAAGATTATTGATAATATCAATGTAACATCTGCAAAAGAATTATTGATAAGATAACTGTGCATGGCAGGGACGCAAGTTATATTTGCCTAAGGGCACGAGTTATAGATACTTGAGATAAAAATAACTAAAACTGCTGAATTTCCATGGTTTTGTGCAAGTAAAATGTGAACCTAACAATGATGTCCCTGTAACCTTTGTTGTTTAAGTGAATACATATATATCTATATAGATATATGTGTATATATATATATATATATATATATATATATATATATATATTCCTAATTGTGTTACATTATATATATATATATATATATATATATATATATATATATACATATATGTGTGTGTGTGTGTGTGTGTATAAACGTTCACAGATATGTGTGTAGTACATTTAAATGTTAAATATTAGTCAGTTGAGTTATATTTAAATTACATTATATAATGGTATATATTACAATATTTAAGTGTATTTACTCTAGAAAATATACATGTTAAGAAACTATATTTTTGTATGTTTTTAATGATAGTCATCTATAACATTTTAAGGATGGGGACACAGTAATCCTGTGAATTATATTTTTGACACAATGTTTGTGTTACACAATATTGTGGATTCAGACATTGTGTCAGTTTACCATTAAGATACAACTCCCAAGTGGCCATATTTTATGATCCAATATCACATGTGACACCTTAAGCCAGCCCTGCAGATTTGCATGCCTATAAAAAGGTGCCCATGCATGCTCTGTATAAAATGGCATGCTCCAGAATATAAAACACCATTTTCAAAAAAGCAAGGCTTAGGAGAATTGTTGCCTTTGACATAGGGCATTTTCTGCAGCTATGAATAGACATTGCAATTATAGTGTATTGAATGCATGTGATCTTCTTGTGGTCTTGAACTAGCCAACAAGTATTGCATTTTGTCTGATGTACCACTTTTAGCCACCTTACTCCATAACATTCTTTAATAGTGTGAGATGCCCTGCCTGGCTGCATTAGAGCATGAGTGGTAAATCAATCAATCAATCAATCACAATATTTATAGAGCGCACTACGTACCCGTTAGGGTTTCAAGGCGCTGGGGGGGGGGCTGCTGCTACTGGTCGAAGAGCCAGGTCGTAAAGGGTAGAATAGTGTCCAGACAGGACTACACCAATGCTTATTATCTCAGCATTCCAGTATATTCCATGTCAACACATTTAGGAGTCCTGCATGTGGCTATCTAGATGGTTAGTCATTTCTGCAAGTTTAAAGGGGTAGCTGAAGCTCATCAGGATCTTTTTTGGTGTCCTGTAGCACTGTCAGACATAGGTATTTTGGTAATTTTACATTATTAGGGTTTTCCCATATTATACAATTAATGGTACATGAAACTAATTGTCAACAAGAATGAAGATAATAACCCCCTGTAACACAGTAAGACATATGTAAAGGTTCAATGTTAGTCCCAGAAAGTTGTTTATGATATAATCCTAAAAATCTATCAGGGCAAACTGATTTGGTATGCCCCCGTGTCTTTCTTGCAATCTGTGACTCTGGAAACTTTAGTTTCCCAGTTTTAGATGATCTAGGTGTGGAGGGTACATCGTTCCTCCTTAGTTCATTAACTGTGTAACACATTGTCCTTGAACTTCTGCCTCATGAAGAATCAAATTGCTTTCTGGAGATTTCCCAACCTTTATTTTGTCTGTTAGCATAATCATTTACCTGGTCTCCCAAGCCCATGAGTCGACCACAATTCCAGCAGCAAGAAGCCTTCTCCAGAGATGTTTTAACATATAGGCAACCTGGCCGATAGCCCAGGGGCCCCATCTTCCAAGCCCCCCCCCGAGACAGTGAACTTTCTCTCTGCTTGATATCTATCAATTCCATTTCTCTATCTAAACCTCTATCCCTATTTCTCCTGAGCATTACATCTGCATCTCCCTATGCAGTGCTGTCTTAAGGATTTTCAGGGCAGGACGTAATTCACCATGACCGTTTCACATATAATAAAGTACTGATTGCAATTGTGTGTGGGTTTCAATTAGCAGGAAAAGGATAATAAAATTCAAACTTGTTCTGAACAGGGCCGCGTTAGAAATTGGGTTTCTGATTGTCAGAGGTATGCACCCTGTCCAAGCAGGAACCACAGTGTTAGTCAGAGCAAATTACAAACACATCCTAAATTAACGTGTGCACACCCCCTTGTAGCTTGATACAGAGCAGTCAGGCTTAGCTCACAGGCAATGTGTTAAGTATTTGTGCAACACTTCAAACAGTAAATCAGGGAACCTCCACGCAACAAGATAGCACACCTGGTTAGAAAAATGGAACTTAATTTAACAAATTAAACAGGACCAAAATGACAAATATCTAGTAAGTAGAGCTTGAGATAAGAATGTTTAAAGAATAAACTGTGAAATAGAGCTTAGAAGCAAAAAGGGCCAACACCAGAAGATCTGTTCAAGCTGGACCAGGTCAAATGCAAATGTTAATTCACCGTGGCTATTAAGAAACCCCCTCTTGCTTTACCAGAAGTACAGCAGTAGAGTTATCCAGGGCAGGGGTCGCCCTTTACTCTCAAACAATCCTCTGTCTATCCAGATTCCATGAGGATTTCAGAGCAGGGGGTAAAAATCATTGGACGAATAACCAAACCGATTCTTATTCACACATAATGTCTGGCAAATTATCATTCTCTAAATTAAAGTTACCAAATCAATATCTCCAAATAAATAATGGTGCCCAAGAATTCCCCCCCCATCCTGTTATTTCCCCGTGTCATTAGATCCAAATCTGCAGTACAAAAAACATCATTAAGCCATTCTGAGTATCCTGGAGGGGAGCTCGACATCCATTTTCTACATATTTCCCTTCTCCGCAACAGAATTACATAAAATACAAATTTGAGGTTCCAAGTTTTACCTCTTCCACTCCTCCCCTGCCGATCTTGTGGATGACCAAAAATTACTAAAGGGAGGAAGGCTACGATTTCCCAGTCCAGTATACTCGAGATAGTCTCACATACTTTTTCCCAAAAATGACGAACACCCGGACATTCCCAAAACATATGGATGTCAGTTGCTTGAATTAAACCACATTTTGGACATTTCACCTCCTGCCCTCCTTTCATGTTAGATAACTTCTCAGGGGAGATATCCGCTCTATGAATCGTATAGTAGTGGTTCTTTCTCGAAGCGGCTGGCTTAACAATACCAAAGAGCAATGTTAATGACTCCTTCCACCACATATGAACTGACTCTTTAGAGAGGAATTCACTCCACAACGCAGTGGGAAGTTCGAACTCACCATCCACCCCTTCTAGAATCCCCCAGTACCAAGCTTTCACTCTATGGGGACCTACTAATGGATTCGGAATAGTCTCTTCCAGAATATTAGGCATATCAACTCCTCCCTTAACCTCCGGTGCCCAATCCCTTATTTGCAGAAACGTCCACCTGGTTAGGGAGCCGCCCGTTTCTTGCATCAACTCTTCCCAAGGAAGAAGAACCCCCTCCTGAAAGAGATCTCCCCAGTACTTTATACCTGCCTGTTTGATCGGTAAGGCTAAAACATCTTGGAAACACTCTGGTTTACCCAGGGAATCCCAGATAGGTGCATTGCAATTATAATATGAAACTTTTGCCGTTAGTCTAAGCCAGTGGTTCCCAAACATTTTCGACCCACGGCTCCCTTGATCTATTGGCCACTGGCTGCGGCTCCCCATTATGTTACTTTTTGTTGGCGGGTGGGGGATGTAAGCCTGGCCTAGGGAGTACATCCATTTTTCTCCCTGAAAAGAATTGGGATGACGCCAATGAAGGTATTGTAATTCTATATATAACTGTAAAAAATAAAAATGTAACAGTTGTTTAATTACAGCATGCATATGGTTTTTTAGTAAGGGGAAAATATTGGTTGACGGTAACCCTAGTAAAATGGGCAGGTCTCATTTTTATGTAGTTATAACATAACTGTTTAAATATTGTGAAATGTAGAATCCCTTTAGTTGTGTTTAACCACCAGAGGGCGCTCAAGGACAAAATTAAAAAAGAGCTGCTACAACTGAGTAGTTTTATTTTGTACGAACTGGCCCAAGGGCTATAAATAGCTCAGTGGTTCCCAAACTGTGTGCGGCGCCCCTGGCTAGTTTTGATGGCGCACCAGCGAGCCGCGGCGCACAGATTGGGAACCACTGGTCTAAGCTGATACCAGCATTCTGCCAATCCCCGCATAATTTTCAGTTTTAACTTTTTAAAGAACTTAGGATCACCAAATTTAAAGATAAAGTTACTTGATGCACCCTTGATAGTAGAAGACATTGGGGGTTATTCTAACTTTGGAGGAGTGTTAATCCGTCCCAAAAGTGACGGTAAAGTGACGGATATACCACCAGCCGTATTACGAGTTCCATAGGATATAATGGACTCGTAATACGGCTGGTGGTAAATCCGTCACTTTTCCGTCACTTTTGGGACGGATTAACACCTCCTCCAAAGTTAGAATAACCCCCATTGTCTTAAACATTAGGCCCGTTGACGTAGAATCTGGAGAGAGAAACAGAATCCTGGTATTCTTCAAAAGAAAAGCCCAAGCATAATACTGTAATTCTGGTAATCCCAGACCACCCTTTTCCTTACACCTACGTAGCTTCCTCCGAGAAATTCTAACCCCTTTAGAGCTCCATATAAAATCATTTATGAGCTGCTGCATTTTTTCTATGCATTTTTTCTGCATGGGGAGTGGAGAAGCAGAAAACAAAAAATTCCTCCTTGGGAGGATAGACATTTTTACCAAATTAACCCTACCAGTAATCGTTAAAGGAAGATGAGCCCAGCCTTGCAGTAATCCCTTACATTCCAATAGCAGCTTTTGCTGATTCCTCTCTACTAACTGATTGATATCCTGGGGCACCAGGACTCCCAGATATCTTATTTCCTTCTTGCAATAAACAGATTTATATTCCATATTCCAAGCCATAATCTCAGTCTTTTCCACATTTACCTGATAACCGGATACCTTGCCATATTCTTCGGCTAACCTGAAAATCTCTGGGATTGCAGATGATAGATTATCAGTATAAACCAAAAGATCATCTGCATATAAGGCAAGTTTCCTTTCCCAACCCCGACAACGAAAAGGAGAAATCACTGCATTTTGCCGAATCTTTCTAGCAAATGGCTCAATGTGTAGATTGAATCGTGCGGGGGATAATGGGCATCCCTGTCTAGTACCCCTGGTTATTGCAATAGTTCCAGTAAGATTTCCATTCACGAGTATTCTAGCTGTTGGAGCCCTATATATCTGATTAACAACCCCACAAAAGTTACATCCCAGATTAGCTCTTTTCAAAAGAGATTTTAGATAACCCCAACTTACTTGATCAAAGGCTTTTGCTGCATCGATAGTAATGACCCCCAAGGGGGAATCAAGGGACGTTGCCATATGTATTGCCCCAATCAAATCGTATGTCAGCTCGTGCAAGTGTCTACCCTTCGAAAAGCCCTTCTGGTCAGAATGTATCAAACTATTCACAACTCTATTCAACCTATCCGCCACTATTTTGGCAAACAATTTATAATCACTATTTAAAAGTGAAATAGGCCTATATGATGCACATTTTGTCGCGTTCTTCCCTGGTTTCAAAATCAGCGTAATAATCGCCTCGTTCCATGTAGATGGGATATCTATTTCACTTAAACAAATCTTGCCAAACAGCTCAGTCAAGATTGGAATGATTATATCACCTAGTGCTTTATACACCTCCACTGGGATGCCATCGGGGCCCGGGCCTTTCCCGTCTTTGCCTCCGAACAGCACCGCCCGCACTTCGCCAATAGTTATAGGACCGTTCAGAAAATCCTGATTCTGTTGCGTAATTTCCAGTAACACGTCAGGGGCTAACCAGTACTCCACCAACTCTTCTCGCCTATCTACACTTTCCGTATACAGAGATGCAAAGAATTCCTGAAACCCATGTTCAATATCCTCCCTTTGTATCAGTTTCAGCCCTGACTCCTCCAAGTCGATTTCCTTAATATAATTCCTAACCTGATCCGATTTAGATTTCCAGGCTAGCAACTTTCCCGAACTCTCACCATATTCAAAGTGCTTTAATTTGCTAGCCTCCCATCTGTTAGCAATTCTTGCTTGTAAAATATTTTCCAAACTGTGTCTTAGCTCGACCAATTCCCCCCTCACTACCTCTGCCTGGAATGTTTCCTCCTTGCCAACCAACTTCTCACTTTTTTTTAACATTTCTTGTTCTAAAAAGCTTATTTAATTTCTAAACAATTTACGTTTATAGCATGCAATGCTCTTAATTTTCCCTCTTATAACGGCCTTGAAAGTATCCCAAACCACTGATAGTGATGCCGAGCCTACATTAATATAAAAAAAGACTTCCATTTCCCTACGTAATTGAGATAATACATCCTCCTCTAATAACAATGCAAGCTCGAGTGTCCATCTATTATGCATTCTCCTCTGAGGCAGGATTAAATGCAATGCCACCGCTGCGTGGTCTGATAAATGAGACTGTAAATATTCTACCCTATCCACATTTTCCAACAACCTACTATCCACTAAAAAATAGTCGATACGCGAGGCGTGGCTGTATTTCTTATTGAAAAAGAAGAAGACCCTAGCGTCCCCTCCCCTCTTCCGCCAAATATCACACAGGTCATGCTCCTTCATCATTCTCTTTAAATATTGCTGAGAATTTGGCGTGCCTAAAGATCTGCAGGTATCCGTTCTATCCAATTTATTGTCCAACACCACATTAAAATCCCCCATCATAATAACCGAATCTGAAAATTCGATTAACTGAGAGAACACCCGCTTAAGAGGCTCTATATCGTCACAGTTTGGGCCATAGAATCCAACCAATACCAAAACTACTTCCCCAACCTGCGCTCTTTCTATGACCCAACGCCCTGCTTGATCAACTCTTACTTCAAGTATTTCTACCCTAACTTGCGAACCCTGTTTGACCAAAATGGCCACCCCCCTTGTATGAAAATTATGAGTAGTACAAGAACGTGTTTGCACCCATTTTTGCGTCTCAAATAACTCCTTACAATCTGCCGCCAAATGAGTCTCTTGTAAAATAAGAATTTGTACTGGCGCATCTCTTAAATATTGTAGAATTGTATTCCTTCTTGCTCTAGTCCTCAGACCGTTGATATTCCAGGAGAGAAATTGCCTAGTAAACCTTCCCTTCCTCTGACCTTTGCCTATACTAGTCATTCCTAACTAGCGAGCTACCCCTCAGCCTCGGTGAAGAAGGAACATTTTTATTGCTTACCTCCAATTGCCTCCCTCCTTGTACCCTGCCCTCCCTCAACCCTCCCGTAGAGAACCCCCCCCACTTTGTCAGCCAACATGGTCCTTATTTTAGAGCGCCCCGCCTACCTGGGAGACTTTAATGCACTCAGGGATAAAATCCCATTTCACATATGCGCAACCTGCTCTCTTCTAATAACATCCAACAATTCGTCTGCCCTGCCCACATCCCTTATATTGTACATTTTATTATTATGCATATTTCAAATAATTGCCGGGAATTTCAGCTGCACGGAAGCCCCTAACTTCTTAAACTCTTCCAAACGCTTTCCCAAATCCCACTGCCTATCCATAGTGAGTTTAGACAAATCAGACCTAATCTCAAATGTCACATTTTCCACCCTTAATGACTTCTGCTTTAATGCACTGTCACAATTCTTTCCTTCAACTGATAAGTTAAAAAGTTGACCAGGATTTTTCTCGGTCTAGTGCTATTCGGCCACCTCATAAAAGGATCACAATGGATTCTCTGGATGTCTTTCTCGATCTCCTCTTTACTCTCCTCCAATTTGCATACAGATTTTATTAGACAAACCACATAAGACTTCAAATTTTCCCCTTCCGGAACATTTAAAAGTCTTATATTGTTCCTTCCTGAATAGGTCTCCAATTGTTCCATCCTGGCTTTTAATCCTTGCTCCTTTTCATTCAAGTCCCGAATCTCCTCTTTATGGTGCTTCAACTCCTCCTTCATCCCCCCCACCGTTTCCTCTAAAACTTGGATCCTCTCCATCAAACTGTCAAACTTTTTTTCCAATACCTCACAGGCCTCTATAATTTCCCCTTGATTACTCTCTGAGCTTGCAAAGCCTTTTTTTATATCTTCTGAAATGGAAAGGATCTCAGCCTCCATAGAGGGACTATATGTTGAGCCAGGGGCCAGGGGGCCAGGGGCCAGGGCTTGGACGAGAGGGGGACTACAAATCGACGTAACCAGAACTTCTTCCTCCTGTCGCAAAGTCGACATGTTGCTACCTCGACTGGTCAGGGAGACATCAGAACCTGCTTGTGTCCTCTCTTGGCGAGCCCAGTCCTCATTTGGAGGGAAAGAATTATCTTCAACCCCCTTGCCAGAGCCTAGGCAATTCCCACTTGCCTTAACGGTATGATCATCCATTTCCCTTGACCAGGAATAAGCAAAATTCCCTCCGGTCTCGCCCTAAAATAAGCTCTTAGTGAGGGTGTAAGTTTGTTTTTTATTTTTTGCCTTCCCTCACTTCCTCTCTTTGCAGGATATTTTACTGGTTCCAAAGTTTTAACACATGTCTTGCTCTGTGTTCCACAAAACTCGCTACCCCTATCTTCCTCCCCCAACCCTGGCCCCCCTAACTGAGATGGATTAGACAAAAGGGGGGGGCTCCTACCCCCTCCGCTCTGCCTGAATGGGCTTCTAGCGAGCTCAGCTGCCACTGTTGCCTCCTTTCTGGCTGCCTGAGAAGCGCGCGTTGCCGCATTACCAGGTTCCTGGGAATTCCTTCCAGGAACCTTGCTTGTGCTGGCTCTGCTTGGATTCCCCTGGAGGGGAATCCTTGCTGCACCTCGGCGCACCCGACGGAGCTCCAGCGAGGCACGTTCCCAGTGCCGGAGTCTACCGCCAGGTGCCTCTTCTCTCTGCCGAGCCAACTGAGTCACTGCGCTCCCGGCTGCCGGCAGACACATCCGTCCAGCCGATCGGTCTGTCTGCGCCACGCCCCCTCAGGAACGGCGGGTAAGCGCGTCTAACGGGCTACCGCCACCGCGTAGCCCGCCATGTTCTCTCCCACTGTCAGTGTTGGAATTATCTTGCTCAGCATTGGAACCTCCATTTTCAATAGACTTATTTGCTTTATATAACACAGTCTTTCCTACTGGATTTTTCAAGGTAAAATTTGAAAATGCTCCTGGACACTGTAGTTGTCCCATCTCAGTTGGGTAATCGTTACCCTTGTTTATCAGTGGGACGGGATACACTTCTCTTATAAATGTACTCTGAATTGCCAAATATAAATACTCAATTATTGTTGATTACTTATGATTTCCTAAAATATACCCCTAGTGATTAGGATTTGTTGGCTGTTTCCGAACATCTTAAATTTGTTTGTAGGTGCAATTATTCTCATTCCATAAGGCAACTATAACTTGTGCCCTCATTATGCACTTCTAATTGACATCTTTTATAAGATTATTGATAATATCAATGTAACATCTGCAAAAGAATAATTGATAAGATAACTGTGCATGGCCGGGACGCGAGTTATATTTGCCTAAGGGCACGCGTTACAGATAAAAACTTGAGATAAAAATAACTATAACTGCAGGATTTCCATGGTTTTGTGCAAGTAAAATGTGAACCCAACAATGATGTCCGTGTAACCTTTGTTGTTTAAATGAATACATATATATCTATATATATATAATTGTGTTTCATTATATATATATATATATACATATATATATGTATATATATATATATATATATATATACATATAAGTGTGTGTGTGTGTGTGTATAAACGTTCACAGGTATGTGTGGATATGTAGTACATTTAAATGTTAAATATTAGTGAGTTGAGTTATATTTAAATGACATTATATAATGGTATATATTACAATATTTAAGTGTATGTACTCTAGACAATATACATGTTAAGAAACTATATTTTTGTATGTTTTTAATGATAGTCATCTATAACATTTTTTTACTTACCATTATAAGGATGGGGACACAGTGTTCCTGTGAATTATATTTTTGACACAATGTTTGTGTTACACAATATTGTTGATTCTGACATTGTGTCAGTTATACCATTAAGATACAACTCCCAAGTGGCCATATTTTATGATCACATGTGACACCTTAAGCCAGCCCTGCAGCTTTGCATGCTTATACAAAGGTGCCCATGCATGCTCTGTATAAAATGGCATGCTCCAGAATATAAAACACCATTGACAAAAAAGCAAGGCTTAGGAGAATTGTTGCCTTTGACACAGGGCACATTCTGCAGCTATGAATAGACATTGCAATTATAATGTATTGAGTGCATGTGATCTTTTTGTGGTCTTGAACTAGCCAACAAATATTGCATTTTGTCTGATGTACCACTTTTAGCCACCTTACCCCATAACATTCTTTAATAGTGTGAGATGCCTTGCCTGGCTGCATTAGAGCATGAGTGGTAAAGGGTAGAATAGTGTCCAGACAGGACTACACCAATGCTTGTTATCTCAGCATTCCAGTTTATTCCATGTCAACACATTTAGGAGTCCTGCATGTGGCTATCTAGATGGTTAGTCATTTCTGCAAGTTGAAATGGGTAGCTGAAGCTCATCGGGATCTTTTTTGGTGTCCTGTAGCACTGTCAGACATAGGTATTTTGGTAATTTTACATTATTAGGGTTTTCCCATATTATACAATTAATGGTACATGAAACTCATTGTCAACAAGAATGAAGATAAGAACCCCCTGTAACACAGTAAAACATATGTAAAGGTTCAATGTTAGTCCCAGAAAGTTGTTTATGATATAATCATAAAAATCTATCAGGGCAAACTGATTTGGTATGCCCTCTTGTCTTTCTTGCAATCTGTGACTCTGGAAATTTTAGTTTCCCAGTTTTAGATGATCTAGGTGTGGAGGGTACATCGTTCCTCCTTAGTTCATTAACTGTGTAACACATTGTCCTTGAACTTCTGCCTCATGAAGAATCAAATTGCTTTCTGGAGATTTCCCAACCTTTATGTTGTCTGTTAGCATAATCATTTACCTGGTCTCCCAAGCCCATGAGTCGACTACAATTCCAGCAGCAAGAAGCCTTCTCCAGAGATGTTTTAACATAGAGGCAACATGGCCAATAGCCCAGGGGCCCCATCTTCCAAGCCCCCCCCGAGACAGTGAACTTTCTCTCTGCTTGATATCTATCAATTCAATTTCTCTATCTAAACCTCTATCCCTATTTCTCCTGAGCATTACATCTCTCTATGCAGTGCTGTCTTAAGGATTTTCAGGGCAGGACAGAGTTATGGCGAAGCCAGTCGGGGGGAAGGGAATTAGGGTAGGGAACAGCAGGGAGAGTGATCTAAAAACAAAAGGTTAGAACAATATGCATTTATTCATTCATAGAAATGCAACTTATCAACAGACTCTTGACTAAATACGTCTCCGAGATAGCATATGGAGACCCCTTTTGGCATAAGGGCAAAGCCCCTTCTTTGAAACATGGAACAAGAATAAACTACGACCTCAGAAACAAAAGATGGCAAGAGCCTTGGACTATGATTACACTCAGAATATCAATCCTGTAACATCTCTGCATTCACAACATAAACCATTGACCATGACCTAGAAAATCTCAAAGAATTAAATATGCTTTTCACATCTTGAGCTTCTCAAAGAACAATGAAAACTATGATTTGCTTATCTCCAAAAAAAAGACTTTCATATTCACAACTATAAAGACTGAATTTGTTTCACTCATTGAACTTGAAGTGATTTACTTATAATACCAGGAAGCGCTTTTACTTATCTTGCCTTAAAGCGCTGTGCTCATTATACTAAGGGGGCGCTTTTACTCAAGTGGCCTAAATCACTTTGATTGTTTGTGCCAAGAACCTTTTACTCCTGTGAATTGAAGCGCTTTGATTGTCGTGCCAAGAGCGCTTTACACCTGTGAAGTGAAGCGCTTTGATTGTCGTGCCAAGAGCGCTTTACACCTGTGAACTGAATTGCTTGAATTGCTGTGCAAAGAGCGCTTTGCACCAGTGCTCTGAAATGCCTTTGATCGTTGCGCCAAAGCCGCTGTACTCTAGAAACTGAAAACACTTTGCTTGTTATGCTAAGGGGCGCTTTACCTTTTGGAAGTAACGACTTCCTTCAAACTTGGATTCAGCAAGGCCTTACTGCTACAAGTACGACCTACTCGTTTTATTAATGCACCATGAACAACAAGGATACTTTAGTTGGATGACACTCTGCCATTCAAGAACTCTGCTCTTCTCCAGAGAAACCCCCACGAGGTCTGGCTGCATCGAAGTCTTCAAAATAGTGAGCAATGTGCTTGGGTGTGGCTGGGCTTTATAGGTCAGCCACACCCCAAGATGGCTGCTGCCTCTAAAAACATGGGAATTGTAGTCCCTTCATAGAATAGCACTGATAAGTGCTTCTTGTCTACCTATGTCCTGAAACTGCAGGTCTATGAGCTTTACCACAGGGCAGACGACGCTGATGGTCACCTTTGGAACAAGAGGGAAAGACAAGTGGTGCGCATAAAGCGCCGCAGAGTCGCGCAGCGGAATTTCGGGCGAGACCTGGACCGCACCTGGCCTAATTCCTGATAACACATTAGTCGTTCCCACACAGTAGTGAAGATGCATAAAATTTCTCCACATAGCAGAGGTGAAGCGTGAAGTCTGAGATGCAGCAGTTCCCAAGGCACTGCACCAAGGTCTATCTGGGCAGGCAATGCATTGACTGCGATCTGTACAATGGGGCCGATGCACCCATTCCGACCCATGCAAGAAAGGCAATGTTGCAGTTCTGATCCGTGCAGAAACTGTGATGTGTTGGTTCTGACTGGAGCAGTACTTTATACCTGCTTCCAAAGGACCAGGACTAGACTGGCATCACTTGACAGGGCAAGACACACAGTTCGAAAAGTCTAGGTGCAGTAGCTATTAGTGAGTTGGAGGTTTTTTTGCGTCCCTGAGACTTCAGAAAACAGGAGGCAAGCCAGCAAGCCCTTGGAGTCACTTTGGTTCCTGGTTGGAGAGACAGAGATCCAGTCCTTCTCACTACTAGGAAAGGATGGCAGCAGGTAGCAGGCCAGCAGAGCAGGAGTCCAGCAGCATAGACGTCCAGGTGAATGGCAATCCTTGTTGCAGTGCAGCAGCCCTTCCTGGCAGACCATCAACAGGTCCAGAATGGTACTGAAGTGGCAGGGTTAGAAGTCCAGTTTTCATACTCATTGGTGCCTTTGAAGTGGGACAGACTTCAAAGAGATGCCTTTTAAGGGCACAGCGCCTCTGCCCTTCCTGTCCTAGTCCATGGCTCAATGTAAGGGGATATGCTGCACTTTGGGGACAGGGCACAGCCCATGACCACATCTCCTCCCTTCCATCCTTCCCGGGATGGCCCATCAGGCTGTGGATGGCCTATCAGTCACACCTAGGCTTCCTTTGCATGAGGCTGTCTAGAAGGAATGCACAAAGCCTATCTTTCACCCTCCCCAGATATGTATTCAGAGATAGGCAGTAGGTAGTAAATTAGTGAATGGCTATAGTAAGAAAATGCCAACTTTCTAAGTGTCATTTTCAGAATTACAATTTAAAATCGAACTTTATTGTTAGGCCTGACGACCTTAGAGTGGTCTTCCCCCAACTTTTTTCCTGCCTCCCTCCATTTTTATTATCTAATTTTTGCTGGTTTTAGGACTCTGCACATTTTACCCCTGCTACCCAGTGCTAAGGTGCTTGTGATCTTGCCCTTAAACATGATAACATTATCTGCTACCCAACTGGCATATTTAATTTTTCTATTAGTTCCTATTGAAGTGAACAATATGTGCCAAGGGCCTTTAAATTAAATTATATTAGTAGGCCTGCAGCACTGATTGTGACACCCACATAGGTAGCCCCTTAACCATGGCTCAAGCTTGACCTTGCAAGGCCTGTGTGTGCAGCTTCACTGCCACTTTGACTTGGCATTTAAAACTACTTGCCAAGCCTTAAACTCCCCTTTTATTACATATAATCCACCTCTAAGGTAGGCCCTATGTAGCCTATAATGCAGGGTGCTATGTAAGTAAAAGGGAGGCCATGTGCTTGTAAGATCTACATGTCCTGTAAGTGAACTACATTCAAAGTTGTTTTTCACAACTGTGAAGCCTGCTTCTCTCATAGGCCAGCCTCAGAAATTCCCTTATATACTTTTAAGTGGTAATGTCCAATCTGAGAGGAGTGGCATGGTCATGTTCGATATGGTTAGAATGGTAGTGAGAAATCCTGCTTTCTAGTGACGTTGGATTTAACATTACTTTTTTAGAAATGCCTCTTTTAGAAACTTTGAATTTCTCTTCATTTACTGCTCTCTGTGCCTCATAGCCTGCTCCAATCCACACTGTGTCTGTGCTGGTTGACAGCTTCCCTACTGCCTTCCACCCAGAAAGCAAAAAACACAAGGCACTCAGCTACATCTGCACTGATCTGCATACTGATTGTCCTTCCTGGGCAGGAAGGGTTGAGGAACTCTCACACTTCAAAAGGCTAGTGACGTGACCTCACACAAAGCACTGATAACCCCCCACAGATCTCCTGGCAGACAGGTCTGAGTTGAAAGGGGAACTGGTGCACTTCAGAATCACTCTTTGACGTTTTCCTCTGCTTCAAAGGCACATTTGGGCATATAGATATATATATAAATATATATATATACTTCTGTGACCTCCTCAAATCAGAAACTTCTGGATCTACCACAGGACTTAGTCAGGGGGACTCCCTTGCTGCCAAAGGACTCATCTGGACTGTTCTCCTACTTTTTTCCCGATGCTTGCTGGCCCCTGACTCTGTTGGAAGGACTCTGCCTTCCCCCACTAGTGCTCTCGAACGCCTGACTTGCAGTTGAAAAATCGCTGCATCACCTAGCAGATTGATGCAGAGCCTGCTCCATCCTACCAGTGTGTTCTTGAATTTCCATGAATTTCCATGCACAGCATGTGTGTTATTGAATTTCCATGCATGGTCCCTGTCCGAGCAGGAACCACAGTGTTAGTCAGAATAAGTTACAAACACATCCTAAATTAACATGTGCGCCCCCCCTTGTAGCTTGACACAGAGCAGTCAGGCTTAGCTCATAGGCAATGTGTTAATTATTCCTGCACCGTGTTAAATATTCCCACACCTTTAGGGAAAATGGGCTGCTTTAAAAAAAAATGCTTTACTGAAAAAGCAGTCACAGACATGGTGGTGTGCTGACCCCAGCAGGCCACCATCCGTGTGAGTGCAGCCATTTCCAAGTGGGTCACAAAGTGCGACCTGCCTCATGAATATTAATGAGGAAGGTCCTTTGAGACCCATTTGGGAATTGCTAACAGTGTCTCAGACACTGTTTGACATTACAGATTGCGACTCGCAACAAAATGCAAATTGCGAATTCTCAATCTGTAATGGTCGTACATTGAGCCTTTGTGGTGGGAGATGACATTGATAAGTGTTTGTCTGCTTATGAATCTGCACTGAGGGTACATGGGGTTCCTGAAGAACACTAGGGGGCAGATCTGTGGAAACACATGCTAACACTTCGGAGGGACACACTTCTAACGTTAGAGGTTGGGGAGCAGACCAAGTGCATGCCCATGACAGCCATTTTGACTGCCAAATATGGACTGCCTGAGAAGTATTACCAAAGATATAGGGACAGTAATAAACTCCCCAACCAATCCTGGGTAGATTTCATTGATTACTGCAGTAAGGCACTGAATGGCTGGGTGCGGGGCAGCAAAGTTAATGATTATGTTGGGTTGTGCAATTTAATCTTGAGAGAGCACATGCTCAGTATCGGTTTTACAGAGTTGCACCAGCACCTAGTTGACAGTAAGCTGTCTGATCCCAGGAAGCTTGCTGAGGAGACAGACCTCTGGGCTAGCACAAGAGTGTCAAAAAAGGTAGCTGGGGGGACACTAACAAAGGGGGTCGGAATTCCCACCAGAAGAAAGAGGAGGGAGAAAAACCTAAAAATAAGGAGTTCTCTAAAGGGCACCAAAATAACCCCCAAAGGAGTAGTGGTAACCAGTCCCAGTCTGATTCTAAAAAGGAAGGGTTATTTGAACATAAGATACGGAGGTTTGCACCACAATGCACAGAGTGTTTCAAGCATGGTCACTCTAAGGGTGACTCCAAAATTCCAAAAATTCCCTACTGGTAGGCAGACACCTGGGTTGGCCATTATATCACTCTGGGAGGAGATAGTCCCAGCAAGTTTTGGGGAACAGATAAATGCAACCCTAGGGTCCCTGGGGTATAACGATATGGTGCAATAAGCCCACATGCCTGCCAATATTTCCAAGTATAGACAGTGGATCACCATTAATGGGCAATGGGTGAAGGCTCAGTGACACAGGAGCCACTATGACAATTGCTGAATGTCAGCTGGTGTCTGCAGAGCAGGTCCTACCGAACACATTCCACCAAGTCATAGTTGCCAACAATCGTGAGAGCTATCTACTGGTGGCTCTGGTTCACTTTAAGTGGGGGGGGGGGGTCTCTGGTATTCTTAAAGTTGCTGTGAGCCCTGCCATGCCTGTAGATTGTCTGTTAGTCAATGACCTGGAGCATGCTACCTGGAGGGAGGTAGAGCTCAGGTCTCACTTGGAGATAAAGGGACTGCTTGTGTGGGTCTGTATGACCACATAGGCCATGGCTCCCCGGAAAGGTAGTCAAGGGTGTCTGGAGCCTGGAACAATGGCCCAGACACCTGCCAAGGAGAGGGGCAAGGGGCACAGGAAAGAGGTCACTCAAATCCCTGCACTGGAGGTTGACGGGGTCCCTGAGAAGGAGGCCCCTAAGCCAGGGAGGATATTGCTGCCCTAGGTGACCTACCTGAGCTTGCTGGGTGGAAAGTTGAGAGTGGGCCTACCAGGGAAGAATTCTGCAAAGTGCAGAGAGAATATCCCACTCTGTAGGGCTTATGGCAACAGGCATCAGCCCATGCAGCAGGTGAAGCCTCTGGGGATCATCTAATTTACTGGGGGAATAATCTCCTGTAGAGCAAGCCTAAGGCTCCAGGTACTGGGGCAGCACATGTGCTGGTTGGTTCTCCCCCAGTGTTACAAGTCCTTTTTACTGGGTTTGGCTCATGACATACCCATGGCAGGAAGTTTAGGGGAAGACAAGACCTTCACCAGGCTTGCCAACCCACTTTTATTGGTCCACAATGAGGACAGTCTCATGTAATGTACGTTCTGCAGATCCTGTCTTACTGCAAGGCCAGTGGGAAGTCAGAGAAAAAGCTGAAAACTCCCCTGATCCCACTTTCCATTGTAGGCACCCCATTGAAAAGGGTGGGCATAAATGCCATTGATGTATTGGGCCTCAGGTCAGCCCTAGGGAACAGTTTCATCCTGGTCCTGGTGGACCATGTCACACACTACCCAGAGACAATCCCTCTGAGGATGGTGACTGCACCTGTGGTGACCAGAACTCTGATGGGAATGTTTACCCTGACGGGGTTCCTCAAAGAGATTGTGTCTGACAGAGGCACTAACTTCATATGTGAGAGCATGAAGTCCATGTGGGATGCGAGTGGTGTAATTTATAAGTTCACCACACTCTATTACCCCGAATCCAATCATCTAGTTGAAAGGTTCAACAAGGCTTTGAAGGGAATGATTGCAGGCATACCTGGGGCCATGAGACGTAAGTGGTATGTCCTCTTTCCATGCCTTCTCTTTGCCTGCAGGGAGGTGCCAAAAAAAGGAGTAGGGTTCAGTCCCTTTAAACTTCTCTATGACCACCCTGTCAGAGGACATCTGAGCATTGTCAAGGAAAGGTGGGAGAAACCTCCCAGGATACCCACCACCAGGTTGTGGTCAGCTATATGTTGGCCCTCCAGAACCAAATGCACCGCTTTGGGAAAAAGGTCAAGAGTAAGCTCAAGGGCAGCCAGGAGGTGATGAAATGGTGGTATGACCAGAAGACCACACTGGTGGAGTTTCAGCCTGGCCTAAAAGTATGGAGCATGGACCCAGTAGAGTCCAGAGCTCTAAAGGACCACTGGACTGGCCCATATGAAATCAAGGAACGTGAGGGAGAGGCCACTTACTTAGAGGACCTTCAGCCCCCTAGGAGCCCCCTAAGGGTGCTCCACATCAACAGACTACAGCCCCAGTTTGAGAGGTCCAAAGTGAGAATGCTCCTTGTGACAGATGTGGGTGTAGAAGAGGAGAGCAAACCTTTCTCTGAACTCCTCTCTGCACAGGAACATAATGGGTCAGTGGAGTGTGTCAACGTCTCTGCCACCCTGACCCCAGAGCAAAAAGGTAACTGTTGCCAGTAGCTGGGACAGTCTGCCTCACTGTTCTCACTCACCCCTGGACTCACCCATCTGTGCATCCATGACATTGGCAAGGGAGACAGTCCCCCTTAAAAGAACATTTACTGGTTGTCAGGCAGGGTGAGAGACAGCATTCAGGAGGAAGTATCCAAGATGCTAGCTTTAGGGGTGATTGAGCCCTCTAGTGGTAGCAGTCCCTAGTCCAACCCCATGGTGCTGGTACCAAAGGCTGCCCAACCGGGCACCAAACCAGAACTTTGGTTCTACGTGGACTACAGAGGCCTCAATTCTCTAACTAAGACTGATGCACACCCCATCCCTGATGAGCTCATTGATAGGCTAGGTGCTGTCAAATTCCTCAGCACTTATTTACATCAGGGTACTATCAGATCGCCATTACCGAGGGAGCAAAAGAGAGGTAATCATTCTCAACCCCAATGGCCATTATGAATTGGTGATGCCCTTTGGCTAGGAGAATGCACTTACTACCTTCCAACAGTTGGCTAACAGGGTTGTGGCTGGCAAGGAGGCTTTCTGTGCTACCTACTCATATGACATTGCTGTCTACAGTGCCAGCTGGTAGGAACACCTGCATCACCTTCAGGAGGTGCATCAGGTCCTGCAACAGGCAGGCCTGCCAATCAAGGCCATCATGTGCCAGATTGGGCCGGGTTCTGTGTAGTATTTGGGACACCTGGTCGGTGGTGGCAAGGTGCAGTCTCTCTATGGCCTGGGAACTACCTAAAACCTAAACCAAAGTGAGAGCCTTCCTAGGCCTCACTGGCTATTACAGAAAATCTGCAAAGGGATACGCCACCCTTCTCGCCCCCTTAACTGAGCTCACTTCTAAGGAGCAGCCAAGGTTGGTGATCTGGACAGAGGTGTGTCAGAAAATCTTTGATACTCTCAAGGAAGCCATGTGCACAGCACTTGTGCTCAGGGCTCCTGATTACTCCAAGGAATTAATTGTGCAGAAAGAAGCTTCAGAGCATGGCATAGGCTCAGTCTTAGCATAGCTGAATGAAGAGGCATAAACCAATTAGTATCCTTCATTAGAAGGATAGTATTGACACGTAAACAGAGGTGGAGTGCCATTGAAAGAGAGGCATTTGATGTGGTCTGGGCACAGAAAAAGATGAGCCCACAGCTGTTTGGGGCTTACTTTCCAGTTCAGACAGAACACAGACCCCTCAGATGGCTCATGCAAATGAGGGAAGAAAACCCTAAACTCTTGAGGTGGTCCATCTCCCTATATGAAATGGACTTTATAGTGGAACATCGCCCAGGGGCAGGTCATGCCAATTCTGATGGTCTCTCCAGATTCTTCAACCTTAGTGCAGAGAGCTTCCAGGGGGTTGTGTAGCTCTCCCCACTTTCAACTGGGGAGACAATATTAGACCTGACAGCCTTAGGGTGGTCTTCCACCAACTTTTTGACTGCCTCCCTCCATTTTTGTGATCACATTTTTGATGGTTTTAGGACTTTGCACATTTTACCCCTGCTAATCAGTGCTAAAGTCTTTGTGCTCTCTCCCCTAAACATGGTAACATTGTCTCCTACCCATTTGTCCTTTTTTAATTTACCTATAAGTCCATAGTAAAGTACACTATGGCCCTCATTACAACCCTGGTGGTAAATCCCACTTACCGCCGTGCTGACAGCCAAGAAGATATCGTGGCCACGGCGGAAATCTGTTACAGGTATTACGACCCACATCTCGTAATCCGCCACAATACAGACACCCACTCAAGTCTGGCACACCAAAGGTCAGTGATAAACAGGTGATAGCAAAACCCACACAATCATGCCAAAAAGAATGCGCCCACACTATCACCACCCACAAATCAATGCGGCGGTCATTCAATCCCGGTAAACCATTGGCAGTACACACCACTGTGCTCAAAATACACACACATTTACAAAACACAACCACATTGGACAATTTGAAATACACACACCTGATACACATACACACACCACACCCACACACAACACTATAAAACACACAGCCACATTACCCACAACCCCTTACAGCGACAGTTTTGGAAGAAGAACAGAGAGAGAGAATAGCAAACACAACACCAGCATTCACAGGCACACAACACCATCACTCATACAACAGCCACGCACCTCAAAGAACACACACCATCACAACACATCAAACAGCACAACAAACATCACCTCACACATCACCCACACCACAGTATGGCACCTCAAAGACACCCCAGGTTTTCTGAGGAGGAGCTCAGGGTCATGGTGGAGGAAATCATCCGGGTAGAGCCACAGCTATTCGGATCACAGGTGCAGCAAACCTCCATTGCAAGGAAGATGGAGCTATGGCGGAGAATTGTCGACCGGGTCAACGCAGTGGGACAGCACCCCAGAACACAGAATGACATCAGGAAGAGGTGGAACTACCTATGAGGGGAGGTGCGTTCCGTGGTATCCAGACACCAGGTAGCTGTACAGAGGACTGGCGGTGGACTCCCACCTCCTCCCCCACAACTAACAGCATGGGAGGAGCAAGTCTTGGCAATCATGCATCCTGAGGGCCTCACAGGAGTAGCAGGAGGCCTGGACTCTGGTAAGTCATATCTTCACTATTATATCCCCCACACCTTACCTGCATGCTATCACAAACTCCTACCCCTACCCTCACACCCATCACCCCAACAACCCAAAGATACCCCACTATCACAAACCCACACATCCCAATAACAAGCCCTGCATGTAACACCAATGCATGGACACCCATCACCAAAGCATGTCCAGTCGAGAGACTCACCCAGGCCACAAAAACACCAATCACACAAGGGCCAAGCCAATTATGCAAGCACAGGAGTAGAGTGTAACTCACCCATTGCACAAGATGACACACACAGATACAATAACTATGCATTTACACCCCAACAGGACCCCTACCCAATGTCACCGGAGAGGAGCTAACAGTCACATCCAGTCCCCCGACAGAAGAGGCCCACAGTGACGACAGCAACTCTTCACGCCTGGATCAAGATGACCAGCCCGGCCCATCAGGGACCTCGGGATAGTCGGTTCCCTTGCCACAGTCACAAACCACCACTGAACCTCCCCCCTCAGGAAACACCACCACAACACCCACCCAGCAGGCCCATCCCTCTGTCCCCAATACACATCAATCAGCAGTGTGCCCACCACTACAGGGACCCGCCTCAGTGGCAGTGGGCACACGGTTCAGGGGACAGAGGTACAGGATAACAGGGAAGCTGGGAGGACTGCTATGCAACAGGGGGAGGACAGGCCCAGGGAACCCACTTACCACGAGGCACTCTCCAACATCATGGGAGCATACCATCATTCCCAGGAGACCATGGGCACGGAACGGTACTGGCCAAGTTGCAGGAGACTCAGCGGCTGCAGGAGTGACAGTACCTGGGGATCAGGGAGGACTTGAAGTCCATTAACACCACCCTGGTCACCATTGTAGGGGTGCTGGCAGACATGGCCAACACCATACGGGAGGCAGTTCCACACCAACGGGTCCCTGACACTACCCTGAACGATGAACAGCCCTCCATCTCTGCCGGCCCTAGTGGACAGGAGGTCCCGCCACAGGACCAACAGGCCACCAGCACCCCACCTCTTGTAGAAGGAAAACCACCCCGCAAACGGTCCCTGAGATCCAGGCACAAGACAGAGAACATTGCCAAGACCCCCGCCAGGAAATAAGAGTCTCCTGATTGTCACCCTTCTGTCCCACTATGTCAACCTGACAACCTTGAACTGCCATTACTCCACCTACTATGCCCCCTTAGACTATGCACCTGTGATACAAATAGACTGGACTCCACCATGGACATTCCTCCACCATCACCCCAGCCCATTGCACATACCCTACCACTGAATAGCACTTAAATAAACACCCTTGAATCACAAAACGATTTGGAGTAAGTCTGTACTTTCACAAGTGTGTTATTACAACTTCTCTGACAAATAGCAATGTCAATGTTCATTTTCACATACCAATGTTCTACAGTTGTTGGGCAGCAGTAAACATAGCAGAAGGCAGAAAGTGGTACTCAGATCTGTGAAATGGAAAGCCAAAGTGAATTGTCAGAGTCCATACACAGAGGTAAAAAGGCAGAATCATGCAATGTTCTGCAGTAGTATGATATGAGAGGAGCAGTGCCAGTCTTTTACCTGTGTTTCACTGGAAGTATTGCATGATGATGTTGTTTCGGTTGTCTATATCTTCTTCTTCTGCCTCTTCTTCCTCACTGTCCACAGGCTCCACAGCTGCCACAAGACCAACATCAGGCCCATCCTCCTGCAGAAAAGGCACCTGGCGTCGCAAAGCCAGGTTGTGCAACATACAGCCTGCCACGATTATCTGGCACACCTTCTTCGGTGAGTAGTATAGGGAGCCACCTGTCAGATGGAGGCACCGGAACCTGGCCTTCAGGAGGCCAAAAGTCCACTCTATTATCCTCCTAGTTCGCCCATGTGCTTCATTGTAGCATTCCTCTGCCTTTGTCCTGGGATTCCTCACTGGGGTCAGTTGCCATGACAGGTTGGGGTAGCCAGAATCACCTGCAAATATCGAGGGACAACTGTTAGACACACACCAACCCCATAGGGACTCTCCCATACCCAGACACCTATTTAAACTGTGTGTGGACCTTGGGATCACCTAGTAACCACACACAGTGCCTCTGGATTTGCCCCATCACACAAGGGATGCTGCTATTCCTCAAAATGTAAGCATCATGCACTGAGCCAGGATACTTGGCATTCACATGAGAGATGTACTGGTCTCCTAAACACACAATCTGCACATTCATGGATGGCAGCTTTTGCTGTTTCTGTACACCTGTTCATTCCTGAGGGGTGGGACAAATGCCACATGTGTACCATCAATGGCACCAATGATGGTGGGGCAAATCCTCCACGTGAGGGAAAACGATGTAGCTGCGCATGTGTTTCAGCAGGGCAGACAACACTCTGGACAACACGTTAGAGAACACTGGCTGTGATATCCCTGATGCCATGGCCACTGTTGTTTGAAAGGACCCACTGGCCAAGAAATCGAGTACTGACAGGACCTGCAGTAGAGAGGGGATACCTGTGGGATGGAAGATAGCTGACATCAGGTCTGGCTCCAACTGGGCACACAGTTCCTGGATTGTGGCATGATCAAGTCTGTAAGTGATAATGATGTGTCTGTCTTCCATTGTCGACTGGTCCACCAGGGGTCTGTATATCGGAGGATGATGCCATCTCATCATCTGCCCCAGCGGATGTGCCCTACGAAGGAGAAGGGTGAGCAGAGGGTCAGACACCACATAGCTTGCACAAGGGTGTTTTGAACAATTGTGATATAATCGGTGTGTGGCGCTGTCTGTCCGTATTCCTGCCCAAAAGTGTTGTGATGCAGTTAGTTGCCCTGCCATGTGGCCCCCTGAAATGGCGGCTGCCTGACATATAAGGAGGTACAAGGGGAAATGAGGTAACTCTGCTGGTGTTGTGCAGCGTCGCGGTAGGCGGATGAAGACCGTGGCGCAATTCAGCATTGGTTATCATTGGGCCCTATGGGTTCCAGGAGCCAATGACAATGTACGCCGGCGGATGTCGGTACTCACCATTTTCTATCTCTTCACTCACTTGATACCTGACCTCCAACAGGAGAGGACCTACACTGCAAGTGCTGCTGTGACCTGAGTGTGGAAGCAACAATGGCTACAGTGTCTGGGGAAAGGGCCCCTGCCTTCACCGTGAAGGAGTTGGACAACCTGTGGCTGGGGTCCTCCCCCAGTACACACTACCCTACAGTCCTCCAGACAAACAGGTGAGTACACTGTGAGCATGATGGATGGTACATGAATGTATGGAGTGAAGTGGATGGAAGATACGGGGTGGGTGGGCTGAGGCCAGCATGTGAGGATGGTCAGTGTATGTGTTTCTGGGCCAGGGTGGGAAGTTGTGACCAATGAGTAAGAAGAAACGGACAGGGGAGTAAAATCCATTCTTACTTCACTTCTCCTCTAGGTCAGCGCTCTCCAGAAGAAGGGTATTTGGCGTGCCATCACCAAGGACGTGCGGACCCTGGGGATCTACCATAGACGGAGCACCCACTGCCACAAAAGATGGGAGGACCATCGCCGCTGGGCCAAGAAGATGGCTGAGGTTTAGCTGGGGTTGGCCTCCCAACGTGGAAGGGGTGCCCATCTCACCATGACCCCCCTGATGTACCGGATCCTGGCGGTTGCATATCCTGAGTTGGATGGGTGCTTGAGGGCATCACAGCAGCCACAAGGGGGTGAGTACAGTCACATTCAGATGACTCTGCGCGCTGTATGAGGTGTCTGGGTGGGGGAAGTGGGCTGTGGGCTCCCCTAGGCCAGGGCAAACTTGCTAGGGTAGGTCCATTGTTAGGCAGGCTCTGTGCCACTCCAACCCCAAAAGTGGTAGTGGCCATCTACACCTAGTCAGGCTCCTGTGGGTTCCAGGTGTGCATCAAATGAGCTTAGGCACAGTCCCCCATGGGCAGGATGATTTTCCCAAGTACAGTTAGTGCATGGCCTACTGCATAGGGCTGTTCCCTGTGTGTTGTGTCCGCCAACGGTGGTGGTGTTGCTGGCATTGACCATGTGTCTCCTCTGTCTTTCCCCCCTTTTTGTTTTGTCACCCTGTCCTTGTGTGCATTAGCATCACCTGGCGGAGGAGCATTGGCACCGGAGCAGGAGGGAGCCTCAACCCACATCGCCCATGAGGGTGAATGTACGGAGTCTGAAGGCACCAGTGGGATGGAGGGTGAGGGGAGCTCCATGACGGGGATAGGAGGAGACAACAGCGACTCCTCCTCTGATGGGAGCTCCCTTGCGGTGCCCACTGCAACAACAGGTACAGCCGCCACCCCCTCTACCAGCACTGCCCTCTCAGCAGCCCCTCAGCGTGTTTCCCGTGCCCGCTCACCTCCTTCGCCCCAGGCACCTCAGGCCCTGACCCAGTCAGCCCTGCTACCCTCAGTGAGGAGGCTATTGACCTCCTGAGATCCCTCACTGTTGGGCAGTCAACCATTTTGAATGCCATCCAGGGTGTCGAGAGGCATTTGCAGCAAACCAATGCATACCTGGAGGGCATTCATTCTGGCGTGGCAGCCCAACAGAGACCATTTCAGGCTCTGGCCTCCGGAATGATGACATCCATTGTCCCTGTGTACAGCCTCCCCCCTCTAACTTCCACTACCCAGACCCAATCCCCTCTACCTCAGCCTATCCCAAGCACACCATCAGACCAGCATGCACACTTATCAACACACAAAAGTGGCTCAGGCAAACATAAGCACCACACAGATCCCAGCCCAGCACCTCAGCCACAAAATCCTCGAGCACTGTGGTCCCTGCAAGTCCAGCAACATCGCGGGCAGCACCGATCAGGGCTGCCAGTGTGCCACCTAGTGAGGCCAAGGATCACCCTATTCTGCAACCTGCCAAGATGAAGAAGGGGCCCACATGCCGTAGGGAAAAGCCGCACCAACAACCCAGCAGGGCCTCCTCCAAGACAAAAGAGGACAGTGCCAGGGTCCCAGCAGTAACTTCCAAGGTGGGGAAGGGACACAAGGCCAAAGGGAAGTCAGCTCAGGGCACGGAGCCTCCGGGTGAGGGACTGGTGTCACCCGTTCTGCAAGACAGAACAGCAACTTGTACAGCGGCGGCCACCGCCACCTGCACTGCCACTGTCACAGCTGCCGCCTCTGCTGCAGTCCCTAGCATCATCCCCAGTGGGCAGCCATCCGAGGCTGCAGGAGACGTCCTGCTGTCTCCCTCCACAGGTGCAGACACCAGCACCACCAGCAGTATCTGCACCACAGACGCCGCCGCAGCCACCACCACCTGCCCCGCGACGTGCCCAGCCAGTGCCACCACAGCTGAGATCAGCAGCATCCCCAGTGGGCAATCGTCCGAGGCTGCAGGAGATGTCCTGGACCCTGCACACACTATGTAAGGCATCACAAACAGCACTGGCAGTAACAGTAGTTGGCAGGCTAAGTCGCCGCAGGGAGGAGTGTGTCTCTGCCTGTTCACAGAAAATCTCGTGGCTCAGACAAGCATGTGAGGGAATGGGAACTGCCACACCACACGTGCAGCATTCTGGGCACCATGCCCCCTTCAGAACCAGTGGAGAACAGCATCCACTCCCCCAGTCCTTGGCAGGATGAAGCACTCTGGGCACCATGCCCCCTCCAGAACCAGTGGAGAACAGCATCCACTACCTTAGTCCTTAGCAGGATGAAGCACTCTGGGCACCATGCCCCCTCCAGAACCAGTGGAGAACAGTATCCACTTGAAAGACTGTGGCTTTGCACTCCCCAGTATTAAGCAGTGGGCAAACCACCTCTTGAGAGACTTGAGAGACTGTGGCTTTGCACTCCCCAGGATAAAGCAGTAGGTAAACCACACACTTGAGAGACTTGAGAGACTGTGGCTTTGCACTCCCCAGGACCAAGCAGTGGGCATGGAGCCCCCTCGTGGAGCAGTGGCATCATCCCATCATCCGGCTGAGGTGCCCCACCTCCCCTTCCCCCTGAGGTGCCTGTGTTTTTTTCGACCTAATGCCCCAGCAATGTTCTCTCTGTTTTGAGGCAGGTGTCATGTGTGGGCTTCTCCCATGTTTTTTTGGACCACTGGTCCACAGACATGTAATGGAACAGTGTCCGAACTTGTGTAATTACTGTGAATATTTGTATACACTGATCTTTTATATTTATGTTGGCCTATCTGGATTTTTGATGATTACATTCATTACAATCATTTCATTTGGTCCTTGCGCTCTTCCAGGGTGTTACGGGGTGTCAATATGTGTGTGTTGTTGGGGTGGGGGTGTGGGTGTTGCGTGTGTATCACTCTCTTTCCCCCCCTCCTCTGTGTGCTAGGTGCAGTACTCACTGTGGTCGTCGCTGGTAGAAGAGGAGGTAAACCAACATTGGTAACACCTGTAACTCTGGCTCTATGGCCTCCTGGTTCCTCGTTGGGTGTCGAGAGGTGAGTGGTTTCCTTTCCAAGTACTGTTTCTGCTGTGCTTTTGATGGCATTGGTACCACCCCGGAAAAGCTGGCGGATTTGTGTGTCATAATGGAGTGGGCGGCACATTGTCTTCCGCCTGTCTGTTGGCGGTTACCGCAGCGGTGTTTGTTGCTACCGCCGTGGCGGTCAGAATGTTAAAGTGGCTGTCTGTGTTGGCGGTTTCCGCCATGGTCGTGATTCTATGTTTTTAACCGCCGGCCTGTTGGCGGTATTACCGCCACTTTATCACTGACCTCCAGGGTTGTAATGAGGGCCTATATGTTCCCAGGGCCTGTAAATTAAATGCTACTAGTGAGCCTTCATTACTGATTGTGCCACTCACATAAGTAGCCCCTTGATCATGTATCAGGCCTGACCTTGCAAGGTCTGTGTGTGCAGTTTCACTGCCACTTAGACTTGGCATTTAAAACTTTTTGCCAAGCCTTAAACTCCCCTTCTATTACAAAGAAGTCACCCCTAAGGTAAGCCCTGGACAGTCTATAGGGCAGGGTGCTATGTATGTAAAAGGCAGGACATGGGCCTGTATGTTTTACATGTCCTGGTTGCGAAAAACACCCAAAGTTATGTTCACTACTGTTTAGTCTGCTCCTCTCATAGGCCAGTGTTAGAAAATCCCTTATACTTTAAAGTGGTAATTTCTGACCTGAGAGGAATGGCATTGCCATGTTTGGCATGGTTAGAATGGTAGAGAGAAATCCTGCTTACTGGTGAAGTTGGATTTAACATTACTATTTTAGAAATGCCACTTTTAGAAACTAGGTATGTCTCTGCACTTACTGCTCTCTCTGCCTTACAGCCTGTCTCCAATCCACATCTGGGCTGTGCTGGTTGACAGGTCCCCTTGTGCATTCCACCCAGAAAACTAAAAACACAGGCACTCAGCTGCATCTGCATTGATCTGCATACTGATGGGTCTTCTGGGCAGGGTCTTCCTGGACAGGAAGGGTGGAGAGGCTCTCGCTTACACTTCTAAGGTTAATGGACTGTCCTCACACTAATGACTGATAACCCCCCACAGATTTCCTGGCAGAAGGGACTAGGTTAAAGGGGGAACTGGTGCACTTCAAAACCACTCTTTGATGTTTTCCTTCACTTCAAATGCACATTTTGTTATATATACTGTGTCTGCGACCACCACTCAAATCAGACACTTCTGGACCTAAAACTTGACTCTGGTAGAGGGACTTCCTTGCTGCTCAAAGGAATTATCTAGACTGCCCTCCTGCTTGTTGCCCTGCTGCCTGCGGGGCCCTGCCTCTGCTGGAAGGACTCTGCCACACCCCACAAGTGCTCTCCAGGGGTTTGGACTGAGCTTGCCTCCTGTTCTGAAGTCTCAGGGCCATCAAATATTTCACCACAGAGAGAAAATCCAATGCATCAGAAACTCAACGCACCACCTGCAAAAATGCACACAGTGCCTGCCTCGCAGCTGAAAACTCAACGCATCGCCTACCTGATCGTTGCAGTGCCTGCACCATCCTACCACAGCATTCTAGATTTTACATGCATTGTCCCTGAGCATCAATATAACACCTCACTGCAGTGAGGAACCAAGACTGCACTTCCGGAAATTGACGTATCCCCTTGTATGGAAATAAACAATGCATCACCTTTGCCACGCCGGAACAAGCCACACCAATTTACTTTCCGATGCATCTCCTCCTCTGCAGCCCTCTACGTCGTTATTTTTGACGCAACCCAGGTACTGTGTATTAAAAGGATACAACCACTGATTCTTAAGGATTGAATCATCTAAACCTTAAAAAGTGATATCTTGACTTGTACGGATTGGATTTGTGTCAAATTGGTATTATTTTATTCAAATACATATCATCTATTTTCCTAAACTGTGGAATACTTTTTGTGGTGTTTTCACTGTATTACAGAATGAGTTATTTATTGTGCACATACTTCAGACATTGCTTTCTAAGTTAAGACTGCCTCCTATGTGCCAAGGGTAAGCACAGGATAATTTAGGTTGTGTTGTGACTTACCCTGACTAGGACTGTGGTCCCTACTTGGACAGGGTGCATACCTCTGAAAACTAGAGTCCCAGTTTCTAACTGTTAGACCTGTCATTCACCATCAGTTGTGATTTTTGTTGGAAAATGGGTTATTGGTAAGGGCAGGTAAGTACCTACACTTAGCAATAGGCCACTAACCTCCACTTAGGTCCAGTTAGGTCTCAGTAAATTAAACTCAGCTCAACCCTTGGTAGGTTGGCAACGAGTGACAAGGCTTAACTTAGGAGACAAAACGTAAAGCATTAAAATATCACAAAACAGTAATTAAATAACACACAGGAAACAGTTTAAAAATCCCAAATCAATTTATAAAAATAGATTCCATTTTTATCTTTAAATTGACACCAAAAAAAAAAAAAATCGGATGAGGGGAACCGGAGATATGAATTTTTTAAGAATTAATGCTTTCTAGTGCATAGAAGCAACTAGCGCTTAAAGGGTTAAAAAAGGTCACACTGGAAAGGAACAAAGCCTAGAGTTCAGGCCACCCACAAGATAACACTCTCACACTTACTTTCAGAAGTGTTTGATTCAGGAAAGTGGTCCACAGCACCAGCCAAGGGTTCAGAGGCTCTGGTGTGCCTCTTGGGGTCTAGGACTACAACTCCCACAATGCACCTCTTCAACTTATGGAGTTGCTCCAAACTTCTCCAAACTTCTGGATCTTCTTCCAAGGGACCTTTTTGTGTCCTTGAAGTGTCCACAACTTGATCCAAGGTGCCAGAAGCTCTGAGTTGCTCCTTGGGAGTTTGAATGCACCTGGTCAGAATTCTGAAATGGCCACTGGACGCTGGTCAGCTGGGCTCTGCTTGTAGGACTTGATGCAGGGGACTCTGGGCAGCTCCTTTGTACATGTAGTAAACAGGGAGTCCCTTCTTGAAGCAGTAGAAGAGAGGGAAAGTCCTTTTAGTGGTGAAGCCCAAGTGTGCAGCTGGTGCAGTCCTCCAGAGTGCAGTGTCCAGGTGCAGGTCAGGGGTCCAGCAGGGCAGTCCTTCTTCTCCTGTAGTTCTTCCTTGTTGGAATCTGATGGGGATCTGAGGTGTGGGTGTAGGTCTGCCAGTTTTATCCCTGCTCCTGGGTGAAAAACAGGGGGGTCCTGGTTCTCCAATCAGGGGCAGGGTCCTTCCCCCTGTGATGACCACTTCCTGGGAAGTGTGGCAAAAATCAATCCTAGGGAGCGACATTCCTCAAAAATCCATCATGGCTGAAAGTGAAGGTTACATCTGGCTGAGCCCACCCACTGGTGTGGCTAAAAATCCTAAACACACCCCTCCCCTGCCCACTCCTAATCTAATCAAGGGGGCACCTAATTGTCTGGGTTTGCAGGATGTGGGGGTGTTGCTGGGTTGCTCCAAATGTCCTTCTCTGCCTTTGAAGACCAGTTTGGCAGCCCTCCCCCTTCCTGCTTCACCATCTGCTGAGGGGAGATCTCCTCCCACAGGCACATCTCTTTGTGTGGAGCCAGGCCACTTCACACCTCATCAAGGCAGCCTGGCCAGGCTGCCAGAGGCTGGCCAATCAGAGCACAGCAGCAAAAAACACTGCAGGGCTGAAATTGGCAACTTTTCAGGTAAAGGTTAAAACTCTACCTGAACAAGTTATATTAAATCCCACAACTGGACGTTGTGGGATTTATTATAACAATTAATTTGATACCAAACTTCTGTATCTGTTACTTAAGGGGACTTTAAAAATTAAAATAAAGTCTCCCCATTCTAACCTATGGAGGCTATTCACTACAATGAGCGAAAAACAAATTTGTCTGTTTTACCTCACCAGGGCTTATAAAACTATTTTTATAAGGTTCTTGCTTATAGTTACATGGCACCCAGCCCTAGCGGCACATAGGGCACACCTTTGGGGTGACTTATATGTAAAAATAAGGTAGCTTAAGACTTTGGAACAACTTTTAATTCCAAAGTCGAATTTGCATATAACTTTAATTTAAAAGCAGCCAGCAAGGCAGGCCTGCCTTTAAAATGACACTGGGCACCTCAGCAGTGCACATATGGGTGCACTACCTATGCTGGGGTCCATAAACCTACATGCCCTACCATATACGAGGAACTTATAGATAGGTTGACTTAGCCAATTATAATTAGCCTAATTTGCATACTGAGTTTACACAGAGCACAGGCCCTGGGATTGGTTAGCAGTACCCAGGGTACCATCAGAGTCAGGAAAACACCAGCAAAAGGTAGAAAATGGGGGTAAAAAATTGGGGGGCCTCTGCAATCAGCCCTGTGCTATCACAATTTTAAATAGTGATTCCAGAGACACCAAACGTGGGGGTCCCATCACTTCCCAATTGGAAATTACACTTATAAAAAGGAATAAGGTAATACCAATGTTACTCTATTGGAGAGATAGGCCTGTAAGAAAAATGAATTTAAACATTTTTCACTACAAGGGCATGGAAAACTTAACAGTACATGTCTTAATTTTTAAATTCACTGCACCCTGCCCTTAGGCTGTCCAGGGCCTACTTTAGGGGTGACATATGTATTAAAAAGGTAGGTCTGGGCCTGGCAAGAGGGTTATCTTGCCAGGTTACCATGACTGTTTAAAACTGCACACACAGGCTCTGCATCACAGGCTCTGCAACACAGGCCTAAAACATGTTTGAAGTGCTACAGTAGTGGGTGGCATAATCAGTGCTGCAGGCCCCCTAGGATCATTCAATTTCAAGGCACTAGACATAGATAGTGCACATTACCAGGGACCTATAAATAAGTAATAAGTAAATTAAATATGCCAGTTGTGGGTAAGCCAATGTTACTAGGTTTTAGGCAGAGAGCACATGCACTTTAGCACTGGTTAGCAGAGGTAAAGTGCCCAGAGCCTCAAAGCCAGCAAAAATGTATTCAGGAAAAGGCAAAACTTGTCAGCTCTTTGTCACTGGATCCCTCTGTCTATTCTCTCCCCAGACACTGAACTCACCCATGGGGAGCCTTTCTTCTCATCTTTGGATCCCATCTGTGCAACACCTAATCTTACTTTGTTCACAGATGCATCTCAGTAGGCAGACAGTACCACCATGGCCAACAAAATGATGTGGCCCATTCCTCCCTTTGGGTCTGACTTCTGTCCCCGACCCAAGGAAAACAGTGTACATAAGGACAGCAACCAACAGAGGCTACTGACAGCTGCCAGTATGAATAACCAGGCCTCAATCCATCCAGGGGCTTCTGACCTCTTTGGTTTCTCAGAGGGGGATTTCCTCCGTGAGGGATCACTAAGTCGCCCTCTGTGTCCACTTCCTAAATAAGGGAGATCACGTCATGGCCTATGACCTGCCCCTGGGGTCTACGTACCCCTAAGGCCACATTGGCCATCCTTGTGGAGGTCCCACCAGTGGGTAGCTTCTTAGGACATACAGAGTCCCTCTTCTTGTGTCCTAGCTGATAACAATCAAAGCAGCGGGATTGGAAATGGGGCGCCCTGAGCCACCGCTCACCAGAACCTCCTCCCTGTTTATCAAAATGAGCATGGAAACCCTTTCCTCCCCCTTTACTCTCAGACTTGTCCATGTCTACCTTGATCTCCCCCCAACTCTGCTGGGTGGAACCTCAACCACCCTTCTTGGGATCACTCCCAGGTACATTTTTGTGGACCCTAGCACTGACCCAACCTCCTTAGCAAGCTCCCTGGGAACAGAAAGTTTGCTGTAATTCAAGTGTTGGCTCAGTTCAGGAAAACAAAGAATGAGCATGTGCTCTTTTGCAATCAAGTTAGACAGCCCCTGATAATCCCTGACTTCACTGCGCTTCACCAAACCATCTAGTGCCTTGCAAAAAGAATCAACACAATCCACCCAGGTCTGTTGGGATAGTATCTGTCTGTCTCTGAACTTCTGCCTATACTTTTCTGGAGTCAAACCATATTTTCTAATTAGGGCTTATTTCATGGGGGGATACCTCATCCTGTCATTTGAATCTAGGGCCAGTAGGGTGTCCGTCCTCTCACTAGGGATAGGTCTCCATAGACTAGCCTCCCAAATCCACTTGGGGATCGTGTGCATCTGCAGGGCAATCTCATAAGCCTCAAACCATCTTTCTACGTCATCTCCCTTCACAAAATTAATCACTAGACCATTGGGAATTTGGACCCTCCTATCTCCAGAGGTCACTGGGGTAATGCTGCCACCAATGAACGCTACTTGCTTAGATCTTTTGTCCAGTTCCATAAGACCTAACTCATGGATCATTCACCATTCCTTCATGTCAATTATCTTCTCCTCCCAGGCTCTCCCAGTTACATCTCTTCCCAATTGGAAATTACAATTATATAATGTAATAAATTAATCCCAATGCAGTGCTATGGAAGAGATAAGCCTTGCAGTAGTGAAAAACACTTTTAAGATTGTTTTACAACTAGGACATAGAAAACATAACAGTACATGTCCTACTTTTTGAGTAAACTGCACCCTGCCCTTGGGCTGTCCAGGTACTACCTTAGGGGTGGCATATATGACAAAAAGGAAGGTTTGGGCTTGGCAAGAGGGTTATATAGACAGGTCAACATAGCAGTTTAAAACTGCACATATAGGCTCTTTTATGTCAGGTCTGAGACATATTTAAAGTGCTACTGAAGTGAATGGCACAATCAGTGCTGCAGGCCTACTGGAACAATTTAATTTACACGTGTCTGTAAACAAAAGAAGCAGTTGCTGTTTGGTTTGGCGCACTGAAAAAGAAAGTTTTATGTGTTGTGTTGTTTCAGACATATATGTAGGTTTAAATTTCCATTCTTCAGGTAACCGTGTTCTACTCTGTGCTGTCTATTGTGCTTGATGCATGTGTAATGTCACAATGGGGCACAGTGAAGCTGTGATTCAGCTGCTTTGCCCACAGTACCTGAATATCAGCTCAGATCTGCCTGGCCTTGATAAGTGACATAAACCTTGACAACTCACACAGTGCCACCGTGTGTCATGCAGTATTGTCTCCTTCTTCGTGGTCACCTGGTGAAGAACTGCTATCAAATGGCTGGCAGAGGTGGAAGAGCCTGGACTGAGAGGGTTTCTAGCTCATCGTCGTTGGCACTAAGCAACCAATATCAATTAAGGACTGTGAAAAGACCCCAGGATATTGGTGGCAGCCACAGCAAGCTTGTGTTTATTTTTGGAGGGAGTGTTTATTAGGATGGACAGAAGTACCTGAGACAGTTCTCAGCATAAAGCCCCACACCTGCAAGGCCCTGCCACATCCATATATGATCATCTTTTCTTTTTTTCAAGTCAGCAAGTCTAGATGTGACAGTGACATCAAGCACACCGGCCCAACATAATATGTCAACATTCAATGAAAAGGTGAGAAATGGAATAAATGTGTCAATAACATTACCTCTTCACAACCTAGACACCTGGCAGCTGTCTACTAAGCCCATGTCATAAGCTCAATTGTCAACCAGTCAAGTTTATTTCAGACAACACAGTGCATGCAGGCCTGGATGTCTAGTATGATATTGTGCACTAATTTGCATAATCTAAGACATAATGGGATTGGTCATGTGCTCGTACAAATTAATTCACTATAACAGCAGGGAT
The DNA here is from genome assembly GCF_031143425.1 of Pleurodeles waltl. Lineage (NCBI taxonomy): Eukaryota > Metazoa > Chordata > Amphibia > Caudata > Salamandridae > Pleurodeles > Pleurodeles waltl. The sequence continues at coordinate 1,035,246,257 of NC_090437.1, read as the reverse complement.
TGGGGAAGAAAGAGCAAACAGCTGTTGACATGGTGGTGCCAGGGTTGACCAACATCCTGATATTCACATTCTACTCAGGGTGTCACACTTGATCAGTCCAAAAGTCATGGATCGAAATACTTGAATTATCATTTTGTGCCTTATCTGCAGACAGCTTTAGCTCTCTGAAAGTCGACCTATCGTATCCAAATATATAACATATTCATAGAGTGTGCTTCGGGTCAGCCCCTTGCTCATGACTGGATTGCTTTGTTGTCTATCTCAATTGTCTGTTCTTCATTCAGTGGCGTTCTCCTACTCTTGAGGTGTTTGGTTACACAGTTATCTGATTGGATGAGGTGCATCCTTGCATTGAAGATTTGAGGAGATTATTTTTAGGTATTGTTAGACCGGACAGCCTTAGGGTGGTCACCCCTAACTTTTTGCCTGCCTCCCTCCACTTTTTGGACACTGTTTTTGCTGGCTTTTAGACTCTGCGCACTTTACCACTGCTAACCAGTGCTAAAGTGCATATGCTCTCTCCCTTAAAACATGGTAACCTTGAATCATACCTGATTGGACTATTTAATTTACTTATAAGTACCTAGTAATGTGCACTCTATGTGCCTAGGGCCTGTAGATTAAATGCTACTAGTGGGCCTGCAGCACTGGTTGTGCCACCCACTTAAGTAGCCCCTTTTCCTTGTCTCAGGCCTGCCATTGCAAGGCCTGTGTGTGCAGTTTCACTGTCACCTCGACTTGGCATTTAAAAGTACTTGCCAAGCCTAAACCTCCCCTTTCTCCACATATAAGTCACCTCTAATGGGTGCCCTAGGTAACCCCTAGAGCACGGTGTTGTGTGGGTGAAAGGCAGGACATGTACCTGTGTAGTTTACATGTCCTGGTAGTGTAAAACTCCTAAATTCGTTTTTGCACTACAGTGAGGCCTGCTCCCTTCATAGGCTAACATTGGGGCTGCCCTTATAAAGTATTGAAGTGGTTGCTGCTGATCTGAAAGGAGTAGGAAGGTCATATTTAGTATGGCCAGAATGGTAATATAAAATCCTGCTGACTGGTGAAGTTGGATTTAATATTACTATTCTAGAAATGCCACTTTTAGAAAGTGAGCATTTCTTTGCACTTAAATCTTTCTGTGCCTTACAATCCACGTCTGGCTAGGCTTAGTTGACAGCTCCTTGTGCATTTACTCAGACACACCCAAACACAGGGTACTCAGCCTCACTTGCATATATCTGCATTTTGAATGGGTCTTCCTTTGGCTGGGAGGGTGGAGGGCCTGCTCTCACACAAAGGACTGCCACACCCCCCTACTGGGACCCTGGCAGACAGGATTGAACTGAAAGGGGACCTGGTGCACTTCTTAGCCACTCTTTGAAGTCTCCCCCACTTCAAAGGCACATTTGGGTATAAAACAGGGCGTCTGCCCTACCTCATCAGACACTTGCTGGAGAAGAAACCTGAACCAGAAACTACATCCTGCCAAGAAGAACTGTCTGGCTGCTCAAAGGACTCACCTGTCTGCTTTCTACTAAGGACTGCTGCCTTGCTGTTGGCCTGCTGCCTTGCTGAACTCTTGTCTGGCTGTGAAAGTGCTCTCCAAGGGCTTGGATAGAGCTTGCCTCCTGTTCCCTGAAGTGTCAGGACCAAAAAGACTTCTCTTTTTCACTTGGACGCTTCGTGCGCCGAAATTTTCGACGCACAGCTTGTTCCACGGCGAGAAAAACGCTGCACACCGACGCTGATCGACGCAACGCCTTCTGGACGACCGGAACTTCGACGCACAGCCTCGCACGGACAACGCCGCCCGACCTCCAGAGGAGAAATCAACGCGACACCTGCTGTGAGAGCAAAACTTCGACGCGCAGCCCCGCAGAACGACGCGCAGCCGGAAAACAAGCAGGAGAATCCATGCACAGACCCGGGACATCTGGTAATCTCCACGATCCACAGAAAGAGACTGTTCGCGCGCCGGAAAACGACGCACAACTTCCCCACGTGAAAAATACCGACGCATATCTGTGTGTGCTGTGGAGAAATCTACGCACACACCATTTTTCCACGTATCTCTTCTTCTGTGGCCCTCCGAGGAGATTTTCCACTCCAAACCAGGTACTTTTTGCTTGAAAGAGACTTGGGGGTTATTACAACTTTGGAGGAGGTGTTAATCCGTCCCAAAAGTGACGGTAAAGTGACGGATATACCCCACCGTATTACGAGTTCCATAGGATATAATGGACTCGTAATACAGCTGGTGGTATATCCGTCACTTTACCGTCACTTTTGGGACGGATTAACACCTCCTCCAAATTGTAATAACCCCCTTTGTTTGCTTTTTAAAAACTTAAGACACTTTATATCACTTTTCAGTGATATCTCTACAATTTCACATTGCAACTTTATTCGTTTTGACCTACAATTATCATGATAAATATTATATATTTTTCTAAACACTGTGTGGTGTATTTTTGTGGTGCTATATGGTGGTATTGTATGGTTTATTGCACAAATACTTTACACATTGCCTTCTAAGTTAAGCCTGCCTGCTCGTGCCAAGCTACCAGAGGGTGGGCACAGGACAATCTTGGATTGTGTGTGACTTACCCTGACTAGATTGAAGGTTTTCGCTTGGACAGGGGTAACATGACTGCCAACCAAAAACCCCATTTCTAACAGGTATAATGGTTGAGACCATTATAGCTGTCTCTACAGACTATTATTTTAAAAAGATGCATGCATAACATACATGTCTAGAGATTTTTTGAGGAATTGATTGGTCTATTAATATGTCATTCATATTTTGCTTCCACCGTCTACAACATGGAGCAGTGGATCGGTCCACCTGTGCCTTTGGCTACCCTCACTTTGTGTGACAGCTTTTTGCACTTGCACAAGTGCATATTCCTATTAAACATAGTCCTGTTCAGTAGGAAGGACAGAACATTATGTGGCAAAACAATAATAATGATATCGCATCCTGTAATTTTACCATGTGAATGGTGACAAGAAAAATGCTGCAGTTTTTTTTTAACTGGCTGCATATATTTCATACAGTTCACTGCACCTACATAAGTACTATTTTGGTCTTTAATAATGTCAGAACATATCCCCTGACTTCTTACTTCCCGCTTTAGCAGTTTGCTGCCCACATGTTACTTGGGGCTGTCTGGCAGTGAACCAATCCTGTTTTTAAAGTCTCACCTACTAGCATGCAGTATGTGTTAAAATTTGTATTGTTAGCTTTCAGAGGGCTTACAGCCAATTGCTTACCATTGTTGGCTTTCCTTCCTTAGCTGTGTGGGCTTTCCTCCCTTCTCTTGGTTTGTCCCTCCCTTGGAGCATGAATGCATTACTTGTTTTTACATTGCTTGTCTTTTTGGGGCTGTTTTTTTCTTTTTGTTTAAAAACTCTAAAAGAGTGCATGTCTCCATAGTTTTCTCCCCTACACTGTTCTCTCTTGACTGTGTGGTTCTCCCCACCCCCTCTGTGATGCACTCACCATTGAATGCTCTCCCACCCACATTACTTTCTCACCCAAGTGATTCTACCCCTCCCTGCTCTACATTGCTCTTCCTTCCACCCTTTTGTACCATCACTGCACGATCTCTGTTGTTTTCTTCCCAGCCACACCCTCTGTGTTGTTTCCCACATGCCCCTTACCTATGTTACTTCCCTTCATCAGCTTCGCCTCTGTGTTGCTTCTGTGATCCCAGCCATGTTGCTTCCTGAACCCTCTTTTGCATATTTTTCTTTGCGAGTTGAATCACTAAATTAATAGAAAAAAAAGTGGCTGTCATTTTGTAAGCGCACACGGTAAATGCACCAGCACAATGCCAATAGTCTTTTTTTCTTTTTATGATATACTGGCCAGCATGAGGGACTCTGTACCAAGGTATTGGCAAAGGGTCCCAAAGGCGAGACCTATTCGCTTTGCCAAAGCTGCCCAAGGTGAAGTGGCGGGCCAACTTCATCTTGCAGTGGCCTGAGAAAACTTGGCGAGGATCAGCTTGCTTCACCCATTGAGTAACTTTCTGCTGTCCCTCAAAACTGTAACTCAAAAGTGGCCACGTCTTCTGCCAAAGTGTAATGTGGAAGAGGTTCAATAGTATTTCAGATATGAACATTGCTTTAGTGTGTCTACTGGTCGCTTCAAACTAAAAATGCAGAAGGTATGTGATCATTACGTGCTTTTTGTGTCGGAAATATATCAGATTTCCTGTTATTTCATTCATAAAAGTAAGTCAAACGTTGCTAAGAAGATGATTAAACAGACAAATGATTTTCCCTTGCAAAATGTTATTAGTAATTTAGCCGTAGCCTTTGTCTTAGAGTTTGCGTTCTACGTGAAGCATGTGGGCAGCCACGGAAAAGGATTCCTAAGCAGGTTAGCTATTACAGCAAGAAAACGTGAACACCTTGAACGCCTGTTGTGGATATAACAATTCAACAGCATGCCACATTTCTATAAAACATTCTAAATGCCTTTTAATTGATGAATCATACAAAGAGAGTTACTCAAGATTTGCTCTAGAAAAAAGCAATTGATCAATACATATTTCAAGAATGAATGATAACGTGTTATTGAGAACAATGTGTATAGTGTCGAAAGCGGAAGCCATTCTCCTGGCAAACACTGCAAAGAAGGAGGAAAACGAGTAGACAAACAAGGACTAAAAGGAAAGAGATGCGTATTTGTTCTGGTATACCAAGATTTTATGCTTCAAAGGTGAGTGAATTTTTTATCTCAGTAAATTTCCTTCGGAATGTCCAGCAGCCTGACTTTTATTTCATATGTTGATTCTGAAATAGTTAAAAGGCAGATTCCAAATTCTTCAGGCATTTTTCTAACCACATGACGGTTGCCTTAACAATACCCTTGGACTATATTCAATTAACGAAATCTCTGTGTAAAGTTGAGGCCATGAGTAAACCCTGAGAGTTTCAAGTAAAATTGTTATTTGGTGTTGGTTAATTTTCTGGGAATTGGTATGGTTATTTGGGGGCACACTTATCAAAAAGTAATGTAGCACTCCAAGTCACTTTGCTCTGCTACGCTGCGTGACGAGGAAAGGGCAGGAATGTGCTGTATCCAACAGTCTTTTCACAGCACTGGCATACAATGTGCTGCCTAGATCCACTGCAGGCACTCTTGCAACCAAGGTGCAGAAGTGCCTGCATTGTACACAGGATTGTTGTTGTGCAGGAAGAGGGACCTCCCTGCACACAGACCATTCCCCTGAGGTATTTTCCTTTTTTTATGTGCGCTGCAGAAGTCAGTACACATATTTTTCCTTGCTATGTCTCCCCTAGGGATGGGTACCGGTTTTGGAGCTTTCCCAATTCTACCACTTATGGTAAATTGAACACTCATGGACCACCTGTGGAACCCCTCCCTGGGGCAGAGTAACACAATGCAGTGATTTGTGCTGCATTGCATCACTCCGAATTTATCAAGCCATTCAGGGCCACACAAGGTAGCCTACCATGGCTTGATAAATGGCACTTAAGGGTTGCGTCACGCTTTCACCCCATTGCATGGTGCAAATGTGATGCAACCAGTATATGAATCTGCCTCTTAATGTCTCAAGTTTTGAGTTTTTTATGCTGCTTTAATCAAAACAGGAACTCCTGGCCCCGTAGACTCAAAGTGAACAATAACGGTTGGGTCTGACTATTCTGTACCTTTAAATTACCAAGTTTAAAATATAAGCACAGTTTACACAGTAAAAAAGGTTTTCTACTTGAGAAAATGGGAACAAATGCATACAATGATTAGAAAAGGTAATAGCTGTAATTGTTGAAGGCTAACAAATAACTGTGCCTCAATTTCCAGCTGCGCATTGAAGTAAATTATACCTGATGTTAATATCTGAGGTCTAAGGCCCTGTGTGTGAAGGCTCATAATTTCATCTACGTTGTTGATCAAAAATCATTTGAGGTAATTGTGACAAATAATTACACCTGAACTGCAGCCCCGATATCATCCCCTCATATTTAATTGGACTTAATTGTGGAATTATGAAAGGTTGTAAAGAATGTTAAGTGCTGTAAAAATGGTTATGAGAAATAAGCCGACATTTGAAAAAGGAATAGGACTATTCCAGCATGTAATGGATTTATTTCACTTATGAATGTGTTGACTTAGCTGTAGTACTACTGGAGCAAGTGAATACATGAGTATCAATAGTGGGATTATACCTCAAGCACAGTCGATCATTCTCTGGTGTTGTGGGAGGTGACTTGAGCTCCAGGGAGCAGATGGTTGGAATGGTTGACTAGTTCGTGGACGTCAACGCTACTGTTAGATACTTTTGATAGTCATAACCTGTGGGACAAAATGGAGGCCCATGATCTGACATCTGGCCTAAATTGATTAAATAAGATTTTACACTTGGGTAATTGGGCATAGTCGTTGTCACAAAAAAAGGGCAGACTAACAGAAAACAATCCCAATGAAAAATGATTTGAGTCAGAGCTGCATCCTGGCTTTATAGCAGATTTGCCAAAGACTTTAGAGAAAGAGCATTTACCAAATACCTCTAGCTGTCTTCTCTATGCAGACAACTTAGTTATATTAAAAACTCCTTGTTACATAGTGGCACAACATTGTAAGTTCTGGTTAGTTAGTTCAGCTATTGCTTTATACGGAGACTCCATGTTATCTGTGAGAACTCACTTGGAAGGTGCAAATTCAACGTTCAGAGTGTTTTTCTGGCGTTAATAAAATGGAATGCCTTGTTGAGTAGTTTCTCTGTTCCCCACTCATAAGAGCAAATAAGGCTTAGAATGAACCAGTTTAAAGAAGTGACTTCATGAGGCCTGTGGATTGTAATTGTCAACACCAGGACAGTGCGCGCTCTACAGGCAACATAATGCAAAATTACAAACCTTATGCAATATAATAATTTATGCTTTCTGTGCTGATATTGCATATTAACTTTTTGCATTGCAGGTATTTATCTTGAAATGTCATTAATACTGTTTTCAATGTATTGTTCATTTCCAAGCCTTTCTTGCAGCATGGCTGGGTGTGGATGGGTGTAGCAGGTGGGCGGGGCTTGGGTCTATTTAAGGAACCCAGCCCAGCTGCACATGCTCACTATTCAGAGGTCCTGGTGCAGAGCAGCAGCGTTTTCCAGGGCTCTTGTTCCGGAGGCCTACTTGGACATTTCCTGGCCCTGTCCTCATTATCTTGCTGATCTTCAAGCAGGGCGGTAAGGTGGAGTTCGGGGCATGCCCTCGACTCCGTTTTCTAGAACCATTTGAGTTTTTTGGCTTTGTGATTTACTGCGTGTGCGATTTACTCTTGACACTTACCCCTTGCAGTTCGGATCGACATGGTGCACGATCATTTTGAGGCATTTAAATCTTGATGGTTGAATCGGCAACAGTGAGCGCGATTCATTCTTGGCAATTAACCCTTGCAGTTCGGATCGGCAGAGTGCACAATCATTTCAAGGCATTTAATCTTGATGGTTGAATCGGCAACAGTGTGCGCAATTCATTCTTGGCAATTAACCCTTGCAGTTCGGATCGGCAGAGTGCGTGATCATTTCAAGGTATGTGAATCTTGATGGTTGAATCGACAACAGTGTGCACGATTCATTCTTGGCAATTAACCCTTGCAGTTCAGATTGGCAGAGTGCGCTATCATTTCAAGGCATTTTAATCTTGATGGTTGAATCGCCAACAGTGTGCGCGATTCATTCCTGGCAATTGACCCTTGCAGTTTAGATTGGCAGAGTGCGCAATCATTTCAAGGCATTTGAATCTTGATGGTTGAATCGACAACAGTGTGTGCGATTCATTTTTGGCAATTAACCCTTGCATTTCAGATCGGCAGAGCGTGCGATCATTCCAGCTACTTGAGTCTTGATGCGCAATCTGGCAATAAGGTGCGCAATAATGTCTGGGCAATTGAATCTTGAAACTTATATCAAACAGAGTGTGATCTTTCTTGACAAAACAAGTTTAGTCAGTTTGCCTATTCTACAGTAAAATTCATGAATCCTATAGCAGTTAATTCTTTGGGAATGACTGTACTCATTGACTCTTGTTGTGATGTAATTGCTATTCTAAGGAATAACTTGAGAAAGTTTAATGTTCAGAGTATATGATTATAAAAAGGTCACGTAACTGAAAAGTTCTTGATCTCTCATGTTATTAGAGCATAAAGAGTTAAAACAGCGTTAATAAAGATTAATGTGAATGACTTTGCTGTGGTGTTCTTAACTCTTGCTTCCACAGGTCTCCTTCCCCGCTGTTCCCAACCTAAACCCCATCCCCCGCTTGCCCATTCTATAACTCTGTGCTATAATGGCTAGTAGAATTTGGAGCTGCCAAGAGGTGGACATATTGGGAAGAGGCACAAATCCCGAGGATCTGGTCTCGCTGACAGTAATACAGAAACTGTATTGTAGAGTCAAGGAGACGGACAAAGGAAGGTAAACTTCATGAGCAGTGTACCAAGAAGACTCAGAGCAAAAACAGGAGAAGTTTCACAGTGCAGCACACACACTCAGTAGCATTTCCCAAATCAACACACCTCTCTCCATTCCACAAAGCTGAGTACTCAGCCTCAGGGTCTTCATCATCATGGTTTCCATTTGAAGTCAATAACTTCCTTCTTCTAGCTGTTGAGGTGTTCCCACCCAGAGTCCTTCCATCCTCCTCCTGACTCTGAGTAGCTCCTAGTCCTGACCTAAGCGAGATGTGATCTGTTGTGCACTGCTGTTGAAGAATTAGTAGGGAAACAGAATTGGAGTATTTTGTGTAGATTTATGTTTGTTCACTAAAGTGACTGGTCTGGTCTCTGAAAGTCCAGGAAAAAGGAGTAGACCCTGCAGGTACATTTTCACTGAGCTTCAAAGGGCAAATCACCTTCAGCAAAAATGATCACCCATCAGGCACCAAACATTGCAATTCATCAAAATCAAAATGACTAAAGCTTACTAATTAGTTGAACACTCTGCTTCGCTGTCTGCCACCACATAAATCAACAATCATCACTCGCAATCACTCAATAATATATCATCACTCATTGGGGCAATAATTGTATTTATCTATTCACATTCAAGCCACAGTGGTAGGTACATAATTGTATCTCCTCTTTGATGCAAGCAACACATTGGAATTTGGCATTGACAGTCTTGTAAATCAATGATCTTCTGGGGTAGCACTGTTAAGTGATGCTAAAAATGATAGGCATGTGAGGGAGGCAGGCACTATCTACAATGTCCTCAAGGGAATGTTGTGAAGTCTTCTTCACTGCACACTGGTCCAACTCCAATTCGGACATACAGGTGACTAAAAAATGGTGAGGTAGCAAAAATCAGACACACATATAATGTTCCACTATCTATCTATCTATTTATCTATCTATCTATCTATCTATCTATCTATCTATCTATCTATCTATCTATCTATCTATTTTTTTATGGGACAAAAAAAGAAGCTCAGCCATAAATAATTAAGAAAGTTCTGTGTGGCATACACAGTCATCAGAGAAGTAAAGGACATCCTCAAGTTGAGGTGGTTCACCCAAAAGTCGGTCAGCTAACACACTTGATTCTGACCAATCATCCCCCTCCTCCTATGCTGTTTCAGGAACAATGCAATCCTGTGGTATGAAATATTTGTTTATTTTGATTATGGTCAATCTCTCCATATTTTGAGGCAGAAGACTGGACATTTTTACTGACACAACTGTGCCAACTGCACTGAACACACACTCAGCAGACACCCTGGCTACAGGACAATCCAGAAACTTTACTGCTAGACTGCTGGCGCATCTTTGCATACCAATTCACCAATGGGTTTTGATCCACATAGACCTCTTTTGGGTAATCTGGACACTCCTGGAACATCCTCTCAAAGGTCATTGGTGCTGCCACCTGGTTGGTCTGTTTTGCCTTTGCCTCTGTACTGGACCTGAGACGTGCCACTTATAACCAAGTCAATGCAGAGGTTGGGGTAAATTCTTGTGTTCCTGTAATTGTGGTTTTTGCTGGTGGTCTAGTTACTGGTGTTGCCTTCTGTGAGACAAGACTGCCCTCTCTGGAAGCTGAAGGCAGCACCTCAGAACTTCTGCCCAGGAGTGGGACTCTAGTGATTTATGACCATTCTTCTTCCAGGTCTTTAGTTTTCTCAACAATCCACATCTTGTATTTTGAATTACCCCTTTCAGGAAAAGGAATAAGAGTGGCCTGATTTTCCGTGGTTCAAGTAGTGTGGCATAGATGTACACTTTGGACAACATGATGTCATTTTGTAACCTTCCATTACAAGTCAAGTGAACTATTAAGCTCTGAACCAAGGCGTGCACTTCTCCATTTTCATTCACACATCCAACTGCAAACCTTTCCGACACCTTATTTCACTGGTCCTGTAGCAGATGTGACAGTGAGATAGTTTGGCCCATCGTACTGCCCTCCTTGCTAACTTCCTGTGTGAAAGCATCAAAAGGGAGTAGCATCTGTGTCAGACGTTTGACTAGGCCCCATTTGTCCACATCCATGATCACAGCTTTCCCAATTGCATCCCCTCCTTTTAAAATGACATAGTCATTGATCTTGTCTGTACTGCTCAAACAGATGTTGTAACATGTAATAGGCCGAGTTCCAATATATTGGCACCTCCTGTATGAAGACGTTACCTTGTACTGTATTGGCACTCTGAATAATCCTCAACTGCTTCCTGGCTTTAAAAGATTGGCTGAAATGACTTCAGATTCTTCTGCATGTGGTCAGTACATTGCTATATCTACTTTTTTTAGAAACTCCTGCACAACTAGGTTGATGCAATGCACCAAACACACAACCCTTAAATAGCCACCATCTGCATGGCCTTGACTATATTAATGTCACTATCCAATTCTGAGACCTCTGGGACGCAGCCATTTATACACCTTGTTGTTAAATTCAGCCAAGCTGTTTGTAGCTATATGTGATTTCTCCATGGTGAACATAGCTACTGTTGTATGCCGCAGAACGCTCTTAAAACTTTCGTCAATACCTGTAGATAGCCTGTTGCAGTGATGCACATGTAATCAGTTGCTTGACAACTGGTCCATATGTTTGTCATCAGGTACATGTTGTGAACCGCACTTTGTTGCAAAGCTTTACCGACTAATTGTATCACATCGCGATGGAGCACTGTAACAGTGAATCTGACAAAATAGGCCCCACTACGCATCTTCCATTTCAGGCAGGTGGCTGCCACAATTCTCAAAATCCCACTTCTTCCACAAAAGAAAAAGGGAGGAGATTCAGCGCTAACATTTTTGCCAGCTTCCCATTGTACACATCTGCCATTGGGTGGTTGTGGTCATAGAGCCCCTCCTGCCTAAACATGCCCATAATAGTATCTTGGAGTTTCTTCTTTTCTGGGGCCACTGACACAGGCAAATTCTGAGAAGTAGAAGGTAGTAGAATCAAAGTGCATCTTGGGACTGCCGCTGTACACCCTGGTGTCTGGCTCAGAGTATTGTGCCATTTTGAGGTCGCTGATGCGGGTGATCCTGGTGCACTGCCGGGGACAGGGCAGTGTTGCCAAAAGATTTCACCCTCTTCTTCCTCATGACTTCCCACCATGACTGGAGATGATGTTTCCTGGCTCTCCTCATCTTCATCAGCACCACTTTCAATAATTCTTTAAGGTGCTTCTGCCACTGGATTGCTTGATGTTATTGCACATGGGTCTTTCAGCGTCCAGTACCATAGTGTGAACCAGGCTTACCTTGCTGAACACTCGTGTGGCAAATAGAGCATATTTCAATGTTCTCCTCTTGCTTGCTAAGTGTAAAACTCTTACAAACATGGGAGAAGTACTCTCTTAATGTGCCAGTGCCAATGCCTGAAGAAGAACTGGAGACAAGTGGGTGTGTTGTTGATTACCTCTCTGCAGTGCATACTTCTACTGATGTAGGCAATGGTGCAGGACTCAGCTGGGGCTTCACAAATATGGAAGCTGCTGGTGGTACCTGTGCTACAACCCTTGGAGCAGGTTGAACAGGAGGAGTAATGTGAGTCTCCATGTGGCAGCTTACATCACAATGACTGGCTCATTGTCGGCATCTACCTCCTCACCCCCTTCCATAATTCTAAGGCTTTCAGGAACTTTTCTTTTACCTTGCTTGCCCTGGCATCTCTTAGACTCTCTCAGGGTCCAATCCATGTCCAGTCCATCATCAGAATGGGTGCCTGGAGAAGATGGTGGACTACTTTTCCTTTTTTTTTGCTGGAGGTCGGGAGCCAATGATTTTACAAGAGGAGGCTCTTGCTCAGAAAGAAGCTTAACCTCCTGTTCTGCTCCAGCTTCAGGAAGATCTACTATTGCTGGCTGTGGCTGATGTCCACTTTGCATTGTATCCTGAAACAATTGGGTACTACTTTGTGAAATGGACGAATCCAATTCAACATCACTGCTCATCGGTGTTGCCATGATTGAAGTGGCTGCCCCTCTGACATACATGGGCTTAGGTTGGGTGGTGCTGTTTATGTGGGAGTGTTGCTCCTAAGTTCCTCTATGAAGGCCAGAGCGGCAGGCGCAAGTCTCCTGAAAACAGCTGAGGTCGGCATGCCACCGGCATAAACCTGCTTCTTCTTACTGGCTATTTTCTTGGCACCACTTTTTTTGGGGGCCATCTGAAAACTGTCAGTTTGCAGTGTCACTGAGCTGCACAAGCGGAAGAGATTGGAGGACTGATGTTGTCTTGTGTGGGTACATGTTTTAGACAGGCCTTCTTTTTGACAGCACTGTGGGTGATGGTATTTCTTTTAAGCACCTAAAAGCCATCAAGCAAGCAAAACATGTATTGAAAATGGTATGGTTACAGTTTGAATTAGTGCAGACAAAAGCAATATTGTGTGGTTGGCTACTTAGGTAATAATTAACAACAATCTATCCAACCATTTTAAAGGTAAACCACACCCACATAAAATTCAGTTATCAACCAGGATAACACAACATGCAGATATAGCTCTTGCTTTATGTGCTTAGATTCTAACAGAGACCCTGTGGCAGTCAGGGAGGTACATGGGTAAATGGAATAATCCTTAAAAAAATAAAGGCTATTACATGCCTATGGCAGGTAAGGTGGTTCGGGGTAAATGGAATAATCATTAAAAAAATGAATGATGCTGGTGAATGATGCTGTTGTGTGTACAGTGCACCTACTCTGTTGCAGGCAGGGTGTTCAAGAGAAAATAGAATTATACCTAAACAAAATGAATGATGTGCGACTGTGTGTCTATTGCAGTCAGGGAGTGGACAGATCGAGGGAAAATGAAACAAAAAAATAAAATAAGAATACAATTTTAAAATTAAAATACAATAAAAAATAAAATTAAAATTTTAAATAAAAAGGCAAGGAGGTGCAAATGAAAATTGCAAAAAAATGCATGTATTAATACAAAGTGCTGTTCATCATAATTGTATTCATAATATACATATGCTACAATGATCCTCAAGCATATTATTAAGCAAGCCTATGGCAAAATCACACTGCTTGGCTAAACAAAATGCCCACCAGTCACATGATCTTACAACAACAGTGAGCAAGGAGACATGGAGAACAAGGAACACATGCAAGCCTATGGCAAAAGCATACTGTCTGGCTGCACAAAATGGCTGCCAGCCACATGCTTGAACAACCACAGCGAACAAGAAGGCTGGAGCACAAAGAACACATGCAAGCCTATGGCAAAAGCACATTGGCTGGCTATACACAATGTCTGCCACCCACATGGTGAAACAACAACAACGAGCAAGGAGGCATGGAAAACAAAGAACACCTGCAAACCTTTGAAAAGCACACTGGCTGGCTATACAAAATGGCCACCAGCCACATAGTCAAACAACAGCAGTGAACAAGGAGGCATGGAGAACAAAGAATACATGCAGACCTGTAGCAAAAGCACACTGGCTGGCTGCATAAAATGGCACCTGGCCACATGCTCAAACAACAACAGCGAGCAAGGAAGCATGGAAAAGAGAGAACACATGCAAGCCTATGGCAAAGGCACACTGGCTGGGTATACAAAATGGCCGCCAACCAATTGTCAAGCAACAACAGCTAGCAAGGAGGCACAAAGAACAAAGAACACATGGAAGCCTATGGCAAATGCACACTGGCCGGCTACACAAAATGGTCCCCAGCACTGTTCAAACAGTGAGCAAAGAGGCATGGAGAACAAAGAAAACATGCAAGCCTAAGGCAAAGCACACTGGCTGGCTATACAAAATGGGAACCAGCCACATGGCCAAACAACAGCAATGAGCAAGGAGGCATGGAGAACACATTCAGGCCTACGGATATAGACTACACAAAATGGTCCCTGGCCTCATGGAAGGGAGAACAAAGATAAAAGGTGGACTGAGGCAAACACACTCACACACCCACTGGCCAGACAAAGGAGGCATGGTAACACTGAAGACATGGGAGACATGGTAACATGGCTTAATTCAGCAATGGCAAACATGAAAATTAACAGAGCTATAAAAAGTTTAGAACAACACACATCCTCCTATGGCATCAAATATTATCCTAGACATACACTTTTTGCAGAATAAAAAACATGAAATGCAAACAATAGTCAACATGTTTAATTTAATCCAATGCCATCACTGCCGTAAATGATTTAAAAACAAATACATACCACAGAAAGTGTTCTTTCATGCACTGATGAATAATTTTGGGCCTACTGACTGTATGTCACTTAGGCCTTTATTTATACTTTTTTTGTGCCACATTTGCATCTTTTTTGACACAAAAGCGGCGCAAACGTATAAAATACAATTATGTTTCCTAAGTTTGTGCCTCTTTTGCGTCAATAAAATGACGCATGTGCTGCGCAAAAAAGTATAAATATAGGCCTTAGTGTGGGAGGGCGGTTCTGATTATCTGGTCGATCCAGATATTTTGCTTTTGGATCACTTGGTTTTTTACCTTTTACTGTGAGGGAGGCTCATAGTTTGGGACTCACCCACTGTAAACTTGTGACAAATGGACTGCACGTTTACCGCCGGTGCAGCCTTGTTAAAGAGGGGCTGCTGTGACACAGCAAGGGTTGGAGGCCCAGGGCTGGTTACACATGATTACATGTGCAAATGTGTGTGCCCCTGTGTGAGCGCTCCGTGGGGAAGATTCCTGTTGTGTGCAGCCCAAGAACTGTGCCTAGGTAGCCTGGCTCAGAAGATACCATGCAGAGTGGGTGGTGACCTGGAGTAGGCCTTATGAGATGGGTGTACACATGTGAGGTATAATCAGTGTGCTTACTGTTCCCTAGGGTCCACAGACTACAGAGTTGCACCAATGTACACTGTAGCCCGTATGAAAAGAACAATGCAATAGGTTACACAAGCATATTATGGGTCAGCCAGGAATATAATCAATCTCTGACTCAGCTCACAATCAGGGCCCAGGCCTTTGTGACCCTGCTGGGCTAGATTAATTAATGTTCTTTTAACCTGCAGGAACAGGGCCCTGCATCAATCAGCCAGCTGTCATTCTGTACCAGGTTCCGGGCCTGCCCTAGGACGAATTGTTGGGAGATACCCTGGCAGGAATGTCAGGGAGGATGTGGGCTGAGACCTTCAGTGCACATTTGAGAAATGGCTCCTTGGTGTTGCCATTTTGAGCTATCTCTGAAGACTGTGCAGGAAAGATGGGACAGGGGCGGAAAAGTGATGTGGCACATTGGGATAGGTCAGAGGGGCAGCCCTGCTGGACACTTCTGCCCCAACTTAAAAAGTCTTGCACAGGGGAGAAAGCTCTCTTCGATCTGCTTTTCTGCAGAACACTGGGACTGAAGACAGGTGTCATGAACAAATGGAAAGAAGAACCCCTGACTGCTCACTGGGGGAAGGACTCTGCCCTTGAATGATCCCAGACCTAGTGGGGCACCCCCCAGAAACAGGTCATCTGGTCCGCCTGTTCCCCCCGAGGACCACTTGGGGGAAAGACTGGGCTTTGGCATAAGAAAAGCATGCTGCCCAGTGAGAGAATGACACTCAAATGAAAAGCTGCCACAGGGAGTCAATGAGACTGGCTCCCTACCAAGTTGGGGACCTTTGAGCCCAGGAGGCCTGAGATAGTGCTCTAGGTTTCAAGGGTTTGTCACCAGAAGTGAAAGGAGACACCAGGTGGCCCAGATTGGCCCATAGGGCCCAAGATATCCCAAAGGGAAAGTGCGTGACCTATGACCGGGAGGACCGGCAATGAAGTGTGTGGGGCTCCACTTCTGATTTCAATTTTGAGCCCGGGGTGGGCCAGGGACCGGGGGCTGCCCTCCAAGAAGAAAAATCTGTCAGGAATCACCATTGCGTGTCTCCTGGCAAAGTGATCAAATGCGAGGGAGTGCCGTTGCGTTCCTTCGATGCCTGGGCCCCCAACCATGAAGATAAGTCAGGTAGCACTGTTGCACTCCCCGTGAAGATGCCAAGTGGGGGGCCCAAGAACCCATCCCTGGTGCCCCAGCGAGGGAAGATTTAGTTGTGGAGCATCGTTGCACTCCCAACAAAGATGTGCCAGGGGCCCAGGACCCCATCCCAAGGCCCCGAGAAGAGAGGCAGTTGGGAGTGCCGGTCCACCACTACGAGGTTACCAGGGGACCCCATCCCTGGGCCACGGTGACAATGGAAAGTGTGGGAGAGTGCCGTTGCACTCCCCCAAGAAGCCCAGGAGGCCGGCGTATTCAGCCAGCATCTGCCCGCAGGAGCGGACAGACCAGAAGTGGAGCCTACAACGCATACCAGCATATCAAGGTGCTCGCTGCATGGGGAGCCAGCAGGTGCAGCAGGCATGGGCTGTCTGAGCCACTCCCCACGAAGGCCAATTCATGAAGTGTCCTGGTTTGATCGAACACCCGAGAGAGGAAAAGCAACTGCGATGCAAGGCTGCAACAGGAGGAAAATTTGAAGCAGCTCTCTCCAGTGCAGCGTAGAGCCGCTACTCAAGTATACATGCTTCAGTAGGTCCACCCCATAATGCCTTGCAAGACTAAGGGGGTCATTCTGACCCTGGCGGTCAGTGTTAAAGCGGCGGCCACACCGCCAACAGGCTGGCGGTCCAAAAAATGGAATTCTGACCCTGGCGGGAACCGCCAACACAGGCCGCCGCTTTAACACTCCGACTGCCACGGCGGAACAAACAAACAGCGCGGCAGTCACCGCCAACAGCCAGGCGGCAGACAATGTACCGCGCACCCTATCACGACTCACCAATCCGCCACCTTTTCTGGGGCGGGGAGCCCCGCCGATAAAAACACGGCGGAAACAGTCATTTCCAATGGAAAACGCTCACCTCGACACACTCCGCGCGGAATCGGGACAGCATGGAACCGGAACTCCACATCCTCCCAGCCATTGCCTTCCTGCTCTTCTTCCAGGATCACGAACGTCGCCGCAGACGACAACGGTGAGTACTGCACCTACGACACAGGGGAGGGGGGAGGAGGAAAGGTTACGGGCACACACATATGCCACACACCCACCCCCACCCTCACCCCCACCGAAATACCTACACACCAATGCAGATTAAAAAGTCAGAGTGACACCCCCAAACCCCCAAAACAAAAATGCAAAGACAAAAGGCAATGATTGTAAAAATAGAACTATAATATAGCAATAATTAAGTATAGCGAACTTAGCAATATATAAAGAATTTTTACACATCTCGAACAATATATATACAAGTAGCAAAAGTCCGGCACAGTTTTGCAAAGTTCAAATGTCCGTGGGGCAATGTGCAGCAACACATGGGCAAAGCCCACACACGAGATCGAGTCCATTGGAGAGAACACTGCTGGGGCATCACAAAAATAAAATACTGGCACCTCAGGGGGAAGGGAAGGGGGGGCACCTCAGCCACAACAGTCCACGACGCCAGATCCACGAAGGGCCTCCATGCCCACTGTGCCATCCTGGGGAGTGCAAAGCCACAGTCTCTCAAGTCTCACAAGTGGGTGGATTGCCCACTGTGCCATCCTGGGGGGTGCGAAGCCACAGTCCATCAGGCGGATTACAGAGTCCACTGGTCATGGAGGAGGCATGGTGGGCAGAGTGCCTCGTCAAGCCCTGCCCGACACAGAACCGGGCCTGCCAATGGGCCAGCGGTGCTTGAGATGAGGGCCCAGTGGAGCGGTGCTTGACAGGAGGGCCCAGCGGAGCGGTGCTTGACAGGAGGGCCCAGCGGAGCAGTGCTTGAGATGAGGGCCCAGCGGAGCGGTGCTTGAGATGAGGGCCCAGCGGAGCGGTGCTTGACAGGAGGCCCAGCGGAGCGGTGCTTGACAGGAGGGCCCAGCGGAGCGGTGCTTGACAGGAGGGCCCAGCGGAGCAGTGCTTGAGATGAGGGCCCAGCGGAGCGGTGCTTGACAGGAGGGCCCAGCGGAGCGGTGCTTGACAGGAGGGCCCAGCGGAGCGGTGCTTGACAGGAGGGCCCAGCGGAGCGGTGCTTCAGATGAGGGCCCAGCGGAGCGGTGCTTGAGATGAGGGCCCAGCGGAGCAGTGCTTGACAGGAGGGCCCAGCGGAGCGGTGCTTGACAGGAGGGCCCAGCGGAGAGGTGCTTGACAGGAGGGCCCAGCGGAGCGGTGCTTGAGATGAGGGCCCAGCGGAGCAGTGCTTGACAGGAGGGCCCTGTTCAGCGGTGCTCTTCACGGCGGGCCCAGTTCAGCGGTGCCTGTCTTGGCGGGGCCCTTTTCAGCGGTGCCTGTCTTGGCGGGGCCCTGTTCAGCGGTGCTTCTCACGGCAGGGCCCTGTTCAGCGGTGCTTCTCACGGCGGGGCCCTGTTCAGCGGTGCCTGTCTTGGCGGGGCCCTGTTCAGCGGTGCTCTTCACGGCGGGCCCAGTTCAGCGGTGCCTGTCTTGGCGGGGCCCTGTTCAGCGGTGCTTCTCATGGCGGGCCCTGTTCAGCGGTGCCTGTCTTGGCGGGGCCCTGTTCAGCGGTGCTCTTCACGGCAGGCCCAGTTCAGCGGTGCCTGTCTTGGCGGGGCCCTGTTCAGCGGTGCTCTTCACGGCGGGCCCAGTTCAGCGGTGCTTGTCTTGGCGGGGCCCTGTTCAGCGGTGCTTCTCACGGCGGGGCCCTGTTCAGCGGTGCCTGTCCTGGCGGGGCCCTCTTCAGCGGTGCTTCTCACGGCGGGGCCCTGTTCAGCGGTGCTCTTCACGGCAGGCCCTGTTCAGCGGTGCTCTTCACGGCGGGCCCTGTTCAGCGGTGCCTGTCTTGTGTTTCGCGTGAACCACACCTGGCCAATACTTCCCGCTCAGTCAGCCTCGGACCTTTCCGTTGCGGGTCCCTCCTGTGATGGAGTCCTGGGGCCCTGGGTCTCCTTCGATACCCCCGGAATGGGGTTGGTGGGGCCCTCATGGCCAGGTCGGCTGCTCCCTGCCTTTTGCGCTTTGCTGCCCTTGCCCTCCTTGGCAGACTCTCTGTGGCCCTTGGCTCCCTTACCCGATGTGGCAGGTGACGGTGCAAGGCTACCCTCCTTGGGGGCAGGCGTATCAGGCCTGTCGCGCCTGCCCTTAAGTTTTTTGCTCCTCTTCCCGGGGGGGGCTGGCTGTGCCTTTGCTGCTGGCCGATGTCCCTGCCCAAGGAAAGGGCGGACTCCAAAAACCAGGCACGACGTTCTTGGGAGTTGCTGGGCTGGTGGTGGCTGAGGTGTTTTCGGAACTCTTACGAGATGGAGGGGGTGGGTCAGGTGAGGAAAAGAGGTCCACTTTAGAGAGGAATAGTTTTTTCAGAGCAATGGGAAGGGTAGCTGGAGTGGGTATGGGAGTGGAGGAAGAGGATGTGGTTGTAGGAGAGTCAAGTCTGGTGTCTTTGAGTGCAAGTGCTTGGGCTGGAGGCTGACGTGAGGTGGATGGCTGTTGGTTGGGTGCCTGCCTGCGTTTGTGTGGGTTGGAAGCGGGGGTGACAGACACACTGGGAGAGGACACAGGGGACGTGTACATGGCAGTGGGGGTGGTGACTGCACGTGTGCGGACTGGTCTGGAGGGTGTGCTGGTGATGGGTGTACTGGCTGATGGTGGTGTGCATGCAGGTGTGAGTGTAGACGTCACAGGGAGGGAGGAGGGAGACAAGGAGGTGGGGGACACAGAGGAGGTAGTGGCTGTTGGCATGTCTGCATCTGTATGTTGCTTGTGTGAATGCTTGTGTGTTCTGTGGTGCTTATGTCTGGATGAGCTTCCCTTGGGTGTTGAAGTGTGTGCAGGCTGGTCTGTAGGTGTGGATGGGATAGGCAGAGGAACAGGGGAGTGGGACTGGGTGGAGGGAGTTAGAAGAGGGAGGCTGGAGACAGGGACAATCGCTGCCGTCAGTGCTGAGGCCAGAGCGTTGAACGATCGCTGATGGGCAGCCTGACCCGAATGAAGGCCCTCCAGGTATGCATTGCTTTGATGCACCTCCCTCTCCACACCCTGGATGTCATTCAAAAGGGTAGACTGCCCAACAATGATGGTCCTCAGGAGGTCAATGACCTCCTCACTGAGGGCAGCAGGGGTGACTGGGGCAGGGCCTGAGGTGCCTGGGGCGAAGGAGATGCCCACCTTCATGGGTGAGCAGGCACGGGGCAAACGCTGAGGGGCTGCTGGGAGGGCAGAGCTGGTGCACAGGGTGGCGGCTGTACCTGTAGTATCGGTGGGCACGGATGTTGCCGCCACCGCAAGGGAGCTCCCATCCGAGGACGTGGCGGTGTCGCTGACGTCTGCACGGGTCCCCGTGGTGGAGCCCCCCTCGCCCTCCGTCTCACTGGTCATGTCGGAGTCGGTTGCATGGCCCTCCGGGGCCATGTGAGATGCAGCTCCCTCTTGCGCCGATGCCACTTCTCCTCCGCCTGATGATGCTAATGCACACATTCACAGAAAAACAAAGAAAATGGGGGGGGGTGGAGAAATAAAGACAAGTTGAGTGCATGCATTGGGGACACCGTTGGCGGAGAGGACAGACACAGAAGCCCCCTGCACTATGCTGCGCACTTGGGGTACACTACTCATTCACTGGGACATGCCCTACAAGCCTATGTGTGACAACTGCCCACACAGAATACACAGGTCCATGAATAGCGTTAATAGGCACCCTACAGAGGTGGGGGGCGGGGGCACAGGACCATACCTCACGGAGGGGCCTAGCCTACAGAAATCGCCCTGGCCTATGGATACCCACAGCCCTCCTCCCCCACCCAGGCACCTCCACTGCGCGCAAATATAGCTGAATGTGCTGGTACTCACCCCCTTGTGTCTGCTGTGATGTCCTCAAGTGCCCATCTAAATCGGGGTAGGCCACCGCCAGGATCCGGGACATCAGGGGGGTCAAGGTACGACTGGCACCCCTCCTAGGTTGGGAGGCCATCCCCAGCAGAGCCTCGGCGGTCTTCCTGCTCCCGCGGCGGATGTCCTCCCACCTCTTGCGGCAGTGGGTGCCCTGTCTGTTGTGGACCCCCAGGGCTCGGGCGTCCTTGGCGATGGCACGCCAAATATCGATCTTCTGATGGGCGCTGACCTATGTGACATGTACAGGGGGGGAGAAGAAACATCATCACTTTTCTGCATGCTCGATGTGAGTGGCCCCCCCTCCCCAAACTTGCCATGTGGCACATGCTCTCATCTGTCGTGCCATGCATTCGTAATTCGCTCCCCTCCCCTCCATCGTACATCCCCCCCACTCATCACAGGCATTGCCCACTATGCATTGGCCCCCGTGTACTCACCTGTTGGTCTGGAGGACCGTAGAGTAGCGCATACTGGGGGAGGACCCCATCCACGAGCTTCTCCAACTCTTCGGAACTGAAGGCGGGGGCCCTTTCCCCAGTCGCAGCAGCCATTGTCACTTCCAGACCGAGGTCACAGCAGCACTTGCAGTATAGGTCCTCTCCCGTGGATGCTCAGGTCTCGTGTGATTAAGCAGAGAGAAAATTGCGGTCACGCCCGCGGCGGTGCGTACCGCGACCGCCGGCGCACATCGTCATTGGCTCCTGAAACCCATAGGGTTCAATGTTAACCAATGCTGCTTTGCGCCGCGGTCTTCGACCGCCTACCGCCACGGCGTGCCACGCCAGCGCAATGACCTCACTTCACATTGTCACACTTCACAGGTCAGGCAGCCGCCATTTCAAGGGCCCACATGGCTTAATTCCTACTGCGTCACACGTGGCTAGGCCTTGCTTCGACACTCATACAAGCCATTCAATCCAAAGAGAATCGTGTACTGTGCAGGCTGTGGGAACTTACCTGTGGGTTGACTCTGTGCTCCATGTTGTCCTTCCTAGGCACCGTCCGCTGGGACTTGCGAGGAGACGGAGGAATGTTCCCGTGTACAGACCGCTGGTGGACCTGTCGACAATGGAAGTACGACATGTCATACTCACCTACAGACTCAACAGTGCCACTATACAGGAACTGTGTGGCCAGCTAGAGCCAGACCTGATGTCACCCATCCGCCAACCCACGGGGATTCCGCCTCTAGTGCAGGTGCTGTCAGTGCTCCATTTTTTGGCTAGTGGATCCTTTCAAACTACAGTGGCCATTTCATCTGGGATGTCTCAGCCTATGTTTTCCAGGGTATTGTCCAGAGTGTTGTCTGCCCTGATGAAATACATGCGGAGCTACATAATTTTCCCTGAGGTGGGTGACTTGCCTACAGTGAAGGGTGATTTCTATGCCCTTGGACACATTCCCAATATCATTATGCCATTGATGGTATCCATGTGGCTTTGGTCCCCCCAAAAGACAATGAACAGGTGTACAGGAACCGAAAAAGTTATCATTCGATGAATGTCCAGGTGGTCTGTTTGGCTGACCAGTACATCTCCCATTTAAATGCCAAGTTCCCAGGGTCAGTGCATGACGCGTATGTCATGCGAAATAGCAGCATCCCTTATGTGATGGAACAGCTACAGAGACAGCGTGTGTGGCTAATTGGTGACTCTGGTTACCCCAACCTGCCTTGGCTATTGACCCCAGTGAGGAATCCCAGGACAAGGGCAGAGGAACGGTACAATGAGGCCCATGGGCGTACTAGGAGGGTGATTGAGCGGACCTTCGGCCTCCTGAAGGCCAGGTTTAGGTGCCTGCATATGACAGGTGGATCCCTAATGTACTCACCAAAGAAGGTGTGTCATATCATCGTGGCCTGCTGCATGCTTCACAACCTGGCTTTGCGACGCCAGGTGCCTTTCCTGCAGGAGGATGGTCCAGATGGTGGGGTTGTGGCTGCTGTGGAGCCTGCGGAGAGTGAAGAGGAGGAAGACGAAGAGGACGACACAGACAACAGGGACAGAGTGATACAGCAGTATTTTCAGTAACACACAGGTAAGAATCTACTCCTGCATTTTATGTTTTCTGTAACAGTACTGGCTCTCTACTGTCTGACCTTTCACCCCAATGTATGGTAACTCTGTTGTGAATTTGCCTTCCTATTTCAGTGATCTGGTCCCCACGGAGTGTCCTCTGGTTTATTTCCCCATGGACTACCGCTGTGTGACACTGGTATGTTGTCATCACAATGTAATTTGACATTTTTGGTTGGTTATATCGAATACATTTGGTTTAAAAAAATAAATAGCAGACTCCTGATGTTTTTTGTGCAATTATTGTGTTTATTGAAGTGCAAAAATTGGTGTATAGTTCAAAAAGGGTGATGGGTGATGGTGGAGGCATGTCCATGGCAGAGTCCAGACTCTCGTTCGCACAGGTGCATTGTCCATATGCCTGTGGAAGGTGGAGCAGGGGCAGTTCAAGGGGGACAGGGAGAACAAGTGGGACAGTGGGATGACATCCGGGGGGATCCGTGCATGGCGAGGGTCTTGACATGCTACTGTGTCTCCTTCCTAGGTCTCAGGCCTTTCTTGCGGGGTGGTTCATGTTCTGCAGGGGGTGGGGTCCGGGTGGCCCGTTGCTGTTGTGTCGGGGCCTCCTGACCACTAGCGTCGGCGGAGGTGGTGGGCTGTTCTTCCTCCATGCTAGTGGCAGGGGCCCTTTGGGGGGCCACATGGTCCCGCAATGTGGTGACAATCTGATTGAGTGCCACCACGATTGTACCCATTGCGGAACTGATGCTGCGCAGTTCTTCCCGGAACCCTATGTACTGGCCCTCCTGCATGGCCTGGACCTCCTGGAACCTGGCCAGGACCGTCGCCATCGTCTCTTGGGAGTGGTGGTACGCTCCCATGATGGTGGTGAGGGCCTCTTGGACAGTGGGTTCCCTAGGCCTGTCCTCCCTCTGTCGCACAGCAGCCCTCCCAGTTCCTCTTTGTTCCTGGGCCTCTGTCCCCTGGACGGTGTGCCCACTACCACTGCCCCAGATCCCTGTTGTTGTTGGGGTGGTGGGTTGCCCTGGGCGCCCTGTAGTGGTAGACACACCGCTGCTTGACCTGTCCTGGAGACAGAGGCATGGGCCCGCTGGGTGGGAGCTGTGCTGGGGTTTCCAGAGGGGGGTAGGTCTGCTGTGGCCTGTGGCTGCCTGAGGGGAACCGACTGTCTAGAGGTCCCCGATGGTCCGGGCTGGTCATCAGGTTCTAGGTCGACAGAGCTGCTGTCATCACTGGGGGCCTGTTCTGGGGGTGGGATGGACATTTCTGGACCCTCCGGGCCGGTGTGTTGGCGTTCGGGTCCTGCAGAGGTAAAAGAGTATGGTTATTGCTTCTGTGTGTGCCATGGCGTGCGATTTATGGGTGCCCTTGTCCCCCAGTGCTGGCATTCCCTTGTGGGAGGAGTTGTGAGGGTGGTTTGGGGGGGGATGGGTATGTGCAGTGGTCATGCTTAGGTGATGGGTGTCCATGGTTTGTGTTGGCATTCAGGGGTTGGTGTTGGTTTGGGTGGGTTGTGCTGGTGAGACATTAGCAAGGAGGATATGTGCTGGGGGGTTGGGGGTGAGGGTGGGGGTGTGGGTTGGCATGCTGGTGGTTGGTGGGGGGGAAGTGGTTGAGATTAGACTTACCAGAGTCCATTCCTCCGCCTACTCCAGCGAGGCCCTCAGGATGCAGGATGTTCAAGACCTCTTGCTCCCATGCTGTGAATTCGGGTGGAGTGGGTGGGGGTCCGCCGCCAGTCTTCTGCACAGCGA
This sequence comes from Pleurodeles waltl, assembly GCF_031143425.1. Lineage (NCBI taxonomy): Eukaryota > Metazoa > Chordata > Amphibia > Caudata > Salamandridae > Pleurodeles > Pleurodeles waltl. Next base: position 1,035,221,209 of record NC_090437.1, on the reverse strand, counting down.
TGTTGTGTCTTGACACCATCGTCCGCACCTTCCCCCGTAGGTCGTTCCAGCGCTTTCGGATGTCTTCCCGATTTCTGGGATGCTGTCCTACAGCGTTGACCCTGTCGACGATCCTTTGCCATAGCTCCGCCTTCCTGGCTATTGTGGTGTGCTGCACCTGTGTGCCGAAGAGCTGGGGCTCTACCCTAATTATTTCCTCCACCATGACCCTGAGTTCTTGGTCCGAGAACCTGGGGTGTCTTTGGGGTGCCATGGGGTGGTGTGGATGAGGTGTGGGGTGGTGTTTGTGGTGATGAGTGTAGTGGTGTGTGGTGTTTTGTGCGTAGATGTAGTGTGGGGGATGATGTTGGGTTCCTGTGTGTGTTGTGCTTTGCGTACCATGTGCTCTCTCTCTGTGTATTGCGCCTTGTCTCTGAATTTCGATTTGTAGGGGTTTGTGGGTGATGTGGGTGTGTGTTTTATATTGTATTGGGTGTGTGGGAGTGGTGTTTGTATGTGTATCAGGTGTGTGTATTTGTAATTGTCCAATGTGGCAGTGTTTTGAAAAGGTGTGTGTATTTTGAGCGCGGCGGTGTGTACCGCCAATGGGATACCGCGGTTGAAAGACCGCCGCGTGGATTCGTGGGTCGTAATGGCATGGGCGTATTTCTGTTGGCGTGGCAGTCGAGGTCGGGTTTGTGGCGGTTTGGCAGTTGTGGGTCAGAATGACCCTGGCGGGTTACCGCGGCCGCGGCAGTGTTCTGGCGGTCTTCTGCCTTTTACCGCCAGGGTCAGAATGAGGGCCTAAGTGAAATTGCCGACGAAAGTGCTCATTTGGCTGTGGCTGTCCCCAAGAAGGTTCCAACTATCACCACCCTCCATTTCATGGGGCTTGAAAAGGATCACCCCTCAAGGGTACCAGTGTGTTTCCAAGTTTGGTCCCAGATGGAACTTTTGTTCAAGGTGGTAAAAGTGTGGGGCAAAAGGCTATAATTACATGTGTTTTTACAGAAATGGAGTCCATTAAGGAATGTGATTGAAGTGCAGTAAGTTGTGCTGAAGGTGATTACAAATGTATAGCTGCCGCATTGTGGCCAATTATGTGACATGTGTATGGTCAGATGAAAAGGTACCCTCTGGGGTGCAAGATAATATTACCCAACTGAGAACAACCAAGTGATGTCCTTTAGGGACTTTGTCAACAGTACATCATTGTTTTATGTTGAATGCTTCAATGTGGAGTATGAGGAAACCTTTTAGTTGGACCGCGTAGATCATGCTGAGAGAAATCGTGACAGCACAAATCATTCCAATATGCCCATACGTGTTTCTTGTTAATGCTTTATTTGAGTAATGAGACTGACAACCACTACTGATCAAAGTGGGATAATGATTACTCAATGTCACCCCAAAGTAATTCCATCAGCATGTGTGTATTTGTAAACTGTTGCATAGTATTGAGTACTGTGTGTGTAATTGCCCTTTATCAAAATAAAAAGCACAGACTGGACAATCATTTACTGAGTGTTATTCTTGTGTAATTATGAATGGTGAATGGTGGCCAACACCACCTCTCTTGAGTAAGCATTTGACTACTCTGCAATGCTACTCTATGAGAGTCAAGTGCTACAATGAGGTGTTTGGTTCCCAGTGGTGGTTGAGTGCGGACCCATTACTTGCGTAGGCTACACAACTAATGACCCAATCTCCAGCCCTTGGCATCCTACACCTGCTTGACCCAGGGTGATGGACTTTTATTGCCTTCCCTATGCCAGGCATTCCTGTGCTAACTTTCCTCCCATTCCACATATCATTTTCAGGAGCTGCATGCAAAGGTGTGTCTTCTGATACCCATGGGTGTGGTTCCCTCAGTCATTTGTCACTGTCACCACTTCATGTTGCAGGCATTAGTATGAATTTGTTTCTAGGTAGAGAGAAAATGGAAACTTGGACAACAACTATGTTGGTTTTAGATTAAGATATCTGCAATGAAAAGAAGCACAAGCAATACAGTAAAGGCAGCAGAACGAACATGTACAATCGTACACTTTTTTTCGAATGGGTCAGTTACACGCAGCAACAACACCTGAATGTACAAACTTTAACACTAAATCAATTTTACGGTTAATGAGGCATGCAATCAGCTTGTAGCAGGAGCCAGTAGGATAATGCAACATTAAAAGGTTATATGGCTACCATTGGCAAAAATAACTAGAGATAACTGATGGACATCTCATGCAAATGTGACCAACAATTCTTAGTCTCATTTGTCAAATAAAATGGAGTTCAAAGATTCCCTGTCACATTTTAATGAAACTGTTCAGAGGTGACATTCAAATTCTACAGGTGAAGAGGACTTCATGTGATAAAGGCTAAGTGGCAAATTCAAAATGTCATTTATGAGAATGTGTAGTGCTCCTGTAATTCTACTTCACTACTCAGACATGCCTTTGTCTATTAGCCTCATAACCATTATGCTTATACTAACTATTTTTTTAGTTTTTATTGATTCCTTTTTTAATAATCTTTCTTTTGGAACACAAGAAATACATTTTTCATTCTTGTCTATGCATCCAAACTATGGAACAAGTTCCTAAACACATTTATGATTCCGTTAAGTAAAGTACACATTATGGTGCATTCTAAAACTGCATTCCCCACTTGGATCTGAAAGCGCTAGCCCATTTGAGATATGAGTCATTTGTTTTGGTTTTGGATTGGAAAGACATGTGAGAAATCCCCTGCATTTGTCAATTTCACTAAAAGTGATAGGCATTCCAAAAATACAAGCAATTATGATAACTTCTCCAGCTCTGATAGGTAGTATAGGCTTCCCCACCTTTCAAAACAAGCCAGCATTTGGAACAAAAAGAAAAAAGGCAGTATTAAATGAGAGAGGGGTCCCATTGCCAAGGGGATAGGGCATATGTTGTTTTTGTTTCATCCATCAAAAGTGTTGATTTTAAATTTATCTTTTGTCATTTCAACTTTAATTATTTGGACAGCATCAGATTGGAGGAAGGCAGTGAGAATAAATCTTGGCTTTGTGGATCTGAGAATTCAGACATGTGTCAGTTATAATATTAGATATGCAATAGGGAATGAAAGAGGAGTAGGATGCTCACCAAACTCATTATGACTTTGGCGGTCTACTTTGAAGACCGCCAAAGCCACGGGTGCCAGGAGACAGCCAGTGCTGGCGGACTCCTGCCTGCCATATCACGGGTACTGCTGGATTTCAGACACACTTTGGGTGGAAATCCGGCAGTAGTCATGCTGGCAGGTGGAGGCCCTCCTGCGATTCCATCACAGGCCCTGCCCCACCAGTAGGACACCGCCTGCATATCATGGGTCATAATATGGCCTGGCAGTGTACTGCTGGCCGGGCGCTGCCGGCGGTGGAAGCACCCCATCCCTTTCCCTGCCGGACGACCTTCTACCCAGGCCAGGTAAGGTGATCGTCCGACAGGGAAAGGGGATGGGAGGGTGGGGGGTGTTGTGTGTGTGTATATGAGTATGTGGTGTCTGCGTGTGTGCATGAATGTGTGTATACGTGTTTAAATCCGTGTCTGAATGTTGAAGTGAATGCGTGTCTGCATGTAAGTGTGTTTGCGCATGAGTATGCACGTTTGGGTGGGTGTGAGCATGCATGTACGAATGGAGTTGTGAATGCGTGTATGGATGTTGTGAATGCGTGCATGAATGCATGTATGGATGTTGTGAATGCATGCATGAATGCTTGTATGGGTGTTGTGAATGAAATGCGTGCATGACCGATTGTGAGTGGATGCATGTATGTAAGTGTAGGTGAATGGGTGTATGCGTGGTGCGTGTGGGTGTCTGTGTGAATGTATGCGGGGAGGGGGTGCTGTGACTGAAAGGGTGCGGGGGGAGTGGAGTCTAGTGCTTGCTAGGGAGGGATGCGGGAGCCATCTACTGGTGACAGGGAAGCAATTTCTTTATCACATAGGCATATTTGGTGCTTTCCCTATTCTTAACTGTATGTAATTTGCAGTGTTTTCCACTGTCTATTTTCATGGACTTAAGTACAGTTCTCTCCCCTCCCATGAGCTCACAAATGCAATAAAACATGTCCCAAATAACAAAATAACTTACTATTTACAATCCCTATCTCAGATTCTATTATCTAAATATATAGAATAGACCATGAAAGTGTCACCATTTTGTATGTAGGTGTGCATCTTGCGTGACTTTTCTTTGCGAGTTACTCAGCACCTGCGAGGAAAGGTGTGATCACTCGCCATATATTGAAACTGAGAGATGCCAAATCATTGTAGTTTAAGAGCTTATTCAACTATGAGAAGATAACTAACAAGTAACAGGCAGCTGCACAGTCACCGTCTTCACTCCCTCACTTTCCAGCCTTCAACTCCACATACCAAAACTTGGAACTCTCAAGCTTGTGAGCTGTGAAGAGTAAAAATTGCAGGAAAATAAGTGAAGACACAAGACACCTCTCCCTTTCAACAGGAATTGTGTGGAACAATGATCTGATAAACCAGCAACTGAATACAAATATCAGAACAATATTCAGATATTGTCTTACTGTTAAAGAATATGGACAAAACAAAATTTAACATAAAGCTCATTTAAAATCATAATCATAAAACTTGGCTGATAAAATGCAGTAAGGTTCATTCAATAACAATGAATTTGGTTGGTAAGGCACACTTCCTTCTATAGTGCAAATCACCCCATAAGCATCACTTACCAATGTACACTCATCAGACTTCTTCTCAGCATCTTAATGGTGTTCGATCATTTTTGATGCCAGACTATTAGGAGCACTCACTACATGTGCATTACTCCATCACTGACCATTAGTTAATCATATAGCTGAACCATCCTGACAGATCTCTTCAGTAGCGCACGGTGGACCATACTTAACACTTCCTTCCCCTCCTAGGAATCAGGCAGTTCAACACAAACCAAATCCACTTCACGGAAAGGCATAAATTTCACACTCTGAGCCTCTTCATACCTGCTTTTACTCCTCAGTTGGTTAAATGTAATAATATTATGAGTATCCTTAATCAGATCAGCCTTGGCTGGAGTGTTTGTGGAACCAACCTGACTCAGTCAAGCAGGTCACAACAAATCATGGGGCAGTCTTCCGCCTAAGGCTTATAATGGAGAAATAGCAGTAAAACATTGAGGAGTGTTGCAAAAGGAACATAACAGGCCATGTACAGCATCACATACATCCACCCTCTCACGTATTGCCCATTTGACACACTCAATATTCATTCTGTTTACTCTCTCAATTTGACCATTTCCTTATGGATGCCAAAGCCTCAATTTTTTGTGTTTTATCCCAGCACCATCCAGCAACTCCTTCATGTCCCTTGATTTGAACCGCACTCCATTTTCTGACATAAGCTAGAGAGGGTAGCCCTCCCTGGAAAAAAACATTGGTAAGGAATGTGATAACACTCCTAGTATGCAGCTCATGCAGAAACTTTACCTCTTACCATTCGAATAAACTGTCAGTCATAACAATAGAGAAATGCTTAGCAGTATGAAGTATGTGGAAAGGACCAGGAAAATCAATATACACTTCCCCAGACTTTACCATGAATGGTAATTTTACCCATTTAGCCGGTTATAATTTTTAGTGTAAATGGAGCATTTAGCAACCAATCCTTAACATCTTTGTCCGCCCCCGCCATAAGTAGGTTTCTCTTTACCTTTTCTTGTTCTTGAGTGTTATGCCCAGATGACCTTTAGGACTAATCTCCATAACCATACCCCTGATGAAACAGGGCAAAATAAGTTTACTGCTATGAAACAACAATCCATCCTCAATGCTCACTTTTGAGTTAAACGTGTTGCACAACTGGACATTTAAAGAACAGCTCCCTTCTCTAGACCACCCTTTCTTAAAGTATTCACTAATTTTTCCCAAAACTTCATCTCTGCTCAATGTTTCACTCCAAAGCTTTTCACTTACACAAGTATTTCCATCTCAACTCACATTATCAACCAAATAATCAACATCCTGACAACATTCAGTTCTTCACAAGGTTGAGGGAAGTGAGACAAGCAATCAATTTTTTTTATTATTTGCTCACAGAATGAACTCAACTTCAAAATTGTGTTCAATTTGTTTCACACTGAGACTGATCAATCTGGCAGTAGCCTTGGTGGAATGAATGTCAGAACTGCTTAATAGTGGGGCCAAAGGCTTTTGATCTTTTCTCAGCAAAATATGCAACACATGCTTCAAAACCCTCAACAACCCAAGTGCAGGCCAACATCTCTCTCAATAACCAAATACAATCTTTCTTGTGCTCTGAGAGCATGAGATGCAAAAGCAATAACCCTTTATGATACGCCAACACCTTGGGATAGTACCACTCCCAGCCCTACTACACTGGAATCAACTCGTATACACAAAAGTTTGCCCAGGAATATAAGGACTCAAGAGCAGAGCATTCAACAACTCTTTCTTAATTTCACAAAATGCTACATCTTTCGCCTTCTCCCAAATAAACTTTACATTTTTCTTCACTAATGAATGAAGAGGCTCTGCCTTGGTTGCAAATTTCTCAATAAACTTTGCATAAAACACATGCGTTCTTAAGAATGTCTGAGGCTGTTCATGGTCGTTGGTTACTGGCACTTTGACAATGGATTGCAAAAGACCAGGATGAGGGGCAATCTCCTTACCAGAAATCACATGACCAAGATGTTCTACCTCACACACTCCATACACACATCTATTTTTCTCTCTTCTTAACCTTTTGGACTTGGCCAAAAATACATTATTCAGACTCTGCATTTGTCCTTCCCAATCCTTACTGTAGACTAAAATTTAATTTTGTAATACAAAAACACCTGGAAGTCCTACAAGTAAATCACTGATGACACTTTGAAATAGAGCAGCACCAGAGGCAAAACCAGATGGCATCCAGCAGTATTGAAACACACTGTTAGGCATTATAAACTCTGTAAGATGTCTGGATTCTCTTACTAAAACAACTTGACGATAAGCAAAGTGCATGTCTAGTTTTGAAAAAAAAAAAATCAGCTCCAGTCAATGTGATGATCATTTCATCACTCTTTGGTAGAGGATGGCCATCAATTTAGATTGATTTACTGAGACTCCTGAGGGTGATGCACATTCTCAATTTATTATTTATCTTTTCTGCAAAAACAATGAGATAAAGCCATAGTGAAGTGTCAGCAGGTTTGATCGCTCCCTCCACAAAGAACTGATCTATTAGTTTGGTTAAGCCCACCCTCACACTCATAGGCACACACCTTAGTTTATGCTTGACAGGCACACATCCATCTTTAAAATGTATTACATGTTCAAAATACCTCAGTTTTCCTAGAACCTCCTCAAAATGTTCAGCAATACTTTATTTATAATTTTAAAGCTTATAAGTAACAATTGTTTTTTTAATGTCAACCATAGCGTTGTTTAACAACAGAATTTGTTGGACACATCCTGGTCTGAGAGTCAAACCAAGACATCCTTGATGGTGCCATCCTAAGGTATCTGGACCTGAACTAGAAATATATACCTTGCCAAAGGCTGCACTTCCTTTAAATCCTACTGCAGTCTCATAATACCCTCCAAATCAATCCTTGTACCATTGTAACTTTAAGGTGAGACTCTTATGCAGATCATTACTGTCCAAAGTGCTTCTGGACTTAAAAATGATTATTGAATCTGTTAATAAAGGTATAACAACATGACCCACTCAAAAATGCTCAATAGGATCTTTTAATTTTGAAAAGTCATTCTGATGTACTCTTACAGTCATAACCACATTATCCAAGCTATTGATTAGGTCTTGCACAGAATCTTCCATAACCATATTCATATAACTCTGTTTCAGGTTCATTATACATGCTCAGGCGAAATGCCTCTAATACTGCACACAGACCCCAGCAAATTTCCGTTGAGTACTTTAGCAGATTCTCTTGAATCTTGCATGTGGTTTGCATTCTCCATGGCTTCTTCTAGGTAAGGGTTCTTTCAAGGTATTGATGTATTCTGTATTTTTTATTATAACATCTAATGACTAATTGATCTCTGATGAGTTGATCAGTGAAATTTCCAAATTTCCAGATTCACAATTGGCAGCTAAAACTCGTTATGATGCTACATACATTAATTGTCTCAGTGGCACTTTGCACTCTAGAAAATAATTGATATCTCCTGACAACCAACTTAAGTGGCTTGAATAACTGTTTTTTTTCTAATCTTTTGACTGTTTCTTCCTATTCATCAACATCTTCTGCATCATTGTCAGATGTGACTGTTGGAAGATGTGCAAAAATCTCTTGACCCTCCATGCCTAATAAATGTTCAAACAACCATTTTTTTACTATCAGACTTGAATTTAAAATCATTAATGGTTCCAAGTAAATCTTTAAAAGCTCTGAACCACACTCTCCATGCAATGGGCATATCCCTGGGTGATTGTAGAAAAGGCAGAGGAGGTTTTATGGATTGTATGACCAAACATAAATTCACAACCTTATATACAATCCTCCACATTTACTTCTGAACAATAAAGAATACATTTGATTTCCCAAATTAAAAGCTGCAGTTCATCCAATTTAAGATGGCAGCCAAAACTATTGGGGATATGTTTTGCAGGAATTCACCATAACACTGTACTCGAGACTGAATTTTAACAGACAATAGCTGTATCTCTTAGATTCTATGGAAGGGCCAAAGGTTTAGGATTATGCTTCTCTTCACTTTAATGAACAAACAGCAGCCAATCAAAATACATAACACTTTAAACTACATATCCCAGGAGCCTTCATCACAGTCTCATCCAATCGTATCCCTTTCATGCCTATATAAGTCTTAGACACTGAAGTCCTTCCTCTTTCTTTGCTGCTACAGCAGCCATAGCTAAGTGCTTGTTATTTTTACCTTACAATTTCACTGTATAATGTTTACTATCTGCTGATTTTATGCACGCCCCACATTTTAAACATTCATGCTATCGTAGGGCTCTTCCTATCCCTAACGTATGCCAGAAGTGGAGTGGGACCATTGGAGGCTTTTTGCCTCCATGTTTCCTTGAGGACATAGTCCTCTTTCTCTTGCATGCTGCTCACATGTGTGTTCAGCCGCAACAGAAGATTTTCTTTCTCTGCTTGGCTCAACGTGCCCGACGCTCTCCAGTGAGGGCCTTGGTCCCAGAGAAAGCCTGAAGGGGATCAAATATTCATTTTAGGGCCTGGCCCAAGGGAAATAATTTTATAGCAGCAGATGGCTCCCTGCGCAATTACCAAATACTGGCCAAACAGTTCTGTTATTGCCTTCACATAATATCTGCATTCACCTGCTCCAGGGATTTTCCCCCCCTTGAACCTCCTCAGCACCTCTCATCTTGGTGTACGACAATGATGAAGATGATCAATATCAAAACATTACCGAAGTGACCTGTGAGCACCAAATGGAGGAGAGGTCAGTGGAAGCACTGGGTTGCCATGTGCAGAATTCTATGAATCTGGCCTTGATTAAAGCCCTTAAACCATTTACTCAACCCCTGGTCAACTTCAGCAGAAGGGAATAAATGGGTGATTCCAACCAGGCAAGCCTATCTACAGATGACAGCCCCTGTTCTGCACAACCATGAATATGGGGACTCTGCACCTCAAGGTTAGTCAGAAGCCTTCTCAATACCACCTCGTTCACAGGAAGTCTCCTATGAACCTTCATCTTCCTCCTCTGATTTGAAGGACGCGCAAAGAGATTCACTCCCTCCACCTAAGAAAAAGCATAAAGCCCATCACCTAGCTTCTAATCTTCCAGACCCGAGTGGGCGACATCTCTTGTTTTCTCTAGAGAACATTATTCACCCACGTTCGACAGAGTGGGTTTCTTGCGTGGAGGTAGCAGATTACTTGTAAGTTAGATTGCACAAAGGATTTGTAAAGGATGGCAGGAACACTCTTAGATCAGAATGCCCTCACCCTTTACTCTTGATAAAGCTAGCTGACACTCCAGATTAGGATCTCAGCATGGTGACTTTCTTAAAAACATGTGTGAAGGATCCTGAGAAGGGTCTTGACCGCACAAGGTGCGGTTGCCAAGATAAGCTTCTAGACCTATATGGACCTTTAACAACAATTCTTGAGCTGACTGTTCCAGTTAAATAATCCAGCTCTCCCCTGTATCCTGATGTTATTCTGGAAATGGCACAAAGGGCTATCTGCCTGCTAGCAACGCTAACTGTGCCTTGTCTACAGAACATAGACAGACCTTTCTTATGTGTATGGATCCAAAATTGGCAGAATTGGTCTCCAATGGAGCTGGTACATTGGCATAAGGTTTGCTCTATGGGGATAAATTCCTCAATGATCTGAGTAAATCTATAGCCACCTTTGCAGCACTCCACAAAGCTCAGACTTCTATAAAAAAAAGTGTTCAATAATACCCTTTTTACCTGAGCGGGGTACTTCAGAGGTCGGGTGCCAAGCCATGGATACCAGCAAACTTCAAGAGTCACCACTCGGAGTGGCAGAGGAGGCTATAATAAGACAAACCTCTATCCGTCCCACTACAGAGGAGGCCATGAACGTGACTCCAGAGAAGGCTAATGTGGAGGCAGCAACGCTTCTGACCCCAATCTTACAGGTAAGGATCATTCCCTCTTCGGAGGTCATTTTGGGGGGAAGAAAAAAAAAATTCTCAACATGTGGCACAGTATTTACACAAGCTCAGTGGGTCTTACAGACAGCGCAGGGTTTTCATCTGGAGTTCTACTCCCCACCAGTTCAGAAACCCCTCCCCGTCTTCTCCTTTTTTCCCATGCAGAACATTCCTTCATAGGAGAAGAAATTTAATCACTCCTGCTGAATAATCCATAGTGGAAATCCTACCCCATCCATGAGGGCTCATCAGCACCATCTTTTTAGTGCAGAAGAAGGGTGGAGGTTCGCAATTAGTTCTGAACCTCAAACAATTCAATTCCTGGATAGTGTATCGCCATTTCAAAAGGGAAGCCATACACTTGCTTAGATATCTTTTAAGAAACGGCCATTGGTTAGTGCGCCTACATTTCAAGGACACCTACCTTTCAGTTCACATTTCCGGCTCCCAAAGGAGGTTTCTTCAGTTTCAATAGGGCCCTTGCTCGTACAAGTTCACTGCCCTTCCCTTTAGTCTGTCCTCAGCCCCTTGGTGCTTCACCGAGGAGCTTCGGTCTGTAGTGCAACACCTCAGGGAAAGGGAGGTGGGCTTGATCATTTACATCAACAATATTCTAAATATGGCCCAAGACAAAGAGACTGTGATTCTCTTGGATGATGCAGTTGCTCTAAAATATCAGTTTTGTCATCGACGTCGAGAAATCCAGTACATTGCCATCCCAAACTGTTGAATTGTTTGGTTTTCAGATAAATTCCATCAAGGTTTAACTCCTGCTACTGCTGTCCAAACGGTGTTCTATAAAGAAAGGGTTGAGAAAAGCCCTTGCCTCTCTGACTATATCATTGAGGATCTTAGCCTGATTAGTGGGCCTTTTGAATTCCTCGATAAAGGCCATTTTTCCATGTCTTCTTCACTATCGGGCCCTTCAATGCTTGAAGATAATACATCTTTAGGAGGGTCTGTGGTATTCAGAGCAAATAGTTCAGTTGGAGGGGGCCAGAACCGAGTTCTCCTGGTGGCTGTCTCACATGGATGCATGTAACTGCAGGGCGATCTTCGCTTCCATTGTGACTATACTGTTGGATGCCAGCAGGTGAGGCTGAGGAGTACATTGTAGTCCTGTAGAGACGGGGGCAGATGGTCACAGGAGAAATTGAGTTGTCACATCAATTGCCTGGAACTCTTGATGAGGGCATTTGCGATTCAGTCCCTATCCCTCACAAAGTCATTGCTGTATCCTTCTCAGGATGGACAATGTGTCCGCAGTCAGATACATAAATCGCCTGGGAGGTATGAGATCCCGTTGGCAGAGATAGCAAAGGGCTTTTGTCATTATTGCCTCAAACATCAGATTTCGGTAGTAGTGGAGTACATTCCGGGTCAGTCCAATGTGACGGCAGACTGGAATTCACGCTTTCTGCAGGATTCCAGCAATTGGAAATTTCTTCCTTGGGTGTTTGAGGCCATGTATCACCGTTAGGGTCCATGCACAATAGACCTATTCGCCTGCTCAGTTACAGATTCAGGGAGTGGAACTGGTTTTAGTGATACAGTGGTGGAAAACTCAGCCCTGGTTCCCTTTAGTGATGGCTACTGTTCTTCCTGAATCTTTGAACGTATCCAATGGGAATCCCACGTCATCTGAGAGTACAGGGTCTGTTGTCCTTCATGTTGTGGAGACTTTCTAGAGACTATGGCAAGTGAAAGGAGTTTCAGGATCTGCTCTGTTTTTCCTATCACAAGCCTGGGGATGATGTGTTATTTGGTGCGGTGAATGGTGTGTGGATCCCTTTGGGACAGACATTCATGTTATAGCGAATTTCCTTTTTGATCTGGCCACCCAGGGTTTGGCATATAGAATGATTTAAAATTTCCATTTGGCTATCTCTGCAGGGCATCCTCACAGACAAAGTAAACCAAGAGGGGAGCAGAAAAGTGTTATGGGGCAACAAGTTTTATTTGTTGGAGTTAAGATTGAAGGTTGCTGAGTTGTTAGGGGAAAGGTTATGGGATCACCATTGAGGTGGTTAGTTTGGGGTGGGGCAGGAAAACGCCTGCCGTGTTTTCCTGTGTGGCGGGGGGCTTTGCAGATACGCTTTGGGGGGGAAGGGTACAGTGGTGCAAGTTGAGATGACAGGGGTTCTTGACAAGGAGTAAAAGCGACGAAAAGGCAAGGTGATGAGATTGAAAAGGGGACAGCATGATAGATGGATAGATGGGTAATGGGTGGGTACGGGCAAGGGGGGATAGAAAGGGGGCATTGAAGAAGGGTACGTTTTTAGAGGGTGGGGGTGGGAGGTTTTAGGTTGTTTTATGTATTAGTGAGGTTGGGTAGTTTTGTAAGGCAAATGCCAAGGTTCTATTAAAGCGGCCTTTTAACCCCAATTTTTGAGTGTTGGTGGTTTGTGCAGCCTTGCACCCAATAAGTCACAACTAACAGGCAGCTGTGCGGTTCCGTCTTCACTCCCTCGCTTGCCAGCCTTGAACGCTACATAACGAACCTCGGAACTCTCGAATTCATGGCCCAAAAGTTTAATGACACTAAGGGCCATATTTATACTCTTTGACGCAAAACTGCGCTAACGCAGTTTTGCGCCAAAAAAATTAGCACCGGCTAACGCCATTCTGAAGCGCCATGCGGGCGCCGTATTTATTCAATGACGTTAGCCGGCGTTAGCCGACCGGCGATGCCAGGTTTGCGTGAAAAAAAACGACGTACACCAGGCAGCGCCGGCGTAGGGAAAAATGGCGTTTGGGCGTCCCAAAATGGGGCAAGTCAGGCTGAGGCAAAAAAATCGTCTTAACCCGATTTGCGCCATTTTTTGGGGGCGCCCAGACTCCATTAACATGACTCCTGTCTTAGCAAAGACAGGAGTCATGCCCCCTTGCCCAATGGCCATGCCCAGGGGACTTATGTCCCCTGGGCATGGTCATTGGGCATAGTGGCATGTAGGGGGGCACAAATCAGGCCCCCCTATGCCACAAAAGAAAATTAAAAAAAATACTTACCACAACTTACCTTTTCTTCCCTGGGATGGGTCCCTCCATCCTTGGGTGTCCTCCTGGGGTGGGCAAGGGTGCCAGGGGGTGTCCCTGGGGGCAGGGGAGGGCACCTCTGTGCTCATTCTGAGCCCACAGGTCCCTTAACGCCTGCCCTGACCCAGGCGTTAAAAATAGGCGCAAATGCGGGTTTTTTTGCCCCGCCCACTCCCGGGCGTGATTTTTGCCCGGGAGTATAAATACCACGCACATGCCTGGGAGTCATTTTTTAAGACGGGAACGCCTACCTTGCATCTCATTAACGCAAGGAAGGTGTTCACGCAAAAAAATGACGCTAACTCCATGAACTTTGGCGCTAGATGCGTCTAACGCCAAAGTATAAATATGGAGTTAGTTTTGCGTCGAATTTGCGTCGAAAAAAACAACGCAAATTCGGCGCAAACAGAGTATAAATATGCCCCTAAGAGCAAAATGGCAGGAAAAGAAGTGAAAACATATCAAAATGTTTTCCCCAATCCCTCTTAGGTACAAAATGATACAAATGGGTATACTATAATACTGAAGGCATCAGGAAATTCCTCTATTCTTACACACAAGTCGTAGCAACTTTGCGACCTCAGTGCATATTGCAGTTTAAAAAGAAATACAGCAGAGGTGAGAAAAAAATCTTTGCCCTTTGTACTCTCAAAGCACCACACTCTTCAAAGGGTAAGCAAGCATAAATTCTATGAAACACGTAAATGGTACACAACATATCTCATTTCACACATGATTCAACAGACCAAACGTAATGTTACAACACAAGAAGCGGTCAATGTAGATTTAATTGTGATTCATTGTATACTACACAGTTACACATATACATCAACTTTCATTCAATTGTGTCAAATTTGGATTGACATGTCCAGCCTAAGTCCAACTCTTTATGAATGAGACACTCAGGCCCATATTTATACTTTTTTAGCCCCGCATTTGCATCATTTTTTTACGCGAAAGCAGTGCAAACTCACAAATTACAATTGTATTTTGTGAGTTTGCGCCGCTTTTGCATCAAAAAGCGGCACTAAAAAAGTATAAATATGGGCCTCAATCCTTAACAATTTTCCATTTTAACAGAAGGCAGGTAAAACCATGGTACTTCTAATAAGCAAGGAACAATGCAGTTAGCCCAACATAGCACTGACAAGAGCAGCCTGATCAGTGGATTTAGGGCCAGGTGTATCAAGCGTTTTTGCAGGTGTGAATGGCCGTTGGCGAATGCAAAAATGCCTTTCAGTATGTATGAAAGGCATTCGCTATGCAATTTTAATGAATCGCTAAAATAGCGATTCCTTAAAATTGCGAGCCCGTTTAGAGAATCGCAAATTGCGATTCTCTAAATAAGAAATCGCAAATAAGGAATCCGTATTTGTGATTTCTTAAGCACAAGTATCGCGCTTTTCCTTAATTGGGCATTAAGGATTCGCAATTACCACCAAATACAACTTGGTGGTAAACATGTGCAAATTTTTAAAATGCATTAAAAATGCAGTTTTAAAATTGACATGTAACGCACACATGCCCCTTTGGCATGTGTGCGCCTCACATGTCCTAAAATATTTGTTTGGAGAGCAGCAGAGGGGGCCTTAGGCCCCCAGCACCCTGGGGTTTGCATTTCCTAAATTGCGAATTCCAGTTAGGAATTCGTAGTTTGGGAAATCCAAAAAATTCACAATTATGGGTGCGAATGGGGTCAGAATCGCTATTTGCGATTCGGTAATAGAATTTGCGATTTTTAAGAAATATGATACATACAATTTTGCAACTCAGAAACAGCGATTTCTTAAAAATCGCTATTTGAGAATCGCAAAGTGGATTCTTCATACATCTGGCCCTTAGTTCAAAGCAGCCAACACAGCCCCCCGCATTTGCACAAAGAATTGCCTGTGCGCAAATTTGCACAACGCAAGACAATACAGAGCAACACCCAGTATGCAGTGTGTGGGAGTTAATCAGCACACTTCATATAATTTGTCTTTGTAGTAAGTCCATAAACATGTACTCTTGTTGTATTTAATTCAATTCCTTAATTACTGTGGTACACAGCTCATTTTCTAGTCAATATCACATCCACAGAGATGTATAACTTGTTGCATCTATAGTTTTCTAGCCAAGAAATGTTTAAGTCCGTCTTTCGAGCTTTACCAAGGCTATTGTTAAAAAATATATACAATGTTTGAAATGTATAGCATAGTGTAATTGTCTCCTCTTTATAATAACGTTGTATAAATTAAGAACCATGGGTGAGAATGGTTTTATACCATTATATGGACTGAACTCAAATATGTGTGTACAAACAGCAGCAGGTGTCCTAAAACAATACAAAAATGAAGTTCTAGCGGGGGCATGTATGTCATAGCCATGTGAGTGGAGGACATAAAAAGAGAAGAAAAAAACGTTTTAAAATACTATGGCCCTCATTACAACATTGGCGGTATTGACCACCTACCGCCATGGCGACGGCCGCCAACATACTGCCGCTGTGGTTACCAGCCGGCAACGCATATTATGACCGCCGGCGGTATTCTGCCAGAAATCTGGCAGAACACACAGCGGTAAGGCGGCGTTGCTGACAACAGCACCACCACTCCAGGAAAACACCACCGACCGTATCATGAACAATGATACGGCCTGGCAGTGTTTTGCTGGCGGACGCTGCTGCTGACAGCAACGACGCCGACCCTCTCCAGCCGGAACACCACCTGCAAGCAGGTAAGTTGGGTTCTCTGACCGGAGCAGGGGGTGGGGGATGTTATGTGTATGTGGTGGTGTGTGTGTGTTTTGGGATGCGTGCATGCGGGTGTGAGTCGCGTTGGATGCATGTGTGAATGAGTGATTGTGAGTGTTGTGTGTTGTGGATGAGTGTGTGACAAGGTATGTTGGTGTGTGTTGTAGTGTGTGGGTATGTATGTGTGCATGCGTGGGTGGAGGTTGGTATGCATGTGTGCATGTGTGTATATGGGTGCGCGTGTGGGTGTGTATATGTTCGGGGGCAGGAGCGGGTGGGGGAGGCTTCTGCAGGGAGTTCGGGGGTCCCCCATCAATGCCAGGGAAGGGATTCCCTGGCACTGATAGTGCCTACCGCCATGGTTTTCGTGGTGGTACAGAAACCACGAAAACCATGGCGGTTTGCCGGGTCGCAATGCCGAGGGACGGCTGCCGGGCTGGAGACCGAAGTCTCTAGCCCAGGGGCTGTTACCACCCTGGCAGTCGGTGTGTTAAAGTGGCGGTGTTGGATGGCGGTAACTGCAAGGGTCCAAATCCCATTTTTTTACCACCGGCCTGTTGGCGGTATTACTGCCGCTTTAACACCGACCGGCAGGATTGTAATGAGGGCCTATATCACAGGAAATGTCAATAACATCATATAAAAAAGGTGAACATTTATTCAGGTTGTTGGGCAGCACATATCCAGGATGCAATGTTAATTGGAATACATTTGAATTAGTAATGTAGGTGACCTGAGAATCACAAATATACCTCTGGGTCCCTCATCCACACGAAAGACGCAAATATTGAAAGATCGAACTTGCAAAAATATTTTTAACCCAATACCTACTTTGTGACATTTATTATTATTCTCGAATCAAATATGCATTGTGGTACAGTAACAAGTAGGGTACAATAGCACCCCCTTTTTCAGTGAAATGTATCACAATAATATATTTGTAAATGTACAAAAGATAACACTAACTAAGCAACTTGCCTCGTAGTCAGACATGCTGAGCATTATCATTCACAAAGTATTAGGTTAGAGTAGCTTTCTTGTTAGTTATTCCCAATAGGTCATCTTGTCGCATTGTAAGTGAATCGTACTATTTGTAAACATTACAAATTCCAAGCCTTACCACATGAGACGGTCCAGCACCATTCATGCTGTCGTGTGGATGGCACATACATTGGTATTATGTAACAATATATTGTAAAGTGAAAGTGTTGATGAAGAACTGGGCTGGCTGAAAGGAAATAGCATGGTCTATGAAGTGGTGTTTATCAAATAATTTTTTATCAAATGAGCATTGTGAAGAAGGTCACTTGAAGTATGTGAGTATAGTCAATGTTCTTTAGCCTACATCAATCAATATCTTAAATGCATCATCTGGTGTGAAAACAAGAATACAAAGTTCCACCATATTGGGGATACTGAATGGAAAGAATGTGGCAATTATTAAAAAGCTTAGATGCAGTGAAAATGAGGATGATGTAAAGGGAGAACATACAGTCCTATATGTTAGAATGTGGTCTGCGTCTTTTACTGCGTGCAATTTTGTGTTAATCAATATGCACTTCATTTGATATATGTATCGAGGTCGCAAGATGCGGCCATAGTGGATGAGGCAAATCAAATATAGTGAAAAACCAGTAACAAAAGTCCACATGTTAAAGGTAAATTAAACGGTTTGCATGATCTGTGTTATCATAAAGTGGCTAGATAGCTAGAGTGGAAGTCCCAGTCAAGTGAATACTTGTGAAATAGTACTCAATAGTAGTCTAAACTACCTACTCTTGAGAAAAAATAATGGAAAGTATTGCAGCACAATCATGATGAATAGATTGGCATGCATGTGAAATTCCAGCCCCACCTGTGTGATGGGAGCAGAAAGAATGTATGATTCACATATAAGCAGGCTGCACAAATTCCTAGAAGAACAGGGTCATACTGGAAACCAAAACCAAATATGGCAAAAATGTTCTATTTAACACCATACAGCATGATGCTGTGAATGGAACGAGGCATGTGGCATTGACTGGGGTATGGCAGGCCATCCTGCTATGCTACCAGTCCCCTAGCTTTCAGCCTCCAGTTAAAATGCCTGTGTGACAGAATGTCCAGTTAGCCCCTTCTGTGCCCAGGACGTAATGGTTACGTCCTGAGGCACAGTGCTTGTGTGCCCAGGACGTAACCATTACGTCCTGAGCACAGAGCCCAGAGGGAGCGCTAGCGCTCCCTCTGCGGGGTTCCCCCCCACCCCTCAAGGCAGGGATGGAAGGGGAAGCCATTCCCCTTACACCCCCGACCCCCCCACCCCCGTGACGTCAGCGTGCGATCGTGCGCTGATTGTCACAGAGGCCTCCTCCCATTGCGCTGGAAGCTCAGCTTCCAGTGAGATCGGAAGAGAAATGCTTTGCATTTCTCTGCCGATCACATGGAGGAGGCCGGAGAGCCTTCAAAGGGAAGGAAATTAATTTCCTTCCCTTTGAAGTCTCTCTGAGCATTTCAAAATCCGGATTGTAAAGCAATCCAGCTTTTGAAATGCCCACTAGACACCAGGGATTTATTTTCCGAAAGGAAACTGGCATGAGGGGAGCGACCTCATGGGCAAGGGTCGCTCTCGGGGGAGGGGGGCATTTTTTTTAAGGCCTTTTCTGCCCCCAGGGCAGGCAGAAATCTCTAGGCACCAGGGATAATTTTATTTTTTTGTTTTGTTTTTGTTTTGGTTCTGTTTTTAGAGGTGGGAAGCGACCCCTTAGGCAAGGGGGCAAATTATATTTCGGCCATTTCTGCCCCCCTTGGGGGCAGATTGGCCTATTTTTATGAGGCCAATCTGCCCCCAGGGGGGACAGAAACCACTAGACACCAGGGAGTTATTTTTTTTTCGTGAATTTCACGCAAGGGGAGTGACCCCTTAGGCAAGGGTCGCTCCCCTGGGGGGGGAATTTATTTTAGGCCATTTCTGCCCCCTTTGGCAGCAGATCAGCCGATTTTAGGTCAATCTGCCCCCAAGGGGGGCAGAAACCAATAGGCACCGGGCATCTATTTTTTTTGCACCAATGTCACGCAAGGGGAGCGACCCCGTAGGCAAGGGTCGCTCCCCGCAGGGGTGGAGGGGTGGGGGAGGACATTTATTTTAGGCCATTTCTGTCCCCCCATGGGCAGATCGGCCTATTGTTATTAGGCCGATCTGCCCCCGGGGCGGTAGAAACCTCTAGGCGGCAGAGCTAAAAAAAAACTTAGTTTTTTTGTTTGTTTGTTTTTTTAGAGCTGGGGAGTGACCCATTAGGCAAGGGTCGCTCCCCTGGGGGCAAATTGTATTTAGACCATTTCTGCCCCCCTTGGCAGATCAGCCGATTTTAGGTCAATCTGCCCCCAAGGGGGGGCAAAAACATATTGGCACTGGGGATCTTTTTTTTTGCACCAATTTCACGCAAGGGGAGCGACCCAGTAGGCAAGGGTCGCTCCCTGGGAGGGTTGGGGGGTTAGGGGTTCAAGTTTATTTTAGGCCATTTCTTCCCCCCCTGGGGGCAGATCGGCTTATTGTTATTAGACCGATCTGCCCCCCCGGTGGGGCAGAAACCTATAGGCGCCAGGGCTAAATTTTTTTTTTTTTTTTTTTGTTTATTTTTTTAGAAATGGGGAGCGACCCATTAGGCAAGGGACGCTCCTCTGGGGATAAATTGTATTTATACCATTTCTGGCCCACTTGGGGGCAGATCGGCTGATTTTAGGTCAATCTGCCCCCAAGGGGGGCAGAAACAACTAGGCACTGGATCTTTTTTTTTTGCGCCAATTTCACGCAAGGGGAGCGACCCCGTAGGCAAGGGTCGCTTCCCGGGGGGGTTGTGGGGGTTAGGGGTTCAAGTTTATTTTAGGCCATTTCTTCCCCCCCTGGGGGAAGATCAGCCTATTGTTATTAGACCGATCTGCCCCCCGGGGGGGCAGAAACTTCTAGGCGCCAGGGCACATTTTTTTGGGGGTGTTTTTTTTTTTGTTTGTTTGTTTTTTAGAGATGGGGAGCGACCCAATAGGCAAGGGTCGCTCCCCTTGGAGGCAAATTGTATTTAGACCATTTCTGCCCTCCTTCGGGGCAGATCGGCCGATTTTCGGTCAAAGGGGCAGAAACAACTAGGCATCGGGGATCTTTTTTTTTGAGCCAATGTCACGCAAGGGGAGCAACCCCGTAGGCAAGGGTCGCTCCCTGGGAGGAATGGGGGTGCAAATTTATTTTAGGCCATTTCTGCCCCCAGGGAGGGCAGAAACCTATAGGCGGCAGAGCTAATGTTTTGTTGTGTTTTTTTATTTATTTTTTAGAGATGGGGAGCGACCCATTAGGCAAGGGTCGCTCCCCTGGGGGGCAAATTGTATTTAGACCATTTCTGCCCCCCTTGGGGCCAGATCATCCGATTTTTGTTAGGCCAATCTGCCCCCATGGGGGCAGAAACCACTTAGGCACCAGGGATTGGTGTGTGTGTATGCGTGTGTTTTCTTTAGGGGGGCAGCCCATTGGGTAAGGGTCGCTCCCCATGGGGGCACATTACTGTTGGCCATATCTGCCCCCCATTGGGGGTAGATGGGCCTATTTTTGGAAGGCCTATCTGCCCCCAAGGAGGGGCAGAAAGCCCACCAGAGACCAGGGAAGTCTTTTTTTCAAAAATAAGAGGGTGGGGGTATGGCCATTCCCCCACCCCAAATAAATGGGGCCAAAGTTGTTCTGCCCACTAGTGGGCATATGGGGCAATTACCCCTGATCCACACCCCGGGGGGCAGAAAGTCTACTAGATGCCAGGGAATTAAAAAATATATATATATATTGGGGTGGTGGCTACCAACCAGTATGGGCCTAGTTACGCCCCCACCTCAACTGAAGGGGGTAACAGTCTTTCAGCTCTCCTCTGTACTCTAAAACATCTTATCCCACAGCAAGCAAGAAGACATTTGATTATTTTGGGTTTTAGTTTTACATTTGGGCCATGAGAACTTGGCTTACTCTCAAAATCGTCCCACTTGGAATGGTGAGGGCTGCACTTTATGGACTTTGGGACGCTGACATGTAGAAAAATCCACTAGACCTAGACACCTCTGAAAACTAAACATCTGAGTGATTCCAGGGTGTTGTGTTTCACATGCACCCGCACCATTTTTGTACCCACAATCCACTGCAAACCTCCAACTTTGCTGGAAATTTTTTCCCACGTTTTTGTGATGGAACCTTCCGGAATCTGCAGGAATCCACAAAATTCCTACCACCCAGCATTATCTCATCTATACCGACAAAAATTCTGCTGCACTTGTCAGCCTAAAAATGTATTTTTGCAAACTGTCCTTTTGGACCCCCTTTGTTCCCCCTCAATAGCGACATGTTTTTGGCTCTTCCCTTCGACAAGCACTTGGCCCACCTACACAAATGAGGTATCATTTTTACCGGGAGACTGAGGGGAACATTGGGAGGTATGAAACGTGTCCCAGTGTGGTGATCCCACACAGAAATGTGGGAAAAATTTGATTTTTTAGCTAAATTTGAGGTTTGCTGAGGATTCTGGATAAGAAAACATTGGGGGTTCCACGCAAGTCACACCTCACTGGACTCCCTTGGGTGTCTAGTTTTCAGAAATGTCTGAGTTTGGTAGGTTTCCGTAGAAGGCTGCTGAGCACAGGACCAAAAACGCAGGTGCCCCCTGCAAATACAGGTAGTTTTGTATTTGATAATTTTGATGTGTCCAGATAGTGTTTTGGGGCATTTCCTTTCGTGGGCGCTAGGCCTACCCACACAAGTGAGGTACCATTTTTATCGGGAGACTTGGGGGAACGCTGGGTGGAAGGAAATTTGTGGCTCCTCTCAGATTCCAGAACTTTCTGTCACCGAAATGAGAGGAAAATGTGTTTTGGGGCCAAATTTTGAGGTTTGCAAAGGATTCTGGGTAACAGAACCTAGTAAGAGCCCCACAAATCACCCCATCTTGGATTCCCCTAGGTGTCTAGTTTTCAAAAATTCGCTGGGTTGCTAGGTTTCCCCAGGTGCCGGCTGAACTCGAGGCCAAAATCCACAGGTAGGCACTTTGTAAAAAACACCTCTGTTTTCTGTGAAAAAATGTGATGTGTCCACAATGTGTTTTGGGCCATTTCCTTTTGTGGGCGCTAGGCCTAACCCCACAAGTGAGGTTCCATTTTTATTAGGAGACCTGGGGGAATGCTGGGTGGAAGGACATTTATGGCTCCTCTCAGATTCCAGAACTTTCTGTCACCGAAATGAGAGGAAAAAGTGTTTTTTCGGCCAAAGTTTGAGGTTTGCAAAGGATTCTGGGTAACAGAACCTGGTCAGAGCCCCACAAGCCACCCCATCCTGGATTCCCCTAGGTGTCTAGTTTTCAAAAATGCGCTGGTTTGCTAGTTTTCCCCAGGTGCCGGCTAAGCTAGAGGCCAAAATCCACAGGTAGGCACTTTGAAAAAAACACCTCTGTTTTCTGTGAAAAAATGTGATGTGTCCACGTTGTGTTTTGGGCCATTTCCTTTCGTGGGCGCTAGGCCTACCCACACAAGTGAGGTACAATTTTTAACGTCCCAGTAAAATGTCAAAATTGTATTGAAAGATTGGGTTTTCCAATTCAAGTCTGCCTGTTCCTGAAAGCTGGGAAGATGGTGATCTTGCCACCGCAAAGCCTTTGTTGATGCCATTTTCAAGGAAAAAAACACAAGCTGCCTTCTGCAGCCCTTTTTTCCCATTTTGTTTTTTAAAAAAAACTATTTTCACTGTATTTTGGCTAATTTCTTGGTCTCCTTCAGGGGAACCCACTTAGTCTGGGTACCTCTAGAATCCCTAGGATGTTGGAAAAAAAGGACGCAAATTTGGCATGGGTAGATTATGTGAACAAAAAGTTATGAGGGCCTAAGCGCAAACTGCCCCAAATAGCCAAAAAAAGGTTGGCACAGGAGGGGGAAAAGGCCCGGCAGCAAATGGGTTGAGAGATATGCCACTTCAGGAGACTATGGCCCATATTTACACTTGTTGATGCAAAACTGCACAAACGTAGTTTTGCATCAAAAAGTGCAGCGTTGGCTTGAATCATTCCAGAGTGCCAGCCGGGTGCCGAATTAATGGAATCTCGCAAGCTGGCACAAAGAGTGGGCTAGCGTCTGGAAAAATGACACTAGCCAGATAGGGGTGGCGGAACGCCAAAGGGGGTTTTGCACCAAAAAAAGACCTTAGGCTGGTTAGAGGCAAAAAAAAAATGCCTTTAACCAGCTTAGTGTCATTTCCTGACGCAAAACCATCCATACCACATGACTCCTCCCTTATAAAAGACAGGAGTAATGCCCACCACCCCAATGGCCAACACACAGGACAAGGGTCCCCTGTGCATGGTCATTGCACCCAGTGCCATGTAGGCACTTAATAAAATATTCTAAAATACTTATCTCTACTTACCTGGGATGGGGTTCCCCCATCCTGTGGTGTACCTCTAGTGTGGGTGGGGGTGTCCCTGGGGCTTGGGGTGGGCGCCTGTGGGCTCTTTCCATGGTGTTTGACTATGCAAATGGGTCCACAGGTCACCTAACTCCTGCCCTGACCCAGGCATTAACAAATGGTGCTAAGCAGGCTTAGCGCCATTATTTAGGCCCACCTCCCCGTGCACCTTTTTTGCACAGGAGTATTAATGAGGTGCTAGGTACTTTGAGTCATTTTTTGGACGGGAATGCTTACCTTGCATCTCATTGACACACGGTGGGTTTACGCATCCAAAATTACTTCAACACCAATATTTTGACACTAGACGGGTCTAACATCAAAACATAAATATAGAGTTAAGTTTGTGCTGAATTTGCGTCAAAATAAATGACACTAATTCAGTGCAAGCAAAGTATAAATATGCCTCTATGTTTATTTTTACAGCACTAGGGCATGCGATTTTACATTTGTAGTGACAACAAAAGAAGATTAATCTACCTCTGATGAAACAGGGACAAAAAAGCAATACAATATTTTTGAGCCTAAAAAAAAACAAGTAACTACATTCAATCCCCAACAGTAATAGACACACTCTCTTCTCATCAGCTGACAAATTCCTGTCCACTCCCATTTCAGTCTCAAAATACATTTTATACATCAATGCATTGCAATCATAAACTGTGATGTACTGCCAGACATCTAACACAAGACCCAAAAAGTGGATTCTTTTCAGAGGGGTACTTCTCGAAATGCCTCTAGAAAGAAAGATTCTGTCCTTTTATATGAAAGACATGCTTCAGCTGTTAACAAGCGAAAGTTAGTGCTCTATATTTTCTTCAGCAATCCTAGTAAGGTATCCCTGTTTCATAAATTGGGCACTTGAAGCACGTATTTGAAACAATTCTCATTATAATAAATGCTCCATGTGTACTATTTTTAAGGTTAGGATTACATTAGTTGGCGGACCAAGTACCAACAGTTATGAATTGAGATTTTGCACTAAATTCAAAGCTTTGCATGAGTTGAATGACAACTCGGGGCTTAAGCCTCATGACCAGCTTGAGAGCTATGGGCCTGATTTAGGTGTTGGTGGAGGCAAATACTCCCGTTTGCAGTATTACAATCCCATTATATCCTATGGGGATCATAATATGTCGGACAGGATAGCCGTCACATTTGTGACAGAGTATTCCCTCTGCCTAATCCATTTAGATGTTGGTGGTAACCGTCCCGCCATTTACTTTTTGGCTGGAAACCTGTCTACCACTGTGATGATCCACCCACCATATTTAGATGTTGGCGGTCCCATGGACAAAAACCCACATTCGAACAGCCATCCCTGCCAAGAATTACCACATGCATCAATGACGGGCGAGAGAAAAGGGGATGCCGACTGAAACCCCAAACCCTTTCCTGCTATGCAGATTCGAATATGCCTTGCAACAAAGAAAAATGTGGGTAGTCCGACCTCCTCTTCTGAGTTGGCGGATTAGGGGAAGGGGTTAAAACTCACCTTTTCTCCCATTCCACCCCCCCTTCGACTGCATAAGACCAGACAACACCTGCTGACACCATCCCACAGAGAAAACACGACATCCAATCCCCCGTCGCCCCACTCAAAGGTAGGTAGGCCACATTGCCAATGTACGTTGGGTGAGCATTGCACAGGAGATCAGGACCACTGTAGGCATATACATGTCACAGTCCATTATTTGAGTTACTGTGACATGGATATGTCGGGGACAAGAGTGGGTCAGACACAGATGAGGACACACTGGTATGCAACACATATGGCACACATACACAACTGCCAACATGATGCTAATAAACATTGGCAAAGAAATGCTGGCACCACAATGATGGTACATTCACACCTGTCAATTGTGTCCATGTGTACACATTGCCAAGGGACCCATACCTGTCATTTTGTGCTGCGAGTTGTATGTGTGAGTCAGTATGTATGAATGTGTATGCAATGTGATTGTCTGTGTGAGGGAAAGGGAGCTGGAGTAGGTGCTGTGGCTGTGGCAGTATGTGTGTAACCTGCATATGGCTCTGATGTTGTTGTGTAAGTTGTGTTGTGTGTTTAGTTGTTACATGCAACGTTCAGGTGAGTGGTGCTGTGAGGTTGTCATTTTTGTGATTTGTGTAGTTGAGCTTGTGTGTGCAAGTGTCTGTGTAGATAGTTGTGTAATTGTGTTGGTTGTTTTGACTGTATTGTGTGTGGGGGTAGGGTCAATGGTGAATGTATGGTGTCTTGTGAATGTCCATCAATGTGTGCTTGCGGCATGTACATGTTATGTTGTGGTAAAATGGCAATAGATAATTGTGTGAATGTTTTGTTGTGTGTAGTGCAGTGTGGGCACATATTTTACAGTGTGTGTCTGTGTCACTTATCTCTATTCAACAGCCACTGCTTTTGTCTGCTGTCCACTGGGACCCGCAATGTCCTCCCTTTGTCAGCGAACTGCCACCAGTCCACCGCTTGCAGAGCTGTAACATCTAAATACGGCGGGTGGAACACAGTGAACTTGATGGTCTTCTTGGGTCTGCCACCAACAGGCTTTGTTGGTGCAACCGCCAATATCTAAATCAGGTCCTATATCTTGTTGACTAACAGTGGATTTAACACATGCTTCAAAAATAGGACTGCATGCCAGTCAACTCTATCACTATGATTAGCAGAACCTTTTCTAAACTGTTGGCGTAGTAAAAATTTCTGCTGTTGTAGCCTACATGCAGGCAAGTCCTAAAATTATGCCCAGACTTTCTAGCTGAAAGGGAAGGGTGAAGAAATCATCTCAATCTGAAGGGACTTTGGGGAGTCTAATATGAGAAATGTTCAAAGATCACTGAGTCTGAGATAGAGTGAGAACTGACATTTAGTAATACATACGCTTGTACTATTGTTAACGCGTCCCTTTATGATTATTTATTACACATTGGGACTCGTTTTAGGCCAATGAATCTTTTGACCCTTTTGAAAGACACCTTAGGACGAAATAGCTAATCAACATGTCAATCAATACGTCAATAATATCATCAGTATTTATTACCACAATGCATTTCACCTTAGTTAATGACATTTAGTTAAACTCAAGACACCACAATGACCTTTCAGGCATGAATAACCACACCAATTTAGTATGAATTTTATGATATTTATTCCCTATTGGTTACAATACTACTAGCAAGTTTATTAATCTCAAAACAAAGAACCCCTCACCTAATCTCGAATTAGCATTGGCATGTTGGGCTTCATGCAAAACAATTTAGTAACACCAGTTTGGAAAACATCTAACTATGGACTCAAAAGAAAAAGCAGTTGGTACCTAGAAAGGAAAAGCAAACAGACAATCACAATTTCATTGTCATATAGTTACCCTCCAAGTTTGGGTCAGCTCTCAGGTTCGGTCTTCGTCTTCAGGACATCAGTTGGTTCGCCATCAGTCAGGAACTCGGCTCAGGTAAAAGGGGCACTTCCCTCATAAGGAGGTAAAGTGTAAATGGGCAATCTAAGGACAAGGACGGTTCTAATCTAAAATTTATCAAGTCACTAAGCAAAGTGACAAAGTGTCTGGTTCATAGCAAATCGCATCAGCATTTCCCCTAGTCTCTCTTTTATCCCTCCTGTTCTCCCTCAGTTCTGATCTACTTCCTGGTGTCAAGGGTTTTTATCCCCTTTTCGTGATACATTCCCCTAAAATCTAATTGGACAAGGGGTTGCACCCCACTATCTTTAACCAATTAAAATCAAATTAGCTCATCAAATTTGTTACCACATAACAGTTCTCACGTCGTATTTTATTGGTGCTTATGATTGACTTCTTTAGCGGGTGGAATGTCCGGTATGATTTCATCGTCTTGTGGTCCTTTGCACATCTTCGGTCAGTGGCTCCATTGTCCGTACCGGTTTAGGCGACCTTGTACATAGCATTAATCTACACTGTTGCATTCAGCTAAAATGTTACTACCAGCATGATGAATTTCATGAGAACGGATCTACCACAGTTACATTCAGCTTCTAGCTTTTGGAACAAAACAAGAGTTCATGTCCTTTAGCAAGTCAGTACACTGCACGTTAGAAAATATATTTAATAGGAGAGTCAGGCAGATAGGCCTCGACTCATGCTAACTAAGGCCTACAAAGATTTATTAGCAAAACTTTAATAACATAACCATTAATAATTAGTGTAAAACCATCTTTAATCATAATAATTCATCAACATTAGTCATTTTTATTAGTCCCCATATACTTTAGCGGCCACTCCCCGTGGGCACATTTCAAGTGCACGTTTTAGCAAAACATGTCAATACAGTTTCTCTGCAGCATTATTGTACATTAGTTGATAAACATTTCACGTTAATATAGACTATATAAGCTACGCTCTCTCACTATCACAGGTATTCTGCCAGTCACTCATTTAAAATCAGAGTCCAAGAAAGCAGCTAAGTGTCTTGACTTGTGTCAAGCCCTGAGGTCTCTATGAAATCCATTTGTGCAGGGATGCAGCTGTAAAAACAAATTAACTTTTGATGGCTGTGTACCTTCAAATGTCTTCATTTAGGGCTCACATTAAGATGCAATGAAAGTGTTGAATCTTTTTAAGACTGACAGTAATCAGGGATTTCTCAAAATAATTTTGACTTTGAAACCTCACTTTAGGAACCTCTTTTGAGTAAACACCTTGTTTTGAAGACCTAAGATATTGCTTTGTCCTCTGACAGTGTCTACCTTCGATAGAGAAACAGATTAGGCTCAACTCCTTAACCGAACTAGTCGAGGCAACAGAGCGGATTCATCAGGTGAGTATTGAAGTGCCTTTCTGTGCAAGAATCCTTCACTGGCAGCTACTGTTGTGCACATATGAGGCAGTGGATAACACTTTGCATACCATCTACAACTTTTGCTTGTTTGACTAAAAACACCATATTATCTCAGAATTGCTTGGGTTATTCTCTCCAAAGGGCCATTTCTTCACTCACTGACTGACTAATTCTCTAAGTTCATTCATGGACTTGACTGTTTCTTGAACTACGTCCTACTGAAAAGTCCCTTCAGGGTGAGTGAAATCAATTTTAAAATACTTAATCCTCCCATGCACATCACTGGGCTCTGCTATTAAACATTCAGGACAAGGCACACTGACCTAACCTTATATGAGTTTCATTCTATCCCATATACTCCTATATTCATCATCAAAGATGGAGCCAAATTCTTCTGGTTTCTGTTGCGGCTGCTGACTCCTGCACTAACAAGCAGATTTCTATTCAGAGATTACCACTGCACCTGTGAAGTGTATATATGATTACCAAAGATTGATAGGAAAGTTTGGTAAGAATGATGGTGATGATTTTAATGTAAATAGAAGGAACAGTAGTCTTTCTGGACCACACAGCCTTTATCATTCACTGCAAGCTGGAGCCATAACCTAGAGCAAAGTCGTTTTGTACTGTAGCAGAGCACAGAATGCCTTGCTAAGGTTTGTCGAGTCCAAGACATTATCCCATTTCTGCTGTGATGACTCCTTGTGTAGCTGTGTTGAAGCAGTACAGAAATGTGGTCGGAAAAACTATGTCTGTGCTCTCATTAAATGGAACAAGGCAAATACAGAGTTACATTGCCAAATGAAAGTAAAATGTGAGCTATGAAATCGTCAAGTGAAAGCTACCAGGAAAGTCATCGGCCAAAATAGTGTTTGCTGGTGACTAATGCTTCTGTGGGATTTATTCTGGACTAGATCACCTTACCTTCCTTGCTAATTACCTACATCCTATTCACCTAGGGACTAAAAAAGGGGTTAACCCCTCCATTTGTTACAGGTTTTTAGATTTTTCCATCCTGGTTCCCTCAAGAGATTAAAAAATAAACAGGAAAAGAAACTAGGAATATGATTCATTGAGTAATGCACTTGGTTGTATATGTAATCCCGTTCACCAAAAACACAGCTTGTGGTTTCAAAATGAACTGCCATCGTGGCACACAGAGAGTACTCTTGCTAACCAATTCCATTAAATCTCAACCATTTCGAGAATGGAGGAGAGAAAATTTCAACTACCCTGTGAAATAATATCCGAGGCGTTGATTAAAAGTATGGTAAAAAATATTTAAGTAAATTGCAGTGAACAAAACCTTTTTGAAAATGTGCCAATAATTCTCAATTAAACTGCACTTATAAAAGCAGCTCCTAGAGGGCATCACATTGCAACTTGGCCTGTAGAGGGTGTTCCAATGCATGTACTTTCTTTTATCACCTTTAGGCCTTTCAGACCATAATGAACGCAGCCATATACGTAGGCCCTAAAGGGTGCAGCACTTCCAGCTGTAGAGCAAAAGCTTCAGTATTGGCAGTGCTTAAAACTATGAGAAAAATCCAAGAGAGGTTAAGGATTTTGAGTCCCACCCAACTTACGGCGTGGACTCCTCAAATCTGTCCTGGGAGAAAGCTGCATCCTTCCTAATATTGTTGGTGGTGACTCTGTCATCGTGGGGCCACCACAAGGGGAGAACCATCCAAAATTGGGGCTCAACCATGTTCAATGCTTTGGCCCTGTAGGGCATAACGGGGTGTTCCTTCTGGAGCAGTATATATTTTATTACTGGCTGTCCCATTGAGCCGGGAGAGACACTGATGTGGTTTTCAGCATTTTCTCCTCATTCTTAGGGGTTGTTGGTCCCACCCAGAGTCCTGGCACTTCATTCACATTGGGGGTGGCCCAGAGAGCCCACCCGTGCCTGGTCTACTGGCACCCCACTCAAGCAGCACTGCTCCTTGCTGCCATGGGAGGCGGCAAGTTCGCTCTGCATGCCTGGCCATGTGGGTAGGGGCGGTGATCTGTGCCAACCTCTTGCTCTCCTGTGGATTATTCCTGGCAACAGGGGTCAGGGATGGAATCCCAGCCTCCCTGGAGTAGCATGCACCCGGGGATGGGGTCCCCATGTGTTTTGGAGAAATCAGGGGAGGTGGCCCCTGCATGCCCCCTCCTAGGGCAGCAATTATTGGATCCATCTTGCACATACCCCAAGGACCTGGCCCACCCAGTGGTTGATTTAGAAATGGCAGCAGACCCCCACCCACTTCGTAGCTGAAAAGGTCAAAGGCTGCTAAACTTAAAAATGCTGTAACTCAGGCCCATTGAGTCATTTCAATTATCTTAGGCTCATTTTATCCCTGGTGCTAAGCTCTAGCCAGCAGGGGCAGTTGCAATTGACCCCCTCACCTCCAAAGTGGTGCAGTTCTCAGAGAGCTGGTTCTCGTGGCTCCCTATTCCAGCTTTAATGCTGATCTTTGGTTCTGGGCACAAAAGGTCCAGGCTTTTCACTCCAACTGGTCTTCAGGAGGTGTAAGGCGGCCAGCCTCATGGCCCTTGGGGAGACCCACTGGTCCTGGGGTCAACTGGGCAGAGTCCTTTGTGCTGTGTAAGGATCAGGGAGTTTCTACTTCTTGTTCTCCCAGGAAGTCCAATCCTAGGGTGATAGGTCACCTCTCCACCCCTGTCCCAACACCTCCTGCACAACATGCCGGGACAGTCCAAAATGGTGTCATCCAGGAGTCACTGGTCACATCGGCTCCTTGGGTTTCATCTCCGCCCCTCGCTTACATCACTGTCAGGGACTTGTAAGCTAGAAGTTCAAAGAGAGCCCATTCTTCTCGGGTTGGATCCAGTTGTCTGGGCTCTTCTCTTTGTTCAGTGGCCTTGGGCCGGCCTATCCCTGGCACAGTGTGACAGTTGAGTGATTGCTGCAGATCATTTTTCTTCACCCCTTTTTCCTCAAGAGCTGGATGAAGAACTGGTAATTGCTCCTTTTGTGTAGGGCAGCCATAGTTTCTCTTCTGGAGAGAAATGTAATTAACTGGGAAAAGCAGGGTGACAAAATGCCTGGAAACTGATCCTGAGCCAGAGAAATATGTCAACTCTAAATGACCCATAAAGTCTACAGTTATCATTTTGGAAATTACAGAATTGATTTTACCAAAGAGGTTGCACTCCAATTCAAGACGTCAATGGTCTCTGGAGGCCAAGACGGAACAAAACTGCAATCTAAGGTAGTTCTCTCCCTATGTGTATAATAAAGTGTCACTATAGACCATGGGTACTCACAAACATTTTCATAGAGGCCACAAAGTATAGTCAGTGTGTGACTGATGGCCGCATTGATGCCAGCAGGGATGGTGGTAGGTAATTTGGGCGTAGGGAAGGAAAGCAAGCACATGGTGTGGACAAGAAGTTGTAGAATTATTTTGAAGGTGTTATTCTCTCTCCAGGACACCGGACCGGACCGGCCTACCTCAACGAATGCATCAACTTCCACAACCCAACTCAACAGCTCCGCTCCACCGACCTCGCCCTTGCAACAGTCCCCCGCTTCCAACGCACCACCTCCTGTGGCAGATACTTCTCCCACCTCGCCGCCAAGACATGGAACTCCATCCCCACCTACCTACGCAAGACCCTTGACCTCCTAACTTTCAGAAAGAACCTCAAAACTTGACTTTTTGAGCAGTAACCCTCCCCCCAGCGCCTTGAGACCCTACCGGTTGAGTAGCATGCTAAATAAATTCGATTGATTGATTGACTTGTTGCTGCCTTTTCTTAAAAAGGAAGACACTGACCTGCTTGAATGCCAGGAACCACTCTGCGCGATGAGCAGCTCCACCGGACTGCCCTCGTGCTCCTGACCCTGCCCTCACTGCTACCGCGAGTTCGAGGCCCTCCACCACCAGCAGGCACCCGCCTGCACCTCATCCCTGGTATCAGTGGTAGGCTTGGTATTGTGTTTAGTCTTGTTTTCCTGTGTTTTGCATTTCTGCCTGTTTTGCTCCGTTTTGCTCCGTTTGCTATTTTGCCCTGTTTTGCCCATTTTCCTTTTTTTCTGGTTCTTTCCGGCTTCCCCGCCGCTGCGTCTCCTGCAGCCCCGCCCCCCATTGAGCCCCAATTCGTCACACCCTCCCGCCTCACAGCTGCTCCTCCCTCCCACCTCCCCTTCTTAATGGCTCCCGCTGCGCGCTGCTCAGAGTGACCCCTGACCTGCTTGAAGGCCAGGAACCACTCTGCGCGATCAACAGCTCCACCGGACTGCCCTCGTGCCCCTGACCCCGACCTTGCTTCTGCTGTGAGTTTGAGGCTCCACCACTCGCAGGCACCCGCCTGCACCTCATCCCTGGTGTCAAGTGGTAGGCTTGGTATTGTATCGTGTTTATTTTTGTTTTCCTGTGTTTTGCATTTCTGCTTTTGTGCCTGTTTTGCTTCGTTTTGTTCCATTTGCTGTTTTGCCCTGTTTTGCCCATTTTCCTTTTTTTCTGGTTCTTTCCGGCTTACGCGCCGCTGCGTCCCCTGCGTCCCCGCCCCATTAGAGCCCCCATTTGACACACCCTCCTGCCTCCCAGCTGCTTCTCCCACCTCCCCTTCTTAATGGCGGCCGCACCGCTGGCGCACCAGAGGCAAGCCCGTCTGCGCCTGTCCGCGACTGGACCACGCCCAGCACCCGTCCCCTTGGACCACACATCTCCCACTCCTCAAAACGTTTCTACACCACCGCAGACCTCCATGCTCTCAACCCCGCACAGCACCCAGTCTGCGCCCAGGCAGATCCCAGACACACTCACGGACCTTTCGTCTGTCACTCATGCTGCTTCTCCTACAATCAAGCCAAGAAGCACCACAACAACACCAGACACCCCAACCATCTCAGCTGCATCCTCCTCAACACCCGCTCCATCCACAAGCATGCCATCAAGCTCTGGGACCTACTCACGACAGCCTCAGCCGACATCACCTTCCTCACTGAAACATGGATGAACCCCTCATCTGAACCCGACATCGCCATAGCCGTTGCGGAGGGATATAAAATCACCAGAAGAGACCGTATCAACAAACCAGGAGTAGGAATCGCCATAGTACACAGAAGTTCCATCAGGATTTCCACCAACATCAACCACACCTTGGATGCCGCAGAGGACCTACACTTTCAGATACACATCAATGCCCACACCACCTTGAGAGGAACCCTCGTCAACAGACCACCAGGCCCCTGCCCCCATTCTGTGACACCACTGCCAACACTATCTGCTCCCATGCCCTCGCCTCCATGGACTACCTGCTCCTCAGCGACCTAAATTTCCACCTGGAAAATGCCAGCGACTGCAACTCCACTGCCCTGCTGGACAACCTCACAAACCTCGGCCTTATGCAACTGGTCAACTCGCCCACCCACTCAGCTGGACACACGCTTGATGCCATATTCTTCTCCAGCAGCCACATCACCTTCACTCACACCACTGAACTCCATTAGAGTGGCCACCACTGCGTTCCCTTCTCCTTCCTGAAGCCCACCACCCACCACCAACAACATCCGATTCCTCACTGAAAGTGGAACAAGATCTCCAAGGAACAGCTGATCTCCAACCTCGCCAAATCTACACCATCCAAAACCAACAACCCCAACACCGCCGCCCTCAACCTCAAACGATGGCTTGACGACTGAGCAAACACCCTTGCTCCACTCAAAAACCCAACAAAAGCCGCATCAACAAGAAAGCTCCCTGGTTCACCGAAGAACTCCAGGCTTCCAAATGAGAATGCCTGAAAACTGAGAAAGCCTGGCCCCAAGAACAATCAATGAGCAACTTCACCGCCCTCAAATCAGCCATGCGCAAACATCACCAGCTCGTCGGGACCCCCAAAAGATCCTTCTACAAAGAGTGGATAGACAACAACGCACACAACAGAAGGGGACTATTTAACATTGTCAAGGAACTCACCAAACCCAAATCCTGTGCCATCAACCCTCCCCACTCACAAGACCTCTGCGACTCCCTCTCCAGCTACTTCTACCGCAAGATCGCAGACATACATGAAAGCTTTGCAGCGCCGTTCCCCAGCACCACCACTGACACGGTCATCACCACCGCACCCTGCCTCACCAACGTACTGAGCACCTGGACCCCCACCAACGATGAAGAAACCACCAAAACCATGAGCACCATCCACTCAGGCTCTCCAACAGACCCCTGGCCCCACCACGTCTTCAACAAGGCCAGCCAAATCATTGCTCCCAGCTCCGGTCCATCATCAACAGCTCCTTCGAGACCGCCACTTTTCAGGATATCTGGAAACACGCCAAAGTCAACGCCTTGCTCAAAAAACCCAAAGCCGACCCCGAAGACCTCACAAACTACCGACCTATCTCTCTACTCCCCTTCCCGCGAAGGTCATAGAGAAGATAGTCAACAACCAACTTTCCCGCTTCCTGGAGGACAACAACATACTCGACGTCTCCCAGTCCGGATTCCACAAAAACCACAGCACTGAGACCGCCCTCATCGCCTGCACCGACGACATCTGGACCAGGCTCGACAACGGTGAAACCATTGCCGTTATCCTTCTCGACCTTTTTGCAGCCTTCGACACCGTATGCCACCAAACCCTTCGCACATGCCTCTTCGACGCTGGAATTCGCCACAAAGCCCTGGACTGGCTCACTTCCTTCCTCTCTGAAGGAACCCAAAGATTTTGCTTCCCCCCATTCCGATCAAAAGCCACCAAGACCATGTACGGAGTCCACCAGGGATCCTCACTCAGCCCCACCCTCTTCAATATCTACATGGCTCTGCTCGCCAGCATCGTCCGACCCCACGGCCTCAACATTATTTCCTACGCCGAGGACACCCAGCTCATCCTCTCCCTCACAAGGAACCCCTCAACCGTCAAGAATAACCTCCACACCGGACTTCTTGCCATCGCTAATTGGATGACAGCAAGCCACCTCAAGTTGAACTCAGGAAAAACCGAGATCATCATCTTCGAACCCAATAAGTCTGCATGGAACGACTCATGGTGGACGGACACCCTGGGACCACCCCTGACACCCACGCACACAAGCTTCATACTAGACTCTTCTCACTCCATGACCCAGCAAGTCAACGCTTGCTTCAACACCCTCCATATGCTTCAACACCCTCCATATGCTCCGCAAGACCTTCAGGTGGATTCTCATAGAAACCAGAAGAACGGTCACCCACGCCCTTGTCAGCAGCAGACTGAACTACGGCAACGCCCTCTATGCGGGGACTACGGCCAAGCTCCAGAGAAAACTCCAGCGCATCCAGAATGCCTCAGCGCGTCTCATCCTCAACCTCCCTCGCCACAAGCACATCTCCGCCCACCTCAGAACCCTACACTGGCTACCCATCAACAAAAGGATTGTCTTCAAAATACTAATCCATGCTCACAAAGCCCTCCACGACACCGGACCGGCCTATTTCAATGATCAACTCAACTTCCACATCCCGACACGCCAGCTCCGCTCCGCCGACCTCGCCCTCGCAACAGTCCCTCGCATTCAGCGCACCATATCCGGGGGCAGGTCCTTCTCCCACCTCGCCGCCAAAACCTGGAACTCCCTCCCACTAACCTGCGCAAGACTCAGGACCTCCTGTCCTTCAGAAAGCGCCTCAAGACATGGCTCTTTGAGCAGTAGCACCCCCCGCCCCAGCGCCTTGAGACCCTACCAGGTGAGGAGAGCGCTCAACAAATTGATTGATTGATTGATTGGAGGTAAAAAGGTGCAGTCTGTTTGCCATGTAATTACCATGGGTGAGACACATATAGTGAGATTCACCCACAGTAAAAGTCCAAAACTGAGTGATCCAAAAAGCAAAAAAATCAGAAGATACTGAATGGGAAAGAACCCCATTGCAGCATCCAAGCACACACTTTATTAGCTGCACAAAAACAAATTAGCCTCCCAGACAATAGTCTGCTTTCTTGCACTTGCACCATGCACTGTATATGTTTTGCAAAATTAGTCACCATAATCATTATATATATTATATATATAATATATATATATATACATATGTACCTTCTGCAGATGTTAACATCGCAGTATTAAATTGCTTGACATCATCACAAGACCCACATAAGCAACAGAACACAATCAAATCATGCACACGCATATGAAAGTACTACCAGACAAGCACATGGGCAAATTATGGGGAATCCATCCTTTGCTAAAATTGCGTCAGTACCAGATTGACAGCAACATCCTTGCAACAGCAGGCAGCAACCCTCCTGTGCAAGCTACAACACATAGTAGGGTATATTGTACTCATTTACCACTCCTGCATAAAGGTTTTTATGACATTGTAGAACTAATTCAATATCACACTTGAACAACAGCAAAGCATTTGAATCCTAAGGGTATAACAGAGAGATGATCGGAGAAAAATTAAGGAGAGCTATCACAAAGTAAAAATGATGTTTAGTATACCAGTTTTAATTATTTTTGAGGTGACATTTATCAAAAAATCAGAAAAGATGAGTTTTTAAGTGTAAGGTAAAGGTAAGGCGACTCGGCCTAGAGCCAGTTGGACTAACATTAGGAATACAGATTTCCTAATTGCGATTATCACCAAGTGGCAATTAGGGAATCAGCTTTCCTAATGTATCAAATTCTTTGCTCCCAAAATGGCATTCCTGGTAGGTCACAAATTGACCTAATTCATGAATATTGATGAGATAGGTCGCAATTTGCGACCCATTAGGAATCACGGCCTCACAGGGGTGCTGGCTGCTGATGTTAGCAGAGCACCATGTCTGTGACTACTTTTTAATAAAGCAATCTTTTAGTTTTTTAAGTACAGCCCATTTTTCTTAAAGGAAAACAGGGTATGTTTAAAAAGAAAAAAATTTAACTTTGAAGTTTCATTTTTTAAGAGTAGGCAGCGGTCTGTGGAACCACTGCCTGCTCTGAAAAATATTTTTTCAACATTCTCAAAACTAGAAGAAGTCCCAGAGGAAACACTTCTCATTCGCGAAGGGGTTACCACCTCTTTTAAAATGGTGTAAATATTTCTGTTTTGGGACTGGAATTTGTTCGCAAAATAGTAAAACATACCATACCGATTCAGTATTTAGAAGGGACGCACAAAATTCATACCTTCCAATTACCAAATCGCAAATGCAAGTAGATTTACAGAAGCATTTTTCCGTTTGCAAATGTCCCGATTCTGCTACTAAGACCGTTTGCAACCAGAAATGTGCATGCTCTTTCCCACATACTTGTAATCTTGTCACACAATAAATAATATTAGGCGAACTGGTACTAACAGTCTATTACATACATACCGTTGGGCATTAACTGATGCTAATTGTGCTTCACCTTGTCATGCTTACCTTCAGTTTAATCCATTATTTGCAGAGTGGCGATTTAACTGCCCTTAATTCTCCGAGCAGAGCAAAACAATGGGGAAGAATGAAAACCTTTATACTTACTGAAATATCAACTATGCTTAGATCAGTAGAAATATGATGATAGGTTCAGTTGTAGGATGCAATTTTGATTTTTAATTAAAACTATTCTTTCTCCTGTCTCTGGTAGAGCGTCAACGTTTGAATATCTGAAAATTAGCTAATGATGGGTTTACACGAAAGCTAAACGAATGGTGTGTATGCTCATTTAATTACTTCTTGATCTACTCTACACTCTGTCGCGTTCCCTACTATGCAGCTCGTGCTGAAAGTTCTGTATGCTCTAAGGTGGGGTGTAGTGTGTGCCATAATTAGACGCCAGTCCACAAATGTTGAGGAATCTGTTCGTTCATCCTATTGGGGAAACTGCACACCTTGTGCTTCCATTCTCATCTAAACTTGTCTGATCATGTTTCATAGCAGGCCCCCAGGTGCTGATCGTCTGCACTAGCAACAGGGTGACATGATGTAAAAATCCACCTCGCGGTCTGGGTACTAAACTTAACAGGAAATGCAAATCTTTGCACAGCTAACCATCCATATGTGAATTCATTTCATTGGTGGAAACGATGTTGCTAAATAAAGTTGTATATTTGCTGAAGTACTTCAAGACATAAGACCAGGAGTTATATACACGACAGTACTAGAGTCAGTACTAGAGGGAAGGGACTGTGTCGGTGACACCAGAATTATGACCGCGATCCACCAGGAGCCAATGTCCATAGATGCATGGCCCTAGAGTGTCTGCAAATTGGCAAAATGACACATTTTATGATCGTTTGAATGGTTTTTGCGTTTCCTTTCCGAAAATTAAAGGGATTATGTTGGTGTGAGAAAATGGATTATTATTTGTAGTGGATGACTGTTCACCTAAAGAAATAATCACAACTTTTGTCAGTCACTAAATTAATCTGAGCTCATTCCCCTGATAGCTATGACACACAGCATACAGGCTTAACTAAGAGTAAGGTGTATTGTATTTACACAGTACCAAAGCAGTAATAAAGTGAAATCACCAACCAATAACAACTTTAAACCAAATTAGAAAAATTAAGTAGCATTTAATAAATGAAATTACAATAAAACAAAAGTAATCCAATAATTAATTGCAAATCACAGTCATTGGTAACAGTAGACCAGTATGTATGCACAGTTTCAAACCAACTGTGATAGACTCTGGGTCATATACAGCAATAAGGTTCAACTCAGTAAGAGGTTTACTTGGGTACTTATTCTCTTTTTTAGAACTCAAAATCCTTCAGTGGGACAAAGCACAAGGCTGTATCTAAGGAAGTCCCATGAAGTTACAGGTGTTGGATAAGGTCCTTCTGAAGTAGTTCATTTTTGCAAGAAAAGCCCAAAGTGAGAGAAATTCAAATTTTGCACCGAGGGAGGTTCTCTTACTGGCTGGATAATGTTGGCACATTCACCCAGTCAAGATTTTTACCTTCAAATTTAGGGGCATATTTATTATGTGGGTTGCTTTCTGCAGCATACATAGAAAGAGGAGCATGTCTCCGGGGATTGTTTTTGTCTAGGAAGGTGTCCCTTTCTGTACAGGGACGAAGGCAGAAATGCACTGTATTCTTTTAAATTTAAATACAGCATATTCCTGTCCTTTACCTGTCATGCAGTGCAGGAAGGTGACTTGCTGCATGTCTTTACCTTAAATATGGCCCATAGTCTCTTTTTAGAACCTCCGAATATTCCTGTGGGGCAAGACGACAAGTGTATTCAATGACTTCCATACGGCAGGATAGTTTTTACTGAGGGTCTGCAGTATAGGATTTACTGGTACGGAGAAGCTCTGAGTGGGAGAAACTTGTTTTTCTAGCACAGCGACATTGCAACTTCTAACAAGGTCGGCGTGCGTTGTTTCTTCTCTCCTGCAAAAGAGCGATGTATCGATCCAGAGGGGCACCTCGCATCCGGGCAGGCTTTGCGTTGATTTTCCATGCCTAGCGATGTTGCGTTGAAATCTGGTTGCACGGTGTCAAGAAACCGCTCTGTGTGTGGGTGTTGCGAGTCATTTCTCCATCTGCGTTGCGTCGATCTCCCAGCCACTATGCAGGTGAAGCATGGATATTAGTGGCGAGGCTGCTGGCGCATCATTTAACAGGCACGAGGTGGGTGGTAGTCGAAAGTTTCCCCGCACAACGGTATTTGTGTGAATGTCTGTACTTTTCCACCAGCTGCACCTTTCAAGGGCCCAGAGACAGCTTAGGGCACCACTTGGCAGGCAGGACTCTCAGCAGAAAGCCCAAGTGCTGGCAGAGAAAAGTCTTTGTTGTCCCTGAGACTTCAACAACAGGAGGCAAGCTCAGTTCCAGCTCCTGGAAATTCTTTACCAGTGGGAAGTCACACAAATGTCACTCTTTGTCCTATTTCAGGCAGAAACAGCTACTGCAGGCCAACCCAGCAAGCACAGTCACAGACAAAGGGGCAGTACTCCTCCTCCTGCTTTCAGCTCTTTCCTTTGCAGAGGTTCCTCTGGGTTCCAGAAGTAATCTGATTTTCAGGGGTATTTTGTGTGCTCTTCTTATACCTCTTTCTGCCTTTGAAGTAGGCCTACTTCAAAGAGAAATCTCTGTTGTTTTCAAGATCCTGCCTTCCCCAGGCCAAGCCCCAGACACACACCAGAGGTTTGGAGACTGCATTGTGTGAGGGCAGGCACAGGCCTTTCAGGTGCATGTGACTACTCCTCCCTTCCCCTCAGCCCAGATGGCCCTTCAGGAAATGCAGGCTTCACCCCACCTCTCTTTGTGTCACTGTCTAGAGGAGAGGTGTAAACAGCCCAACTGTCAAACTAACCAAGACAGGGAATCCACAATCGAGCAGAGTCACAGAATGGCTTGAGCAAGAAAATGCATACTTTCTAAAAGTGGCATTTTCCAACACACAATCTAAAAAACAACTTCACTAACAGATGTATTTTTAAATGGTGAGTTCAGAGACCCCAGGCTCTGCATGTCTATTTGCTCCCAAAGGGAATCTGCACTTTAATCAATTTAAAGACAGCCCCCATGTTACCCTATGAGAGGGATAGGCTTTGAAAAAGTGAAAAACGAATTTGGCAGTATTTCATTGTCAGGACATGTAAAACACATAAGTACATGTCCCACCTTTACCAAACACTGCACCCTGCCCATG
Organism: Pleurodeles waltl; assembly: GCF_031143425.1. Lineage (NCBI taxonomy): Eukaryota > Metazoa > Chordata > Amphibia > Caudata > Salamandridae > Pleurodeles > Pleurodeles waltl. The sequence continues at coordinate 1,035,179,977 of NC_090437.1, read as the reverse complement.
GGGCCACCTAGCGCCTACGTTGGGGGTGAGGTGATGTACATGTGTAAAAAGGGAAAGTTTAGGCCTGGCAAGTGGGTACACTTGCCAAGTTGAATTGGCAGTTTAAAACTGCACACACAGACTCTGCAGTGGCAGGTCTGAGCCATGTTTACAGGGCTAATAATGTGGTTGGCACAACCAGTGCTGCAGGCCCACTAGTAGCATTTGATTTACAAGCCATGGGCACTTCTAATGCACTTTACTAGGGGCTTACTAGTAAATCAAATATGCCAATCATGGATAAGCCAATGTACGCATATAATTTATATAGGGAACGCTTACACTGTAGCACTGGTCAGCAGTGGTAAAGTGTCCAGAGCAAACAAAACAACAAAAATAGAGTCCAGCAAACAGAACCAACCTGTGAAGTAGAGGCAAAAGCTTAGGGGAAACTATGCCAATGATGCCAAGTCTAACAGTTGGGCTTCTAATAAATATAAAAAAGTTGTTTAATCATGTTTTTAACTGGTCCCAATCAAAGGAAGCATAAATAATATTCAATCTTGCATTTTAGTGTTTCGATGTGAACCAGCTAGAGCCTCTTTACAGTGAAAATAGCTTTTAGAGTCTAGTCACTGTAAGGAGAGGGCACAATTAATTTTCTACATGTCCCTTGGCATGCATTTATTCCATATTAGCATGTTTATACTCCTAGGCAGACTCTATGGACCTCACAACGGTAAGCTTACTCTTTTTGAAGGTTTTCTATTTTTGAGTTTTCACAAACTACATGTTTAATTTTACTAATAGTAATTTTACGGCACATAGACTCCACACTTGTGGTGAACATTTTGCATATAACAAGATAGGCCAGTCGCTTTTCTATGTGTGGAGTTCTCCTCCATGATTGAGGAGTCTCTGCCGTCTTGAAATTACTAATAGTAAAATTAAACTTGTTGTTTGGGAATACCAAAAAAATAGTAAATGCATACAAAAGTGTAAGTTTGCCTTTATGAATCAAGTCCTGGGTTCATCTACTAATGTTGCCACCCATTTACCAGTACAAGTACAAAACATCAATAGTTTGAAAGGCCTTTCTATTTTCCTTAAACTTTAAATAATCTGTTTATTTTTAGAAAGCTCTTGCTCTTTTTTTCTTGCTCTTCGTTGCAGAAGCATTGCTGACTATCACTAACTGTAGGCTTCCTAGCACTAGGAAATCAATATAAATTACCAACTAAATTGTGTTTCAGTATTTCTGTTCAAGCTGTGTGTGAACTCTCCTACAGAATGGACTAATTATTCTCACTTGAGGTGGATGGAATATCCATTCTCTGTGGTTAACAAGAATCTACTGCATGTATTCTAAATATATGTGTAGCCATTTAAATTTCTGTAGCATAAATTGACAACAGTTCATTACAAAGACTTTGGGAGACCATCATTTGCATTATATTAAAAAGAGAATATTATTCCTGTCTTTTTGGAGGACAAACACCAGAATAATAATTGCTTCAACCACTAAAAGTAATTGATTCTAATATAGCACTGTTGTTAATATCTTCGACTAAGATAGTCTGGGATATATAGTCGAATAAGATGCATTTAGTGTTTTCAATGTAACAGTGCTTCTTTTTCTTGTGGACTCATCTTTGATATCCTCTGTGCAATATAGAGCTCACAAATGGAGAAAGGCTACTCTTAGTTTTACTGAAACCAATAGCGTTGGACCTGTCGTCCTTGACATGGTTTTCCCCCAACCTTTTGCCTTCCATCCTCCTGTTTTTGCTGACTTTGTTAGCGCTGGTTTTAGGCCTTTTCACACTTTAACTTTACCACTGCTAACCCGTGCTAAAGTACTTATGCTCTCTCCTTTAAACATTATAAAATTGGCTTACAGCCACTGGCACATTTAATTCACTTGTAAATTCCTAGTAAAGTAGTGCTACATGTATTTAATGATACTAAAGGGTCTGCAGTTCTTATTGTACCACACACTTAAGGAACCCTTTAAACATGTCTCAAGCCATCGCAGCCTGTGTGCACAGTTTTAAACTTCCATTTTAAACTGTCAAAATAAACCTTTTTGCCGGGTCTATATAGTCCTTTTTAATACATATAAACCCCCTCAAGGGTCGGCCCTAATCAGCCCGGAAGGCAATGGAGACATGTATTTTTACGTTTTAAATATCATAAAACTCCTAAATATATTTTTCACTATTTCAAGGCCTACTTCTTTCATAGGATAGCATTAGGTTACTGTATTACATATAATAAGTGCTAACTTTAAATGGGAGCAAGTAGAAATGTCAAGATTGGTTTTGAAAGGATTGTAGTATGAAACCCTTTTTAATGGTAAAGTCAGATTTTAAGTCACAATTCTGTACATTTTATTTTCTTGTCCTACCTATTTGATGCTTGCAGCCAGTATCCTGAGTCACATGAGAGTAAGACAAAGGGGAATAGGTGTTGGATGGGCCATCTCCTACTTGATAGGGGGCACAGCTGTTACTTACCACACTTTTAGATAAAAAAAGCTGTGCTTTAAAACACTCACAAAGGGTTTGATGCTTGTCTTTTGTGCCTCAAAAAAAGCTGGGGCCAAGGAAGGTAGGCAGAAAATTCCAGACACCTCTGAGGGTAAAAACCTCCAGGACCTCCTCCTTCAAAGCTGGCACCAGATATTGATACTGGACCCTCACACCTAACACTTCAGTACCCTTCTGCACCTATGGAAGACCCGTTGAAGACTCAGAAGGACTGCTGCAATACTCTGCTGCAAGAAGGATTTCTACTCTGCTGCCTTGCTGCTTTGCTGTCCTGCTGCCTACTGCCCTGCTACCTGAGTGGGAAGGTATGTTGTGCCACCCTAGACCTGGACCCTTGGAAAAGGGCCTGAAGTTGCTCTGCCAGCCCATCTATGGGCCTGTGGGTAGAACAAATGCAGTGCCAAACATCTGATCACAGCTCTACTTCGGAACAGCTGCTGGATCTTGCATCGCAGCCCATAACCTCCTTGAAATTGGTGCTGTGTGATGCATTCTCAACACAGGCCTACAATTCGCAAGCACCTCGTCGAAGGGATCCTCAACAACAATGCAAGAATTCACATCATAGCCCCACAGCTTCTTTGGAACTACCTCTCGCGATGCATCCTAAATGTCAGACTTTGCATCGCCAGTCCCTCATCAACCAAATAGTTGGCAATGACACACCACTCTGCATTGCAATCCCACAGCTCTTCGGTACCCCCACTGTGTGACACATCCTCGATGTAGGATCTTTCAAAGCTCAGCAAACCTGAATTTAAGGTACTTTGTTCAGCAGGCCTACCTTGGTCATCATATCTGTCCTACAGTCCATCACAGTTTACCTGAATTTTTTACTTTGTCCCAGTGCAACAAGATAACAACAATTGCTACTCTGAGCTCGTATGCACTATTTGACTTAAATGTTTAAAACTGCATATCTCTTGTTCTAATAGTTAGATTTATTAAGTGGAACTTTATTTTTCAAAATTGGTGTGGAATTTTTCTTGTGGTGTGTTTTCATTATATTTATTGTTACAAGTTCTGTCAAAATACTTTAAACATTTGTTCTAGTTTAAGCCTGACTTCTTTCATGCTAATCAACCAGAGGGTTAAGCACAAGTTGATTTGGGGTTGCTTGTGACTTCTCCTCAACAGTATTTGTGGTTGCTGATTGAGAAGGGGTTCACTTCCCTCAGTCAGTTACCTAATTTTTTACAGGTAGTTTAAGTGATAGCTGAGTGAATAATCTTATGTAGCATCAACGCCATATTAGCTGCTTTGAAAGATTGCTCTGAGAGGTGCAGATGGTGCAAGGAAATCTGCAACATACCGAAATGGAAGTGACAAGGTGACACTGAAAGTGCACACATCCACAGATGAATGCACGGCCATAACATTATCAGTTGCACGGCAGCTGCTGCTGAAGTAGATACATAGAGGTGTATGAAACAGGCAGGAGAATGCATGTGATTTAGATCCCAGATTGCATCAGAGAAAACCTAGTTTCCAACAACAGCCCCAAATTGGGGTGAGGCAAAACCGGCCTGAAACCCTGAGGTACATGTACAAAGGCTATGACTTTCATTAGAAATTAAAAGAATAAGATGACATGTACGGGCACCACTCCCCAAGAGACCGCAAGGTTATGTACGTTAGAGAGAGCTGTGAACACAAAGTTAAAAAAAGTAGAGAGGGAAGAAAGAAGGAGAGGCCTTTGAACCCTATGATGCCCAGAAAGGGAAAATAGAGGAGAGGGGTGTGTAGCCCAGCAAGGAGCGTGGAAGAAACAGAAAAGAGAATATGTGTGATTCTGCTGGGGAGAAGCTCCAGGATAGATAGAGGTTTGGTACAAGCTGTCAATGAAAAAAGTAGCAGATGAATGAAGAGAGAGGGCAGACTTCAGCTATGTCAGTTGTTTCCTAATAGGGAGTAAAGAACAAGGATTTGATTAAGAGCTCTTAGAATTCGAAGTTGAGGTGCAGCAAATGATTTTTTTGTAACTTAACTTTACCTTTATTTAATGTTAGCTTTGTCAGCCAGTTACTATGTTTTAATAATAATATATAATTTGCTGGCTGTGTTTTATGTTTCAGAAATAGCAAATTGAGATAAATCATTCCAGAAAAAACAGAATTCAACTTCATCTGTGTGTGAATGTCTTCACAATGACTAGCGAGTCAGCGCTTTAAACTTTTGAACAGTGGAGGCTAGTGAAACTTGAAAGTGAAGCGGTGTAAAATTAATACATGTTTTGTCTTTCCGAGAGGAGTAAGTCAGCATGACTTTCCTGAGAGTGGCTCATTGGGGTAGAGGTTCAAGTAGGGACCACACTCTTAGTCAGGGTAAGTCAGATACACAACGTTATCTAACCTGTGCTCACCCTCTGGTAGCTTGGCATAGAACACTCAAGCTTGAGAGGCAATGTGTAAAGTATTTGTGCAATTTACACCACAGCAGTTCTTTATCCTTGCAGAGTGTATTTGGTTCCAGTAGCATTCTGATTGGGTGGAGTTTGTGATCCAGTACTTACATCCAAATGTGCTTTAGAAGTGAGGGAGATTTCAAGGAGGCCTTTGAGGATCACAAGGTCCCTGTCCTTTCTTTCCTGGCTCCAGACACTCTACAGAGGGTTATGCAGCTCTTTGTGTGGGGAGAATCACAGCCCAATTCAGTTGTGAGGCAGTGCTAAGCTCTGCCCCCATCAAGCCAGTTAATGGCCCATTAAGGTCATTAAGTCACACCTATGTTCCCTTGTGTGTGACTGTCTAGAGGAAGTATACAAAGCCCAGCTGTCACTAAACCCGACATATTTTCGAAAACACGCAGAGGCACAGAAAGTGGCATTTTCAGGACTTACGATTTTGTACGTTTTGAAATGGATGCATAACATGAAATTGGTCATCCAGCAGAGCTGTCCACTGAGACAAATGGCAAGCACATTTAACAGAGGAACTAAGCACTTGGATATTACACCTTAGAAAAAGCTGAGTACATTGCAGTGAACAAGAAAAAGAAACCCTTTCCACAAAGTGCAAGCCTCAACATTGTGCAAAGTATGAGTAAACAACACAGACAAATACACTTTTTGTGTGGATTTGTTTTGGTACAGATCAAAATATAAGAAATGTTTCTCTTACTAATGAAGAACCATCACCCTTCGAAGATGGCCCAATGCACTGAACCTTGACAACAAAGATAATTAATGTATAATTAACAGGCTCGGCTGCTGCAGCATTGTTTTTGCAGAAGGCACTGCCGAAAGACAGTATGAACTTTTGGAACAGAAATATTTTCTATTCTGACTGCACATCAATGAAGGCATACTATTGGTTAACTTTCCATGAGTATTTATACATTGTCTGGGAAACCTGTCCAGCTTCTGATTGAGCATATAGAAACACAATAGGTTTCAAGACCCTCAATACAGAGAATGTGTTCATCCTAAATAGCTCTGCACTAACACAAGTGGTCAGTTAATTCTCAAAACAAAAGCGATTTCTATCAGAAAGACATGCTCTCTAAAATTTGTCTTGTGGTTGCAAATATCTGCTGAGCCGGAGTACCATTACTGAGAGGAAGCTAACAAAGGAGAGTCTTGGAGAATGGTAGCATATTATTTACATTAATTAACAGCAAAAACAGTTGCATAATAATCTGAATCCTGTGGAAAAACATGCGCTCATACTTAAAATGTGTTGGCACTTTGTGCACTGAGTAAATCATTTAGGTCACACTGAAAGGAATTGTATGCTGAGAGTGCTACTAGCCTTATTGCACCTAGATTTATGACCCCATCCTGGTAACCTGTAATCATTAAGTACATAGTTACAGGTTACCATAAAAAAGCTTCAATAAAGCACAGTGACCAGTCATCAAAACAGTTCTACAATAATTAGTAACAAAAGATAGCACATATGAAAAGCAACAAACAAATACTGATGTCGAATAATTCTTGCCATTTTGTGCTTGGTCTGAGCGCATGCACACGCTGTTTCATTGACTGGCCAATCAATGACTGAGTTATACAATGAGTTGGCCCTCTTCAGAATTGAGGTGAGCACTGCTGTTTTATGGCACCCAAAACAGTTATTTGTGTTTTGGCTTTTCAAACATTATTTTTTGCTCCTGGAAAACAGCACTAACTCAAAATGAAAATATACAAAACAGCACACCCATACTTTGTGCAAAGTGGTGCTAAATCACACTTTTGTGCTATTATGCTCAACTTCTTTCTTCCAAGAATCAGTGTTGCTCCGCAGTAGAAAAAATGAACATTCCTTATTTCTTCCATGTAGACATAACGGATGGTGATTTTTATTTCTTAAAATACCACTTGGTTGCCTGTAAATGTTTACAATGTTGAATGTGCATAATTGTACAAACCGAACTGTTTATGTGCGCTGTTTATAAGTCACTGCATTGACATGAATGTTCTTATAAATGTGCAGATAATTAGAAGTGTTATTTATATCATTTGTTCCCTTTTGAATGTTACAAAAGTGGTTGTTCCCGGGATTAAACAGAACAGAGAGTGTGCATCCAGGCTAGAAAGACAACAGCTGGGGAAGAGCACACAGACAGCACCGCTTGAATTCCTCATTACTGTAGTGAGCAACCCAGCCACTTCCCCACAATGCGGGTGAGGGCCCTACTGCTACGGGTCTGCATATTGCCCAGTTCTACCGCACACCACAACATTGCCAACCAGGCAGGTGTCATCCTCCCATGTGTGGTGTCAGAACATCAGCATTGGTGTCAGCACTATGGCAGGAACGGAACCTGACCAGCAATATGTGCCGAGAGATGGCATGGCAGCATGACCCGTGAACTGGAACCGATGTCCCAAGAAATACTGCTGCACGCAGGCGAGCACACCTACAGCATCCCGAGGGGCCGTCGCAACTGGAGCAGCAGTGGCGTTGCGTGTGCATGACGGCATGCTGCAATTATGCCATGTGGCAAGAGGCCGGTAGTGGAGAACGCTTCAGCGGTGCAAACTGCCAGTCAAGTATCTAGCCTGAGTGGCAAGATGCCACAAGGAGGAGGTTGAGGCCCCAGGTAGGCCCGAGCATGCCTGGAGGGCAGAAGGGGAGAGATTGTGAGCCTCAAGTTGTCATGAGCCTTGGCCCTGGAAGAAGGGGGAAGCTGAAGAATCAGGACCAACAGGGAAGGGACTTCTAGCACTGGGCCTTGCAGAACAGTACAAAAAAGAAAGGGCAAAACAGTGAGAGCCTGTGGTTGTGAACAGTGGTGGGGGACATCAAAGAAAAAAAAGAGAGAAATGTAAGTGCCAACTACCACAGGTACCCCACCAAACCTGGAATAAACGGGTACAGGACAACAGTGAGGTGCAGCCCCCCACCATATCTTCATCAAGCTAAGCAATGGCAACTCCACCCTCACCCAGGGCAAATTCTGCAGTTAACAGACTGCCTCCTTTCAGTCAGCTGGATGACCCAAGGTGGAATAAGTGGATTGGAAGGTTACAACACTGCTTCTGCACCACATGGAGGTGGATGGCACCGTCATGAGATTGATAATGCTGGACATGGGAGGAGACAAATTTTACGACCTGTTTGAGGATCTGCCAAACACAGCTGTTGATGGCAACTTTGATGCAGCTGTAGCCACCTTGAATAGACATTTTGACCCAAAATTAAACCAGGACTAGGAGAGATTCAATCTCAGGCAAATTCGCCAGGCCTAAGATGAATCAGTGTACACTTTCTTTACATGGCTGTGGAGATTGGTGAGCATGTGAACTGGAACTGACACGCAGGATAAGATTAGGCTGCAGCCTATTCAAGGGTGTAGGCTGTCCAACCTGCAAAAGTTGATACTGGGATTACCAGGCATCTCCCTCAATGAAATCTTGACCCTCACAAGGACCCACAGACTATCCGATAGCCGAGCTGGGGCCATGGGGTCCGTACTCGCCAGTAGAGCTGACCCTAGGAACTGTACCCATGGAGTGATAGTCAAGATAGAGAAAGTTGAGGTGATTTATCGGCGGCCTGCCAGATAGAGAGGAACCATGGCTAGTCGAGGAGGGGAGAAGAGTTGTGGAACCTGTGAGATGGAACATCATTTACAGAGAGAATGTTCAACCCAAGGAAAACTGTCCCTGAAATGCAGAAGGATGAAACATTTTGCAAAAGTGTGCCGCAGCACTAATGCCACCCGAACGTCACCCACCAAAGAACGAAGGGTGGACAACTTCAAGCAGTTGGAAGACAGAGAAGGAGCCCAGGCACAACCAGATCGACACGAGGAAGATGGCGAAGACAAGGAGGAAATCTTCATGATATCACTTAGTGGCAGGAAGAATCTGCAAAGGAGACCACGCCCCAGGTCCTAAATAACTATCAGTGGTGTGGAAATCACCGCTCTGACCTTCACAGGAGTGTCGGAAAATGTAATCAATGTGTTGTAGTTTAGCAGCGATTAGATTAAGCATTAGCAGAAGACATCTTGCATTTAGCAACTATTGTGAACATTTTGCGGAAACCATTTTATATTCATGGCAGCCATTTTCTCTGCCACATGCTGCCATGTGCTCACCATGTGCTCTGTCCTACCTTTCTATTAACTACTCTTGAATATCTGCCTAGTGACAAGTTATATTTAGCATCTCCAACTTTCGCACATGCCCAGTAAGGTCTGCAGCTGTTAGTCCTTGAAAACTGTTACCCCCTTGTTGGACTTTTGCTTATGCAGGGGTCATCCCCAGTCTTTTGCCTCCTGCCTCCAATTTTTTCTGACCTGTTGCTGTTGGCTTTTCAACTCTGAGCACTTTACCACTGCTAACCAGTGCTAAAGTGCATATGCTCTCCGTGTAAATTGTATGTAATTGGTTTATCCATGATTGGCATATTTGATTTACTAGTAAGTCCCTAGTAAGGTGCACTAGAAGTGCCAGGGCCTGTAAATCAAATGCTACTAGTGGGCCTGCAGCATTGGTTGTGCCACCCACATAAGTAGCTCTGTAATCATGTCTCAGGCCTACCACTGCAGTGTCTGTAAATTCGACTTGGCAAGTGTACCCACTTGCCAGGCCTAAACCTTCCCTTTTCTTACATGTAAGGCACCCCTAAGGTAGGCCCTAGGAAGCCCCAAGGGCAGGGTGCAGTGTATGGATAAGGGTGGACATATAGTAATGTGATTTATATGTCCTGACAGTGAAATACTGCCAACTTGTTTTTTCACTGTTGCAAGGCCTGTCTCTCTCATAGGATAATATGGGGGCTACCTTTAAATATGATTAAAGTGTAGATTCCCCTAGAGAGTAGATGGACATGTGGAGTTTGGGGTCCCTGAACTTCCAATTTAAAAATACATCTTTTCCCTGAGGGGTGGGTGCAGAACCCTGAGAGTAGGGGAAGAGGAGAGAAAGACTCACCCCTGACTCCAGAGCAATCTAAGGGTACAGACCCTGAATTGGAAGGCCAGGATCAGGGTGTCCCCCCTGACCTGGAGGAAGGGGCTACTGCTAACAGTGCCCCTACGATGTTGTCTTCTGGGGGGGCCATTCCTAGTTGGGTGGTTCAGGACCCCAGAAGAGAGGGCAGGGGGAGGGAAGCCTCACCCCTGGCCCGGGTCCAACCTGAAGGTACAGACCCCAGGTTGGAGGATCAGTTGCAGGTTAACATCCCTGCACTGGTGGAAGAATTGTGCAAGACTGCTTCTACAAGCACCATGATAATTTTTTACTCTGGGGGTGCCGCTCCTGGAGGGAGGGTACAGAGCCCCAGAGGGTAGGACCAGGGTCAGGTTATTTTCTCTGACCTTGTGAAAGGTAGAGTGGTCAAAGGGTGTCAGGCACCTGGGGCTACCGCCCCCCACTCTCCACAGTCACAGTGGTTGGAGAGGCCTGAGGTCAGGCTCTCATACCTGACAGTTGTCAGGGGTCACTGTGGCTTGCTGTCCTGGTGGACAGAGCTGCCCCTGGGGGGGGGAAGAGAGTCACACCCCAGGGGTGGAGTGGGCAACACCACTGTGTTGGCCCTAGTGGTACTATCTGCCCATTGCAATACATCTGTGAGCAAAGTAAAGTTAGGCGCTGCACAGATGGTGTCTGCAGATGTGGAGAAGGGTTCCCCATGGGTTAGCTAAGTGGGCCCTGAGAGTATGGACAGAGGGATCCAACTGGAGTCAGGAAGGCGTAGAACTGGAACATGCCCCTGCTGTTGTGGGCCTGGGTCCTTGTTCTATCGCCCCAATCAGGGAAGTACATCAAGGTATTGATTGTTCTCCCCTGGCTTTAGGCTGGTAGGGGGTTGTGTTGGACTTTTGCTTATGCAGGGTCATCCCCAGTCTTTTTGCCTCCTGCCTCCTATTTTTTTCTGACCTGTTGCTGTTGGCTTTTCAACTCTGAGCACTTTACCACTGCTAACCAGTGCTAAAGTGCATATGCTCTCCATGTAAATTGTATGTTATTGGTTTATCCATGATTGGCATATTTGATTTACTAGTAAGTCCCTAGTAAGGTGCACTAGAAGTGCCAGGGCCTGTAAATCAAATGCTACTAGTGGGCCTGCAGCACTGGTTGTGCCACCCACATAAGTAGCTCTGTAATCATGTCTCAGACCTGCCACTGCAGTGTCTGTGTGTGTATTTTTACACTGTAAATTCGACTTGGCAAGTGTACCCACTTGCCAGGCCTAAACCTTCCCTTTTCTTACATGTAAGGCACCCCTAAGGTAGGCCCTAGGTAGCCCCAAGGGCAGGGTGCAGTGTATGGATAAGGGTGGACATATAGTAATGTGATTTATATGTCCTGACAGTGAAATACTGCCAACTTCGTTTTTCACTGTTGCAAGGCCTGTCTCTCTCATAGGATAATATGGGGGCTACCTTTAAATATGATTAAAGTGTAGATTCCCCTAGAGAGTAGATGGACATGTGGAGTTTGGGGTCCCTGAACTCAAAATTTAAAAATACATCTTTTAGTAAAGTTGATTTTAAGATTGTGTGTTTGAAAATGCCACTTTTAGAAAGTGAGCATTTGCTTGCTCAAACCATTCTGTGACTCTGCCGTGTCTGTGGATTCCCTGTCTGGGTCAGTTTGACAGTTGAGTTGTTTTTCACCTCGCACTAGACAGTGACACAAAGGGGGCTGGGGTGTAACCTGCATTTCCTTATTAGCCATCTCTGCTAGGAGGGAGGGGTGGAGTGGTCACTCTCATCTGAAAGGACTGTGCCTGTCTCTGACAATGCCGGCTCCAACCCCCTGGTGTGTGTCTGAGGCCTTGCCTGGGCAAGGCAGGATTTCACAAGTAGGTGTGAGTCCCCTTTGAAGAAAGGTGACTTCAAAGACTAAAATGGGTATAAGAAGGGCACCCAAATCTACAGACTTTAGAAACACTTCTGGAACCAAGAGGAACCTCTGCCTGGAGAAGAGCTGATAGCTGAGGAAGAAGTGCTGCCCTGCCTGTGACTGTGCTTTGTGGAGCTTTTCTGCAGTGCTGCTTCTGTCAGAGTAAGAGGGCAAAGACTGGACTTTGTGTGCCTTCCATCTTGTGAAGAAATCTCCAAGGGCTTGATTTTAGAGCTTGCCTCCTGTTGTTTGAAGTCTCAGGGACAGCAAAGACTTCTTTCTGCCAGCACCTGGAGTCTCTGGAGAGACTCCTGCTCTGACAAGTGGTGCCCTATCCATTCCCTGGGTCCTTGAAAGGAAAGCTGGTGGAAATCCAAGGAAATCAACTTCGGACGACTCCGGACCGACGCCGCTGCTGAATCCGGTAACGCCACCTGCACCCGACACCGTGACCCTCGCTGGAACGCGACGCTCTTCGCAGGCCCGACGCCGCTGCAGCCCCGCTGAAGCACGCGACTCCGTGGAAGTCGCCGCACCACGTTGTGACTGACACCGCTCGAAGTGCACGGATTCAACGTTTTGCACAGATGCCGCGATCCCCGACTTCGCGCATCGGCTTGTTTTCACTCTTCACCAAAGGTACTGTACTTGGGGGTCTACACGACTCCGTGTCCGGCACCGCTGATGTCGGCTTGTTGGGAACGACTCTGTCACAACGCCGTGTTAACATCTCATTGAAGCATTTTTGTTTCCAAACGCTATTTTTTAGTTTAATCTCTTGACTTGTGTATGTCGGATTTTTGTTGTTTTGGTCTTCTTTTGTTTAGGTAAATATTTCCTATTTTTCTAAACCGGTGTTGTGTCATTTTGTAGTGTTTTCATGAAGTTACTGTGTGTGTTGGTACAAATACTTTACACCTAGCACTCTGAGGTTAAGCCTACTTCTCTGCCAAGCTACCAAGGGGGTAAGCAGGGGTTAGCTGAGGGTGATTCTCTTTTATCCTGACTAGAGTGAGTGTCCTTGCTTGAACAGGGGGTAACCTGACTGTCAACCAAAGACCCCATTTCTAACACCCCTCCTACCTGTCGACTGTGCATTTCCACATGACCTTATATGTATAGAAGTCTTGCTTCTATAATTGTACCACCTTCTTTTAGCCCCTGCGTGGGTATAAAAGGACCATGCTCTCTCAGTTCAGTGTGCTACTTCAAACATTACCGAAGGGTGCTGTTTGAACTGTAGTAACACCTCATGAGGTTCAATAAACTTTTGCATTTTATTATAGTTTCTGTGCCAACTTCTTCCTATGTGGTCTGAGGACTTTGTGCAGAGAAGGGTGAACCCCTTGCACTAGTAGGCCTTGGTGAGGCTTACTTCAACAAATTGGTGCCCGAACAGTGACTCATCGGTGACTCGGACGCCCAACGGATTGGTCGCGACGAAGGATTTTGATCTCGCTGCGGACGATCAATGCCTGAGGAGACCCGAGTCTTGGCAACCACTGCGTTTTTCCCTTCCTTCTGACTTGACCATCCAGATGGCGCCGGTCCTCGACTGAGATCCTTTTTGTTCATTCGTCATGCAGTGACCATTTGGTCGATTTTAGAACTTGGCAGTTGGAACCTGGACACCCTGTGATTGGTAAGAGCCGTTTTACGGCACTTGCTTTGGGTTTTGATGCCTTTGTTTGGTAATGAAGTTTAGCACTACTTACTGTGGCTCTCGTGTTTTGGGTGACTAGTCAATTTGTGTCCTTTGAATTGATATATAAATTGCAATTTATATAGGCAGGTAATTAGGAGAATTTTCTCCAATTTAGTTTTGATTTGAACGGCACCTTAAGTGCTACTTTGATTATAATATTGCATATTCTGCACTATTTTTAGCATGCCTGATTTTAGCGCACTTCGTAGGATGTGTTGCTTTTGTAATGGTACCAATTTGAGACTGGAAGAATCGCAACCGGCACCCCCAGAGGGGACGCCCAATAGAGATATGTATGTTAAATATGGTCTTTCTTCTATAATGTACAGCACATTATGGAATAAATACACTTGTGCGGATCCTGAGTTATGTTGGCCTATGCATGGGTCATTTGATTTGCAAAAGATTGAGTATGTGGAACAATGTATGTGTAAGCGAAGTTCTAGGCAAGAGACGTTTGACTGTGTACGAATGTCTGAGAAAGAAGTGCGTGGACGAGTGAAGCGTGAGCAAGCCTTGCTTGAGAAAGAGCAACGGAAGAATGTATATGTGAAAGCATTGGAAATGAGAGAGAAAGAAAGAAATGACTTAAAGGCGATAGAAGAGAAAGAACGTAAATTACAGGTAACTGGCCAATACACTGTTAGGCAACCTCTCTATCCTATCCTTAATAAACCGTACAATGATTTTTTAATACTAGATCGCCCTCCACCTCCGCATGTCGTTCCGTCTGCCCCTCATCAGTTAGCTGAGGTCTCCGGTTCAGAGCAACAGAAGATACGAGGCAGTCGCTCTATGTTGCCTGCTGACCGTGCGTCTGAGCTTAGATCTATTGCTCGTAAAACAATTTGTAGCAATGTCTCTGCTTCAGAACTTTTAGATAACATGAAAGGGTGGACGGAAAAGGAGCAGCTATATTTTACTGAGGCATTTGGCACAGAAGTTATTGAACTATTTCGGAAATATTCTGATGAGTTAGAGCCCGATGATGTTGCAGCTGATCATAAGCAAATGCGTGATGGTCTTTTTGTCTTCTCCCAGGTGGCTCATGCAATCAGGCGTTTGGTGAAATTATGTGTTGCAGCAGACCGTTTGCGAGAGGAGAAAAGGGCAGTGGACGTAGTTGCACGGACATCTCAGACCGGTGGGGTGCAAGCTTCCATCTTTAGAACAGATAAGATTATGATAGTTCATGCGAAACCAATGCGGGAGGCCGCGCCTTCGTATATTCCTCCTAAAGGATCGGGTACAAGTAATGATAAAACTTCTGTTGATGCTAAGGGTTATTTTATTTATAATTGGGTGTATACTCCTTGAAATAGGGTAGATGTAATGGCACTTAAAACAGCATTACCTGACCCGCAGAAAAATACAGCCGCCTTTTATGAGGAATTTGAGGGAGCAATTAGTTCTTGTACTATGAGTTTGGACACCTTGATTCTTTTGTTTTGCCTGAAGGTGTGGCTCTCATATAATATGTCGATGATATTTTGTTGGCAGCTGATACCCCTGAGCAATGTGAAAAGTGCACTTTGTCCTTACTTTCTTTTCTTGCTTCACACTATCATAAAGTGTCACAAAAGAAATTGCAATATTGTAGACCAAGGGTAACCTATTTAGGTCACCTTTTGTCTAAGGAGGGGCGTGCACTTACATCAGATCATATTCAAGCAATTTTAGACATACCAGTACCCTCTACTCAGAAAGATGTTCATGCATTCCTTGGTCTTACTTCTTTTTGTAGGCAATGGAAATTAGGGTTTTCACACATTGTCAAACCTTTGCAAGCACTTTTGACTAAAGATACTCCAATGCACCTCCCATGGACAGATGAATGTGAGACTGCTTACCGGCAGCTACGACAAGCCCTTTGTTCAGCACCAGTGTTAGGTACTCCAGATTACATGAAGCCTATTGCACTTTACGTACATGAGAAAGATGGATGTGCATTGTCAGTTTTAGTACAGGCACATGGCGATAAGCAGCGTCCCTGTGCATATTTTTCAGCAGTACTTGATCCTGTCGCTCGAGCGTTGCTTGGGTGTTTCCGGTCAGTTGCGGCAACAGCTGTGTCAATACGTCAGAGTGAAGGGATAGTTTTGTCACATAAGCTGTTGGTGTTAATACCCTATGCGGTTGATGCTCTTTTAAATCAAACAAAGACGCAACATTTAACTAGCGCTCGCCTGATAGGATATGAATTGACATTGCTGTCTCCTCACATTACACTGAAGAGATGCGTAACACTAAATCCAGCCACTTTGTTGCCATATCCGGTGACTCAGCCTCAGTCACAAGAAACACATGACTGTATATTCCTTACCGAAGAACAGACAAATGGTCGTATTGATTTACAAGATACGCCCCTTCCAGATGTAGACGGGGAATTGTGGGTTGATGGGTCTTGTTTGAAGTTGTCAGACGGTACGACCTCAGCTGCATTTGCAATCACCACAATACACACGGTTGTGGAGACAGCTTGTATACTACAGAAGTCAGCTCAAGCATCTGAACTAATAGCTTTGACACGAGCATGTGAGCTTAGTACTGACTTATGTGTGAACATTTATACAGACAGCCGCTATGCTTTTGGAGTGGCTCATGATTTTGGTTTGCTTTGGAAGGAGAGAGGCTTTCTCACATCCCACGGGATGCAGATAATGCACGGATAATTAGTGCATAACCTCTTGACTGCATTGACATATCCAAAGAAAATAGCTATTGTGAAATGTAGTGCACACAAGAAAGTGACCAATAAGATAGGGCAAGGTAATGCCCTTGCGAGCCGCGTAACACGTGAGACTGCGATGCAGCGAAGTACTACTTCTATGTATGTAGTGAAGTCACAAGCTGAACGTTGGCATAATGCTAGACAAGACGTATTAGATATACAGAAATTTGCTTCTGTGAAAGAACGTGAGCAATGGTCTGAAGAAGGAGAATTGGATGATGAGGCCTGTTGGCGGAATAAGCAGATGGATAAATGGAAATTGCCTATAGCTTTTGTACAACCTATGGTTCAGATGGCTCATGGGCTGGCACATGTTAGAGCTTCAACAATAACGAAGTTGCTTACGCAAGTTTGGGAGCATCCAGAAATTTCCAGTACAGCTAAGAGAGTAGTACAGTCTTGTTTGATCTGTTTGCAGTACAATCCTGGAAAAGGGACACGAACTCCTGCGGGAGGGTTTGCTACACCAACTGCACCTTTTAAAGTTCTACAAATGGATTATATTCAGCTTGAACACTGCAAAAATTTAAAATATGTCTTGGTGGTGGTATGTGCCTTCAGTAAATGGATAGAGACATACCCCACAAATGATAATACTGCCATTACCACAGCGAAGGTGCTTTTTAAATAATCTTTCCGTAGGTTTGGTGCAGACTTTTATGGAATGATAATGGACCTCACTTTGTTGGGGAAGTTATTAAGTATGTCCTGAAAGGATTAGGGATCAAACAGAAGTTCCATGCGGTTTTCCACCCACAATCAGCAGGGTTGGTGGAAAGGTATAATGCTACTTTGAAGCTGAAGTTAGCGAAGATACAGGCTTCCACACCCTTAACTTAAATGGATGCATTACCGTTGGCATTATTGTCTATTAGATCAGTGCCCTACTCTTGAATTGGCCTTACTCCCTAAGATATAGGGCCTGATTCCAACCCTGGCGGGCGGCGGTAGCCGTCCGCCAGGCGGGAACCGGCATTTGGCCGCCATGCGGCAAAAATACCGCTTCCCTCATTCTGACATTCCCGCTGGGCGGGCGGGCGCTAACCAAGTTAGCGCCGGCCGGCCCAGCGGGAATGGGGGCCGCAACACAGGAGCCGGCTCCAAATGGAGCTGGCGGTGTTGCAGCGGTGCGACGGGTGCAGTTGCACCCGTCGCGCTTTTCACTGTCTGCTATGCAGACAGTGAAAAGCTTCATGGGGCCCTGTTAGGGGGCCCCTGCACTGCCCATGCCAGTGGCATAGGCAGTGCAGGGGCCCCCAGGGGCCCCAGGACACCCCTTACCACCAGCCTCCTCCTGGCGGTGAAAACCGCCAGAAACAGGCTGGCGGTAAGGGGGTCAGAATCCCCAGGGCAGTGCTGCTTGCAGCGCTGCCCTGGCGGATTCGCCCAGCCGGGGCAAAAACGGCGGGAAACCGCCGGCCCCGGTTTTCTGACCGCGGCTTTACTGCCGCGGTCAGAATGGGCTTGGAAGCACCGCCAGCCTGTTGGCGGTGCTTCCGTCATTCGTGGTGGGTCAGAATGACCCCCATAGTGTTTGGAAGGCCAATGAACATTTGGGGAGTTCCTAAGCCAAATTCTGTATATGATGTACCTTGTGTCCTGATGAATGATTATTTGGCACAGTTAACCGACAATTTGGTTTCTATTCATCAACAGGTTCGAGAAGCACTTCCTGACAGATATACAGGTGAAGGCCATGAACTCTGACCTGGTGACCAGGTGATGATTAATTCCTGTGAAAGATCAAGCAGCTTGGAACCAAGGTGGCGAGGCCCAGAACAGGTGCTCCTTGCGACAAGGACAGCAGTTCGAGTGACGAACCGAAAGAATTGTGTCCATAGTACTCACTGCAAGAGAGTGCTACCTACCTTGGTGGAACCTGCTGTGCTGACCGATCATCGAGAGATTTTGACTACGGAGAAAGGCTGTGCTATATCACCTGACGAATCTGCAGAGTTCTTCCCGGACCATACGACTTCTGGAGTGTCGCGATATAATTTGAGACTGAGGAAAGAATCTGAAAATTTTTTGAAAAAAAACTGGTTGAGCTACTGCCCTGGGTTAGTGAAACGGAGAGCCAATGTGGCAAAGGGGGGGATCAGCCATGCATTAGAGTAGTGACACCCATCTTGGCCCGTGGTGAAGAAATCAGCAGCTGCCCAGGGATAAGAGCTCCAACGATTGTTTTAATTAATTTCTGAAAGGGTCGATTATCACTGTTGCTAAAATGAATAACAAACTGATCATTAGTACTATGGGGTTTGTTGTTGTTTTGGTGGTTATAGCAATAATCACCTGGTTTGTTGAAAAGAAGTCTCCTGCTCGTGAGTATTTTGTTGCCACTACTCCGGTACCAGAAGATCACTTTTACTTTATGCTTCCCTATCAGGAGCAGAAGCACCGTTAATCGTACTTTAATAATACTTTCATTCAGATGTTGCATCATACTCATAATGCTACAAATACTACTAACTGTTGGGTATGTGGAATGATACCTGCACATCAAAAGAAAGGAGGAACACCTTTCATTCCTCTTCCTTTTTCACACAATGGTTCTTGTCAAGCTTGGTACACGCTTTTGTTTGCATCTGGAAAACGTACAGAGGGCGGACTTTTTTTTTTTCTGCCTTAATAAAGTATGCTACCAAGAAAAAGATGGGTATCCCTAAGCCAAAGGAACTAAATGGGGATGGGAAGAGTGTCAACCGTACAATGTTTCAATACCATATATCTTCACAAATATAAGAGACTCTGACAAGAAAGAACAATTTGTGATTTCTGTTACAAAAACTAAATCAGATTTATGTATACGTAGCATTGGGCGAATTCCAGTGGGGATAAGCGATTGTACCTTGATTTTAACTATTGAGCGTGTAAATAATAGAAGTTTTACAGCTTCACATAATACATATTTTGTTTGTGGTAACTATGGATATTACCAACTACGTGTTGGAAGGTCAGGTGTGTGTAATGATTGCAATATTTTTCGCATGCTAAATCTGTATTCAGTGTGGTCCAATGTTCTGCTCCATGTGTATTACTGCTTGTATGCCTACCAAAAGAAATATTACAGAAATGAAAACACAACACATGTTAGATAAGGAAATAGCTGAAATGATGAGCAAAATTATACAATATGAATATTTAGATTATCCCAGAAAGACTAATGTCTTCAGCTAATGCTTAAAGGGTCGTCTGTTGTAGTTTAGCAGTGATTAGATTAAGCATTAGCAGAAGACATCTTGCATTTAGCAACTACTGTGAACATTTCGCAGAAACCATTTTGTATTTATGACAGCCATTTTCTCTGCCACATGCTGCCATGTGCTCACCATGTGCTCTGTCCTACCTTTTTATTAACTACTTTTGAAAATCTGCCTAGTGACAAGTTATATTTAGCATCTCCAACTTTCGCACATGCCCAGTAAGTTCTGCAGCTGTTAATCCTTGAAAACTGTTAGCCCCTCCTACCTGTCGACTGTGCATTTCCACATGACCTTATATGTATAGAAGTCTTGCTTCTATAATTGTACCACCTCCTTTTAGCCCCTGCGTGGGTATAAAAGGACCATGCTCTCTCAGTTCAGTGTGCTACTTCAAACATTACTGAAGGGTGCTGTTTGAACTGTAGTACCACCTCATGAGGTTTAATAAACTTTTGTCTTTTATTTCAGGTTCTGTGCAAACTTCTTCCTATGTGGTCTGAGGACTTTGTGCAGAGAAGGGTGAACCCCTTGCACTAGTAGGCCTTGCTGAGGCTTACTTCAACAGATGCAAAACAGTTTTCCAGACTGGAGCTCAAGCCTACGGTATGCCCCACAAGAGTGTTTGTGGGGACCAAACATCTTCCGCTGAAAGGGGATATAGAGGTGGAGGTGGTGCATGGAGACACAAAAGGGTGAAACCAGAAAATTGTTAGGCTGCCACACAGCTGAAGATTTGGGGCTGTTGTTTTTTGCCGAACAGGTCCAGCAGGCTCATGTTGTAGAGATCTTAAAATAAATCCCTTATTTGTTCCAAGGACTTGGATGTCTCAAAGGAGTGAAAGTCAAATTCCATATTGACGAGATGGTGAAACGCAGAGCACTGCATCAGCAGAGGGTACCGTTCAACCTCTGCCCGCTGGTGGAAAAGGAGCTACAACAACTCTAACAAGCAGGAGTCATTGAAGAGGTCACGGGCCTTCTCTGTGGGTATCCCCTCTTTTGATAGCACCTAAGCCCAAACAACCAGGGGCCAAACAACTGTGTATGGACATGAGGCTTCCTAACCAGACAATTAGTCGGGAAAGCAACATAACCCGTACCATTGGTAAAATTGTGGTTGATATGAAGTGAGCAGAGTGGTTCTTTAAAATTGACTTAAACTCTGGATACCACCAATTGTTGTTAGATGAATCCAGCCGTTACATAAAGACATTTTCCACTCATGGCAGACTCTGAAGATTCAAGTGTGTCTCAGCGTTGGGGTGTCTTCAGCAGCAGAGGTCTCCCAGGAAGCCATAAACAAAGCTCTAACAGGACTGGTGGGTGTCATCAACCTCAGCGATTGGATCCTGATTTACTCGGACATCCTGGAAGATCATCATGTCTGTGAGAGAGCCACCCTCCAACGACTGGTCAAAAAAGGCCTGACTCTACATCAAGTGCATGTTCTACCCCAATGAGGTTGATTTCTTTGGGTATCAGTTTTCCAAAGAGAGGCTGCAAATAGACCCTCAACAAGTTGAAGTAATCAGTGGTGCGGCAATGCTGCAGAACCAGCCCTAGATCTGTAGTTTTCTCTGCATGGCATGGCCAACTACTGCAGACGTTTCATACCAGACCTTGCCACCCTCTCTGACCCCATGTGAAACCTGACCAGAAAAGATACCCATTAGGAGTGGACTATGGAGGCTGCCAAAGCGTTCCATGAGGTGAAGGTGGCTTTGCTGCACAATGCCACCATGCCATACTTTGACCCCAAGTGCCAGACAGAACTCATTGCCGATGCCAATCCAGTATAGCTGGGTGCAGTGCTAATGCAGAGGAAGAACTCTGGAGAGTGGGTTCCTATTGCATACGCCAGCAAAGAATTCACTGTTGTAGATACCCAGTATGACAGATTGAAAGAGAGGAATTGGCCAAAGGTGGGTGTGTAAACACTTCCATTTGTGCCTCTTAGACCAGAAGTTTCATGTAGTGACAGACTACAAACCCTTAGTGCCCCTGTTAACTGGCACAGCGAGACAATGACAACCCGGCCTGAGAGATGGGCCTTGCAATTGCAACAATACTCATTGCATGTAGTCTATCAGCCTGGGGTGAACAATCCAGCAGATCATCTCTTACAGCACCCGCTGACACAGGTTCCTCAAGAGGAGGACAAAGATGAAGTGGGGACCAAAAGGTTTGTAAACATGGTGACAGAGATGGCCTGTCCAAGGGCACTGTTAGTGATTGAGATTGTGGAAGCCTCTTCAGAGGACACGTGTCACACGAGAGTCAAGGAGTCTGGCTTAAGGGGCCTGACCGAAGTAGAGCATGTGACCCACAAACAGCTCTGGCAATGCTGTGATGAACTCAGTGAAAGTGAGGAATGGTTAGTCCTGGGATGTCACTATATAGTAGTACCACGTCGCATATGGAAGAGGACAGTGGAACTCGCCCATCAAGGACACCAAGGGCTTGCCAAAATGAAAGCCAGAATTAGGGCCAAGGTGTGGTTCCTGGGGATAGACTGGATGGTGGAGGAGCTGTAGAGAAATTGTAGGTCTTGTGTGCTCACTAGCGCCAAGACCACAGTAGCCCCTGTCATCACGGAGGAGGCTATGCTAACTCCCTGGTCTTTGTTGAGTATGGATTTTGAGAGTTTCCCAGAAAACAGGTAGTGATGGAAAGCCACTCAAAATTTCCCAGTGTTGGACTGGTCCGGTCTACAGTGTTTGATTGTGCCAACCCACGCTATGCAAGATCTTTGCCCTTCTTGGTCTGCCTGAGGATGTCAAAACTGACAATGGTTCCCCTTTCAAGGTCACAAGTTTAAGGAGTATCTACGCCAACTAAATGTATGTCATCAGAAAGTCATGCTACAGTGACCCCAAGCAAATTGGGAGGTGGAGAGATTTATGAGGACTCTCAACTGTGCCCCCTGCATAGGGGTGAAAAAACAGGGAAGACCTTGAAGGTTGCCTGAACTAATTTCTGAGAGCCTACCAGCTGACACAGC
Organism: Pleurodeles waltl; assembly: GCF_031143425.1. Classification (NCBI taxonomy): domain Eukaryota; kingdom Metazoa; phylum Chordata; class Amphibia; order Caudata; family Salamandridae; genus Pleurodeles; species Pleurodeles waltl. The sequence goes on along the minus strand of NC_090437.1, from coordinate 1,035,157,508 downwards.
ACAACGGGATGTGCCCTGAGTGACCTTTTGATGGAAAGGGTAAGAGATGTGATACCAGCTAGACCCCACTGGAAGCCGGCTGTAATGGATGTGTCTGTGACTCAAAACAAGAATACGGCAAATAATGAAAAGGCCAGTAGAAGAAGAGGGGTGGAAGAATCCTCCCTCCAGGTAAGTGATTGGGTAGCCAAGAAAGACCACTATCAAGGCTGGAAATTTCGCACACCATATGAGAGGGAAACATGGTTTTTTTTCTGAGTCAGAAGAACCATGATCACAGCCCCCTGGGAAAGCATGTAAGTATCCAGGAATGTGTCAAGATTTAAAAAAATAAGTGACAATCTAAGCCAAACTGAGGATGCAGGGACCACTGGAGTATGAGGAGAACGATCTCCACCACAGTTTGAGAGACCACCTGCTGAATCCAGGGAAGGCCTTGACATGACGGGACCTCCTTCTTGGGCCTATCTGTCTTCACTGAGTGGGATGCCACTCCCAGAGCAGAAGGAAAGAGAAAGGAGAGTCCATCCCGATACTTGGCAGCAACCCCTGTCCCAGCCAGAGATTGAACTATATATGTTCGTGAGAAGCCAGCTGATAGGAAGACCATGATGCACTGAGTGAGGACACCCCAGTGGTGTTTGTGGGTTGGCTGCCACTTCATTGAATGAGATGGTATTTGAGCCATTGAGTGATTTGTTCATATTTTTTTTAATAAAGGTGGATAGGGATGTAGCGAGTCACCTGGCCACTTCACACCAAGGTAAACACCACTCATAAAGGTGTCTGCACCGCTTGATGGGCAGTGCACTGTAACAAGTCAAGTGTGTCCTGTGTCTATGTGTCTAGGAGTGGGCCCTACTGCTACGGCTTTGCATATTACCCGCATCTACTGCACACCACAACAATTATGGGAGAAAGTCAACTACTGTCTGGCATCTCACAGCCCGGAGCACTAAACTCACCTACTTGAATGAACTCTGTAGTATGCACTCTCCAGTTCAATCTAGTTAGTGTTTAGCAGGGCCCTTAAGCACACAGCAGGAAGCTCGGTACTGGATCCTGCACAGATTAACCTGAGCTGGCATACTACACAGACTCCAAAGATCAGCTTCAACCTGCACCCTCAAATCACACCCTTTCACAATTGGTCACAGGGAGGGGAGGGGCCAGCAAGACTTGCTAACCCCACACCACCCTGTGAGGAGATGAGAAAAGGTGGGGTGGCTGAGACTGCAGTGCTTGCTTGATGTCAAGCCCCTCGTGCTGCTGGACTTCAATCAAAAGCTCCCAGGCAAACTTCACAACACTGTCTTCAGGGGTGGAGCTCACCCACAAGGCTATGGTTTTTCAAGGTTGGTGACATAATAGGCCTCAAGGTTGTGTGAACACCAGCCTTGCAAAAGCATTGACTACAGAGATTGCTGATCATGTGCAGTTGTGCATAATAAAGCCCAAACATTGTTTGCAGAGAGCGAGCGTTGTCCTCAACCAGTGCACTTGTCATTGCAGATTTATTTATTTATTCACATTAAAAAATATATAAAGAATGGAATTTTGAGTTTGTTGGAAAAATTAAGGGGGTGGAGACCTGATGCCCATGATGGGAAACTGCCTATGCTTTTAAGGTATAGACAATTGTTTAAATAAATATTTGTTTTTAAAATAACAGCATATTCTCTAGCTGGTGGTTATGTCTCAACCCCCTTGGGTTGTTGTGGGAAAAATCACACCTTTACTTAGCTTAGGGTATTTATATTTCAATACATGTGGCAAACCTAAAACACAAACCAATGACTTTCATTTGAGAGTCAACCTTACTTTTATTTTACCCAGAATTGCACCGGGAAGTCCTATACAAGCTTGCCATTTAATGGATTCATTTGTTTTCATGGCAAACGAGCAAAGGACTTATGGGTATGTACATTCTGTCAGCATTGACTAAAGAAGAAATCCTTCAACTTCAATGTTTCCGACTTTAGTCACCTTTGGGTACCCTTCTCACTTCCATAATGATGCACCCCAAGAATGTCTAAATCTCTGTGTTTCTGAACATTAGCTGAATCAATTGCCAGGATTTGATGGATTTGAAGCCATGATTACCATGTGCAAGCTAGGCAGGGTGTTCACCTTTTAATGTTATTGTTTCATTAACTGGAAAGACATTTAGAATTTGAATCGACAATCTAAGTTACATGCATTGTAACTCAAAATCTGAATAACATGAAAATATATTGCTGATGCTCTTCAGTGGATTTCCTCTATTTGCACACTTCAAGTGTGAGGGAAACCACAGCTGATTTCATGTAGGTTTGACTGTCTGCTGTAGTTGTGCTCACTTCTATCCTTTTTAGGTCTTGGTCACAGTGAGCTTTATTTGTTTTCTGGCAAGCCCTCTTGTTTTCAACACCTAACATATTATTAGAATGGACTTTGTAGCATGCCCCCGCCCATGACTGGAAAGCTTTGTTGTGTGTCTCAATTGTGTACTCTTGTGTACTCTTGATTCAGTGGAATGCTTCACTGTTTTGTTCCACCTAGGGGCATTTTGATTTCACAGTGATCTAAATGGATGAGTTGTATGGTTCCAAAACATTCTTTAGAGTATGCTTTATTCTTTTTCGTTGAGCCCTTTGAAGAACTCCTCATGTTTTGTATGTATTTATTTTCCTCTTTTCACTCCTCCACTTTCCTTAATGGTAGACATCCAGCTCTATGTTCAGGGTTTCATTTTTTATTACTTTTTGTATACCAAGCCTTGGCAGCTGAAAAGGGATCTGCTCATCTAATTTTTTTTCTATGCATTGTGAGCACATTTCCTTTTTAAACTTTTTAATTTGCTCTTTTAACATAGCTATCAGTTAAAACAGGAAGATGTGTCATGATGAATTATGGACCACCTGACATCCTTGTTGTGGTATTTCCCAATGTTGTGCCCTCAATCCTCCTGTTTTAAAACATTTGGTTTTGCTGGCTGTAGTAGAACTCTGTACACTTTACCACTGCTAACTATTGCTAAAGTCCTTGTGCTCTCTCCCTGAAAGATGGTAGCACTGGCTTTTAACCAATTGACACATTTCTTTTACTTGTAAGTCCCTAGTAAGGTGGTACTGCCTGTACCCAGGGCCTGTAAATTAAATGCTACTAATGGGACTTCAGCACATATTGTGCCACTCAATTAAGTAGCTTTGTAAACATGTCTCAGGCCTGCCATTGCAGCCTGTGTGTGCAGTTCTTAACTGCCATTTTGACCTGGCAAAATGAACTTTTTGTGAGGTCCACACCTTCCTTTTTAAAACATTTCTCACCTCTAGAGTACGGCCTAGACAACCCAGAAGGAGGGGTGCAGTATATTTAAAAACGTTGTGTGTATATTTCTAACTTTTACTTATCAGGTAGTGAAAAGCTCTTACATTCATTTGTCACTACTGTGAGGCCTTCCTGTCCAATGGAATAACGTTGGGTAAATTTCATAAGTGATAACTTTCAACTGGGAGCAAGAAGAAATATAATGTTTAGTGTCTAAAGAACTGTCATTCAAAACCCTCTTAAACTGTAGAGTTTCATTTTAAGTCAGAAGTGTGAAGATGACACTTTTAGAAAGTTGGCATTTTCTTGTCCCAACAATTTGGTGCCTGTATCCTCGGTCACATGGCTAGGTGTAGCTGGCAGTTGGCAGGATGAGCCATCTCTTTCAGGGTGAACGGGAGGAGCTGTCACCTACCACACTTCAACATCATAAAACTGCCTCAGTACACTCACAAAGGGTTTCACACTAGTCTTTTGTGTTCTAGACAAGCTGGGGCCAGGGCAGTGAGGAAGGAAATTCCAGACACCTTTGGGGGTGAAAAAGGATAAATAATAGACCCTCAGACCTAATACGTCAGTACACCTCTGGACCTGGGGAAGGCTCAGAAGAAGGACTGCTGTGCTGTTGTAAGAAGGACTGCCCTGATGCCCTGCTACCCTCCTGCCTGAGTGAGAAAGACTAGACCAGCTTCTTGAACCCAAGGCCAGTAGAGTGACTCTAGGGGCCAGCTGATTGGTTACCTGATCAGAGCCCCAGGGAGAGAAAATAATCCAACCAATTCTGACCCCTGCACGTGGATTCTGCCTGCTGTGAGTCCTAACCCCCCCCCACCAAGTGGTGCCCCTACAGTCAAGGACCCTTCGCATTAGCATACATATTGGAAGAGAACATTTTTAATTGTCTATATTGAAGATTCCGGGAATAGGTTTAGTGCGTGGGCCATTGAACACAGAGTTTACCCCTTGCCAATATGGATTCCATGAGGGTCTTGGTACATTGGAGGAATGCTTGAATCTCCATCTGATTGTACTTCTGCTAAGCGCTGCCCAATGTACCTGGCCTTAATGGATTTATCCTGTGCATTCAACTGCATTAATTGGTGAAAGCTCTGGCAAATCCTTAGAAGGAACGGCATTGAGGAGCCCTTAATGTGCTTCCCTGCTGATCTATATATTAAACTGGAATCCAGGGTGTACTTTGACCTGAAAGGTGAGCTTTCTGTCCCTTTCTGATTAGTGTGCCTCGACAGGGCTCAGCTTTAGCACCTATTTTGTTTCTTCTTTATGTTAATGATACGTACTTAGTGAATAGGGGATTGGATTTGCCCCTAATTAAATCCTTACCTGGGCCAGCTTTATTATACACGGATGACGCAAACTTACTGGCTTATACTCTGGAAAGCCTGAAGCTCTTGATCAAAGTCTTTGTAAATGTTGTGTTAGAGTTAGTTGGATCAAACTTCAGCAAGCTAAAAGTAATGGTATGCTGAAGTTGTAGATAAACTTTAAGGGCCATATTGATTAATCGTAGAACTCTGTCGTATGTTTCTCAGTTTCCAAACTTAGGGAACATTTTTAATCATTTCAGTTCATGGAGACATAGGTGGTCATTCTGACCGCGGCGGGCGGTGGTCACCGCCTGCCATGCGGTCACCGCCAAATGGCCGCTCCGCTGTCAGGAGACCGCGGATGCCATTCTGGCTTTCCCGCTGGGCAGGCGGGCGACTGCCAAAAGGCCGCCCGCCGGCCCAGCGGGAAAGTCCCTGCAACATAGAAGCCGGCTCCGAATGGAGCCGGCGGTGTTGCAGGGGTGCGACGGGTGCAGTAGCACCCGTCGCGATTTTCACTGTCTGCAAAGCAGACAGTGAAAATCATCATGGGGCCCTGTTAGGGGGCCCCACGACACCCGTTCCCGCCATCCTGGTTCTGGCGGTGTAAACCGCCAGAAACAGGCTGGCGGGAAGGGGGTCGGAATCCCCATGGCGGCGCTGCAAGCAGCGCCGCCATGGAGGATTCCCTGGGCCAGGGGAAAACCGGCGGGAAACCGCCGGTTCCCCTTTTCTGACCGTGGCGGTCAGAATGGCCCTGGAAGCACCGCCAGCCTGTTGGCGGTGCTTCCGTTGCCCTCCACCCTGGCGGTCATAGACCGCCAGGGTTGGAATGAGGGCCATAATCTGTTTGTCCATAGTCAGAAACTACTACATTTGGAGGGCTCATTGTTCTCATTATCCTCTGCAATAGGCACCAAACCGCTTGCCATTTTAATGTAAACTAATTATAGGCAATATGTCCTGTTTGCTCAATATGGAGCAGGAGTTTGGGGAAACTTAAATGTCCGACTTTTTAAGCTTGAAGAGAATCATTCTCTTCACCATCTTTTGAGGCTTCCTCCCTCCTGTTCCACTTTTATTTGCCACGAGGAGCTTGGATTCCCGTATATAAAAGACTTCATTAAACTAGCTCCATTATTACTCTGGTTCTCAATTAGGTCCAGTCCTCTTCATATCTATAATCAGTCTGTTATTATGGACTGTCTAATCTGGAAAGAGGGTCTTAAAATTCCCTGGTTGTCCCATGTTAAGGAAGCTCTAGAGATCCAGCCACGATTTGTAAGCCAGACAAACAGAATGTAAAGTTATTGTTTTTGAAAAATAGATATATGGAAACAAAAGATGAAGAAACGACCTCAAACCTATGTTAGGTCTCAGGTTATTAGTTTGTCATCTTGTAACCAAACTCTATTTACTGACGGTGGAAGGGTGCTGGGATAGTTCATTCCTTCCTTGTTTTTGGACCAGGCTCCTTTTTACTGAAATCCGCTTGCTATAATAGGCTTTCTGACCAGACACTCTGGAACTTTGTATTCATTTGTAAATTCTATTCCATATATCCAAAAAGTTTTCTGATTCTGTTATTCAAGGGTATCATTTTATTTAGGGTAGATGAGCTCTGTGTTTTATACAGCTACTAAAAGGGATGATGTTTGCTTTGCTGTTAGCTCCTTTCTAATATCTGTCATGAAATACAGCAAGTCGATCCCTTTTAACTTCACTATTCTATGTTTTTTATAAGTTTTTAGCTTTATTATGAATATGAATATATTATTTTGATGAAATGCCGGGGAATCAACATTGTTTTCCACAATATTCTATAATGTGACTAATTGGATTAACTGAAAATATGAACAAATTATTATTATCACCCTTTAAGCTCAAACAGAGGATTATTTAATAAACACTATGGGCCAATTTCACAAAACCAGCAACACAGTCCATGTCCATTTTGCATGTTATAGTTTGTGTATTTAACATTTTATAGCATTTGCAAAGAGAGGTGATTTATTCCTGCTGCACTCAAGTACAGTACACATTTACAAATGATTTTCTAATTCCATGTTTCCTCTGAAATTTCTGAGTATAACATCTTACCTTAGGTGTCCCAAAACCCTACACAGGCTGGCACTCTACTTCTCTATATTCACCATATGAACATGGAAGAGATTTTAAAACTCAAATTGATGTAGAAAAAGGATGTTACATGTTTTGTGAATATAATCAAAGTTGATAACAAAAATCTGTGAGAACCAGGAGTCATAAATCCGATGAAACTCTCAATGACAACTCAGGAAAGTAAAGATTCTGAATTTGACAGTGACAAAGGTCATCTATGAAGGAAGGGATGTTTTTGTCCTAGCGCAAGCAATGACCACAGTGCAACTTGAGTGTACTACCTACATATTCTGAGCTGTAGGCACACCTTATGGTATGTAGCCACTTGTGCAATAACCATGCAGGAACTGCCTGATTGTCTACTCATGTTTAAACATTGGATCATTCATGTTTCTACCATATTGATTGTGCTTATGGTAAAGAAATAGGCTGGTGATTTATAATTTTCAAGTGTTAAGAGATAAAGGCCCTCATTCCGACTTTGGTGGTCTTTTGGCACGACAGCCGCGGTGGCAGCTGCCAAAACACCGCCATGTTGGAGATATTTTGACTAAGAGTCACACACTGAAGACCCCCAAAAAACAGCCGACACAAATCTGACACTGGTAGGACTTAGGAGAACGGGAAAGAGGCGGTTCCACCACCTGCACCACCAAGCCAAAAACTTTCAACCCACTATTTTATGACCCACAAATCAGCACAGCCGTCCTTCCATGGCAGAATATTGTTGGTGGTCCGACCTGCCACGCTCAGAAAACACTCCTGTCAGAACATAACACCACATTGAATAGTTCAAATATCCCACACCTGACACACATCAGGCATGCCTACTCACTGCACTATATAACACCCCTTCACACAACACACAGTTCTTTGTGACAAAAACAACATATAGAGAGACAAGAGCAGGCACAATCACAAAAGTTGCACATATACACTAGAGGCACATATGCACTGCACACTCAGCACACACCACACAACTGCACGAATAACACCATACACACATCACAACTGCACACAAACACCTCAACCTACCAGCACTCACAGCCAAACACCCCCCACCTAGCACCCTACACTGAACCCTACACACACAACACCCACCCCGCACCCACAGCACAACCAGCATGTCCCATCAAAATCACTTCACTGATTGAGGGTCATGGTCGATGAAACCTTCAGGGTTGAGCCACAGCTCTTTGAAGCACAGGTACAGCAAACATCTGTAGGAAAGTAGCCTCTTTCTAGCTTGGTTATCCCCACATTTGACCTGTCTGTCAGTGTGTTTGACTGTTTCTACTGGGATCCTGCTAATCAGGACCCCAGTAGTTATGCTCTCTCCCTTAAATTATGGCTGTTGCATACTGGTAACCCAGTATTTCACCCACAATTGGCATACTGGTGCCCCCTTATAAGTCCCTAGTATATGGTACTTAGGTACCCAGGGCATTGGGGCTCCAGGAGATCCCTATGGGCTGCAGCATATCTATTGCCACCCATAGGGAGCCCATGTAAAGGCTTCTGCAGGATTGCCAGTGCAGCCTCCGTGAAAAGGTGCATGCACCCTTTCACTGCCATTTTACACTGCACCAGGTAACTTATGTCACCCCTATAGCAGGCCCTACAGGCCTGAGGGCAGGGTGCAGAGTACCTGTGTGTGAGGGCACCCCAACACTAGCAGAGGTCCCCCCACGACCTCCAGGGCCATATTCCCAGACTTTGTGAGTGCAAGGACGCCATTTTATGCGTGTACTGGACATAGGTCACTACCCATCTCCAGCTACATAATGGTAACTCCGAACATAGGCATGCTTGGTATCAAACATGTTGGCATAATACCCCAAGGGTTTTGCAAGCATTGGTTGTATGATTCCATGCACTCTGGGGGCTCCCTAGAGTACCCCCAGTATTGCCATTCCAGCTTTCTGAGGTTTTCCAGGCAGCCCTAGATGCTGCCACCTCTCAGACAGGTTACTGCCCTGCTGCTGCTTGAGAAGCTCAAGCCCAGGAAGGAGGAACAAAGGATTTCCCTTAGGAGAGGGGTGTTATTCCCTCTCCCTTTGGAAATAGGTGTTACAGGCTTGGGAGGGGTAGCCTCCCCAAGCCACTGGAAATGCTTTGAAGGGCACATTTAGTGCCCTGCTTGCATATTCCAGTCTATACCGGTTTAGGGATCCCAAGTCCCTGCTCTGGGGCAAAACTGGACAAAGGAAAGGGGATTGACCACTTCCCTATCCATCACCATCTCAGGGGTGGTGCTCAGAGCTCCTCCAGAGGGTTCCTGGGTTTTGCCATCTTAGATTCCAAGTTGGCAGGGAACTCTGGGAGCATCTGAGTGGTCAGTGCCAGCAGGTGATGTCAGAGCCCTCCCCTGATAGGTGCCTACCTGTCTAGCTAACCAATCCCCCTTTCAGGGCTATTTAAGGTCTTTCCTTTGGGTGGTTCTTCAGATTTGGATTGCAAGACTCCAGGAGGAATCCTCTGCATCCTCCGCTTCAACTTCTCACCAAAGAAACTGCATCTGGAGCTTCCAGGAACTCTACAAACTGCAACAAAGAAGCAAAGATGACCTCTGCAACATTGTATCTTCAGCTCCTGCCAGCAACTGCAACTGTTTCCCTGACGTGCATCCTCAGAGGACAGCCTGTCTTCAGCCTGCACCAGAAGAGCAAAGGAGCCTACCTTGGGGTGAAGTAGTCACTCCGCTGCTTCAGCAGGCACCTACTGCAATGATGACCGGCTGCGTGGATCCCCACTCCTGATGAGCTGTGTGGATCCTGCATCACGGGCAGTGGACTGAAGTGGTTCTGACAGTCCTGACGCCTTACTGTCCAACTTTGATTGAGATAGGAGCTTGCCTCTCCACGCAAGACAGTACCCCCATTTATTGCGTGTTTTGCAGTTGCCAAGGCTTGTTGGCATCCTTCCACAAAGTTCTTCATGCACTTTGCAGCTCTGTCCCCCAGCACTTTATTCTTTGACGCACAACTTCCTGAGTGGTTCTCCGGCAGCAGCGGAGACTTTGTCATAGGCCTCCCTTTGCACCTCCTTTGTCCCCATTCTGTGGGACTCCTGTACATGCTGCCTGGTCTTCTGTGGGCTCTCTGAGTTGCTTTTGGGTAGAGTCCTCTAGGTCCTTCCTGGTCCCAGGTAGCGTCATTTTCCGCTAATCGCAAGCTTTATGTTTGCCAAGGCTTGTTTGTAGACTCCAGCGATGCAAACCAGACTGTACTCCTCCATTCGGCATGAGACATCACTTGCACCAACCAGGAACCTGAATCTCTCTTCTTGGGTGAGGTACTGACTGTTCTTCTTCACCGGTGGCTCTTCTTTTGCATCTTCATCCGGGTTAGCAGGGGCTCCTGTTCTCCATGGACTCTTCTGTGCTTCTTAGACTTGGTCCCCTTCTTCAACAGGTCTTCAGGTCCAGGAATCCACTGTTGGTATCTTGCAGTCTCTTTTGGTTCTTGCATAATCTTATTCTCATGTTTCTGTGTGTTCTGGGAAAGTTACTGTGTTTTACTCCTGCTTTCCTGGGCTCTGGAGTGGGTTCTAATACTTACCTCTGGTGTTTTCTGATACTCCCAGCACCCCTCTACACTTGCCTAGGAGGGAAACCTACATTCGCATTCCAATTTCTTAGCACATGGTTTGTGTTCCCCCATACCCATTTCTAACTATTGTGATTTTCACTAATTGCACTGTTTTCTAACTGTTTTTACACCTGTTTCTGCATACTACTGTATTTCATTTGTGTATTACTCCTAAGGGAATATAGTATCTATGGTATTTTTGGCAGTTGTGTCACTAGAATAAAGTACTACCTTTATTTTTGTAACACTGAGTATTTTCTTTCATGTATGTGAGTACTGTGTGACTATAGTGGTATTGCATGAGCTTTGCATGTCTCCTAGATAAGCCTTGGCTGCTCAGCTATAGCTACCTCTAGAGAGCCTGGCTTCTAGACACTGCCTATCTTTCACTAATAAGAGATAACTGGACCTGGTATGAGGTGTAAATACCATAGGTACCCACTACGAACCAGACCAGCCTCCTTCAACATCCATAGCCAGTAAATTGGATTAATGTCAGAAAATAGTTGACAGGGCAACTCAGTGGGCAACCATCCACGCACAAGGGTGGACATTAGGAAGAGATTGAACAATCTATGTGGGAAGGTGTGCTCCATGGCTTCAGGACACCAGATAGCCATGCACAAGACAGACAGTGTGCCCCCACCTCCTTCCCCAGAGCTCACATCGTAGTGGGAGAAGATCTTGGACATACTGCATCATGAGGGCCTGACTCGAATCACTGGAAGACTGGTCTCTGGTGATTAACTACTACTTCCCTGGCAATCATTCGTCCTGCCCAACATGCTTCCTCACCACCCAATCACTCCCCAATTCACCCCATCTCCCACTATACCTCCCACTTTATCACCTAATGCCCTTCTCCTACATGCCATACCACCACCCACCCCCAATGCTCACACAGTCCCTGCCAAGTACACGTAAAGCATAGCCAATTACAATCACTATGACTTGCCCAATGCACTAGCCCATCTATATCAAAACCTGCAACGTGCACTTCACATCACACCTCTTGCATGTATGATTATTGCACTAGCTACAACAACTGGATGCTTTGACTGAAGACCAGTACATTGCAATGGCAGCAATGCAATGGCACTTCATAATGTCAAAAAACCCAAACACAGCTACAGCACTGTCACCAATCCTAAGGGCCACTGATCCTGGCCTAATACCCTGAAATAAACGAATCATGGCTTGAAAGTAAGAAGGTATACTCCATGCACAACAGGCACATACAGGAAAACCAAGCTTGTATACACGCATACCCTCCCCCACTTGGACACCATACTGCAATGTACAGCCATTCCCACTCACATCTACCAAGTCACAATGGCCACCCTCTAATAGGATACACCTGTTGTGTTAACCATTACACAGGAACAGAACCCACCCACCGAGCCAAAGTTACCAAGCCTGATTCACAACAACCACTATGGAGCATGGTACATATGTCTCAATCCACTATCCACAAACTGTGTTAGCAGTGTTGCACCTGCTATTGCCTTTGCTTGGCAGGAAGTCCAACCACTGTATCTATCAGACAGAAAACCATTCACACCTCTACCATTTAACTCTCTCTCACACCATGCACAGGTAACCCTGCCACTGCTACCACAGAGTTGTTACTACAGACAGCCAGACCTCCTCAGGATGAAGGCCCAGTGAAGAATACACCACTGGATGTCTGGACAGTGACGATCTAACTGTCCACATCAACCCCCCCCGCCACCCTGTAGCACTAACATCTCAGCCAACCCTTTGTGCCCAAACCTCTGCACAAAGGACTGTTTAATCACTAGTGTGCCCCAAAGTACAGGGACCTGAGTCCACCCCTCACACCCAAAACAATGAAGGTCCTCGTGGAACTGGGAGTGAGCACACTGTGCCAGGGGCACAGGCACATGGGGCAGGGGCCGTGGAAGTTAACCTGTGGGCCAGAGGATGGGGCAGCCAAGGGAGGTATCTGACCAGGAATCCATCTCCCAAGTCCTGGGAGCATATCAACTATACCAGAACAGGATGGGCCAGATCATATCCATTTTGGGGGATAACCAGAGGCTGCTGAGGGAATACTACCAGGAGGTAACTCAGCAGTGGCAGGCCCACAATGCCACCATGGCCTGCATTGTAGGAGTGCTCAGGGGCATCAACACCACCCTGTGTCCTACCCCTGTATGGCCAGCTGTATGGGGCACCAGAGGAGCAAATGAGCCCAATGGCATAGTCATGTGTGATAGGGGTGTGTGTGAGGTTGAATGCTGTAGTTGTTCAGCATCAGGGTGAGGATGGCTATGTATGGGCATTTGGTGGGTCTGATGTTTATAGTCCACTTCTGTTGATATAGTGCCAGTCTACATTACTTTCTCCTTCTGTCTGTGTCACCCATGCAGTTCAATGCCTATGAGAAATAGGGGATCTGGCATGCCATCACCAAGCAAGTGCGGACCCATGCCGTGGAAGGACCTGAGACGTTAGGCCCAGAAGACCGCAGAGGCCCAGCTGGGGATATCCTCCCATCAAGGGTGGAGTGCCCATGAGGCTCTGACCCACCTAACGGCCTGCATTTTGGCGGTAGCCTATCCTGAGGTGGATGGGCATTTGAGGTCTGCACACCAGCCACAAGGGGGTGAGTACTGACTGTATCCTGGGACTTGGCTCACCTTAAATGGGATGGAGTGCCTCATTACTTACAGAGTGGGATTGTAGTTAATGCCACATGTTTATCAAAATTTAGAAATGGTAAACAAGTACCATGGCAGAGTATATTTTGTAGATGTGTCTTCATGCTTTTCAGTCAGTAAATGTACATCTCCCTGTTCCATACCTCTCAAAGTCTGTAATATGGAGATGCACTAATGACATAGGATCATGTGTGACTCTCTCCTAGCAAAACAATGGATGTGAGTGTCAGTATCACCCTAAGTGTTAGAAAATGGGTTATTGGTAAGGGCAGGTAAATACCTACACTTAGCAATAGGCCACTAACCTCCACTTAGTTCCAGTTAGGTCTCAGTAAATTAAACCCAGCTCAACCCTTGGTAGCTCCCAACGAGCGTCAAGGCTTAACTTAGCTTGTGGATGTTTACTAATGCCTTTCCCTCCAGTGTGTGCTAGGTGTGTGTACTTATGGCTGTTGTCTTCATCGCCATTGCAGGCTCCGGAGTCTTAGTGCAAGCAGTGGGAGGAGTTTGAGTTGAAGCTCCATGGGGGTTCCGGGCAGGTCTGTATTCCTGAAGGTGAGTGTTTCCTTTTATAGAGTTGATTTCCACCAGGCTTTTGGTGGCAGTGCGACCGCGACGGAAACCCTGGCAGTGTGCAGCCTCATAATATGTCTGGCGGAAACATGGTCCTGCTGGTCTGAAGGTGCCTTCTGCCATCTGCGGTGGCCTGACCGTACTGGCGGTACCGTCGGTAGTTTGGCTGTGTTCAGTTTGGAAGACCACCAAACTTATAATTTGGCAGTCGTCATTGCCGGACAGTCAGCAGTACGACCGCGGCCACCAACATGGCGGTCCGAGTACTACCAAACTCATAATGACCACCCAACAAGTCTGCTTAAGAATTTTATTTATGGTTCTTGTGTTCACAGTTCTGTTGGGGAAATGCTGACATGCCATCAGCAGATTGGGAGATCCACAGCAGCCGAGATGCAGGAATCCCAGTAGGTGCAGAAGGCAAATGAATGGATATTCCTGAAGATGCATGAACAGAAGAAAATACCTCGACCAGCCATAGTTGAGGCCCTGAGAGAGTGGGAACTATGAGAGACTGATAAAGCTAATGAGAGCAAAAGGATAGATGTACAAGGTGTTGTTGGCTGCTATTTGAAAAAGAGGCTTTTCAGATATATAACGAGTTTTAGCGTGAGGGCATTGTGGAACAGACTGGGTTATGCCACACTTTTATGGCATTTGGCTCCTGAGGAAACAAAGAGATGGCTTGTCTTGTTGAAGATCTGTTGAATGTTTGTTCACCACCATCAACCTAGGCACCACAAAGTGTGCCAGAGAACCAGACAAGACAGCTGAAAAATTATGAAAAATGAACACAGTAGGGGTCAGCATGGGAAGGATTAAGCAGAGATGATCTTGATCAGTTGGTAGTACAGGGTAGTAGTTGAGTGAGAATAGTATTTCATCAACTTGTTATAATAATTGGGAAACTAGGAGGGGATTTGCACAAAAAGCAAATACATCCATCACATATGTTACATTTAAATGAGGCTATGGTGAAGAACAAGTGACTGGTTTGTGTTGTGGCATTAGTTTGAGGAATTATTTGAAAGGATAAGGAAATAGAGGGGGTGTAGAAGATTTGAAGAGAGAGTGGAATAAGAGATGCCAGGAAAACAGGTGGCATGACATTCCAGAAATGCATTTACTTGAATGGACAGAGAAATACACTTTCAGAGAGGTGGTGAGGACATATGGACACCTGGTAAAGATTTATTTTGCTTTGACTATGTATGATCTGTGGTTATTGTCTAAGGGCTTTCTGCCTTTTCTGGAATGGTACTCAGGCGTAGAGAGAATAAAACATTTTTAAAGTTATTATGGACAAATTTGAATAGATTGTTTTTTATTGTAGTGTCCAAAAATGTGTGGAACAGTTGTAAGGTTTCTGTGAAAAAGACAGATGTAGAACCTCAGTGTATGGGCCCAAAATGTGAATCCTCATCAGTAGTGATTGAAAAGTACAAGGGGTTGGTGCAGTATTTGAAGGTAAGGGTATTGCCATGGTCTGTTAATTGGTCAAAAAATATGCAAACTACCAAGAATAGAGTTTGTGCATACAATGGTTGATATGAAATATTACTGCAAGTGTATAAGCAACATAACAGTGCAGAGGATGCAGCTCGGCGTGAAATGCCACCCTGGTATCAGCTTGTGTGATGAGACTGCGTTCTAATACATGCACTTGTGTGCAACAATCTGTTATGTGTTGGCAACCTAAAATGATAGAGGAAATATTAGCATGTGCATTATATTGCAGTGAATATTAATTGGAAACAAAAGAAGGATACTGATGGTGGTACAAGCAGAGGTTTTCCAACAAACACTGTTTGCATGACACGCAATGGAGGTGCATAAACAAACACACCATCCAAGGGCAAGAGGCTCAGGTGGTCAAGGAAGAGTTAGTGGAAGAGGGCACAGGGATTGGGGAAGTCAAAACAGTATGTGTTTCTGGTACAGGAAACCAGGGCACTGAAAAAACGAGAAGTGGTATTGCCTGGGGGCAGCAATGTCGAACTAACCAGGCCCACCAGCTATGCCAACTGCCCTAGCTCTATGCCCTGTTCCTGCACCCCCAACTGAAGTGGCAACTCCATTTTTTCCCACAGCTCATCCTCCTCCCCCCTCTGCCATGGTGCCCATGACCAGCCAATGTTGATGTTAAACATTACTCTACCCTATTTTGCTGCTATATTAGGGCTCCCTGGCAGGCCTTACATAAGTCCAATCCAACTATCCAAAGGAGTGGAGACTGCTTAAATTCTCCTGTGCTTCCAGAAGATCAAGGAGTTCCTTATGTGAGAGGGAGAGTGAATGGGCATCATATGGACCTTTTGATGATACTGGAGCTGCATATTCTACTGTAAGACCCACAGTAGTACCCCACTTACCCTTCTCAGGAAAATCCATATAAGCAGTAGACATTTCAGTTCTGTTAACTCTCACCCAATCTCAAGCTCCATCCTTGTAACTATAGGTCCTGTCACAGAACAACATGCATTTTTGCAAGCTATGCCAGTACAGTGAACTTGTTGGGAAGGGATCTATTTTATAAGATGATCTGTATTGCGTATTGATCTTGTAAGGGTGTGTTCACAAGACCCCAAGCACCTTTCAAAGTTATGAGTTTAATGGTGATGCTAAGTGTGACCTCTCCAGAATGAAGTGAGATGCCTGATTATTTGCTCAACAAACAACCAACTGAGTTTGAGTGGTGAAAGGTGAAAAAATATGGATGATGCACAGTGCACAACCAGTACTTGTAAGGATGAAGAATGGCGTGAGAGTAGCATGAATTCCCCAATATAAAATGACGCTGGAAGTTGAGGCAGAAATTGAGCTGTTATGCAAGATTTTTTGATCAGAGAATTATTAGAGTAGAATCAAGCTGATGCAACACCACCCTCCATCCAAGGTGCAAAGCTGATGGGGAATCCTGGAGGATGGTACAAGATTTGAGAGCACTCAACAATATAGTGATCCCCAGTTTGCCCATTGTCTCAAAGTCGTCTGTGATTATGTCCCAGATCGCTACAAAGGCAAAATGGGTGACTTTCATAGATCATTGTTCACTGTTTTTCTCAAGACCATTGCATGAAGATAATTAATATTCAGTTGCTTGTACATTTAATATAATATTGCTTTGTTGGTGGAGATTCCCACATGGGTATACCGATTCACTGTCTACTTTTTCTCAAGCCCTTCAAAAGGACTATCCAAAGCATGACTCTAGCCTGCAACAGCAGTGTAGCTGGGCAGTTTAAAAAATGTAATTTCAGCATGTTAAAATCACCATCTTAACAAACCTAAACCTTACATTTAAGCATTACTAAGCCAACCCTTAACCAGTTCTAAGGCAGGGTGCCTAGTAGTCAAAAGTGGGACATATGTGCTTAGGGCCAGATTTATTAAGGTTTGCATCACCCTTGCGCCAAGCAAGGGGGAGCAAAGGTGATGCAAAATTAAAGTGAGATTATCAAGCAATGAGCCTTGCATGGCCCTGCATGGCTTGATTAATCTCGAATAATGCAAGGCAGCGCAAATTAGTTGCCTTGAGCTACGCTGCCCCAGGGAGGCATTACATGGGTGGAACGTGGGTGTTCAAACACATCCAGCTATGTATTTTGGCACATTCCCAGATTTACCATTAGTTTTAGACCTGGCAATGCATCAAAATCCCATGCCTCACTAGGGGAGGCATAACAGGAGACATATGTTTATTTCTCCTCTTTCTTTCCTGTTTCTACGTAACAAGAGGAAAATGCCTTTGAGAATTGTTTTTGTGCACGCCTACAGTGCAGACATCCGTGCTCCATTGTCCAAGTAGTCAGTATGGCACCAATGCCAGTGGGTAGAAAATCTGTTTGCGAACTGATTTTCAGGCAGAGTTTCTCATTTCCAATGACACACCTTAGGGTGTGCACAGAGCTCTGTCCCAAAGAAGAAAGGTTCAGCCATGTTGGATATTGACAGATCAGTGTACTGTGGGATTGTTTAGGGCCCAAACTACAGGTAGTGATGTCACAGTGATTAGGTTTGCCCCCGATCACTTTTTTCCTGTTATTCAGAATATTTTCCCTACCCACAAGCTGGTGCCGGGCATAATGTGTCAACTCTGGATATCTTCTTCAGAACACATTTGACCCTGTGAAAACAGAATAAAGATTGCACCTGCTGTTCAACCTGTGGATTGAGACCCCCAAAGACTGGGCCTACTACACTTATACCAAGGACAAAGAAGCGAACCCCATGAGTCAGTTGGGAGACCTGTTATGTTACATGGCACAAAAGCTGCAAGAAGCCTACTTTTTTTTTACAAAATCCCAGGTTTTCAGTTCCAGCCAGTTTGGAACTGGAACGTGATGGTGGTTCCTGTGAGAGTGAGTCCTAAACACCAAAAAGTGCCCACAAGGTCGTGAGCTCCTTAATGGAATTATAGTGTACTCCTCTGACCTTAAAACCTGCTAAGCTGTGGACTTAAACAGCTTTCAGAACTTTTCCTCAGAGAACGAATGGAGACTGGGACTGGCTCTAAAGCTGCTGATGTGGAATCACTGAGTGGATCCAACTCACTGAATTGTGGTGCTCAAAGAATGATAAATTCCATAAAAGTACAAACACAGAGGGACGTCACTGAGGACAACATCTAACAGAATCCAACTGCTGAAGAGGCCTTCCTTGGTACAGATTTCGGACTTCAGCCATTTGAAGCATACAGCCGTTGAAGACAAAAGCACCAAGTTACTATTTTTGTACATTGGAGTTGGATTTTTAAATGCTTTAACCATTTTGTTAATGGCAAATGCTCTGCACATTTCTCAGAAGTTCAGCCTGTCTGCTCTCTGCTGAAGTGACCAAGGATTGATGTCAGGTTTAAATTATTGAGACCTATCTGGACCTGGTATGGAGTTGTGACATTATTATATGGTGAGAACTGAAATCCCCCAGCTAATAATCCCCCTTTTCACACTATTGCTTCGATGAATCATTTGGTTTGGGGGGGAAATTAGATCTTTCTTGCAGAGTTCCAAAATTATAAATCTAAAGTAACCTACTTAGCGCAGGACTTACAGAAAAGTATTCATAAGGTGCCCAAGGATAGGATGACAGGTGTGTTACCGATGACAACACCTTGCATGCAGTGACTGTTGAGGATATTCTTTGAGATGATGGGGTACTGCAGGCAGTTGACTCCAAACTTTTCCTTGCTACACCAACCTTTACACAGATTTACAATGGAAGATATCTCTGATCCAGTGGCCTGGTCAGAGGAGTGTCCAGAGTTATTCCTAGAGCTCAAACATTCTTTGGGCTCATCTTTAGCCATGGGTAGACCACATTAGAATAAAGAATTGTGATTGCTCTGTGCCAAAATAAAGGGGTGCTCCTTATCTGTGCTTACACAACATTATGTAATCAACAGCTACCAGTTGCATATTTGTCAGCTTACTTGGCTCCTATAGCAGCAGCTCCCTCAGGATGGTGGAAAGCTGTTGCTGCAGCAGCAGTGACTGTCCAACAGTCCAGAAATATTGTGTTGGGCCAACCTGTTATGTCAAAGTGAGTAGAGTAGGTACGGTTGCCCCACTCAGTTGAGATTATGGTGACATGGTGTAGAACTCTGCATTTGCCAGATGCCCCACTTACATGCTATGACATAATCTTTCTTTCTTCTCCCACTACATCTGTAAAAAGGTACAGAGTTCTGAATGTTGCTACATTGTTGCATTTGTTAACCCAGCAATACGATGAAGATTATCATGAATGTATACAGGTGAGGGAATTGTACACAAAACTTCATCCAGAGATGAAAGATGAACCTTTCGAACATTGGGCTAATGTGAAGTTTGTAGATGAGTCATGCATAAGAGACAATACAGAAAATTTAAGGGCTGCATATGCTGTGTGCACCACTAAAAGTTAAAGTGAAATTGAAATCCTCTAATTAGCAAATGTACAGTCAGCACAATTTGCAGAATTGATTGTCAAGCAAAAAAGTGTAAATGTTACAATTTATACTGATACTCACAATTAATTTGGTGTGGGGCATCATAATGGACAACTTTGGTCACAAAGGGGGTGTATGACCTCGGCTCGTATTTCAATCTGCAATGCCTCTAAGTATTAGATCTATTGTGAGTTCTGCAAACCCCATCTAAAGAAGCTGCACATTGAAGAGGTTTGGAGGGAAAATACGTTTGTGGACGCAGTGGCTAGGGTTTATGTATTAAATGCCTATGCTGAGTACATTTCACTGTTTGCAACAGTAACTGCCCTAATGTGCCTGCACATACACTAGAAGAGGTCAGGAACATTCAGCAAGATTCAGGACAAGTTGAGAAGCAGAAGGGAAATGAAAGAATTGCAAGAAAATGAAGAAGGGATGTGGGTGAATCCAGAAAAGAGGTATATTTACAAATGTTTTATCTTAGACGGCAAAGTTATTCCAGGGTGCACCCACTGGGGCAGGGATGCAATCACAGCCAATTAAAATAATTGTAAAATAAATGGTTTGATAAAGTGCCAGAAACTATTGGACACAGTGCCTGATTTATCGGAAAAACTATGTGGTGAATGGAACTGTGGTTATGTTTAGTCATTTTGATTTGGCTTATGCACAATTGTTAAGATTGCAAATTGACTTTATAGAGATGCCACTTTGCAGAGGATACAGATATGTATTAACAGTGAGCTGCATGTTCTCAAGATGGGTGCAGGCCTATACAATGTTCAGGAGAGATATAATGACTGTGGCAAAACTGTTGCTTAAAGAAAAGATCCTGTGGTATGGAGTACTACAAAAAGAGTGATCAGGGCAAACATTTCAAAAACAAAACCATGAAACTAATATAGAGAGCTGTGGGCATCACGGACAAAACACATTCTGCCTATACCACAGGTATGGTGGAGCACCTTAATGGCTTTATGAAGAACAAGTTGGCAAAGTTGAGTGCATCTGCCACTTTGAAATGGCCTGATACCCTGCCTCTGATGGTAATGAGTATCACACCAAATATAAAGACAAATGTGTCCCTCCCTCCACAAAATCCTGGTGGGGAGGCCTGTGAAGGTAACAGGAATGCCCACCACTGCATTGCTGTCAATAACTGACAATTTGACCAGAGAATATTGCAAAGATTTGTCTGATGTGCTATGTTCGGTGACTCACCAGGTCCAGCAAGCATCCCTACTACTTTCAACGTCTGTCTGTCATAGTCTAGAAACCAGAGAGTGGGACTTAGTGAAGAATCACATCTGCAAAAATTGCCTCCAGACATGTTGGAAGGGAATCTATCAGCTCCTACTGGTGACATACACAGCTGTGAAATGTGATATTGGCATTTTGGATACAATTATTACACACTAAAAAAGTAGGAACACCAGAGTAGGGTCGCACATACTCTGAGACCCTCAAGATGAGCTGCTCCAGCCAGTGGTCACTGCCAGACATAACAACCCAAGCTGGCGGCTGAAATACCACAAGCAAAAAGAAGGAGAGCAGTGCAACAAGTAAATAAAGGAAACAATTAGGAGGCAGGGGCAGAACAATGTTCATGATTATCATAGAGCCACATTTGTCACTGGCATAACTGGAATGATCCTGGAGTTGCTGATGTAAATGATTCCTCCACAAAAAAAAACCAATAGGTCCTTCACCGCAGTGATGCTTCAAAATATTAAAGAAAATGGTGAAAAAGAAATGCATAGTCATCACCAAAATGAATATTGAGAAAACACATGTACAGCTGATTCAAACTTGCAAAACTATTATGAATGCGCCAGACTGCTGAATATACACATACATGTCAGCCTCCTTGGCTGAAGGAGTCAGATATGCTACATTATTTTTTTCATTTCCAATATCATTCGTTATCTCTCTTTTCACTCACACATAGGTATCCTGTATACATTTCTGACTGAATCCAAAATTTAGAGATTGAATGAGAAAGCAAAGGAAATGAAATTTCCAATACATGTGCATTTTATATACAGTTGGTGCGCAATGCATGATGTCTGAAGGGGAGAAAGAATCTTTAGATGTGTATGATAATGATACTAGGCACCACCTCCAAACACAAAAGAGGCTGCTAAGATTTCATAATGAAATTATTTCTATGAAAATGTCTCACTTGAAATGAGCCTAACTTTGAATTTGTGGCATGCATAGCTCACTAGGGAAACTTAACCCCTTAGCTGCTGGGCCTTTTCCCCCCCAGTGCTGAGCCCTTTTTTGGCTATTTGGGGTAGTTCGCGCTTAGGGCTTCATAACTTTTTGTCCACATAAGCTAACCACGCCAAATTTGCGTCCTTTTTTTCCAACATCCTAGGGATTCTAATGGTACCCAGAGTTGGTGGTTTCCCCTGGAGGAGACCAAGAAAATAGCCAAAATACAGTGAAAATTTTGTTTTTGCCAAAAAAATGGGAAAAAAGGGCTGCCGAAGAAGGCTTGTGGTGTTTTCCCTGAAAATGCCATCAACAAAGGGTTTCTGGTGCTGAAATCACTATCTTCCCACCTTTCAGGAACGGACAGACTTAAATCAGAAAACCAAATTTTTCAACACAAATTTGGCATTTTACTGGGACATACCCCATTTCTACTATATTTGGTGCTTTCAGCCTCCTTCCAGTTAGTGACAGGAATGGGTGTGAAACCAATGCTGGATCCCGGAATGCTAAACATTCTGAAAACTAGACGAAATTCTGAATTCAGCAAGGGGTCATTTGTGTAGATCCGACAAGGTTTTCCTACAGAAAATAACAGCTGAAATAAAAAAATATTGAAATTGAGCTGAAAACAACAGCCATTTTTCTTTATGTTTTACTCTGTAACTTTTTCCTGCGATGTCAGATTTCTGAAAGCAATATACTGTTTGGTCTGCTGGACTCTTCTGGTTGCGGGGATATAAAGGGCTTGTAGGTTCATCAAGAACCCTAGGTACCCAGAGCCAATAAATGAGCTGCACCCTGCATTTGGTTTTCATTCTATACTGGGTATACAACAATTCATTTGCTGAAATATGAAGAGTAAAAAAGAGGTATCAAGAAAACCTTTGCATTTCCAAAATGGGATCAAGATAAGGTTTTGAGGAGCAGTGGTTATTTGCACATCGCTGAATTCCGAGGTGCCCATACTAGCATGTGAATTGTAGGGCATTTCTCAAATAGACGTCTTTTTTACACACTCTCTTATATTTGGAAGGAAAAAATGTAGAGAAAGATAAGGGGCAATAACACTTGTTTTGCCATTCTATGTTCCCCCAGTCTCCCGATAAAAATGATACCTCACTTGTGTGGGTAGGCCTAGTGCCCGCAACAGGAAATGCCCCAAAACACAACATGGACACATGCTATTTTTTTTATAGAAAACACAGCTGTTTTTTCCAAAGTGCCTACCTGTAGATTTTGGCCTCTAGCTCAGCCGGCACATAGGGAAACCTACCAAACCTGTGTATTTCTGAAAACTAGAGACCTAGGGGAATTCAATGAGGGGAGACTTGCGGGGCTCGGACCAGGTTCTGTTACCCAGAATCCTTTGCAAACCTCAAAAAGTGGCTACAAAAACAAGTTTTCCTAACATTTCGGTGACAGAAAGTTCTGGAATCTGAGAGGAGCCACAAATTTCCTTCCACCCGGCGTTCCCCCAAGTCTCCCGATAAAAATGATACCTCACATGTGTGGGTAGGCCTAGCGCCTGCGACAGGAAACACCCCAAAGCGCAACATGGACACATCCAAATTTTTGGAAGAAAACAGAGGTGTTTTTTGCGAAGTGCCTACCTGTAGATTTTGGCCTCTAGCTCAGCCGGCACCTAGGGAAACCTACCAAACCTGTGCATTTCTGAAAACTAGAGACCTAGGGGAATCCAAGGAGGGGTGACTTGCGGGGCTCAGACCAGGTCCTGTTACCCAGAATCCTTTGCAAACCTCAAAAAGTGGCTAAAAAAACAAGTTTTCCTCACATTTCAGTGACAGAAAGTTCTGGAATCTGAGAGGAGCCACAAATTTCCTTCCACCCAGCGTTCCCACAAGTCTCCCGATAAAAATGATGCCTCACTTGTGTGGGTAGGCCTAGCGCCCGCGACAGGAAATGCCCCAAAACACAACGTGGACACATCACATTTTTTCATAGAAAACAGTGCCTACCTGTGGATTTTGGCCTCTAGCTCAGCCGGCACCTGGGGAAACCTAGCAAACCAGCACATTTTTGAAAACTAGAAACCCAGGGGAATCCAAGATGAGGTGACTTGTGGGGCTCGGACCAGGTTCTGTTACCCAGAATCCTTTGCAAACCTCAAAATGTGGCTAAAATAACACGTTTTCCTCACATTTCGGTGACAGAAAGTTCTGGAATCTGAGAGGAGCCACAAATTTCCTTCCACCCAGCGTTCCCCCAAGTCTCCCGATAAATATGATACCTCACTTGTGTGGTTAGGCCTGGTGCCTGTGACAGGAATAGATCACACAACGGTCAATGTTGGTCCTTACGTGAGGCAGCTGTTGACCCTGGAGTGATCCATTCCTGACACAGGCACTAGGTGTAGGCACTCAAGTGGGGTAGTGTTTTTATCAGGACAGGTGAGGAGTCACTGGGTGGTAGGAATGTTGTGGATCCCAGCATATTCCTGTAGTTTGTGTGACAGAAATGCGAGAACAATTGAGTTTTTTTTCAACATTTCAGCTTTGCAGGGTATTCTGGGTAAGAAAACTTTGGGGAATCCACACAAGTCACACCTCTGTGGACTCCCCTGAATGTCTAGTTTCCAGAAATGTTTGGGTTTAGTGTGTTTCTCTATATGGCCGCCGAATCCAGGACCAAAAACACAGGTGCCTGCCTTACAAAATCAGTTTGCTTTGCCATAGACAATTTTGATGTCTCCACAATATGATTTGGGTGGTGGAATTTGGGGCTGAACTAAATTGGGGAGCTCCCAAGAGAGCAATCTCTCTCTGCTTGCCGCCGCATTCACCTGCTCTCTGGGTTGGCCTAAACCACTATTACCCAGTTGCACGAACAGCTTGCGAAGGGACAGCAGGACTGTCCTCATCACCTCCCTCATAATGTACTGGAAGAGGAGTTTTCGAATGGGACTCCTCTGACTGAAAAATCACTCCCAGAGTCTGCGCCATTGTCCTATCCCTCAGATGCTGTCTCAGTATCTGATGTCTCAGTCTCTGATCCTATGTCAGAGCGGTCCTCTATAACCCGAGTGCAGGCAGCAGTCATCCATCAAGATGCCATCTCTGCTATTGGCTAAACTGTTGCTCTAAAACACTAGCCTATGTAGACAGTCACAAAATCGATGGTGTGTGTGAGATACGTGCAACAGTAGAGGCCACCTTACCTGCGCTTCTTCCCTCAATCAGCACGTACTTTCAAGACACTCAAAAAACACCTTGTCACATACCATTCGTCACAGTCTTTAGCACCTCCTGCGCCCAGTCGAACAATCATTATTGGTGCTCCCACTCCCTCCTCCTCGGATTCCCTCATTACCACCCAGCAAAAGTGCCCTTCATCTCTCCATAGACTTTACTAATGTACTCAGCTATTTACATAAAATACAAATGTGCTCTTTGCAGTAGGCATATAAACCTTCTGCGCTTCTTTATGGCACTAAAACTGCCACTAGACAAGTCGCACCCTTTTCCCCCCAGGGAAGCCACACACATATTGACAAAAGTGATATATATATGACAGCCAACCACCTGAAACTCAACTCAAGCAAAACCGAAATAATCCTCTTTGGCCAACACAAAAACACCTGGGACCCCCCATGGTGGCCCACCACGCTAGGCCTTGCACCCACCCCCGCCAACCACGCATGCAACCGCAGCATCATCCTAGACTCCTCCCTCTCGATGACCCAACAAATCAACGCTCTTACCTCCTAATGCTTCAACAAACTCCGTATACTGAAAAACATTCAAATGGATCCCCACAGAGACCAGAAAAACTGTCACTCACGCACTCATCAGCAGCAGGCTTGATTACAGAAACGCCCTCTACGCCGGCACCACTCTAAAACTCAAGCGCAAACTACACGCATCCAGAACTCAGCAGCACGACTCATCCTCGACCTCCGCCGACACAAACACATCTCTCCACACCTCAAATCCCTCCACTGGCTCCCCATTGACAAAAGGATCACCTTCAAGATCCTCATCCTCGCACACAAATCACTCCACAACACAGGCCCTGCCTACCTCAACGAGAGTCACCTTCCACACCCCCACACGAAACGTCCGCTCAGCTGACCTCTCTCTCGCCTCTGTACCCCGCATCAAACACACCACCACCGGGGGCAGATCCTTCTCCTACCTTGCACCCAAAACCTGGAACGCCCTCACAACCCACCTTCGCAAGACCCAAAACCTACTTCTTTTCAGGGAGGGCCTCAAAACCTGGCTTTTCGAACAGTGAACCTCCCAGCCCCTTTCCCTCCCCCCGCCCCCCCCAGCGCCTTGAGACCCTCACAGGTGAGTAGCGCGCTTTATAAATCTCTTTGATATAGATCTACCTCTATATATATATATATATATATATATATATATCTATCTACATAGATATATCTATAGATATATCCATGTACCTAGATATATCTATCTACATAGATATATTTAGATCTATATATACATATATATTTTTTTAGTTGTTGTATGGTTTCCTTGGGGGCCAAAATGGCCCCCAGGGAAACCCTACAACATCTAAAAAAAAATATTGCCCCCACAGGGGGTCACCCTGCCCATGGGCGACCCCCTGTCATTTCATTTTTTTTTTTTTTTTTTTTTTTTAATTCCCCTGGCGGGGGCGCGGCCGCCCCCCCAAAGTGAAATCCCTGGTGTCTAGTGGTGTTTCCTGGCCCCCGATCGCAGCTGTGCTGCGATCGGGTGCCAGGAAACAGTTTCAGAAGGCCTCGTAAGAAAGGGGAGAGTCTCCCCTTTCTTACGAGGCCTTCTGAAACTGTTTCTGGCCCCCGATCGCAGCACAGCTGCGATCGGGGGCCAGAAACAGTTTCAGAAGGCCTCGTAAGAAAGGGGAGACTCTCCCCTTTCTTACGAGGCCTTTTCAAAGTGTTTCCTGGCCCCCCCGATCGCAACTGTGCTGCGATCGGGGGGCCAGGAAACCTGAAAGTGTCTCCCCTTTCTTACGAGGCCTTCCTGAAAGTGTTTCCTGGCCCCCGATCGCAGCACAGCTGCGATCGGGGGCCAGGAAACACTTTCAGGTTTCCTGGCCCCCCCGATCGCAGCACAGCTGCGATCGGGGGCCAGAAACAGTTTCAGAAGGCCTCGTAAGAAAGGGGAGAGTCTCCCCTTTCTTACGAGGCCTTTTCAAAGTGTTTCCTGGCCCCCCCGATCGCAGCTGTGCTGCGATCGGGGGGGCCAGGAAACCTGAAAGTGTTTCCTGGCCCCCGATCGCAGCACAGCTGCGACCGGGGGCCAGGAAACACTTTCAGGAAGGCCTCGTAAGAAAGGGGAGTGTCTCCCCTTTCTTACGAGGCCTTCCCGAACGTGGAAAAGGCCGTTTTCCCCATTAAAGCAGGAAGCGGCCGCAAGGCTGCTTCCTGCTTTGATGGGGAAAACACCTTTGAAACGTCAAAAGGGGCGGGTGGGGGGTGGGGGGAGACACAGAAGCTTCCGTGTCTCCCGAGGGAAGTTAAAAAAAAATATATAAATCCTCGGGTGCGACGCACCCGAGGATTTATTAATACCCTTCCTGGTGTCGGCCTCTGGTCGTGACCCGCACCAGGGAGGGTGTGTGGGCGTCGGCCAGTGGCCGACGCCCGCACTCAAAAGGTTAAAGGTGGGAGAAATTACTGTATGCATACGTTTTAACATGTAAGAACAATTTATGTGCTATGATGAGAGGAAGAATCACTGAGATATCTATCATGTTTGTGGAGCAAGGTCTTATTTCTCTTTGCTAGCTGGGTGGGATGGCTCTAGCTTAAGAATCCCCACATATATATTACATTAAACAATTGAGAGATGTCCACCTTTACCGCCAAAGAAGGGACACTGCAGAAGACACATTAGATTTTTTTCAGCATTGGTTCCTCCAGTAGGGGCAGCATTAAATGCAATAAAAAAGCAGGATCAAATATTGGCTAACGACGCCACTGCTGCTTTATCTAACGCTAATGAAGAAATGTTTGAAATTGCATGATTGGATAATTTCACAAAACAGAATGGTTTTGAATCTAATTTTAGCAGAGCAGGGTGGGGTCTGCAGGTAACCAGCACACAGTGCTGCATTCTTACTCTGAATATACAGAACCTTTTATTTGATATTTCAATGGTTTCACACAGAGAGCATGAGATGGGTAAAGCAAGATTTTGAGAGAAAATAGGTGATCACCTAGGGATGGGGGAACTTGACTCTGAGGCCTCATGGGATCAGTGACTGTTTTTTTTTTTACTTTTAATAATATGTGCATAGTCAAGGTTAAGCACAATGTGGTTATATGTGAGCAGGTGTTAGGAGATAAGGGGGTAGGATGAGAAAGGGAACATGAATTTCATAAGCAAGCCAGTCATCTGAATTAAATTTAGTGGTAAGAAGGTTGGCACACAGTGCCAAAAGGATAGAATTGTGGGAGCCTAGGCCACAATGGCAACAACTAAACTGACTCCATCTTGCTTGTGTTATGTGAGCATATTACTACAGCCTTAATACAAGCATGAGTTTCAAAAACTAATAATTAAAGGTATTTTCCAAAGCTCATCTCTGGGAGGTATCAGAAGACTAGGGAGTGAGCTATGATGCTCTTGTTCTAGCATTTGCAAGTATTTCTCAAGGTTGCGGCAGTAAAATGAGCACCGTGTTTAACAAATGCTATTACTGTACGAGGAATAAATCGCTCCACATATAACATCTGTATTCTAAGCCTGAGAACTGTACCATTCCCATTGCTAGACTAGGGTGTAACAATTAATTGCACTTCAGGTTTTTTTAAAGATAGTTTGTTGGAGCTCCACCTGATGAAATCTTGTTTTCTTCCTTTTTAATACTTATAAGTCACCCCTAAGGTAGGCCCTAAATATGCATATGTCAGTGTGCATTTTATCTAAAAGATAGACCATGTATATTTTATGTTTTACATGTCCTGCCAATTAGAAACCTTCAAAGTACAAGCCCTGCTCTCCTATAAAAAAAGCATTGAGTTACACTATTACATGTTACAGTGTCCATCTTCAGCTTGTGAGCAGCTTAAAAAAAATGGTTCAAGGACTTATTTTAATAGTATTTTTAAATCTAATGTAATGCTCACGTTACATTTTATAATACAGTTTTGAAAATTGCATTTTTAGAAAGTTTTCTTTTTCCTCACTGTGCCAAATGTGCCTTATTGCTAGTGTTCAGTGTCACCCAGGTGCTGAATGGCGACGTGATTATTGGTGAAGTGGATCTCAGAGCTGAGAAAAAGTGAAAGGAGTTGACTTTCCCCTGACAGAATGGCCACCTGGACTGTGTCCAGTGACCTTATATAACTGTAACTGTCACTTATCCTGTCAGTGGTAGATGGGGCTCCCCTCTGTACCTACATCATCTATTGTCCTGCTAGCTAGCCAGGTATTAGTTCCAGTGGGAGAGTAGCTTCTCCCAAAACCAGTTTTGAATGACCACAGGGGAGGGTTTTCTCATTTTCCTCGGATGGGCACAGGAGCTCTGCACAAGTGAGTAAAGAATCTGCTATCTTGGTTGAGATTGAGAGGGGCACTGTGGGATAGTATACAGTAGAAAACACATAGTAAGTGCTGCAAACGTTGGTAGGGTCACCGCTGGAAAGTTTTGCACCAATGGTCAGGGAGTGGCCTGGAGATTTCCCCATCCATAGGCTGGCACTTTGCATAACTGTGGCACCCCCAGTACCCTCCTCAGAACACCTCTAGTACTGTGAAAGACAGAAGAAGGATTGTAACTGTTACACCCTCTGTTTGAAAAATCCTAAGGGCTGAGTCTGATCCCACTTGTACCGAGGACAAAGAAGTAGACCTCAGGCGTCCATTGGCTGACTTCCTGTTGAGCGACAGGAACAAAAAAGCTGCAAGAAGTCTGCTTTCCTTTAGAGCCCAGCTAGCCAGTTTCAAAAGGGCCTGTCTTGGACCCTGCTTCTATTGGAGTGTGTCCTGACCTGATGTGCTGTTCCTGAGATCCTGGCATTCTTGGCTGGGGCTTGGGTATACTGCTCCTAACAACACTATAAGATCTGGGACTTCAAAACGTTTTACTAACTTTTATTCTGAAGAACTGGTAAGAGACTGGAATCACTGTTGAGTCAAAGCCATCATATCCAACTTGCTAATGTGTTCCACTAAAGGATACTGGACTTCCCAAAAGTTTCTAAGGGCCATATTTATGGCCTGGTTTGCGTCACTCTTGCACTACACAACGTGGTGCAAGAGTGACACAAACCTTAAGTTAGACTTATGAAGCCATGCAAGACCACCTTGCATAGCACTGCCTGGCTTCATAAAACTCGAGTAATGTAATGCTGTGCTGATGTCTGTGTTACATTACTTTGTATCAGGTAGGCGTTTCCATGGGTGTTGCGTGGGTGTTCCCACACAACATCCATGGATTTTGATGCATTCCCAGATTTACAAAAAACTATAACCTGGCAATGCACCAAAAAGGTTCCCCTCCCCAGGGGAGGCGTAAAGAAGAGAAATATCTTTATTTCTCCTTGCTGTTTCCTTTTCCTATGTGTGCTGCATTCAGCAGCACACATATAAAGAAGAAACATTCTCTCAGGGTTATTTTTGTGCCAGAAGGTGTCCCTTCAAAAGGCTGCCAGTGCAAGAAGAAAGGACAGGAATGCACCATAATGGATACATTTGGTGCATTCCTACCCTCTCCCTGTGACACGTGGCAGCACAGCATGGTAACTTGCTGCTCTGTCCTGCACCGCAAGCCCAAATATATGGGCCTAAGTCTGAACTTAGAGGGCTTCACCAAGATTGACAATGAGCCAAATCCAATCAATGTTGACCAGACTTTGCCTGATCTGGACTTTCCTGTCGTTGTTGACCACCACACCAGGACCTTGCTCTTCAGCAATCCAGTTGTTGAACCCTGACTCAGATCCAGCTTGGAACTTGCCCTGCTGAATACTAAAAAAGACACCACCTTTTTTCAGAAAAAACATCTATGTCCGAAGGTACCTGAGCCTAGTATTCAATTAATGCTCCCTCACGATCAGCCTCAAAGCCTACGAATGCTTCTCTCTTGCACGATCAGTAGCCTGCAGTTGCTGTGTTGTGTTTTTGAAGGTAAAATTAAATGCAAACTTAAAAAATTCTATTGTCCAGTTTCGCTTATTGATTTTTTTTGTTTTTGATATATTCCATTCAAATATTTAACTGTTTTTTTACTTCTAAATGGTTTACTCATTTTCTTCAATTAAGCCTCTCTGCTCTGTGTCATAGCTGCCAGGGGTTGAGCTCAGGTTTACATTTCTGAAACCTTTACTTCTAACAGGACCTAACAAGAAGACTGCCATTATTATCTGTGGTGCACTACCATCCAAGCCAATTAATAATCCTCTTTTTCACACACCTAAACATAAAGTTACTCAATGTAAGGTCAGTCATGCACAAGGTTCTAATAATGGTGATTAGGCAAGATGATGGCACAGGTACAAGCTCACTATGATATGTATGAGGAATCTTCCTGGTTCACTTTCCCAAAGGTCACTCAGATCAAGTCAGTTTACTCTTGCCAGCAGGTTCCAACATTTCAGTATTTCAGGTAGTTGGGCTAATGGCTGTGCAGATTTATGAAGGTAGGATAGTAGACGTATTGGAGGGTGGAAGACGCTTTTCTAGATTTGGGTTGAGCCTACTACATTACATTGATTTAGGACCTTATTATAACATTAGTGGTCTTATCCGAAGACCGACGTGGTGATGGCCTCCAACAGACCGCCACGGACGTGGTAATTCGCCTGCCAGATTATGACACACAAACAGAAAACTCACAGAAACCAGCCACAACCAGAAGTCCACCACACCCAACGAAGGCAAAAAACTGTCGGAACCACCACCCTACCCGCTACGCCAGAAATATACCGCCCTCCAAATAATGACCCACGAATCACCACAGTGGACATTCAACGGCGGTCAGCCATTGGCGGTGCACACCACCGCTGTGGGATTGGGCACTCAGCACCACTAGAAGCCAACATTGGCCATATCAAAAAACATACAACTGACACATACACACACACCCACCAACAGCACTATAAAACCCCCCTCACATAACCCACAATCCTTTGTAAACATGAAAAGACTGCTAAACCTTGCCAGGTCAAACCCCTCAGAGAACTGCTCACACACACCACATCTACCTATACACCCGTCACACATGACACACCACACAACCTACCTCAACACAGAACACCCTCTACACAACACACAACACACACACCACACTGTAGACATGTCCCCACAAAAGCACCCCCGTTTCACTGATGAGGAGTTGTGGGTGATGGTGGAAGAAATCGTCAGGGTAGAGCTACAGCTGTTTGGTGCACAGGTCCAGCAGATCTCCATTGCCAGGAAGATGGAGCTATGGTGGAGGATCATGGACAGGGTGAGCTTGTGGGACAATATCCATGCACAAAGGATAAAATTAAAAAGAGGTGGAACGACCTATGGGGAAAAGTGCGTTCCATTGGATCAAGGCACTAGGTCGCCATCATGAGGACTGGCGGTGGACCCCCACTTCCTCCCCCACAGTTGACAGCGTGGGAGGAGCAAGTCTTAGCAATCCTGCTTCCTGAGGGCCCCACTGGAGTCACTGCTGGGCTGGACACTGGTAAGTCACCATTACTAACCTACCTCCACCGATAACTGCATAGCATGTCACCCTGACTCCCTACACCTCACTCCATCCCATACAGTGTAGAAGCACAATAACTACCCTAAATTGTGTACCCCATGAATGCCCTACCTACTACAAGCACGCCCCTCCCACCTCTGCATGCACAAACATCAATGCATGGCCAGCATGTAGCACTACCAATCCCACAATCCATCACCATACACTAACCAAAGGTGGGAGGACAACACCAGACCCACAGGAAAGACGGAAATGTGGAACATGTAACAGACAATGACCCTAACATATCACTTACGTCTCCACTGGTGCCCTAGCCAATGTCAGCAGCGAGCAGGTGCCATGGAAACCCAGTCCTCCACCAGAAGATGTCCTCAGTGATGACAGCAACTCTGGATGAACTCACTGGCCCATCTGGTCAGTCGGCTTTCACGTCCCACAGCCTGTCCACCACAGCCCCCCTCTGACAAACACCACAGCAGCCTGCCAACGTCCCTAAACCCCTCTCTCCAGGACACGTCGATTAATAGTGTGCCCACCTGTACAGCGGCCTGATTCGACACCACAAAGGCAAGACGGTGAAGGTCCTGGTGTAAGTGGGAGTGGGCACACCATTCGTGTGACA
The DNA here is from genome assembly GCF_031143425.1 of Pleurodeles waltl. Lineage (NCBI taxonomy): Eukaryota > Metazoa > Chordata > Amphibia > Caudata > Salamandridae > Pleurodeles > Pleurodeles waltl. The sequence goes on along the minus strand of NC_090437.1, from coordinate 1,035,124,458 downwards.
CAGGTAGACGGGGACAGAGACAGTGGGATGTCATCTGTGCACCAGGGGATGGCCAGGACCAGGGAATAGACTGCCCAGGAGGCACTCACACATGTCCTGGGGGCATACCAAAAATCCTAGGACAGGATGGACCAGGTGATCACCATCATGCAGGGGAACCAGCGGCTGCAGGGGGTACACCACAAGGAGGTCATGCAGCAGCTGAAGGGCCTAAACGCCAACTTGGCCTCCATTGTAGGGGTACTGGGTGACTTGCCAACACCATGCGGGAGAACAGAGCCCACCAGGGGACCACTTCCACTAGCCAGTCTACTCACCAGCCATCAACATCTGCTGCAGCTAGTGGACAGGAGGACCTGCAATACCACCCACAGGCCAACAACACTCCTCCCCCTGCAGAAGGTTTACCACCCCACAAATGTCACCTGCGACCCAGACAGACACCAGAGACTGTTGCCAAGACCAAGACCACCACCAGGAAATGAGCCCCTCCAGAATGTCCCCCATGTGTGCCACTGAGTCACCTTGGTCACTTTGGACTGTCATTGCTCCTTTTCCTATGGCCCCATGGACACTGGACCTGTGCTACAAACCAACTGGGCACTACACTGAAGTTTGTTTCCACCATCACCTCACTCTATTACACTATCCCTTCCTTTTTGTCACTTCAATAAACACCCTTGAACACAACTGGAGTGTTTGGAGAACTTGCAATGTATTGGACTGTATGATCCTGTACAAATGTCCTGTAAGGTGTAAATGCATCCAACAAATGTATTTAATCAGTCTGTAGTCATCACATCAGTACACAGTAGTGAGCAAACCAACATCTGCAAAAAGGGAAGGCATAAGTGACAGTCGATTGAAATGTAAAGGTAGTGATTTGTACAACACACCTGTCACACAGCACTTAACTGAAATGGAGATATGAACAGAATTACAGTCTTACCTGAGTGTCATTGGAAGTACTGCCATATGATATGTGTCCTGCAGTCCACATCCTCCTCCTCAACACTGTCTTCAGTGTCATCTGCTGCCACAGGTGCATTGTCTCTCCCCTCTTTCTGCAGGTAGGGAATGTGGCGTCTGAGGGCCAAATTGTGCAACATGCAGCAAGCCACCGCTACCTGGCAGACTTTCTTAGGGGAGTAGCATAGGGATCCACCTGTTAAATGGAGGCACTGGAACCTGGCTTTCAGTAGACCAAATGTGTGTTCAACAGCCCTCCTGGTACGGCCATGTCCTTCATTGTTTGCCCCTGTTCTCAGATTCCTCACAGGGGTCAACAGCCAGGGCAGGTTTGGGTATCTGGAGACACCTGGAAGTAGTGAGGGACACACATTACTCATACAATGGCATGGAGTACAACTCCAGTTGGCATACACTGACATACACTGTGTGAAGACTCAAACTCACCTGTGAGCCACACTCTCTGCCTCTTTAGTTGTGCCATCACCTGTGTGATGCTGCTATTCCTCAATACATAGGCATCATGCAAAGATCCAGGAAACTTGGCAGTGACGTGGGAGATGTATTGATCAGCAAGGCACACCATCTGAACATTTAGAGAGTGGTAACTCTTCCTATTCCTGTAGACCTGATAATTTTCCCTGGGAGGGACCAAGGCAATATGGGTCCTGTCAATGGCCCAAATCACATGTGGTATGTTTCCCATTGTGTGGAATCAAGCCTTCACAGTGTGCAAATCTTCCATCTGCGGGAATGAGATGTAGCTGCTCATGTGTTTCAGCAGGGTAGGCAAAACCCTTCCAAGCACAATCGAAACACTGGCTGTGACATTCCTTCAGCCAAGCCCACTGACACCTGGAATGAACCACTTGCCAGGAAGTGGAGCACTGACAGTACCTGTACTAAAGGGGGAATTTCTGTAGTGCTATGGATAGCTGGAATCAGATTTGGCTCCAATTGTCGACACAGATCAGTAATTGTGGCCCTGTCCAGATGATAGGTGAGTATGATGTGCCTGTCCTCCAGTGTAGCCACGTCCACCAGGGGTCTGTACACAGGTGCTTGCCTCCACCTCCTCCTCCGCAGTGGTTAGTATCTAAGTAAGCCAAACACCGTTGTGTGTGAATACAGGAATTATGGACACACAATATCACAGTTCACAGAGCATGTATGTATGCAAGAGACTGGAATTGTCTTGGTGTGAAATGACAACTGCCTGCCCTGTATGCAGGGACAGGTGGAAGTGACCTCACTAAGCCGGCATATGGCGTCAAGGCGGAAGGTGGTCTGCACTGCGATGCAATGCCTCACTGACTATCATGGAGCTCTATGGAATACAGGAACCAATGATGATCAACGCCGGTAGTGACTGTGTTCACCGCTGCTGACATGACCGCCATTTTCTCTGTACCACAACACTTGATTCCTGACTCTCTATGGTTCAAAATCTCCACTGTGTGTGCTGCTGTGTCCTGTGTCTGGAACTTGTGATGGCCCATGCTACAGGGGAAAAGGCCCCAGGCTTCACATCCAAGGAGTTGGAGAAGCTTGTGGATGGGGCGCTACCCCTGTATGAGCAGCTGTATGGGCCTCCAGACCAACAGGTGAGTACATCATGGGTACGTTGGATGTGACATGGCTGCACGAAGATGTATGTGAGTGCTGGCAGTGTGTCATTTGGGGCGGTTTGGCTGCATGCAATGTGTATGCAGAGGTACTGGTCATGTGTGTGCTTAATGTGGGTTATATGCAATATGTAAGCCATTTGTGCTACAGAATTGAGTGTTGAGTTCATGGTGTCCTTCTGTCTGTGTCTCCTCTGCAGGTCAGCGCCCATCAGAAAAAAGGGTTGTGACGTGCCATCGCCAAGCCACAGCCTGTGTGCCATGTCCCCTAACTGCATGCAATATATCTAAATCACCCCTACAGCAGGCCCTAATGCAGCGTGCAATATATTACATGTGAGGGCATATCTGCAAGAGCAGATACGCCCCTGCTATGTCTTTGTTGATTCTTAAACATAGTAAGTGAGCAGGGAAGCCATTTTAAGCACATGTGCTGGACACTGGTTCCCATGCTAAATGATTGCTTCACTCAAAGTAGGGATATTTGGTATCAAACATCTCATGTTAATAAACCCTCATTGATGCCAGTGATGGATCTGTTAATACATGCACCCAGAGGGCACCTTATAGATGCCCCTGTAAACCTAGACTGAGACTGACTAGTTTCAGCCAGCCTGCCACCACAAGACAAGATTCTGCCCCCCTAGGATGAGAGCCTCTGCTCTCAGGTGGACAGAGACAAATGCTGCTCTTGGCAAGGTGTTTACACACCCCACCCAACAGGATAACCTTCAAATCTGCATTCCAAGGCAGGGGGCTTCAAAGAAGCCCTCCACCCTCAAAGGAGAGATGGCGACGTCCTTGCCTCAGGGCCCATTTGACACCAGGGCGAGCAGAACATTTAGTATTCAGAGAGGTGTGTCCACCGCTCAGATCAGTTCCACACCTAAGGTAAGCTGCCTGATGTAGACACCACATTTAGAAATCTGACATCACAGTGTTGGCGGATTTAGAAATTTTGGGACATGATTATGCCCACCTCCCACATGGAGTAGTCATAATAGGGGATGTAGTGACTCCAGGGGTAAGATGCCCATTGGCTACTACCCTACACTCCCCAAAATACCCCTAAATTCAGTATTTCAGAGAGTCCCTGCCACCAAGAAATTAGATTCCTGCTGACTTATAAAGAAGGTCACTGAAGAGCTGCAAAATAGAAGCCAGAGGAAGAAGCACCTGACTTGACCCCAGCCCTGCCAGCCTGTCAGTTGCCCCAAGGTCAACTCGTCCTGCAAGATGCTGTACCTCCAAAAGCCTAGGACACCTGCCTGCCTTAACAAATGATCCAGGGAGTCCCTTGGAGCAGCAGAGCTGCTTCCCTGCATCTTGCATGCACCGCAAGAAACCTGAGAGGACTTCAGACCACAAAAACCTGACACCAGAAATCACCACTGCACCTGTGCCATTTAGCCTGAGCTGAAGTCGGCCAGTGGTACCAATGTGGTCCCCCAGCCCTCCAGAGACAAAGCCCACCTTGGACTTGCCCACTGTGGACTCACCAGTAGCCTCTGCCCGAAGGCCCCCTTCAACCGCAAGTGATCCCGGTGTAGAGAACCCAATGCCTCAGGATACCTCTGTACCTGTCAGCCCCTGGCATATGGAGAATAGGATCGAAGGTGTCCCTCTCTCCCCGAGCATCTCAAGACTCGGTTGGCTCTCCTCAAATGGACTCCCTGTCCAAAACTGCAGCATCTTTTCAACCTGACCGATCCCTATTGACTAACATTGGGCACCCGATGCCGTACCATACCTCTGCACCCGGCTGACCCAGTGCTGCCCAGTGTGAACTGTTGGTGTGTCCCTGAGCCTTGCCCAATAATTACCTTATGTCTAGGAGATTGATCCCAGAAGTTGCTGTACTGTACATATTTGCCATTTTTGTTTTAACATTACAGCTTCCAAAAATTGCCCTATGTTGACTTTTCAAAACTGTGAAGATTTTTTTTCTTGCAAAGTGTACTGACCTGCTCCTATGTATACTGGTGATCTTATACCTGTTATTTTTGTAAACTGGTGTGGATCTCCTTCTTAGGTCGTGTGTCTCATTTATTGACTGTGTGTATATTTGCAGATGTCTAACACTGCTCTCCGATAAGCCTAAGGCTACTCGACCACACTACCCCCTAAAAAGAGCACCTTGGAATTGCTAGATCAAGCCCCTGTCCCCTGGTAAGGGAACTCCTGAACTCTTTGCATGATATATCTCATTTTGATATATCATGTAAAGAGCCAACTTATTACAGCAAGTGCAGGTACAGAACTGAAGAGCGCCATGTCTTAGTAGGCATAGCGTTGTCCAGCTCTCCCACATTCAACTAACACAGCACAGCAACATTGATTCTGCTCTGTGTTACATTAACTTTTTGTAAATATCTCCTTGAGTATCCAGGGCCTCATTTACAAACCCTTGCGTCGCCGCTGCGGAGGCACAATCAGTGCTCTGCACTGCTCCATATTTACAAACTGAAGCACTGGGCCTAATGCATCCACCCTGCATACAATGAATGGCCCATCCCAAATTTCTGATCTGTCACTGGGTCTACACTTCCACTAATACAGCTGGGGTTCCAATTTTATGCAAGACCACCTTTTTCTCTATGGTCTTGCGGTTTGTCTGGGATGAGAGTGGATGCTTTCTGAACTTAACAGCACAACATGTTTCACAACCCCTCTCTCTTTGAACGTATATGTCCCGAACGAGGCACAGGACGTCTATCTCAAAAACCTTTACAAAAACCTCCTAACATATGATGAGTGGGACTGGTGGTTGGGGGAGACTTCAATCCAGTTTGGGATCCTGAGCTAGACAACAATACTATCTCCTTCCAGGGAGCTGCTCCTTTGACTTCAGTCCTTAAACATAATTTTACAAACATGGGCTCAGTGGACGCTTGCTGCTATAAGCACCTGGATGTCCAGGATTTCTTTTTTAATTCCACATTAATCAGTCCTACTCTAGTATAGATTCTTTTTTCCTCACTCATTCTTTATTGAAGGACCACACCTCTACGCTCATTTCAGACATATCAGTTTCAGACCATGTACACCTAGAATTGACTTGGGCATGAAGGTGGTTGCCAACTGAGCATTGCCCACACTGGCACTTTCACCGGCAGTTACTGCAAGATCCAGTAGATATTGAGGAAATCCAGGAGATAAACTGCTTTAACACCAACAAACACCCCTACATTCCCAACCACAGCTTTTGGGATGGGTTTAAAGCTGCCATTAGAGGCAATGTCACTACTATATCCATCGCTCAGACACAGGAGGCCAAATTACTTGAGACAGGCCTGATGAAAGACATTAGAGACATGGAGCATCTTAATCGTTCCACTTCATCTCTCCACAACAAGTGCTGACTGTCTTTATTACATTGTCAGCTGCGGGTGCATCGCACCAACAGGGCAGAACGGTTGCTGCTTGCCCTGAAACAATGACATCATGATGGTGGTAATAAGGTGGGGAGGTCTTCTGACAGGAAAACTTAGTCAGCAATGAGCTCACACTAATATCCCTAAGTTCCAGACTGAGACTGGTACATGGGCTACCTCTGAGAGGGCTAAACAACACGCATTCAAGGACTTCTATTACACCCTTTATAAAGCTGAAGACATCCCTCAAGTAGCCATTGACAACTACCTTATGGGATGTAGATGGGGCTAGCTTGACATGCTCCATTCTGAACTACTCAAAGCTCCCATCATTCTGCAGGAGCTTCAGCATGCACTGAAATGCCATCCCCTTGGCAAAACTCCCTGCACAGATAGCCTCCCTTGACCTGCTACCGAAAATTCCTTCCCCAGGTATAAGACCAACTGTTGGTTCTTTTTAACACTTTCACGGCTGCTACGAGATTGACCCCCTACTATGTCTGAGATTGAGATCTCCCTAATTCAAAGCCTGGGTAAGGATCCTTCCCTTTGTGCTTCCTATTGCCCGATCCCACCATTAAATATTAGGCCAGGGAGGAGTTCACGGAGTTGCGCTACATGGAGCTCTCCGTAGTGCCCAAAAAACTCCACCACGCTACGTGGAGTTCTTCAAGCGGCGGAGTGCATTAGGTCACACGGGCCACTGGTGTTTGTCCCGTGCTGAAAAATCAGCTCAAATGGCTCTCTATACAGTGCAAGAGGGAGCTGCTTCTTTTCTGCCACTCCAGTTAATTTCTACTCGAGCGGCAGCTTCCTCAATGCGAACGGAAGGTTTCTCAACGTAAGCGGCCGAAACCATACTGCAACCGCTCGTGTTAGAAATCTCGCCCGGTGGTGGTTTTGAGTAAGAGTTTCCTGACTCACTGTTGATGAGCACGAGCGAGGAAAAATCTCAACTCTGGTCCACTACGCAGAGTTTTTTGGAAGTCCGCGCTTTACGCACAGCACGAGTGGGAAAATCTCTGCAATCTCCATGAGTGGAGCAGAATTCACCACCTACCCCTATTAAATATGGATGCAAAACGTTTCACCAAAATCTTGGAGAATAGACTGGAGCCCTACCTCCTGAATCTTATAGACCCAGACCAGGTTAGCTTCATATGTAACAGAAAATGGGCAGGAAACATTCACCATATTGCTCATCTGCTGGAGAAATCTCACTGCTATGCTATGCTATCTTTCCTTCTTTCGTTTGACATGGAGAAGGCATTCGCCAGGGTCAGTTGTCCATTCTTAAAAACAGTGCTTCATAAAATCGTTTTAGGCCCATACTGGCATCATACATCCCCCCACTGCTAGGATATGCATCAATGGATGCCTAGCCCAAACTATTCACTTGGGGAGAGGTTCTAGGCAAGGAAGCCCCCTGTCGCCCCTAGATTTTGCCTTTGGCAGTTACCATTAGACAAGTGGATGACGGAGTGGGCATACCCTTTGGGGACAGATTCCTAAGATTACTTTGTTTGTGGATGTCCTTTTACTGACTCTTGCTCAGCCTGCAACATCCCTCCCAATGATAGTGTGGACATTACTGTCATTTAAAAAAATATCAGGCTTCAAAATCCATATGACAGAGCCCCAAGTGTTAAATTTAACTATACCTCAATCTGATTTACCTGCACTGTAGTCTTTTAGCCCCTTTCACTGGGCTCACTGCTCCCTTAAATATTTGGGCCTAAACCTCACACCATACTTAGCAACTTGGACATGGTAAACTGGCCAGAATGCCAAAAAGCTGAAGAGCTTTGCCGCTTGAAACCCTTAGAGGTCTCCTGGGTGGGATGTTTAAATGTGGTTAAAATGTATCTTTTAGCAACAATCCTCTATTTCCACCAAACTTTGCCCACCCCAGGCCCACAAGATGATATCATGCATCTTCAGCGAGACATATGCCCCTTTATCTGGGGCCTCACTTCTCAAACACAATTCTGATGTTCTCCTGTGGCAGGGTAGGGCTGGCTTGCCCACACCTCCTTGAATACTACTGGGAAGCCCATCTATGCTACTTCTCACAGTGGGTTGTTCGGGAAAGTGATAAGCACTTGCATGCAGAGTCAATTTGCTCATATTTGGCAACCTCTCATACACTATTTTGCACAGCTAGAACACACATTTCACACTCCCAGACTCAAAGCACTCGAACTATTCAATTGAAGTCCCTTTGCCATATCAGGTCTTCAGGCTCCTCTGCTTTACTTCTTAATATTTTCTATCCTTTACCTTGGGTTGACCATGAGCCAAAGATGTTCAAATTCAACCTAGGTCAATATGTTTCTGTTATGTGATCTTACCCTATTCATTATTGTTGTGTTGAATGTTGTTATTATGAATAAGCTGCACTGGTACTTCCTAGACAAGTTTTTATCCTGCATTCGTTTCAATGCCACCAGCGATATGTGATAAAACTCCAATCCTATTGGTGGTTCATGACAGCGGTGAAGTAATGGAATGCAGTTGCTCTCTTAAGCATTTGCTAGAATGCATCCTTGTTGTTTTCTGTATGATGAAAACTTGCTAATAAAAAGATGTTGAGCAAAAAAAAGATGATATATATGAACATATATAATAGTTGTATCCCGCAAAATTGACCACAACAATATTTTGGTGTAAAAATGGTATTGCTAAAAAATTGATTAGGAAAATGTGGACTTTTGTAACCCTCTCTGTAAACAGAAAAATACAGACTACAAAAATATATTTAACAAAAATATTGTACAAACACTAATATCACCAACAAATGTGAAGGCTGTCCATATATCAAGCAAACATTAAAAATTATGTGTCTTTTCCAAATAAATAAATACATTTAAGTGATTTAAACAATTTAAAATAATAAAATGCTAGATTCATCCACAAGAGGTAATACCAATACAAATGATGAGCCAAGGAAATTCAGAAGCAAAACAGTTAACAAATAGGAAAAGGCAACCAATAAACAATGATTATAAATACAGGGGAGGTGACATTACTTGCTATGACACCCTAGTAGGCTGCCGCATCCTCACCCTGCCCCCCTCTCTGATTCTCACTTCTCACTTGCCCCCTCTCGCATGCTGGGAAAACACTGAGTTGATTGAGGGCACCAACCACATTACTGATAAAGTGGAGGTGAGAGGATAGAGAAGAAGCCCCCTTGGACTCCTGGCAGCTTATAGTGGAAATACTACCACATAGTTAGAATGCAATGTTTGCTTGCACTGTTGGTATTTCTAAATGTCACTGCTTTAAGTTGCCGGCAAGGTAACCCAATTTGGTTGTGGATATCCTGGAGTGTATCAAGAGATAGAGATAGAGATGATGACTGTTCAAACCCCACTATGCCTGATGTATCACTGTTGAGGTTGCACTTCCTCTACTTCTGCATATATTGAACTGATGTTCTGATGGTTAGAGTGGGAATCCATATTGCCACTAGTGTGATACAGTATAGTGATCCCTCGGCCCACCTTGTGACACTTTTTTTTCTTTGGAGAACTGTATTAATTGCTTTGGGTAAAGCTAAGGTAACAGCCCTTGATGCAGAAAATATTTTCTTAAAATTCACTTGAACTATACCAGCTAATATACCCGGAGGAGTAGTATAAGTCTTTAAATCAGTAACAGTTGGTGGAAGAAAGTGGATATTCAGGGGCCTTTGAAATCAACAGCAGCACCAAGTGAGAGCAGCATTATACAGGAGGAAGCAAGTGAGACATGCAGAATGCCCTAGTGAATTTAGGAGGCAATACAACTCTGCAATCAGAGCAACAAGGCAATCAAGATACATGTGGAGGGCAAACAGCTCAAACTGAATTTGGAACGCTAAACTCAAATAACAGAGAGGAAACTGAGATTAACCCTCACATCCAAGACACTGAAAATGTTGCCAAAGGGACAGTTAAATTAGTGCATAGCAACTGCCCACAAACCTAGGATGGGAATACGAATATCCCATGTGATACCCCTTCTATTAGGTAGTTGGCTACTACAGCCTTTCACGTACCAATCCAGCAGGCTACTCCTCAAAAGCTTTCCTGTTTGACTGCATGCTCTAAGTCTACTGAACTGTTTTCGTTATTTGTAACAAACAGGGTCAGCACAAATCAAGCAGAAGTAGAGCAGAGTATTATCTCTGCAACTACTCCCCTAGAAAATTCTGCAGCAAGGTATGGTGTAGAGGAATCAAGATCTAAAGAAGAGTTGAGTAATTTTCCATGCTGACAAAGGAAATTCTAACTGGCCATAAGACACAAAATGATACAGCAGTGGAAGTGGGTATTAGTAGCAAAACCCCTGCAGTGCTGCAAAAGAGATTAAGGGCCACATGTACAAAGCTTTTTTCTCATCGCAAATGGCCCAACTTACAGAATCGGGCCATTTGGGACAAGAAAAAAGCATTTTGTGATGCACAAAACCCAATTTTGTGATTCAGTAATCTCATTACTAAATCACAAAAGGGGGTTTGCAAGTCACAATTAGGAAGGGCCGTTCCCTTCTAATTGCGAGTCTCAGTGCGATGTATGATTGTTTTGTGACTGTGAATACGGTTACAAAACAATTGCAGTTAGCCCAATTTTAAATTGGTGCTAACCTATAAGACCCCTTCCCCTTTGTGAAAGCATGCAAAACATTTGTTTTTTCAGAGCAGGCAGTGGTCCCACATTTTTGTTTTTGAAATGCATTCCGTTTTCCTTTAAGGAAAACAAGCTGCATTTAAAATACAGCTTTATTTAAAAGCAGTCACGGACAAGGTGGTCTGTTGTCCCCAGCAGGCCACAATCCCTGTGAGTGCAGCCATTCCCATCGGGCTGGCAAATTGTGACCTAACTCATTAATATTAATGAGATGGGTCATTTGCGACCCCACTGGGAATCGCAAACAGTGTGAGTTACACTGTTGTGCATTTGGTATTGCGACTTGCAATTTGCAAGTCGCAAAGATTTGCAAATTGTGAGTTGCAGTACCAAAGGGTATACATCTTGCCCTAGGCCAGGTATTGGGGAGAATAAGATGCAAGCACAATCAGGTTAAGCCAAACAAATGTTGGATAGTGTGGCAGAAACGGAGCAGCAAATTTCCAATTACAAGGACAGGCTCTGAGACACCTCTGGGGTTGGTAGACATGTATGCAAAGGAGATACAAATACTATGGGATATGCAGGAGGAGTTAGAGAACCACTCCAGTAGATCTAATTTAAGAATTGCAGGTTTTCCAGAACACAAAAAGGATACAGCTAGGGCTATTGAATTTGTCAATGTTTTGATCAAACGATATGTTTTGCCAGGACATACATAGGATTTAACTATAGTGCAAGCACATCAAGTTCCTCATTGCCCCCCAGCGAATGCAAATTATCCTTCTATAAGATTAGTGAATATTAGTAACATTTGCAGACTTTAGATTAAAAGAAAAGATTATGAGTAAGTCTATAGAGGCAAACATATTTGGTGTAAAGAAGGAGTTTTTGTTCATAATCTTCTCTGATGTGACTACTGACTCAGCCTGTTCCCACAGAGACTTCAAAACACAATAAAGTTCCTTCACTTGGCTGGAGCCCAGGCAACCATTGTTCAGTTCAGCCTGTGGAACTGAAAGTGCTATAAAAGGCTCAATTTATGAAGCACACGATTTCTTGAAGGAGATATCACAAGGCCCAATAGGGCCTCAGAAATAAATGTGCTGTTTGTTTAAGTGTTGAGGTAGACCCTGGGGAGGGGAGATGTGGAAGGTTGGCACCTATAGAAGGTGGCACAGTTAATTGGTGAAAAAAGGGCATCTTAGGGTCAGAGCAGGTAGGGTCCTGGGAGGTGAAAGGAGCGATTGGGGGTGAATGGTGGGTAAATACAGTTGAAGAAAAATTGAAGTTTTCAGAACTTGTATAGAAATTGGTTAAGATATAGATATAGGTTCTTAGAGTTAGCTCAGTACTTTGAATTAATGGGATTTTAATATCACTTGACCCAGAAGGATAGAAACACATATATTAAAACTTATATCGATGCAAACCCAAAGCTATGGAGGAATGGGTAAAGCGTCATTCACAAGGCATAATTTTATTGCAAGAGACACTTTTTAAGTAGGATAATAAGTGCAATATTGCAATTCTTCAAGGGTTGCCTCGGCTTGATTGTGTTTCCTGCTCAGCAGAGGTGCATAGGGGTAGGGCAATCTATAGAAATAAACATTTGCAGTGGGATGTCAGCGCCTTCTAGTCCAACACACTGGGAGGTGAGCATGGGTTAACAGACAAATAGGGTAGGAAAGAGTTACTGTTGCAACAATATATGCCCCTGTTTAAGATAATCCAACTGGGTTGATAGGGCTATTTCATCCCAGGCTCTGGTAAATTGTATATTGAGGGAGATTTTAATTTTCTACAAAACCCTGGCTAGATTCTTCTACAGAAACCCAGAACGGCTAATACTAAAGAGGAATATTAGAAAGTTAAAATGAAAGTGACATATGGAGGAATACATTTCCAACTCACGCAATTATGCATGTGTATCCGATAGATTTAAATCTGCAGCCTGGCTGGATTAATTGTTAACATCTCCAGAGTATAGCCTTGTTAAATATCAACAACTAGCTAAAAAATGTTCAGACCATTTACTGATCAAAGTGCATATTTCTGGCATTAGGAGAAAGGGGTCAACACGAAGATGGTCTTTTAAGAAGTTAAGACTGGAGGATGAATCCTTGGTAGTAGATATGGAGTCTCAAATACGTCAATATTTCGAGCTTCACGTACAAACCACCCCCTAGAAGTGGTATGGGATGCCTTTAAAGCTGCCAATAGACCTCATATAATTAGCTGAGAAATAGTAGGAAAGAGGTGCTTTAAAAAGATAAGAGAGGCCTTTGAGTTATGGTTAATGAAGACATACAAAAGATACATGGATTATAGATCTCCTGCAAATGCAGAGGCATTTAAAAAGACCAAGCAGCAGATGCAGGGTACTACCTCTCAAGCAATGCCTATGTGCAGAACATTTCTGCCCCAAGGTTGGATTTGGGACATGCTTGCGCCTTAATGGCATCATTTATATTAGAAGAAGGAGAAGTAGTGATGAAGTTATTCTGAGACTTGCAAGGCACATTTTGAAGTGGGGGAAGTTCCAACTCTCATTTAATGGAGCAGTGATTGTTAGCTTTATTATGAAAAATAGGGGTCCAAAAAATACAAACACAGATTACATAATACTAATGAAATTACTTGACAAAAGAATGAATGTTGGTGGTTTGATCAACAGGGATCACAGTGGTTTTATAGCAGGCTGACAATTGGCTTCCAATACCAATTTTGTAATTGAAGCATTGGATTTTTTTGAAAGAAACAAATCCCAGCCCAGATTTATTTACTGGATGCTGAGAAGGCCTTTGACCTTGGTAACTGAAAGAACCTATTCTGTATCTTGGAAGGTTTTGGTCTCCCAGAAGCATTTATCAGAGTTATTTCCAATATATGTAAAGGTGCACAAGCCCCTCAATTGTGAACTCCATAGATATTGGTGTATATAAGATTAAATGTGGGCCCAGGTAGGGATGTCCACTTTCTCCCATTTTATTCACAATATTTATTGACACCATAGATATCACTATAAGAAAGGATTAAACAATTGCAGCTCTGATAAATGATGTGACTAAGATTAAATGGTATGCTGATGATGTCGCACATTTTTTAAACCAGGCAATAAAATTAAACAAAGAATCTTTACCATCTTTCAACAATTTTATTGCTGGAAGGATATAAGAATAATATGTTGAAAACTCAAATATTATGATTTTATTGCACTACGGACACTTCACTTGCTGAACCTTTGCTTTTAGTCAATCAGATACTCTTGCAATCAAAGACTAATCTTCAGTAAGTAGGTAGCATAAGCTTTATGATGAAGTATATTTGAAGCATAAAGTCTTGGTTACGGATTAAAGGTATCATCTGAAAGCCATATCAACACCCCACCAGGAGCAGCATCCTGCCTCTCAGCCCACTCTATCCAACTGTTTTCTCCAGGCATACATAAACACTTTACATGACAAACACCCTGACTAAGCAGTAGGTATGAGGGAAACTAGGAAGAGAGAATGCATTATATCTAAATCAGGATATTACATCTACCCAAGAGGTACCTTGGTATATATATATATATATATATATGTAAATATATATATATATATACAGCTGTGGACGTAGATAATCTTTTTCAATTAAACTGGTTGGTATATATAGGACTGTGGACTTAGAGAATATTTTTGAATTAACCTATTAAGTCTTTAATGTACAAGAGGGAACAATGTGCCATTTTCTATCATGAGGAGAATTGCATTGATCCGCATATCGATTTTATTAGCTGTTTAATCTTTTATACATGCCACACTGCCATGATTTTTACATATGAAATAAAAAAAAAATATATAGAAGAATCATTTTTGCCATTCATTGTGTCAAATAAAATACCTAGATTGGCATTGACTATGCTACTGCTTAATGCAGGAGGAGGTCTCGCCATGTCAAATGTGAAATAATGCTATTTTGCGAGTTTTCTACATTCCTTTTATCACTTTGGTCCCAATCAAAGATTAGATAAGACAGTAGATAATGTATACCTGGATCTAATGTTTAATGAATACAAAATCAATTACTTCCTACAAACAACCAAGGCGCCCAAAAAGTTGAATACAAAGTACTATTCTGGGTGTTAAAAAGTAAAGGACAAATGTTTCACAATTATGAATTCCATTGTGTAATACAGGTACTAGATTGGAAGATAGTGTATGAGAGCAACAGCCGCTACTGGATATAAATTACAGTGTGTGATTGGAGAAATTATGTAATTGAAATTGCTCTACATGTCTTAGAGATTTTATAAAAATAGGGTTATGGAAGACATCGATAGATAATGAACCAGCTATTAGTATTGCCAAACGCACCATTCAAATGTCTTTTATTCAAATTGCATATTTTTTGAAGGACTTAAACCCAACAAGTATGATGGCAAAATCTGATCTAGTGGAGGGCTTGGTAGAAACTGGTACACACATGTTGGTAAAATATTGGAAAGGCAGATTTTTTAATACATGAGTCACAGGTTGACATCAGAATTAGCCAGAAATAGCGACCCTTAGAAGGGCTGGATATTATGGCAGATTATTGGAGAATGCTTAATCTATGTAACTTCTATACATTGAAAGGAGCAAATTTTCGTCGTATCCATTTTTTTAGTGGTAGTTTAAACAGCAACAATTCGCTAATCCCAGCAGCTTTTTTCAGAAATGCTATGGTTATGGAAGGGAATTCGTTGTTTATGATTGAGGAATGCCCGATGTTATCAGAATATTGAACCTCCTTACGATATTACTGCCAAAACGTATTAAATATTGAGTTTCCAGAAGACACACAATTAATATTGACAGGCTATTCACCAGATATTAGGTCCAGCAAAAACCACAGAAGAAAATGTAATATATTCACGTTTTTGGCAAGATCGTTCATTTTGCAGAAATGGAAAAATAAAATAATAACTTCAGGTGGTTCGTGGAGGTGGAAAACGCTGACAGTGAAGCAGTGTGAAGGACGCTATGCATTAGGGATGGGTTCATTTAGACAGTTCTTGATGATCTGGAAGAAATATGTCCGTACAAATGTTATAACAGTTGTGTGTGTGATGCTGCAATGTAATTCGTGGGCTGGAAAGAATGTGAAGAACTTGAGCAACTTGATAATGCTATTAATTATGTATTATTTTTCATGAATTGTGATTCCTGATGAAGGTATATTATAATGAATTATGATGAGATGATGTGAAAAACATTATGAGTAAAGGAGATGCCTAACAATCCAAATGTTGCACAACTGCCCAAAAGTAAAGGACAGGATCACTCTACTGGATTACCGCACCTCTTTGAATTTAGAGCATTACTAGACTCGACTAAACCACTTTCAATCAGTTGTTAACGAAGGTAATATATGTTTCAGAAATAGTCATTTTCAAAACAAAATAAATATAAAATAAACAATATACAATTAGGCAAAATACAATATTATTTGTTTTCACTGTTTTAAGTTCAATGCAGACTGAAACCTCAAAATATGAAAAAAGTAGGTCCAAAAAGCAGATATCAACAGCTGCTGAACCTATCTCAACACCACGCCGGAAAAAGCAGAATTAATATGTAGGTAGGAAAATGTATCTGTAAACAAGTGTAAATTAAAATAAGGTGTAGCATACATTTTGAGATATAAAATTCAAAATGATATTTCTCACATTTATATAATTTTCAGATTCCATAACATCTAATATACCAACATAAATGATTTCACTGAAAGGAAAATATTTACTAACATATATGGGTTACACCGTTACTAAAGAAAGATACACCCATGATCAACCATTGCAAAGGTACCGAATAATATTGAAACAGACTTTACAGCTGTGTCACAACATTAAATAAAACCATAGAACATTTTGAAGAGACCAACCATCCACCTAATGTGGCCAAACTAGGTATGGGAAATTGTGTCCAAGATTTGTCCTCTAGCCACCTTATATATCAAGTATGTGAATGTTTTCCTCCATGTTTGTGTGCATCCAAAAAGATTTTCTTTTAGAAAAATATTCTCAGAATGCAACGGAAGAGTTTCCCGTGATTCCTGAGATTATTTTGTTTTTGATCATTGTTACAAACAGTACACTGACATCACACTGAAAGTGATGCATCCAGCACCATTAGGCAATGGTTGTTTTCACTTTGATTGGTTTTCAGAGGCATATCTCACCCCTGAGAACCGACCAAAGCAGGAGAGGTACTGTTATGAACAGGACATTTTTCAATGGTATCTCTCTCTAGTGGACCAACGTTAGGAAACGCTATAAGAGGATTGTAGGAGGCTGGACTGGCTTGTAGTGAGTACCTAGGGGTACTTGCACCTTGCACCAGGCCCAGTTATCCCTTATTAGTGTATAGGGTGTCTAGCAGCTTAGGCTGATAGATAATGGTAGCTTAGCAGAGCAGCTTAGGCTGAACTAGGAGACGTGTGAAGCTACTACAGTACCACTTAGTGTCATATGCACAATATCATAAGAAAACACAATACACAGTTATACTAAAAATAAAGGTACTTTATTTTTATGACAATATGCCAAAGTATCTTAGAGTGTACCCTCAGTGAGAGGATAGGAAATATACACAAGATATATATACACAATAGCAAAAATATGCAGAATAGTCTTAGAAAACAGTGCAAACAATGTATAGTTACAATAGGATGCAATGGGGAAACATAGGGATAGGGGCAACACAAACCATATACTCCAAAAGTGGAATGCGAACCACGAATGGACCCCAAACCTATGTGACCTTGTAGAGGGTCGCTGGGACTATTAGAAAATAGTGAGAGTTAGAAAAATAACCCTCCCCAAGACCCTGAAAAGTGAGTGCAAAGTGCACTAAAGTTCCCCTAAGGACAAAGAAGTCGTGTTAGAGGAATAATGCAGGAAAGACACAAACCAGCAATGCAACAACTGTGGATTTCCAATCTAGGGTACCTGTGGAACAAGGGGACCAAGTCCAAAAGTCACAAGCAAGTCAGAGATGGGCAGATGCCCAGGAAATGCCAGCTGCGGGTGCAAAGAAGCTTCTACTGGACAGAAGAAGCTGAGGTTTCTGCAGGAACGAAAAGGGCTAGAGACTTCCCCTTTGGTGGACGGATCCCTGTCACCGTGGAGAGTCGTGCAGAAGTGTTTTCCCGCCGAAAAAACGCCAACAAGCCTTGCTAGCTGCAAATCGTGCGGTTAGCGTTTTTGGACGCTGCTGAAGCCCAGGAGGGACCAGGAGGTCGCAAATTGGACCAGCACAGAGAGGAGACGTCGAGCAAAACAAGGAGCCCTCTCTGAAGCCAGTAGCACCCGGAGAAGTGCCAGAAACAGGCACTACGAGAATGCGTGAAACGGTGCTCGCCGAAGTTGCACAAAGGAGTCCCACGTCGCCGGAGACCAACTTAGAAAGTCGTGCAATGCAGGTTAGAGTGCTGTGGACCCAGGCTTGGCTGTGCACAAAGGATTTCCGCCGGAAGTGCACAGGGGCCGGAGTAGCTGCAAAAGTCGCGGTTCCCAGCAATGCAGCCCAGCGAGGTGAGGCAAAGACTTACCTCCACCAAACTTGGACTGAAGAGTCACTGGACTGTGGGGGTCACTTAGACAGAGTCGCTGGATTCGAGGGACCTCGCTCGTTGTGCTGAGAGGAGACCCAAGGGACCGGTAATGCTGCTTTTTGGTGCCTGCGGTTGCAGGGGGAAGATTCCGTCGACCCACGGGAGATTTCTTCGGAGCTTCTGGTGCAGAGAGGAGGCAGACTACCCCCACAGCATGCACAAGCAGGAAAACAGTCGAGAAGGCGGCAGGATCAGCGTTACAGAGTTGCAGTAGTCGTCTTTGCTACTATGTTGCAGGTTTGCAGGCTTCCAGCGCGGTCAGCAGTCGATTCCTTATCAGAAGGTGAAGAGAGAGATGCAGAGGAACTCGGCTGAGCTCGTGCATTCGTTATCTAAAGTTTCCCCAGAGACAGAGACCCTAAATAGCCAGAAAAGAGGGTTTGGCTACTTAGGAGAGAGGATAGGCTACTAACACCTGAAGGAGCCTATCAGAAGGAGTCTCTGACGTCACCTGGTGGCACTGGCCACTCAGAGCAGCCCAGTGTGCCAGCAGCACCTCTGTTTCCAAGATGGCAGAGGTCTGGAGCACACTGGAGGAGCTCTGGACACCTCCCAGGGGAGGTGCAGGTCAGGGGAGTGGTCACTCCCCTTTCCTTTGTCCAGTTTCGCGCCAGAGCAGGGCTAAGGGGTCCCCTGAACCGGTGTAGACTGGCTTATGCAGAATTGGGCACCTCTGTGCCCAACAAAGCATTTCCAGAGGCTGGGGGAGGCTACTCCTCCCCTGCCTTCACACCATTTTCCAAAGGGAGAGGGTGTCACACCCTCTCTCAGAGGAAGTTCTTTGTTCTGCCATCCTGGGCCCGGCCTGGCTGGACCCCAGGAGGGCAGATGCCTGTCTGAGCGGTTGGCAGCAGCAGCAGCTGCAGTGAAACCCCTGGAAGGGCAGTTTGGCAGTACCAGGGTCTGTGCTACAGACCACTGGGATCATGGGATTGTGCCAACTATGCCAGGATGGCATAGAGGGGGCAATTCCATGATCATAGACATGTTACATGGCCATATTCGGAGTTACCATTGTGAAGCTACATATAGGTAGTGACTTATATGTAGTGCACGCGTGTAATGGTGTCCCCGCACTCACAAAGTTCAGGGAATTGGCTCTGAACAATGTGGGGGCACCTTGGCTAGTGCCAGGGTGCCCTCACACTAAGTAACTTTGCACCTAACCTTTACCAGGTAAAGGTTAGACATATAGGTGACTTATAAGTTACTTAAGTGCAGTGTAAAATGGCTGTGAAATAACGTGGACGTTATTTCACTCAGGCTGCAGTGGCAGGCCTGTGTAAGAATTGTCAGAGCTCCCTATGGGTGGCAAAAGAAATGCTGCAGCCCATAGGGATCTCCTGGAACCCCAATACCCTGGGTACCTCAGTACCATATACTAGGGAATTATAAGGGTGTTCCAGTAAGCCAATGAAAATTGGTAAAATTGGTCACTAGCCTGTTAGTGACAATTTGTAAAGAGAGAGCATAACCACTGAGGTTCTGGTTAGCAGAGCCTCAGTGAGACAGTTAGGCACCACACAGGGAACACATACATATAGGCCACAAACTTATGAGCACTGGGGTCCTGACTAGCAGGGACCCAGTGACACATAACAAACATACTGAAAACATAGGGTTTTCACTATGAGCACTGGGCCCTGGCTAGCAGGATCCCAGTGAGACAGTGAAAACACCCTGACATACACTCACAAACAGGCCAAAAGTGGGGGTAACAAGGCTAGAAAGAGGCTACTTTCTCACACAACCCCCCCCCAAACGAAGGACAATAAGGCTAACCTTGGCCAGTTGAGACTTTATTGTCTAAGTGGTGATAAGTAGAGAATAGCTCTGCAATAGACTGGTTACTCCCTTTATCATCCACTATATGGTTACTTCCCTGTGGGGATGTAAACCACCCAGTTTGAAGTTTTTTAGCTAAGCAACAATGTGAAGATGTATTTTCAGAGTTTCTATAAGTAAGTTTTAGTTTAGAGCAGTGGGAATTGTCCACTGAACCTATTTGTAGTGATGAAAATGCCAGACAGGGATGCTGTCTCAATAAAGCCATAGCTGGGCAAAAACTTTGTCCATGTGGCTGGAAGAGAGAAAAGGGATGCTGTTTCTCTTGAGTTGGAGCAGGGCAGGGATGCTGTCCTATGAGCTCCACACTAGGGCAGGGATGCTGTCCTAAGTGTTGTGAGGCAGTGCAGGGTTTCTGCACTAAAGTTTCTCTGGGAGGGTTGGAGGGATGCTCCATGTTAACTAAAATGGTGCTCTTTTTGTCACCAATGTTAGTTATCCCACAGAGAGGTACTTCTACCTCAGGGAGTCCAGCTTTGCCAGCTGATGATTCCCTTGGAACAGGTGCCACCCCAGGAGAGGTTTCTCCCACCACAGGAATGGTATCCTGAATGGTAGGGTGGTTAGGGGATACTGTGATACCCTTTTTACCTGTTGTTGGAGAGGGATCCTGAGTTTTCAGGCCTTCTCTCCTTTGCTTTTTCATTTCAGTAGAAATGAGAGGGAACAATTCCTCAGGGATGCCCAGCATGGCTGCATGGGCATAAAACTCTACATCAGCCCAACCTGAGGCCTCTAGGTCATTACCTAGGAGACAATCTACAGGTAAGCTAGGTGATACCACCACCTGCTTAGGGCCAGTAACTCCACCCCAACTAAACTGAATTATAGCTAAGGGAAGGAACTTAGTGGAGTTATGGACATCAATAATCTTATACTGTTGTCCAATGATGTGTTGATCAGGATGCACTAGGTTTTCAGTCACCAAAGTGATACTGGCACCTGTGTCCCTGTAGGCCAAGGCCTCAACTTCATTTATTGAAACTGTCTGCCTGTACTAATCCTTTTTAAGGGGACAAGCAGCCAGTGTGGCAAGGCCAATGCCACTAGGTGCGACAGAAACTGTCTTGGGACTGCCTACCCCAGTTTCTATGATGGACCCATAAGTGAACCCAACTACACCCTTAACTTGTCTGTTGCCAGCAGTCCCACCACTAGTACCACTACTGCTAGGGGCACTAGAGCTTGATGTATTAGTGGTGGTAGGCTCAGGGGGTTTACCTGGACAGGACTTATCCCCTGGCCTATGGCCTCTGTTTTTACACACAAAGCACCAAGGCTTTTTAATGTGTGCAGGTTGGGAAGAAGAGGAAGAATTTGTTTTATCCCCACCCTCTGAAGAGTGTTTAAGATTTGAAGTGGGATCTTTGGTTTTACCCTTATCCCCATGCTTCTCTTGAGATTTTTCACCATCTTTCTTCTTATTGCCATCTTTGTCACCCCCTGTATGAACTTTTCTGTTCACCCTTGTTCTGACCCATTTGTCTGCCTTCTTTCCCAATTCTTGGGGAGAGGTCAGATCAGAGTCTACCAGGTACTGGTGCAACAAATCAGACACACAATTATTAAGTATATGCTCTCTCAGGATTGTGTTATACAGGCTTTCATAATCAGTAACTTTACTGCCATGTAACCACCCCTCCAAGGCCTTCACTGAATGGTCAATGAAATCAACCCAGTCTTGTGAAGACTCCTTTTTGGTCTCTCTGAACTTTATCCTGTATTGTTCAGTGGTTAAGCCATAACCATCCAGGAGTGCATTCTTAAGAACTGTAAAATTATTGGCATCACTTTCTTTCACAGTAAGGAGCCTATCCCTACCTTTTCCACTAAATGATAGCCATAGGATAGCAGCCCACTGCCTTTGAGGGACATCCTGTACAACACAGGCCCTCTCAAGTGCAGCAAACCACTTGTTAATGTCATCCCCCTCCTTATAAGGGGGAACTATCTTGTGCAGATTCCTGGAATCATGCTCTTTTGCAGGATGACTATGGGGAATACTGCTGCTGCCACCATGGGTTTCTAAACCCAACTTCTGTCTTTCCTTCTCTAATTCTAAAGACTGTCTATCCAAATCCAGCTGTTGCTTCTTGAGCTTCAGTCTGGTTTGTTCCACTCTCAATCTATTGAGTTCCCTTTATAACAATCTGTCATCAGGGTGGGTGGGAGGGACATTTCTAGATACAGAGGTATGATGGGAATGAACAGAAGGAGACCTGTCCCTTACAGAGGGCACCCTAACAGCTTGGCTAACAGTATAATGTGAGAGCACACCATCAGTATGGTGTGATTCAACCTCTGTACCAACTATGCTAGACTGTCTAGTAATGGGCAGGCTGAGAAGTTTCTTTCCTGAATCTTTTCCTGGGGGAGTCCCTGGATCAGATTGAGAACCATTAGCTACTTTTTCAACAGATTGGGCACTTATGGCCTTATCCTGTACTCTAAGCATGTTAATTAACAGTTCTAAGGAAGGATTCTTCCCTACACTCAAACCTCTCTCTATGCAGAGATTCCTTGCTCCTTTCCAGCTAAGGTGATCATATGCAAGTTTGGACAGATCAACATTTTGGCCTGTGCCAGACATTTTTAGAGAGAGTTAAAGTGATAGTAAAAGATAAAAAGTTTGTCAGAGCTTTTAGAAAGACAGAGAAAAAAACTTTTTAAACTTTTTAGAACTTTTTAGAAAGTTAGAAGTACTTTTCAGCACTTAGAAAAGAGTGAAAAGAGGAAATGCAAAACTTTTTGGCTATGTGTATATACACTGACCTTGTTTTGTATATTTTTCTCTTATGAAATGTACAATGACAAGAGTGGTAAGTAGTCTCAAAGCACTTATCCCACCGCTGCACAACCAATGTAGGAGGCTGGACTGGCTTGTAGTGAGTACCTAGGGGTACTTGCACCTTGCACCAGGCCCAGTTATCCCTTATTAGTGTATAGGGTGTCTAGCAGCTTAGGCTGATAGATAATGGTAGCTTAGCAGAGCAGCTTAGGCTGAACTAGGAGACGTGTGAAGCTACTACAGTACCACTTAGTGTCATATGCACAATATCATAAGAAAACACAATACACAGTTATACTAAAAATAAAGGTACTTTATTTTTATGACAATTTGCCAAAGTATCTTAGAGTGTACCCTCAGTGAGAGGATAGGAAATATACACAAGCTATATATACACAATAGCAAAAATATGCAGAATAGTCTTAGAAAACAGTGCAAACAATGTATAGTTACAATAGGATGCAATGGGGAAACATAGGGATAGGGGCAACACAAACCATATACTCCAAAAGTGGAATGCGAACCACGAATGGACCCCAAACCTATGTGACCTTGTAGAGGGTCGCTGGGACTATTAGAAAATAGTGAGAGTTAGAAAAATAACCCTCCCCAAGACCCTGAAAAGTGAGTGCAAAGTGCACTAAAGTTCCCCTAAGGACAAAGAAGTCGTGTTAGAGGAATAATGCAGGAAAGACACAAACCAGCAATGCAACAACTGTGGATTTCCAATCTAGGGTACCTGTGGAACAAGGGGACCAAGTCCAAAAGTCACAAGCAAGTCGGAGATGGGCAGATGCCCAGGAAATGCCAGCTGCGGGTGCAAAGAAGCTTCTACTGGACAGAAGAAGCTGAAGTTTCTGCATGACCGAAAAGGGCTAGAGACTTCCCCTTTGGTGGACGGATCCCTCTCCCCGTGGAGAGTTATGCAGAAGTGTTTTCCCGCCGAAAGAACGCCAACAAGCCTTGCTAGCTGCAAATCGTGCAGTAAGCGTTTTTGGACACTGCTGAGGCCCAGGAGGGACCAGGAGGTCGCAAATTGGACCAGCAGAGAGAAGGGATGTCGAGCAAGACAAAGAGCCCTCTCTGAAGCCGGTAGCACCCGGAGAAGTGCCAGAAACAGGCACTACGAGGATGCGTGAAACAGTGCTCGCCGAAGTTGCACAAAGGAGTCCCACGTCGCTGGAGACCAACTTAGAAAGTCGTGCAATGCAGGTTAGAGTGCCGTGGACCCAGGCTTGGCTGTGCACAAAGGATTTCCGCCGGAAGTGCACAGGGGCCGGAGTAGCTGCAAAAGTTGCGGTTCCCAGCAATGCAGCCCAGCGAGGTGAGGCAAGGACTTACCTCCACCAAACTTGGACTGAAGAGTCACTGGACTGTGGGGGTCACTTGGACAGAGTCGTTGGATTCGACGGACCTCGCTCGTCGTGCTGAGAGGAGACCCAAGGGACCGGTAATGCAGCTTTTTGGTGCCTGCGGTTGCAGGGGGAAGATTCCGTCGACCCACGGGAGATTTCTTCGGAGCTTCTGGTGCAGAGAGGAGGCAGACTACCCCCACAGCATGCACAAGCAGGAAAACAGTCAAGAAGGCGGCAGGATCAGCGTTACAGAGTTGCAGTAGTCGTCTTTGCTACTATGTTGCAGGTTTGCAGGCTTCCAGCGCGGTCAGCAGTCGATTCCTTATCAGAAGGTGAAGAGAGAAATGCAGAGGAACTCGGCTGAGCTCGTGCATTCGTTATCTAAAGTTTCCCCAGAGACAGAGACCCTAAATAGCCAGAAAAGAGGGTTTGGCTACTTAGGAGAGAGGATAGGCTACTAACACCTGAAGGAGCCTATCAGAAGGAGTCTCTGATGTCACCTGGTGGCACTGGCCACTCAGAGCAGCCCAGTGTGCCAGCAGCACCTCTGTTTCCAAGATGGCAGAGGTCTGGAGCACACTGGAGGAGCTCTGGACACCTCCCAGGGGAGGTGCAGGTCAGGGGAGTGGTCACTCCCCTTTCCTTTGTCCAGTTTCGCGCCAGAGCAGGGCTAAGGGGTCCCCTGAACCGGTGTAGACTGGCTTATGCAGAATTGGGCACCTCTGTGCCCAACAAAGCATTTCCAGAGGCTGGGGGAGGCTACTCCTCCCCTGCCTTCACACCATTTTCCAAAGGGAGAGGGTGTCACACCCTCTCTCAGAGGAAGTTCTTTGTTCTGCCATCCTGGGCCAGGCCTGGCTGGACCCCAGGAGGGCAGATGCCTGTCTGAGGGGTTGGCAGCAGCAGCAGCTGCAGTGAAACCCCAGGAAGGGCAGTTTGGCAGTACCAGGGTCTGTGCTACAGACCACTGGGATCATGGGATTGTGCCAACTATGCCAGGATGGCATAGAGGGGGCAATTCCATGATCATAGACATGTTACATGGCCATATTCGGAGTTACCATTGTGAAGCTACATATAGGTAGTGACCTATATGTAGTGCACGCGTGTAATGGTGTCCCCGCACTCACAAAGTTCAGGGAATTGGCTCTGAACAATGTGGGGGCACCTTGGCTAGTGCCAGGGTGCCCTCACACTAAGTAACTTTGCACCTAACCTTTACCAGGTAAAGGTTAGACATATAGGTGACTTATAAGTTACTTAAGTGCAGTGTAAAATGGCTGTGAAATAACGTGGACGTTATTTCACTCAGGCTGCAGTGGCAGGCCTGTGTAAGAATTGTCAGAGCTCCCTATGGGTGGCAAAAGAAATGCTGCAGCCCATAGGGATCTCCTGGAACCCCAATACCCTGGGTACCTCAGTACCATATACTAGGGAATTATAAGGGTTTTCCAGTAAGCCAATGTAAATTGGTAAAATTGGTCACTAGCCTGTTAGTGACAATTTGTAAAGAGAGAGCATAACCACTGAGGTTCTGGTTAGCAGAGCCTCAGTGAGACAGTTAGGCACCACACAGGGAACACATACATATAGGCCACAAACTTATGAGCACTGGGGTCCTGACTAGCAGGGACCCAGTGACACATAACAAACATACTGAAAACATAGGGCTTTCACTATGAGCACTGGGCCCTGGCTAGCAGGATCCCAGTGAGACAGTGAAAACACCCTGACATACACTCACAAACAGGCCAAAAGTGGGGGTAACAAGGCTAGAAAGAGGCTACTTTCTCACAAGGATACATTCCAAGCAGTGATTAGCCCATGTTGGACCTTGCCCTTTTTGCAGGGTCATGCACAACTTTTTGCTCCCTTCCTCCTATTTTTTCTGACCAGTTTTTGTTGGCTTTAAGACTCTGGGCACTTTACAACTGCTGACCAGTGATAAAGTGCATATGCTCTCTGTATAAATTGTATTGGTAATTGGCTTTTCCAAGATTGGCATATTTGATTTACTAGTAAGTCCTAGTACAGTGCACTAGAGGTGCCCAGGGCCTGTAAATCAAATGCTGCTAGTGGGCCTGCAGCACTGGTTGTGCACCCACATGTGTAGCTGTGTAAACACGGCCCGGACTGCCACTGCAGTGTCTGTGTGGCCAGTTTTTAGACTGTCCATTCGACCTGGCAAGTGTACCCACATGCTAGGCCTAAACCTTCACTTTTTGTACTTGTAAGGCACCCCTGAGTTAGGCCCTAGGTAGCCCCCTGGGCAGGGTGCAGTATATGTTAAAGGTAGGACATGTACTGATGTGTTTTACATGTCCTGACAGTGAAATACTGCCAAACGGATTTCACTGTTGCAAGACCTATCCCTCTCATAGGTCAACATGGGGACTGCCTTTAAATATCCTTTAAGTGCAGTTTCCCATTGGGAGCAGATAGAGATGTGGAGTTTTGGATCTCTGACCTCACAATTAAAAAAAAAAAAACACTTTTGGTAAAGTTGTTTTTTAGATTGTCAGTTTGAAAATGGCACTTTTAGAAAGTGGGCATTTTCTTGATTTAACCCTTCTGTGTCTCTGCCTGCTTTTGTATTCCATGTCTGGGTCAAACTGACAGTTGGGCTGTTGTGAATTCCCTCTAGACAATTACCCAAAGGGAGCTGGAATGTATCCTGCAAATCCTGAAGAGTCTCCTGGGATAGAGTGGGAAGGGAGGAGCTGAAACTTACACCTGGATGGGATGTGCCTGTCCCTAGAAAATGCAGTCTCCAAGCCCCTAGTGTGTGTCTGGAGCCAGGCCTAAGTAAGGCAGGATCTTGTCAACCACAGAGAATTTCCTTTGAAGTTTCCCTACTTCTAAGGCAGAAAGAGGAACCAAAACCCCAGCTTTTTAGATTATTTCTGGACCCAAGAGGAACCTCTGCCAAGGTGAATAGCTGAAGAGCTGGAGGAGGACTGCTGCCCCTTTGCCTGTGACTGTGCTTTGCTGGGCTGGCCTGCAGTTGCTGCTTCTGCCTGAAAGAGGACAACGACTGGACTTTGTGAAATATTCCTGCTTGTGAAGTGTATCCAAGGGCTTGGATTGAGCCGGCCCCCTGTTCTGAAGTCTCAGGGCCAACAAAGGCTTCCTCTGCCAGCACCTGAACTCTCTGCTAAGACTCCTAACCTGCCAAGTGGTACCTAATACAGTCTCTGGGCCCCTGAAAGGAGAAGCTGGTGGAAAACCAAGAAGAAGCAAGTGCACCGACTTTGGACGACTCCGGACTGATGCAGCTGCTGGATCCCGTGATGTTGCCTGCAATTGAAGCCGTCGTCCTCACTGGAGTGAGACAACCCTACAGGCCCGATGCCGCTGCATCCTTGCTGAAGTCCACAACTCAGTGAGTCCAGAAGTGCTGCGTTACCAACGTCCGTGACATCTGACTTCACCACACAACACCACATCGTGACTGCTGGATATCGACCCCACTGTAAGTTTGCAGATCCACTGCTTTGCACCAATGACACCTCAGCTCCACAGTTCCGCAGCAAGGACCCAACACCTCACACTGATGCCTCAGCTCCTTTACGCTGCAGCACAGAAACCAGCACCGCACCAGATCCAGCTATGCCTCGATCCCGACTCTGTGCAAAGGCTTGTTTCCTCATTTCCACAAGGTACTGCACCTGAGGGTTCGTGTGACTCTGTGACTGGCACTATGAGCGTCAGATTGTTGGTAACAACTCCGTCAAGATGCCGTAATATCACCAGTCTAAAGGATTTGTGTTTCTAAGCACTATATTGAAGTTTAATCTTTAGAAAAATCATAACTTTGCTTGTGTATGTTGGATTGTTGTCATTTTGGTCTTGCTCTACTCAGATAAATATTGGTTATTTTTCAAAGCTGGTGTTTTCACTGTGATACTGAGTGTGATTGCAGAAATACTTTACGCATTGCCTCTGAGATAAGCCTGACTGCTTGTGCAAGCTACCAAGGGGGTAAGCTGAGGTTATCCTGGGTGTGTATCTCTCTTACCCTGACTAGAGTGAAGGTCGAGACCCCATTTCTAAAGCCCACTAGTCACCTAGGGAGGGATAGGTCCCACAGGCACAGACAAGTGCCTTCCGTCAAATAGATTTCAAATTCAGCCTTTCTGCCGTCCTGGGAGGGAGATTGGGGGTTGGCCCCAGTCTGCTCCCTAGGGAGGAAGACAGCCTTCAAGGTGCCAGGTGATGTTTGTAAAAAATATGGGAGTAGGTGGCCCAACCCGGCATCAGGACAAGCATTGACCCCCTAAAGAGCCCAACAGTGTTTTGGCCCCTGACAGGAGGGGGAGAGAAAGCCCAATAAAAAGATTAAGGGCCTGATTCAGAGTTTGCCGGACAGATTACTTCATCACAAATGTGACGGATATCCTGTCTCCCGTATTATAATCTCCAAAGACTACACAAGATTGTAATACAGCGGATGGGATGTCCATTATGTTTGTGAGGGAGTAACCCCCTCCCCCAAACTCTAAGTCAGGCCCTAGTTTTTTTTGTTTGTTTGTTTTTAAAAACAAGGGTCAGTAGACTTTTCCTGGCATCGGGCCTGGCCTCTTCATTCACCTCCACCTATCCTGGTGGGCAGATTGAGGATGGGTTACCATCAATATGCTCTCCTTGGCTAGAGCAGATTTATGAGTTTATCCCCAATCTGCCCTCTGCTGGCTCAGTAAGCCATTAGACAACAGGAAGTATTGACGATTGAATGGGAGCAGCCCAGCCAAACATTAAACCTTACCGCACTCCTACAAGGCCCAAAAGTATCTCTGTTCCCTTCCAAGGGGCATATTGAGGAGATTTGCCCCACTCTACCCAAGGGGGGCAAAAGGCCCACTAGAAACCAGAGATCATTTTATTTATTTTGCAAAAAAAAAGATGAGGCTATCCTGCCTATTCATTGGGCTTGACCACCCACATCTAAAAGGCCCAAAAGCTTGTCTCCCTCCTGGAGACAGAAAGAGGGGTTTACCCTAGTAGACCCTTCCAGGTGGGGAATAAAGCCCACTAAAACACCACAGATACTTTGAAATTGAAAAACGACGGGGTACAGGTCGCTCATCCTTGAAAAAGGTCTAACCACTACCGCTAAAGGGCCCAACAGTTTTTCTACGCCCCAAAGCAGATTGGGTGGCTCATCTCCAATTTACTCTCCTGGGCAGCAGAAATCTTTGCCACAGATATTTTTTTTGTTTATTTGACATTAAAGTTGGCAGAGAGAGATGCAGGAAAGGCTGTCTGGTGACTGATGGGGGTGCAGTGCAGTGCTAGAATGGGCAAACTCTGTACATCATTATGTTTGTTAAGGTTTTCTCAGGGAGCTGATGGGGTTTCTGATCCTCTCTGGTATGGGCAGATAGGTGGTAAACACCTCAAACTGCCCATCCAGGCTTACCAAAAAACCCCAGACTACCAAGGAATAAAAGTGAGAAAAGAAATAGAATTTGGGGTTAGACCAATTTGTCATCAGTCAGTACCGTCTGGTGGGGGCAGTATGTCTGATGCCAGGTAGGAAGAAGAATGTGCAGTTTACCCCTCTTCTCCAGCTCGTATGTCAAAATTATGCCCAAAGAAATCCCAAGTTCCTCCTTCTTGCATGTTGAATGTTTGCACGATTTAGGCTCTGGGTGAGCCAGAAACCAGGATTTACAACCTACCCTAGCCTTTCTGAATCCAGGAAACCCACAGGATTCCAGGGTGGTGTGGCTTGAGTGGATCCCACCATGTTTTCTACCCAGATGCTAACATCAAGTATAGGCCAAAAAGACCACTTTTCCCTCTTTTATGCAATAGAAAACTCAGGAAGGAGATCTTTGTGCCCAGCGTGGAAATTTACATTCTCAAGGCAGATATCTCTGCCTTCCTCTACAAACAGGAAATTAAATCGGTAACAGAAAGTGAGCACTTTTCTGAGACAAACAGAGCCATTTTTCCATATGTTTACCACAGCACTAAACAATGGCTGAGGATCAAGACGTGAATGCCCTCATCTTTACAAACAAGGAATTAGGGGGTCCTACAGCATCAGTCTCAGATCTTCGGTGATCCAGAAACCTAAGTGAGCAATGGAGAGCAGGTCTAGATTTGGAGGGACATTATCACATGCTGCAGTGTCTTGAGTGCAGACTCCTGCAGGAGTTAGGAGTGCCACAAATGGTCATAGAACCTCCAGCACTATCCACTTAATACAGGCACAGGAGTGTCCTTTGAATAGCCTGACCTCTCCATGCTCAGTTGAAAGCATTCAAGAAATTGAATCAGTAAGTTTTATATGTGTCTGATAATAAAAGTGTTTTTATGTTTTGAAAGTGTTGTCAGACATAGCTCCAGGTTTTTTTATTATGTCCATGTTGGTTGTGCCATATGCTGTCCTGCCAAACTACTGCGCTGAATGATAATTTTATTGTTTTTTAATGTATATTTATATAACTTAATGAAATACTTAACACATGCAATACATAGAAAATGAAATGTTTAATATCTACTTAAATTAACATTATGGCCCTCATTATGACCTTGACAGTCTTCTGGCCGCCAGGGCCACAGTGGCGGACCGCCATGTTATGAGTATGGTGTGTTGGCCTCTGCCAACCCGCCACATTCCCGCTTGTACCACCAGGGCGGTTGGACCCGCCGGGCTGGAGATTAGCATCTCCGACACAGTGGTCCAATGAAGACCACCGGCAGTATCCGGAGCCGGATTTCCACCAGGGTTTCTGCATAGGTAGCACCACCACGAATACCCTGGCAGAAAGGCTACCGGTGACAGGAAATGTATTTCCTGTCACTGGCAGACAACTCCCCCACCCCCTATTCGAGTCCAACACCCCCATCCCCCTTTATACCAGGACCCACCACCCTCTACCAGAACAGTGCTCCCTCCCTCCACCCCCACTCTAGTACTGCTCTTCACTCTCTTGTGTTTCCTTCTTGTATGTATTTTTTTATCTACCTGTTGAAATATCAGACTTGCACATCTGTGATCCTGATTTGCCACTTGAAGGCACAGATTAAGTGAAAATATTTAATAGCAGTGAAATTACTGGAATTATTTATTTTACTGAAATGTGGAATCCTAATATCTGTCACTATGCTTATGAGGATTGCTTTATGGAGTTCTGGAGTTCTCTTCCAATTTACATTGAAGACATATGTATCAAATATTTGCATGTAATGGTATGATCACAATGTATATTCCCTCTCGTTATGACTGTTCAGTCAAGATAGTTCAATTAGGACTACAAAACACAGGCGTGGCCTTATTTGGGAGGATGCATTGTGTCTATTCAGGCGTGGAGATTGTCACAATGCCAGTTACTTTATCTGCATGTGGATCACAATTGTACTGAAAAGAAAGTTCAGTGAGGACTAGAATATGTAGGTACATCAGCCATATTGGGAAGGATACTGTTGTATTGCTCTTTAACTGTGCTCTTTAACTGAATTCCACGAGGTTTTGATTTGACACACTGGATGCAGAGAAGATGTTTGTCGGTTTGGTGGCTGGAAGCTCCCTCCTTGTGTTCTGTGTTATTACTAAAATAAATCTTCATGCAGCTTCTACTTACAAGTGAGTTTCCATTCTTTTCACTGGTGATGAGGAAAATGTGTACTGTGTGCCTGGAGTGACAAACCACAGAGAACAGTGGATTATCCACCAGTGGCGACTGATAACATGGATGCTCCATGGAAACAAAATGGTTTGGACATCTCAGGCCCTTAAAGAGTGCTGAGAACAAACCCCTAGTATGCTTTGGTGGTTTTTTCCATGGAGCTCTGTTCTTAACAACCACTGTGTTATTTTAATAGACGTTTGGCTCATACCCTTCCTGGCGAAAACATCCACAAGCGCACAATGATCAGTGCGAATGATGAATCTGTTCCCTACACCGACTTCTTTAAGTGATTTACCACCTACCAGCAATTTAACTGTTCTTTATCAATTGTTGAGTAGGAAACTCTGCCCCCCCTTACAGGTAGTGAGACATAAGCAATGGTCACTACATTGCCATCCACAATCAGCATCAAGACCACCCCTAAACCCACACTGCTGGCATCAGTGCAAATTAAACTTTTGTTGTGTGTCTCAAAAGGTTTTAAAGCCAGAGCCGAAGCTATGGCCTTCTTCAGACATACAAATTCACTCTCACATTCATCACTCCATTTAAACTTAACATTCTGCACCATTAACTTCTGCATGTTCTTTGTTATGCCTAAAAATATCTGCACAAAACAAGAGTAATATACACCCAGACCAAGGAATGAAGGCAGTTGATCCTTATTTTCGAGCAAAGGGGCATTTTCTATTGCCTTAATCAACTTCAAATTTGGTTCAACACCATGTTCATCCAACCATTGACCCAAATAACCTACCCCTTTCATCCTAATCCTTCATTTATCGAACCTGATTATCAATCCATGCCTCAAAAGAGTTGTCAAAACAGAGCACAAGGTCTTGTCATGTTCTTCCTCACTCTCACCAAACACTAGGATGTCATCTTGAAAATACGTTACATATTTTAACTTTTTGTATAATTGTACTATTTTCTTAGGGTGTGATTTATTTTCTGAATATTTGTATGTGTGAAGGGAGATGTTATGGCTTGTATTGCTCTTTCTCCCTCCATGCACACAGTGTGCCAGGTGGAATTCCTTGGAGATTCGATTTGAAACACCGGGTGCAGAGAAGATAGTTGCCGGTTATCTGGCTGGCAGCTCCCTCCTTGTGTTCTGCATTATTACTGAAATAAATCTTAATGCAGCTTCTACTCACATGTCAGTCGCCATTCTTTTCAGATGCATTGTGCACATTTAAGTGTGCATGTTGATGTGGGTCCAACACTTTTTCCTTTTTCCTTTTTCCTTTTTCCTGTGCTTGAGCAGCTTTGTTTCAGA
Organism: Pleurodeles waltl; assembly: GCF_031143425.1. NCBI lineage: Eukaryota > Metazoa > Chordata > Amphibia > Caudata > Salamandridae > Pleurodeles > Pleurodeles waltl. Next base: position 1,035,091,332 of record NC_090437.1, on the reverse strand, counting down.
TGACACCAGGAGACGCAGCTTGATGGACCATGAGTTGAGTGCGGATCCTTAGCTCATTGCTGTCAATGGTAATTTCCATATTGGTCTGCACATAAGTGTGAAGTGTGTATCCATATCTGTGAAAATAATGATTATAGTTCTTTTTTTTATGATCCTTAAAGGACTTATACGATGTGGCATATACTGAGAGCATATTTTCAGTGTGTGATTGGTAGTGCACCTTTGATGACATCAGGAGATTTTTCAGGAACAATGGCATGAGTGCCTGCACTGTACATAAACACACTAGCACAATATGGTGCATTACTGAGCAATATTTTTGCTTTTTTGACTTTCATCAGGTGCACACAACTCTAGGATGTTCAAAGTATTTATCTACACAAACATGTCAGTTTGCTCCAGACAAATTGATGATAGACTATCTTTGGAAGCAACTCAAGAAGTTACAATGCCATATGAGAGATTTAGGGCCAGATGTATCAAGTTCCCGGTTTGCATTTCTTAAAAAGTGAATTTTAAGAAATCGCTATTATAGAAATACAAAATGGGATGTATCAAAATTGTGAGTCGGTGTTTGGGATTTCTTAAAATTGCAAATTGCGAAAATGGCAACCTGGAACAGCCTGATGACATCACAACCAGGAAATCAGTCAGGCCATGCTGTTTCCAGGAGTCACACCCACAGGAGCAGGCAGGGAGACACAGCCCAGCACCAGGGAGACAGCTTTGTGATCCAGCCAGGACCAAATTGCAATATGGCCAATGATGGAAAAGTGAAGGACAAGGGAGACAGGAAGCGGAAGCTCAAATTCAGTGAGCAGGAATTGGAGGTGGTCACTGAGGAGGTTGTCAGGAACCATGACAAACTCTTTGGAAATAACTCAGTACAGGTCCCTGAAAGTGAGAAAAAAAAACTATGGTTGGAAATCCAGACAAAAATCTGTGCAGTGGGTGTTTTGCAGCGCTCTGTGGAGGAAATACACAAGAGATGGTCTGACCTGCGTTCTGTGCCAAAGAAAGGGTAGCCAGCAGGCTAAAAGAGGCAGGGAGCACCGGAGGAGGACCACCCACCCAGACACCGTCCACACCAATGGAAGACATGGTGGAGTCCACACTTCTTCCAGAAGCTGTCAGTGGTATCACTGACATTGACACCTCAGGGACACCCAGCACCAGCAAAGGTAAGGGCAGTAATGACGTGTATCCCCATATGTCCATGTACAAATGTCCCCTAGAAATAGCTATTTGCTTGATGCAGCGTGCTAAGTAGTCCATGCCATATCTTACATACAAACGCAACAATGCCTTATGAGAGTGATAGTCCACAATCCTAAAGTCATTAAACCTCATTAAAAACAACTTGGTGTTCAGTCACATAGAGAAACACCACACAAAAGTCACAGTGATACGATGTCAGAGTACAAAATTCACTATTGTGATACTTATTGTGAGATATAAATAAATGACATGCTGCACATTGTCGTTGTAGATGTCCTGGGCCCTGCTGCAGCAGAAGGTGGAAATGTGGGGGATGTTGAAACACAGCCACAGTCCAACTCCAACACAAGTGAGTCTTTCAGTATTGCACCAACCAGATGCAGGGCAAGGGTGTTACCTCTCCCAGAGTACAACCTGGACTCAGATGAAATGCCGGATGAACTCCCCACACCACCCCAAGAGGATAGATCTGCAGGAACACAGGAGTCCCTGCCCCAACGTCAGTCAACTCCCCTCAGGAGGTGGCACAATGCAGGCAGACAGTACACAGAGGAAGGAGAGGGCCCATCAATCTTTGGCGGTCTTGAAGCTTCCATGCTGAAAGTGCAGCGCCTGCAGTGCAAATGCACGAGGTCAATGCACAGGCAGTGGGTGTCATTCAATCAGAACATGAGCGCAATGAGCAAGTAGTTGGAGTCACTGAATGAGGGACAGCAAACATCAGCCGAAAACTCAAAGGACCTGACAAATGCCATTAGGGACCTCTGCATTGAGATTCAGCAGGAGCGTGTCAGCCACCATAGGCACCATCACCAATTTATGAGAAGGTTTGATGGGTTCTGCACATCGGTCAATTGGCTTGCTAGCTCAACTGCCATGATCTCACGACATGCTGTGGGCATACAGGTGGAAATGGCACACTGCAGTTGTGATGTTGCACAGGGCTTAACCAATGTCCTGGATGCAATGCAGACAGCACGCAGTGCTACAAACAGCATACTGGGTGGTGGAGATAGTGAGGAGTTCTCTAACCTCAGAAATCTTACAGCCCCTGTGATGGATCCTAGGCGTCGCAGTACCAGACACAGTCCTGCCAGTGAACCTGCTACAAGAGGTGCCAGTGAGGCCACTGAGCACTCAAGTGGAGTAGGAAGTAATTTAAAGGCCTACAGGGGACTACCGTAACATGTAGTTGTACAGTTTTACTATAATGCTAATAGTGTGATACTGTTATTTGCACATGGTAGCCTATGGTTCATGGCTATGTCCTATTGACACATGTTACCTGAAGTCAAGGTAATAAAGTTGCCAACTGCAGAAAGACATACAATTTCAATGGTGTTGTAATTACTTACATCAGAAATTGTTGTGCGTGATGTCAGGACGTCTTTGCCTGCCCTCTACTGCACTGGTCCTGTCTACTGGGTGATGGGGTGGTAAGGGATCACCATCTTCATCTGAGTCCGGCTCCATTGGTTCAACAGGTATGCCCCTTCTTGTTGCAATGTTGTGCAACATTGCACATGTAGCCACAATTTCGCAGTTCGTCTCTGGGCTGTACTGTATTACCCCTCCACTCCTATGGATGCACATGAAGTGGCTCTTCAGGAGCCTGAAAGTCCGCTCCACCACACTGCAGGCTGCCCTGTGTGCAGCATTGTACCTCCTCTCTGCAGGCATTGCAGGGTTCAGGTAGGGTGACAGTACATAGGTGCGCACTGTGTAGGCACTGTCTCCTGGAATGAACAGAGGGTTAACTGAGTAATGTTGGAATCTACAATATAACTTCAATGGAATATAGTCATCTATTACTTTACGCAGTAGGTATCCTTCGCCAAACTCCCCAGCTAGCAGTCTTGTGTGAATCCCGCTGTGGTGAAAGATGTACGAGTCATGTGTGCTACCTGGGTATCTGGCCACAAGATCGGTAATGATGTTAGAGGCATTGCTAATCACCGGTATGTTCATGGAATGAGGTTTTTACGGTTGCGATAAACATGCTCAGTGGCTGATGGTGGACAGATAGCTACATGTGTCCCATCAATGGCACTTATGACAAGTGGGAATTGTGCAATCTGATAAAAATTGATTTTCCTTTGTTGTAATTCCTATGGGGTGTTGGGGAATCTTTTGTGCTCTTGTATTTTGGTCATTTAGAAATGCTTTCCGTGAGAGAGCACTCTGTGAGACCCCTCCTGCTGCTGCTGCGACCCCTTGATAGCTCGCTGATGCTAATAGATGCAGGGAGCATAATACCTGCACATGGGTGGGTATGCTATTGGTCCTGTGTGTGGTGCGCTGCAGTAAGGGTTGCAGATCTGCTATCAGGTCAAGTATCATGGCTGAGCTTAACCTGTACTTTTCATATATCTCCTCCTCTGTCTGGTCAAAAAGGCTTATGCGCACTTTGAAAATGCGCTTCTGTCTCCTCCTTCCTCTCCTCAAACCTGCCAAGCACATCATTCTCCTTGCCATCACGTAGAGTGCAGCCATTGTGGAAGAGCGGCATTCTGGGCCTCTTTATATAGGTTGCACCTGGTTACTACCTGATTTCAATTCGGGGTAAATGACATGCAAAAGGCCATTCTGTGAATTTTCGTAATTTGCGAATTTTTGATGCATCCCATAGCGACATTGTTTTGCATGTCACAATCTGCGTATCACAAATTGTGCCAGGATTTTGCAGATCGCTATTTGCGGTTCGCTAAGCTGTGTCACAGTTTGCATCTCGCAAATAGCGATTCGGTATTTTATGTCGCTATTTGCGATACGCTGATTGCGACACGCAAAACCATGTCATGTTTGCTAAAAATATCAATTTTTCTGATTCCATATTTTTACACTGCAACTGCCTTTCATACATTGCAGGGACCATTTGTGAATTCGCAAACGGCCGATTTTTGCAATTCGCACCATTAGCGAATGCAAAAAAGTTTGATGCATCTGGCCCTTAATTAGGTTGAGTAGAATGTATTCATAAGAAAGGGAGTCAGCAGTGGCTAAAGGTGAAATTTTAAAATTGTGAAGTGAGAGATTAGATCAGTATGTTTTGTATACGAGCAAGCAAAGCCAACTATCGGTAAGAGCCCCCCACTTTAAAGACGTTTTCTAAATAATGGGGTACAAGGGTATGTTTTCCAGCACAACTTTCACAATACTGTGGTAGTCAATACTCTGGACATATTATGGCAGGACATTTTTTGCCATTTGATTGTGTGACAACTGTGCAGACACCATGCAAGGGCACTTTGGTTTGGGCTCTCCCCATTTAAACTTTTGCAAAGTGGGTGCATGTCCTGTAGAAACAAAGAATCCTTCACAGCATGGCAGATTATTTTATTCTCAGTGTGCCAGCATGCCAAACTGGCAGGCTGACACAAGGATTTGCAGGTCAGTTTGTTCATTATGTTACTGGTGTTGCATGAATAGTCTGAAGATGCATATTGTGCCATTTGTGGTGAGAGATAAAAAATGTTTTTAGGTTGGGCCTAAAGGTTATGGGCATGGTTCTCTCACAAGCTATAGATATTGTTAGCAGTAGTGAATGTTTCGGCAGCAACAATGGAAGCGTCACTCGCTAACAGAATAGGCTAAAGCAGTATTGCAAGTTCCCCTTCTTCAGAGAATATGTACAGCATGACATCAGTAAACCAAGCAATTGTGGCTTACAAAAGGCAACTGTAGTGCAAGCCTTCCCATGTTTCATTGAAATCATGCATCCCATCCAAATTCACTGTGATTTTTCCACATTCCTTCAGTGTAACAAGACTTGTATAAGTGTTGAGATGCTAACCTCTCCCACACATTGGCTTGGCACCCTTTGGACTGTAATAGAAAAGAACCTCGAATTACCTTTTACACCTTTGAGCCTATGACTTGACATGTTTCTTTAAAGATGAGCGAGACCCTTAGTGTACTTTAATTGTGTTAGGAAAGGGATGCGGGAATTCCACATAAGGATGGGTTAGAATTTTGGAGTGCTTAGTATTGTAATACGCTACAGTGTTGGGGTACTGCAAACTGAGATTAGACAAATCTGCAAGAGAGGTAAAATGGTGATGGAATAGAAATTTAAAAGGCTCTGTCCGATGAAACAGGATGCAGCTGAGGAAAATATGGTAATAACATAGGCCTCTGTGATGCTTCTTACCTTTATAGTCTACAGAACTCTTAGTTTTTTTGTGCTGAACCAGGAAAGAGCCATGATGTTCTCTGTCTTGAAATAGGAAAGTGCCTTGGATTTTGAGAATGGATAGAGTATTTGGGTATTATTTTACTGAGATAAATTATAGCTTGACCTCCCTCCGCTGCACCTCTGAATGATAGAAAAACAAATGCACTAATCAAAGCAAAGCATCCTCCTTTCAAGGTATCTTTTGGTCTCACCTCAAGCATGCACTGTCACTTGCAAGACATTTTGTTTACTTACAGGAAGCATAGAACCCACCCATTGCTTACCACTGATTGACTTCATCATCACTCTCATTTCCTTGCTTCTTTCTGGTCATTGCATACCAGCTTCACTTTCTCTTCACATATTTGTCCCGATTATATGACGGAACACCGAATTAAAAACAACTACTAACCTTAACAACGAGGTCGGAACACCGACCTCGTCCTTACTACTAATGATTTTACCACAAATGCCTTAACAACGATATTTCGTTGTAAAGGCATTCCTGATAAAATCATTAGCAATAGGCACCATTCACCCTACATCCCTCACCCCACCCCCCCAACCCCACCCCAAAACCTAAAACCCCCTGACCCCCCACCCACTCCCCAAAACCAAAAACGCCCCACCCCCCCAACCCCACCCCAAAACCTAAAACCCCCTGACCCCCCACCCCCTCCCCAAAACCAAAAACGCCCCACCCCCCAACCCCACCCCAAAACATAAAACCCCCTGACCCCCCACCCACTCCCCAAAACCAAAAACGCCCCACCCCCCCAACCCCACCGTAAAACCTAAAACCCCCTGACACCCACCCACTCCCCAAAACCAAAAACGCCCCCCCCAACCCCACCCCAAAACCTAAAACCCCCTGACCCCCCACCCACTCCCCAAAACCAAAAACGCCCCACCCCCCAACCCCACCCCAAAACCTAAAACCCCCTGACCCCCCACCCACTCCCCAAAACCAAAAACGCCCCACCCCCCCAACCCCACCCCAAAACCTAAAACCCCCTGACCCCCCACCCCCTCCCCAAAACCAAAAACGCCCCACCCCCCAAACCCACCCCAAAACCCCCTGACCCCCCACCCCCTCCCCAAAACCAAAAACGCCCCACCCCCCCAACCCCACCCCAAAACCTAAACCCACCACTTACCTTCGCCAACTCCCTTCTTTGTACCTTAACCACGCATGTTCGTTGTTCAGAACATACGTAGTTAAGGCACAAAAATACGAAGTCGTCATTAAAAAAAGCATTGTTACGCTTTCGTTAACCACGACTTTCGTAATAAAAAAGTCGTAAAAAAGGATGTTTACCATTTGTCCCGCACCAGGAACAATGGCCCAGTGTCCTTACACTGCTCATGCATTCAGAGATAATCTTTTTTTTTTTAAATTATGGAGGCAGCACTCCATAAGAATGCATGTGTTTGCATGTTGTCTATCTGTTGTTTTCCCACCCAGCATTGTTGCTTGCCCACGTTGTTCCTTCCCCCTCCAAGCCTCCCTGCCAGACTTGCTTTGCCCCCACCCTTCTTGTCGGTCATTCATGTTTCTTTGCCCGCACCCTCCCTGCCTACCTTCCATGTTGCTGTGCCCCCACCCATCCGCGTTGCCCCCACAACCAGACATGTCATAGTGCTTTTTCACCATCCCAACAGCCCCCTGTTTTGCCTTTCTCCCCTCTCTGTGTGTTGCTTGCCTCTGCACCCGTCCTCACAGCAGTCAGGTTATGCAATGTGTAGTATGTAATCTAAACATGGAAACATGGTAATGGCATATTAATATAGGAAAAAAGCTGGTGTAATAAAACAAATTGACAGACTACAAATCCAATCAAGGTGCTCCAGAAAAGGAAACTTTAAAAATAGCTGCATGAGCAGAAAAACAAGACACCAGCAGAAGATTTTACTGAAAGAAAGAGCGTTTTTGTAAGTAAAACACTTTAGAAGGAGAACAGATCACAGCTGCACTAGGATAAACAAAGCCAAAACATGTACACTTCAAAAGCCAATAAGTCTTGCCTGCATAAGAACTATTTTCTTTGTCATTTTGTAAGCCGTATTGCAGAGCAGCACATATCTGCAAGTAAAGAAAAAGTACTACGACATGGCCAGAGCTCATGGCATTATGGGACTTTAGTTTTTTTACTTTCAGCCATGCTTCACAGTGGCGTGCTGCTGTACAACATGGCTAAAAGCACCGACAAAGCAAATAGCTCTCATGTTCGTTAAAGGTCCACTAACCATCTTAAACATAATGTCTAATAAGATAATTCTAACTTTTCTCAAACCCAAGGACTTTTAAAAAAATTGTATGCCTGTAAACAAACTATTTTAAAACTAAAAAATTCAAGTGCAATGTCTCTGAAACTATTTGTTTCAAACGTTTTCTCTCTCTGAGCTTCTAAGCACTATGTGAAAGTCAAAAGCTTTTCTCCCCAACAAGGAGCTCGACACATAATTGCGCAAGACCAACTGGAAGAGGTTATACTGAAGTAGACAAAGTGTTGGTTTAGTAATAGGAAGATGCAACTGAGCAATCACCTTGATGATCAAAAATAGGTGAGTGCGAACCCACTCACTGGGCAGAGTGAGAAATGAAACATCTGCAACTGTGTAAAACATATTGTCAAACAAAACATCAACAGCTGCAACAACAAAAAAACACATATATTTGAAACTCTATATAATTGATACAGCTTGGCCTCAACTAGTCTTTACGTTCCTGAAAGACCATTATTTGTTACACAATCTGAGGCCTCCAGAAGCTGGGAACAAGACAAACATGTGGGCACAAGGCTGTGATAAGAGGGAGATGAAGTTCACCCACGGTATTGCTGTGTCTTTTTCACCTTCTGCGAATTTCACTTCACTCCACAATAAACTTACCCGGCTTCAAATACAGCACACCTGACAAACCTTTAATTTTGCAGACAGCTAACTTGACATTAAAATCAAGCAAACAAACCAGAGGCAGGCCACTCTCCAACAACAAAGTATCAGTGACATTCTGTTCTGCATTGGATGACTTGTATTGCTTTTTGCCCACTTGCATTGTGGTTCTTGTGGCTATGTATTGTTTTGTGTTTAGAGGACACTTGGTTCAAACCAAATATATTCAGAAATATATCCATGTTCATTTAAAAAGGCACTTCTGAAACCTAATGTAGTTAGATTTGTAGAATGTTCTGAGGTCTAATTCTTGCATTTCAGTTTCCCATCAATTCTTCCCAATAGATGCCTGACATTAAAATCATCAAAGTGCTATTAGTATGTTTAAACATTAAAATTAAACCACATTATTTCATTAAGTCACTCTGCATTATGTGTGAGAAAAACTGACACTGTTTTTCGCTTCAATTAGAGAGCCATCACTTAAAAGGGGCCTATTTTACGATATTGCTGAAGTTAAATTATTTAATTCTTTTTTAGAAGCTGAGCAGATTTTCAAACTAGGATTTACAATATTTTCTCACCTACGGTACTATTGTATCTTCGGGGCACCTGAGCCTGCTACTCACACTCATGCTTGAGTCCAACAAGGTCCTGACCGCTGCAGGTATTGCAAGATTCCGGCGTGAAGCACCTAATGATGCATTTTGTATTTGGGATGCTTTTCAGACCATGCAAGATGGCTAAAAACAGCAGAACTGACCTGAACGCACATAAAGAGGCCCCAGTCATCCACCGAGATACCTTTGAGCTTCACTGCAGCTGCGCACCACTGCCTAACAGGACTTATGGCACTAGGCAATTTTAAACGGGTGCAGCAAAACACTCTATATGGGAGTGCATACACAGTTCAAAGCCACGTCAACTTTAAAAGGAGGGCTACTAAAAATAAAACAAAGACATTATTTGGAAAGTTTTAAACTTACAGCAATGAGGACCTTGGATTTTAGGGGGCCAGTTTGAAATATGGGCTGGCTTGGAACTCATCAACCTCCCCCCTGTGGCTACGGCCCTGGGGGTCCTGCTTCTGCTCAATGGACTACAGGGTGTTGTGGATCACCCACAGCTGTTTGCCAACCTCACTGATGCTACTTTGGCAGGGCAGTTGTTGATGCCTCCGCCTCATGACACCAGCAAAGTCAGCCAAGGACTGTCCCAGACCATGGAGAAGAGGGTAGGTGCCTCCTATAGCTGCCTAGGTGTCTTTATTGGGGCTGAGGCACCTATGGATTTCCTCTGTGGTGCCTGACAGTGTCTCCTTCCCTGCCTGCACCTCATCTACCAGCTCCTGCTGGACTCCTACTGCACGATGTTGGAATGCAACTTGGAGGTCCTCCGAGACCCCACAATGCTGTCAGCCCTTCCCGCAACCAGAGGTTTATCAATGAAGGACAGGAGTGGCCAGAAGGTGTTTTGGCCAAGGGTTGGCAGGCTGTCATCCTCAGCAAGATCCTCATCCAGGACAGGCACCTGGTGCAGAGATGTAGATACATCCTCTGCAATGAGATAGAGATATGTTAGTGGTAATTTATGTTACATGTTGACATGAGCAATCTGGTTGGTAATCAGACTTGCTACTTTTTAACTTTCAGTTCAACATTGATGCGTGAGGCATCTGTTACCCATATGCACTGAGTCCAAGTTGCGCTGTAGTTGTCTTTCAGATGGCAATATCTCTGCATTGATCACACACCCACTGAATGACAAGGCTGAATTTTCATGTCATGATATTGCAACATAGTTACACAGCTCGCCTAGCCTACTATTCCTGCATGTATGATAAGAGGTGAGGTCCAAATCTGCCTTGGTGATTTGCATTCTTTTTCATGATGCCAATACGAATTGTGTTTTGATGTATTGACACCACTACTGTGCACATTGCACCTAGTCCCCAAGGTGCCTGCATTCCCTCTGACCAATATTCAGCCCACAGCTCCTGTGGAGGTGATGTGAGTTTGGGCATGATTTAGGTATGATCCTACAGTCTGCCTTTCACACAGTACACCACAGCGCTCTGCCTTGTTGTGCTGTTTTCATGCGTATTGTGCATTCATGTTGCAAAGGGCTATGTTTTTCAAACATATCCTGCACACCTCTACTCAGCTACCAACCTTGCTAATATGCCTGGATGTGTTGGGTATGTACTAACCATGTGTTTCCTATTTGTGTATATGCATGTGATTTCATTGCACACACAGTTGGCTGCGTATTTGTGGACAGTGGGCACTCTGCCAACTCTGAGGGAATGGGTCCAGTAAAACTAGGTAGATTGCAGTACTGATGCAGACTCCTTTTGATATTTGCCAGAGTTGGTTTTCTGCAGGATATCCCAAATCAGTTGACTCAGAGCTGCTCCCTTGTACAAGTACATGTCTCCTATACCACTCCTCGTTTTCAGCCAGGGACTAAATTTACTACCACACAGGGATGAAACCCAGATCATACATTGACTGTCATATAACTTCAACACCAACAATATGAGTGACCATATCCAATGGACTGACATGGCTGGCTGTTATTGAGGGCTAAATCTGTACCACACATGGTAGTAGTGCTGGAATTGATGACGTACCTACCAGGTTTGCCACACAACTGGACCCATCCACCTCAGCCTCCAACCATCCCTGACTCCTTCCCTTCATGGTGGAGAACTAGTTCTTCCTGTACTTTTAAAGATCCTGTTTCACATTATCCAACTTTAATCACGTGTGGCATGATGAGACAACTTTCCTTCAGACTCCCTCTGTCCACGTGCTATATCTTCACCCAGGTCCACATCACACGCAGGATGTTGCACCACAATGTTCTCTTCTCTGTCATCCCTTTCCAGCTGCAACAAAACTGTGAAACTGTCAGACTCAGCATGTGTATTGGTCAGAGTACCTAGCAGGTGCATATACTTTCTGTCATCCTTGCTATGCAGTGTCTTCCCATTCAGGCACAGTGGCAGTTCAACATACTCAGCCAGCACACATAATGCAGTGCACTACCAGGTACCCACCATGGCCACACATCATAATTGGTTTCAACACAGACAGTACTCTGGTGTGCCTCACTTTGCATTCATCCCCACACTCAGCCCAATTTAGCATATGGCAGGAGTTTGGGTGGTCCCTGCCATTGCAGCTGACACCTGTCTGCAGTCATCCCACACGTCGAGACAGCTGCGTGCTATGTAGTTTCATGCAGGTTAATATTCATGTGGGTCTTAGCATGTTCCTATGTGTTGATACTTCACATGTCCCACACTAGGGATGGGCAAAGAATTCCGCCCCACCGTTGGAGTTTTGCCAATTCAGCGCTCAGCACAGGTTGTAAAAACTAAAAATACGGATTATAATGTTTCACGATAGGGCTAGAAATTCTACATAATCAGAGAAGTAGATATACATTTGGAGGGCTCCTCTTCTAAGTCTTATGTAGTTCTGGTGCTTGGGTTGTTGGGCTTGTGGTTCTGGCTTCTGAGCTCTGCTCCATAGCTGCCTTCTTTGAAGTGTTTTTTTCTCAGAAGCATTATTTTTTTAAGCTGTTTTGATGCATCATGCAATTAAAAGTGACGTTAATGTGGTTTGCATTGCCTTACCTGCATAGAACCTAACTAACATCACTTTTGCTCCTGATGCATCAGTTTCCGCTGCAACATCCCACCCATGAATGTGTCAACTTTTTTTTGATCCAGCTTGGACATGATGCCATTGGTGTGCCATACCTTAAAAATGGTAGATCCATGGCATTTAATAATGATGTAGCAATGCACAAGCTATCTTGACGCTGCAATGCATCACTTCTTGTAAATGAGGCCGTCAGTCTCCTTCGGAGGTGTCTCAGTGTGCAGTGCAAATCAAGAAATTGTTTGCACACTTCCTGCATGTAAGCAATCCTGCCTGTAATGCGGGCAGCCTTGCACCTTGCTGCAAGAATGCCTGCATTGGTGCTTGGCAGCACTCAGTATGCCAGTGCAGGGAAAGAGCAGAAATGCATCATATCCCAGCAGGTATGGCGTATTCCTGCACTCTCCCTGCCCTGCAGCACAGCAAGTTGTCTAGCTGCGTTGCACAACTTTTTGATACATTTGTAGCTGAGTGCTGCCTAGCGCCAATACAGGCACCCCTGCACCATGCTGCAAGGGTGGCTACATTACATGTAGGATTGTGTTTGTGCAGGAAGGGATACCTTTCTGCACAAAAACAATCCTTAGAGACATTTTCATCTTTCTATGTGTGCTGCAGAATGCAGCAAACATAGAAAAACGAAATACAGAGGAGAAATAAGGATATTTCTTTATGTTTTGACTCTGTTGGGAAAACGTACCATTTTGAAGCATTCTCAGGTTCACTACCCTTAGTAAATGTGGGACTACTTCAAAATCCATATGTGGATGTATGGGAATGCCCATTCTCCACCCATGGAACGCCTTCACAATGCAGACTAATTAAAGGCAGCGATTTGTGCTACCTTTCGTTACTCTGGATTTACTAAGCCACGCAGAGCCACACAAGGTGGCTTTCTGTAGTTTAGTAAATCTCACTTATATGACACCATGGCAAGGCAAGGGCTTAGCACATCTGACACCTTGTCTTTTATATACCAAATACAGTTCCTCTTAAGGTGAGGCACATGCAAAGTGTGGTGCACAGTGAACATGAACAGGAACCCACACTATTTCCCTTCTTAATATGGACCTAGAGATCACTGCTTTCTACACTTTATTGTTGTCTGCAAAATGTAAATAGACTAGAATTGCTGCACATTACACATGGGTACTTGCCATTTCGCAGGTATGTTTTTATACGCAGTCTATTAATACATGAGTGTGAGAAAACAGGGCTGATTGCAGAGGCCCCATAACTTTTTGCCCCCATTTTCCACTTTTTGCTGGTGTTTTCCTGACTTTAAAGGTGCCCTGGGTACTGCTAACCAGTCCCAGGGCCTGTGCTCTGTGTAAAATGGATATGCAAATTAGGCTAATTATAATTGGCTAAGTTAACCTACCTATAAGTCCCTAGTATATGGTAGGGCATGTAGGTTTAGGGACCACAGCATAGGTGGTGCACACCTAGGTGCATTGCTGAGGTGCCCAGTGTCATTTTAAAAGCAAGCCTGCCTTGCTAGCTGCTTTTAAATCAAAGTTATATGCAAATTCGACTTTGGAATTAAAGGTACTTCCAAAGTCTTAAACTACCTTATTTTTACATATAAGTCGCCCCTAAGGTGTGCCCTATGTGCCCCTAGGGCTGGGTGCCATGTAACTATAAGCAGGGACTTTATAAAAATAGAATTATAAGCCCTGGTGAGGTAAAAACAGCCAAATTCGTTTTTCCCTCATTGAAGTAAATGGCCTTCATAGGCTAGAATGGGCAGACTTTATTTTAAATTTTAAAGTCTCCTTAAATGTTACATACCAAGAATTTGGTATCAAATTGATTGTTGTAATAAATCCCACAACTTCCAGTTGTTGGATTTAATATAACTTGTCCAGGTAAAAAGTTTAGACTTTACCTAAAAAGTTGCCAATTTCAGCTCTGCATTGTTTTTGCTGCTGTGCTCTGATTGGCCAGCCTGCAGCAGCTTCTGCCAGGCTGCCTTGATGAGCTGTGAAGTGGCCAGACTTCACACAAAGGAATGTGCTTGGGGGAGAGAATCTCCCCTCAGCAGATGGTGAGGCAGGAAGGGGGAGGGCTGCCAAACTGGTCTTCAAAGGCAGAGAAGGACATTTGCAGCACCCAGCAACACCCCCACATCCTGCAACCCCAGACAGCTAGGTGCCCCCTTGATTAGATTAGGAGAGGGCAGGAGAGGGGTGTGTTTATGATTTTTAGCCACACCAGTGGGTGGGCTCAGCCAGATGTAACCTCCAAAAATCAGATTCATCCATGTTGGATTTTTAGAGACTGTTGCCTTCTGGGATGGATTTTTACCACACTTCCCAGGAAGTGGTCATCACAGGGGGACGACCCTGTTCCTGATTGGAGAACCAGGGCCCCCCTGCTTTTCACCCAGGAACAAGGATAAAACTGGCAGACCTGCACCCACACCTGAGATCCCCACCAAATTTCAAGAAGAAGGAACTACAAGGAGAAGAAGGACTGCCCTGCTGGACCCCTGGCCTGCACCTGGACCCTGCACTCAGAAAGACTGCACCAGCTGCACACTTGGGCTTCACCACAAGAAGGACTTTGCCTGGCTTCAACTGGTTCAAGGAGGGACTCCCTGTTTGCTACAGGTGAAAAATTGCTATCCAGAGTCCCCTGCACCAACTCCTGAAAAAGTGACCAGCTGACCACTGTCCAGTGGCCAAAAAGGAGTTTGCGCCAGGTGCATTCTGGGAGTTGAAGTCCGCACTTCCCAAGGACCATCACAGAACTTCTGGACCCTTGGGGTGAGCTGTGGACCCCAAAAGAACCTTAAAAGAACATCTGGGTGAAGCCCCAGAAGTTTGGAAAAGATTTGCGAATTTTTGGAAAAAAGCTCCAGAGAGGGACCGACCCGCCGCGGAAATTCTAGCCGGCTTGCCTGAACCGCGACCCGGCCTGACTTCGTGGTTCGTCCCGGTAAAGAAAAACATCCAAAAAAGAGACTAAGGCCCTCATTCTGACCCTGGCGGTTCTCTACCGCCAGGGCCAACGGGGGCGGGAGCACCGCCGACAGGCCGGCGGTGCTCCCTTGGTCATTCTGACCGCGGCGCTTTGGCCGCGGTCAGAACGGGAAAACCGGCGGTCTCCCGCCGGTTTTCCACTGACCCTTAGAATCCTCCAAGGCGGCGCAGCTCGCTGCGCCGCCGAGGGGATTCTGACCCCCCTACCGCCATCCTGTTCATGGCTGGAAAGCCGCCATGAACAGGATGGCGGTAGGGGGGGTCGCGGGGCCCCTGGGGGCCCCTGCCGTGCCCATGCCCATGGCATGGGCACGGCAGGGGCCCCCTAACAGGGCCCAACTAGCTTTGCAGACACTGAAAAGCGCGACGGGTGCTGCTGCACCCGTCGCACGCCTTCCACTCCGCCGGCTCGATTCCGAGCCGGCTTCCTTGTGGAAGGCGCTTTCCTGCTGGGCCGGCGGGCGATCTGAATCAGATCGCCCGCCGGCCCAGCGGGAAAGTCAGAATACCCCTCGCGGTCTATTGACCGCGGGGCGGTATTCAGGCGGCTTCCAAACTCCTGCTCCATATTGAGCAAACAGGACATATTGCCTATAATTAGTTTACATTAAAATGGCAAGCGGTTTGGTGCCTATTGCAGAGGATAATGAGAACAATGAGCCCTCCAAATGTAGTAGTTTCTGACTATGGACAAACAGATTATGGCCCTCATTCCAACCCTGGCGGTCTATGACCGCCAGGGTGGAGGGCAACGGAAGCACCGCCAACAGGCTGGCGGTGCTTCCAGGGCCATTCTGACCGCCACGGTCAGAAAAGGGGAACCGGCGGTTTCCCGCCGGTTTTCCCCTGGCCCAGGGAATCCTCCATGGCGGCGCTGCTTGCAGCGCCGCCATGGGGATTCCGACCCCCTTCCCGCCAGCCTGTTTCTGGCGGTTTACACCGCCAGAACCAGGATGGCGGGAACGGGTGTCGTGGGGCCCCCTAACAGGGCCCCATGATGATTTTCACTGTCTGCTTTGCAGACAGTGAAAATCGCGACGGGTGCTACTGCACCCGTCGCACCCCTGCAACACCGCCGGCTCCATTCGGAGCCGGCTTCTATGTTGCAGGGACTTTCCCGCTGGGCCGGCGGGCGGCCTTTTGGCAGTCGCCCGCCTGCCCAGCGGGAAAGCCAGAATGGCATCCGCGGTCTCCTGACAGCGGAGCGGCCATTTGGCGGTGACCGCATGGCAGGCGGTGACCGCCGCCCGCCTAGGTCGGAATGACCACCTAAGTCCGAACGTAAAAAGTTGACCGGGACCTCCCAGCCATCGTATCCGAGAAGGGCTCCATGGACGTCGGATCAAGATCCAGGTTTACCCCGGTCGAAGGATTTTCATCTCGAACAAACGACTAAGTCCGAAGGTAAAAGTCTCCACTGAGGAAACCCACATCGCGTATCCGGACAAGGGCTCCAGGAGGTCGGATTCAACTGGCAGGTTCGTCCCGGTGAAGAAAAACTTCAAAATAAAGACTAAGTCAGAAGGTAACTTTTTAACCGAGGCCTCCCGCGACCTGTAGCCGAGCAGGGCTCCATCGCGGTCGGCCTGAAAGTTTGACTTTGCCCCGGTCGAGGTGCAACCAGATGACCCAATTGGCGTTTTTTGTTTCTAAGCGCTAGAAAAGTAATAATTCTTTAAAAATTCATATCTCCGGTTCCCCTGAACCGATTTTAATAGTTTTTGTGTCAATTTAAAGATAAAAATATAAACTATTTTTATAAATTGGTTTTGGATTTTTAAACTGTTTCCTGTGTTTTATTTAATTACTGTTTTGTGATGTTTGAATGCTTTACACTTTGTCTCCTAAGTTAAGCCTTAACGCTCGATGCCAAGCTACCAAGGGTTGAGCTGGGATTAATTTACTGAGACCTAACTGTACCTATGTGGAGGTTAGTGGCTTGTTGCTAGGTGTAGGTACCTACCTGGCCTACCAATAACCCATTTTCCAACATAATTGGATGCAGCGACGGGATCCTGTACTTGTGTTCAATATCACGTTACAGTTTTGGGTAAAACAAATTAAAAATCCTTTAAATTGTCCTAGTGCAAAAATTGTTTTTAATTTTTAATTTGGATTAATTTCAATTATTGAATTTTTGTAATTTTTCTAAATTCTTGTTTCCAATTTTTGCAAAAAGTTTTTGTTGACACAAAACTAGGGAACCATGGAGCTTCATCTGGCTAGCCTACCCACACTGACAGTAGTCCAGCTTAGTGGGTTGTGTATTGAAAGAGGGTTGCCTGCAACCACTGATCTCAGGAAGCAAATCCTGATCACATCCCTGACAGCATGGGCTGAGGCCCAAGAGGTAGAGTCAGAAGAAGCTCCAGAGGAGGGAGAAAGAAGGGAGGATGCAAGCTCTAACCACTCAGGGGAGGGAAGGCATCTGAGCCCAAGTGAGGATGAGGAAGAACGGTCCTCAGTAAACACAGTCACTAGGGGCAGATCCAAAGCTAGTGGTGGGAAGGGGGTCCTTTCAGGAGGAGAGAACCCATCCATCAGAGAAAGAGAGCTGGAGGCCCAGCTAGCATACATAGCTTTGGAAGCAGAGAAGCTGGCCCTAGAAAAGAAAAAGTGGGCATACAAAGAAAAAAGAGATGGAGGCAGCGATAAAGAAGCTGAGGTGTCCATGGGAGGGGGAGTTTGCCCCAGATTACCCAAGGGGGTGGTTCCTGCTTATGTAGAGGGGGATGACATAGATAAGTGGCTGGGGGCCTTTGAGAGGGCACTCCAAATGAGAAGGGTTAGGCCTCAATACTGGGGTTCCCTTTTGTGGGAGTTGGTCCCCAACTCAGGGAGGGATAGGCTTCTGACCTTAAGGGGGGAGGAGGCAGATTCATACCCTAGTATGAAGAGGTGCTTAGCCAAGAAGTTTGGTCTGACCCCAGAGCAATATAGAATGAAGTTCAGGGACACCCAGAAGGTCAGTACCCAGTCTTGGGTTGACTTTGTGGACATTTCACTAAAGGCACTAGAGGGCTGGATTATTGGTAACAAAGTAGATACTTATGAGGGGTTATACAATCTGATCATGAGAGAGCACATCTTGACCAATTGTACCCAAGAAAGGTTACGCCAGCATCTAGTGGACTCTAAGCAGACCAACCCTAGAGAGCTAGGGGAGGCAGCTGATGAGTGGGTGAGAACCAGGGTGGTTGTCAAGTCCCAGGGGGGAGACTCCAAGAAGGGGGGGACAGGTCCCCAAAAACCTAAGGAGGGAGGTGGTAAGCCCACCACAGAGACTCCCTCTGTACCCCAGAACCCTAAGAAGGAGGAGAGTAAATCCCACTCTGACCAGCAGAGACAATTAGACCCAGGGTTAAAAAAGCTCTTGGACAGTAGGGCTTGCTTTGACTGTCAGCAGACAGGTCACTTCAGAGGAGATGCAGCCTGTCCAAAGAAGTTGGTTAGCACTGGGCTGTCCAGTGTAGCCATAGAGGAGGATTCCTCAGATGATGAAGTCCTCCTAGCATTGAGCTGGGAGACAGGACCAGATGGTAAGCTGGTGATCCCTGAGGGTGGGAGTAAACACTTCCACCACATTCAAGTGAATGGGATCCCTACCACTGGCCTGAGAGACACCTGTGCCAGTCACACTATAGTGAGTGACCGGTTAGTGACCCCAAACATGTATGTCCCAGGAGAGACAAGGAAAGTCAGGATAGCCACAGGGGAGGTCACCTCCAAACCTGTAGCCATAGTGCCCCTAGAGAGGGAGGGTATCCTTGACTGGATTAGGGTGGTAGTCAGTGCTGACATTCGCCTAGATTGTATTCTGGGCAATGACCTCCCAGAGGTGAGTCTGGTCACAGATGGGGTGGTCACCCAGGGCGCCCCCCCAACCCAAAGTCCTGGGGAGTCAGTCCCTACAGTTAGGAGACAGTGGTCCCCAAGAAAAGGAAAGAAGAAAAGCAAGGGTAGGCCACTCCTAAAGAGAGTTCCAGGGAGCCAAAGGCCTTCTGCCCCAGTAAGGGGGGAGCCCAGAGTTGGCACTGGTGAGGCCTCACCTGACCCCAAGGAAGTCCTGAGTAGTCAGGCAGCTGTCCAGATGCAAGGTGTTACCCCTGCACTGACAGAAGGGAGAGTGGAAGGAGGGTGTCTGCCACAGGAGGTGGTAGCCCCCCACTCTAGACAGCAAGAGGGGTGCCAGGACCCCAAAGATGCCCCTAAAGCAGCTCAGCCACCTGTCAGTGGAGAGCTTAGGGTGTGGTTCTGGGTACTGACAGCTGTCAGTAGCCTCTGCTGGGTGCTAGCCTTCCAGGCAGCACTGTACTTGGCCTGGGAGGCAGACCCCAGGGCCAATAGCAAAGTAGGCCCCCTGACCCTATTGGTCATGGTGGGGTTGCTCAAGTGTTGGGTGACCTCTTTGGGTAAGCTAGGTGTTGCCCTAGCAATGTTTGGAGTAGGGGAGGTGGGCACCTCACTACCCAAGTTGGCAGAGAGAAAGGAAGAAGACCCCCCTAGAGGGAAGTTTCAGTTTGATTTGGGTCCTTTTACTGTTGGGATGGCTTCACTACCCAGAGGGAGTGACCCTGACAGGGGGATGTAAGGCAGAGTAGGCCCTGCAAAGGGACAGCCAGTTTTCTTCACTGTCTTCCTCGCCTAACAAGCCAGGAAGACTCTCCCAGGGTTGGGCTGAGTCTCCTGGGCGTGTGGGCTGGGGGGGGGGGTTGTGTGAGAAAACAGGGCTGATTGCAGAGGCCCCATAACTTTTTGCCCCCATTTTCCACTTTTTGCTGGTGTTTTCCTGACTTTAAAGGTGCCCTGGGTACTGCTAACCAGTCCCAGGGCCTGTGCTCTGTGTAAAATGGATATGCAAATTAGGCTAATTATAATTGGCTAAGTTAACCTACCTATAAGTCCCTAGTATATGGTAGGGCATGTAGGTTTAGGGACCACAGCATAGGTGGTGCACACCTAGGTGCATTGCTGAGGTGCCCAGTGTCATTTTAAAAGCAAGCCTGCCTTGCTGGCTGCTTTTAAATTAAAGTTATATGCAAATTCGACTTTGGAATTAAAGGTACTTCCAAAGTCTTAAACTACCTTATTTTTACATATAAGTCACCCCTAAGGTGTGCCCTATGTGCCCCTAGGGCTGGGTGCCATGTAACTATAAGCAGGGACTTTATAAAAATAGATTTATAAGCCCTGGTGAGGTAAAAACAGCCAAATTTGTTTTTCCCTCATTGAAGTAAATGGCCTTCATAGGCTAGAATGGGCAGACTTTATTTTAAATTTTAAAGTCTCCTTAAATGTTACATACCAAGAATTTGGTATCAAATTGATTGTTGTTATAAATCCCACAACTTCCAGTTGTTGGATTTAATATAACTTGTCCAGGTAAAAAGTTTAGACTTTACCTAAAAAGTTGCCAATTTCAGCTCTGCATTGTTTTTGCTGCTGTGCTCTGATTGGCCAGCCTGCAGCAGCTTCTGCCAGGCTGCCTTGATGAGGTGTGAAGTGGCCAGACTTCACACAAAGGAATGTGCTTGGGGGAGAGAATCTCCCCTCAGCAGATGGTGAGGCAGGAAGGGGGAGGGCTGCCAAACTGGTCTTCAAAGGCAGAGAAGGACATTTGCAGCACCCAGCAACACCCCCACATCCTGCAACCCCAGACAGCTAAGTGCCCCCTTGATTAGATTAGGAGAGGGCAGGAGAGGGGTGTGTTTATGATTTTTAGCCACACCAGTGGGTGGGCTCAGCCAGATGTAACCTCCAAAAATCAGATTCATCCATGTTGGATTTTTAGAGACTGTTGCCTTCTGGGATGGATTTTTGCCACACTTCCCAGGAAGTGGTCATCACAGGGGGACGACCCTGTCCCTGATTGGAGAACCAGGGCCCCCCTGCTTTTCACCCAGGAGCAAGGATAAAACTGGCAGACCTGCACCCACACCTGAGATCCCCACCAAATTTCAAGAAGAAGGAACTACAAGGAGAGGAAGGACTGCCCTGCTGGACCCCTGGCCTGCACCTGGACCCTGCACTCAGAAAGACTGCACCAGCTGCACACTTGGGCTTCACCACAAGAAGGACTTTGTCTGGCTTCAACTGGTTCAAGGAGGGACTCCCTGTTTGCTACAGGTGAAAAATTGCTATCCAGAGTCCCCTGCACCAACTCCTGAAAAAGTGACCAGCTGACCACTGTCCAGTGGCCAAAAAGGAGTTTGCGCCAGGTGCATTCTGGGAGTTGAAGTCCGCACTTCCCAAGGACCATCACAGAACTTCTGGACCCTTGGGGTGAGCTGTGGACCCCAAATGAACCTTAAAAGAACATCTGGGTGAAGCCCCAGAAGTTTGGAAAAGATTTGCGAATTTTTGGAAAAAAGCTCCAGAGAGGGACCGACCCGCCGCAGAAATTCTAGACGGCTTGCCTCAACCGCGACCCGGCCTGACTTCGTGGTTCGTCCCGGTAAAGAAAAACATCCAAAAAAGAGACTAAGTCCGAACGTAAAAAGTTGACCGGGACCTCCCAGCCATCGTATCCGAGAAGGGCTCCATGGACGTCGGATCAAGATCCAGGTTTACCCCGGTCGAAGGATTTTCATCTCGAAAAAACGACTAAGTCCGAAGGTAAAAGTCTCCACCGAGGAAACCCACATCGCGTATCCGGACAAGGGCTCCAGGAGGTCGGATTCAACTGGCAGGTTCGTCCCGGTGAAGAAAAACTTCAAAATAAAGACTAAGTCAGAAGGTAACTTTTTAACCGAGGCCTCCCGCGACCTGTAGCCGAGCAGGGCTCCATCGCGGTCGGCCTGAAAGTTTGACTTTGCCCCGGTCGAGGTGCAACCAGATGACCCGATTGGCGCTTTTTGTTTCTAAGCGCTAGAAAAGTAATAATTCTTTAAAAATTCATATCTCCGGTTCCCCGGAACCAATTTTAATCGTTTTTGTGTCAATTTAAAGATAAAAATATAAACTATTTTTATAAATTGGTTTTGGATTTTTAAACTGTTTCCTGTGTTTTATTTAATTACTGTTTTGTGATATTTGAATGCTTTACACTTTGTCTCCTAAGTTAAGCCTTAACGCTCGTTGCCAAGCTACCAAGGGTTGAGCTGGGATTAATTTACTGAGACCTAACTGTACCTATGTGGAGGTTAGTGGCTTGTTGCTAGGTGTAGGTACCTACCTGCCCTACCAATAACCCATTTTCCAACATGAGTACAGTATATCGGAAGAATAGTGGATCGATTTGTTGTGTACTCCTAGAGTAATTGCTGCCTTTTTTCAGGCAAGTGAATTTTGCCTGCTGAGTTTTTTAGTACATTCCTAAAAAGCTAAATGTGAAACTATCAGTTCAAGAATGCCAGATGCTGATGGCTAAAAATCCGGAACTGACTGAAGTAATCACATATCACATAATGTTGTCTAATATCTATGGGTTAGAGCACAGCTGTAGATCCAAAAGCGCAATCAGGGTTTGTGTAGTACTTCACTTGAGAGCATGCACGAGTGTGCTGCTTCCATTGGTCCATGATTGTCTGTACTAAATAGGGAAACACCACCTGCTATTCTCGAAGCCAGGCACGCTTTCAAAGAAACTGAGCCAAAGCTGCTAGCTGGTTGGATGGCTCAGTGAGTTGACATCTCGCCTCTGACGTAATGACACGAAGGTCCTAAACTAAAATCCTGCCAAGTTAGACTGTGCCTTTCGTTTCTTCTGAAAGTGGAATATTAAGTCTCATAAAATGGGCAATGGTAATATCTGTTGTTTAAAGTGCATACGTAAGGCAAGCATGACATATAAAAAGTTAGTACTGTAAATTTGACCCTAATGTGCATATACCACGCCCTTTCAAAATGAGAATTCCCCCATGATTCTTTCAGAAGAATTGAACAGTAAAACCTCAAAATAATGTATTTGTCTGACGTTTTAAGTGAATTTAAAAAGCAATCTTCTCAAACATGAAACGTGGCATCCACTTTTTGTCAAGCAAGCCATGCTTTTCCTGTGCCACAGATGCGACATCGAATGAGTAACTGAAATGCTGCTTTGAAATGAACACACCCATTCAGCCAAATATCCGATAGACCAAGTCTTCACAGATACTGAGCAACTAAAAGGGAAACAATTACTGAAACAGCCAGTTCTAATGTTCTATACACAACAAGCAAACATTTCATAAAAGTTTCTTCTTGCCAGTGTGGCACGCACGTTCAAAGTACAAAGTGCAATGCACACATTAAGGTTTCGGTTACAGTCCGAGAGACATGTAAACAGGGAAACCGGCCATATTTATACTTTGGCGTTAGACCCGTCTAGCGCCAAAGATCTTGGAGTTTGCGTAATTTTTTAGCGTGGACACCTACCTTGCGTTAATGATATGCAAGGTAGGCGTTCCCGTCTAAACAATAACTCCAAGGCATGTGCGCCTTATTTAAACTCCCGTGCAAAAATGACGCACAGGAGTGGGCGGGTCAAAAAAAATGACGTCCAGCCGCTTTTGCGTAATTTTTTAACGCCTGGTCAGGGCAGGCGTTAAGGGACCTGTGGGCTCGGAAGGAGCCCCGAGGTGCCCTCCCATGCCCCCAGGGACACCCCCTGCCACCCTTGCCCAACCCAGGAGGACGCCCAAGGATGGAGGGACCCATCCCAGGGAACTTAAGGTAAGTTCAGGTAAGTATTTTTTTTTTTTTTTTTTGTGGCATAGGGGGGCCTGATTTGGGCCCCCCTACATGCCACTATGCCCAATGACCATGCCCAGGGAACATAAGTCTCCTGGGCATGGCCATTGGGCAAGGGGGCATGACTCCTGTCTGTGCTAAGACAGGAGTCATTTCAATGGGGGTTGGGAGTCAAAAATAATGGCGCAAATCGGGTTGAGGCCAATATTTTGCCTCAGACCTGACTTGCCCCATTTTTTGATGCCCAAGCTCCATTTTCCCCTACGCCGGCGCTGCCTGGTGTGGGTCATTTTATTTTACGCACACCAGTCAGCTGCGCCGGCTAACGTCATGCCATAAATAAGGCACCCGCATGGCGCTTCGGAATGGCGTTAGCCGGCATTAAAATTTTTGACGCACAACTGCGTTGGCGCAGTTGTGCGTCAAAAAGTAGAAATATGGCCCTTAAAGCGTATATTGCATATATTGCACAGCTGTCATCTATCCATTTTTTGCTTGCCTTGAGCCTCCAAAAACCGGAGGTAAAATATGAAAATCAAATTGGCAGTATAAACACAGGCAAACAAGTGCTAACTAAACAGCAGATTTTGCAGCATAAAACAACACACAGTGTACTGTAGGTGAAAATATACAGTAAAAATAAAATAACCTAGGAAGAGCACCTGAGAAAGCAAGTCAGCACTCCTGACACTACTTGGAGGGGGGCATCAGCTCCTAAATTGCATTTACCACTACCCCCCCAAGTATCATCTATCTATCTATCTATCTATCTATCTATCTATCTATCTATCTATCTATCTATCTATCTATCTATCTATCTATCTATCTCATTAGAGGAAGTACATTATGTATATCTATATATATGTATATATATATATATATTTATATACAAATATTAAACAGTCCCTCTAGCATTTCTGTAATTATAGTTAGGGAGATAGGGATTTTTTTATTTTGTCCTTTAGTTCTCAATAAATTTGCACCTCTTTGAAAACTGTCCCCAAAGTTTTGCAGTCCTGCTACCCCCATTTTATATTTGGAGTCCTGAAAGTTTTGTGTGTATAGTCAACGGGGTGCAAAGAAAAAAGTAGGGTCCCAAATGGGTGTAAAATCCAATGCGTTGTACTTAGACATTTGTAGTTCGCATAGCGTTAAAACCATCAGTCGGACTCTGACAAAATTATTATGGTGCACAGATGACTCTTTGGGGTAATGCAGATAAGAAGAATAAGTATTTCATAAGTTTTAAGTGAGTTTAATTTAGCCATAGCTGTGGCCTGGCCGCAGTAGTAAAGCAGTACTCCTGGGATATATAGCGAAGACAAGGCATTAGCTGATTGGCCAATGACTGCCTTTACAAAAGTGAAAGGCACCCACCTTCTTTTCAGCTTGAGTTTCCCTGTGTTCTTTATTACACCATTCAATGTAGGTAAGTATTAGGGTTTGTATTTTTCTCATGCCCATTACCACTTTAGAAAAGTGCTAATAAGTAGGGAAAAATATTTAAAACTTTTATATGTATATATTTTTTTAAAAATTGGGAGTACCTCAGGAGTACTGCGATACAAAGAATCCAAAAAGCATTTTTTTAAAGATGAATATACACTGTAAGGTATTATATTTTATTAATATAGTGCACTAATGTGCATTTTCATTTTTTATGTATTTAAATATGCACATAAAATTATACAAAGTAGCATGGTAATTACAAAAAAATTCATACGTAATTGTACTGTGGTACAAAAATGTAAACAAAAATTATAAACAAAAATGTGAACCTTGGAAACATTTTCTAGGGTACTGCAGTGCTCCCACACTACTTCTTAGTTTTTGTGAAAACTATATAGAAAGTTATAACTAGTTTACTTTACCTATAACCGCTTTACTAAAGTGCCAACAGTTAGAGCACAAATACCAAACATAATTCTTACCAACATCGATAGGTATAACACACAACACAGAGAAAGTGTACTTAAAAACAGCATGTATGCCTTTAACTTTGCAAAGCCAATGATTACCTAATCAGCTAATGACTCGTCATAGGTATGTACCATGGAATTACAGTGAAAGACCCCCACATCTAGTAAAACAATGCTGCAATAATCATTATTAATAATTTTTAATACATTAAAAAATGTATAAAATTAAAAGGGCATGTTATATATATATTTGATTTAAGCATGTTTTCGGACACTCATTTTTAATTTACACCCTCTGCAGCTAACTCTGCAAAGCTTTTACACCTTCCACAATTAATCTGGTGGAGGAAGTCAGCTAAAATCTGTGGACTTTCTTTAAATTGGTACACCTTAATTAAGGTATGACATTTTTGAAAATCCATACATCAGTAATGTATAGAATTTTCAAAACAAAAATCTTACTCTATTACTACTTCATAAAAGTGGTAATAGATTGTTAACAATAATAAAACTTAATAATTAACTACATGTAATACCCTAAGCCAGAAGTCAGAGAAACACTGACCATACAATTATGCAACATTGTCATAAATACAACATGGCTGATTTCTACCTTTGGTAAACTAAGCCATCAACCAATCACATAACCATTTCTAAGCCCCATGTACTGTGGTATACTGTGAACTTTGCACGGAATACCATATCACAATAAATATCTATGTTTTATGCAACATAAAAGTTTACAATCACTTACATTATTTGTACATACAGCCAAACTTCCACATTTAGATATTAAAATTAATTTCTTTATAAGTATCACATTATCATCTTTCCACATAATTTTACAGTACATTTCATTTTAATTAAACACTTCACTTTTCGCCACAACAATGTACAAGATTTGACTTGACGCAACTGCACTCTATGCTATTTACATTAGGCCACTAAACTTTATGATACTCCAAGATGCGGCATTAACTTCAACGCTAATCCACTGTACATTACTCCACTGTACTAAACCCAACTCCACTGTACATACACCATTCCAGTCTACACCACTATGCTCTATTCAATTCACCACTGTGTTGTTTTACACACCAGTTTACTGCCGATCCTACACTGTACCGGTCACAACTTTTGGCTAGATCATTGTATGCAATTACACTTTACAAAAGTCTACTATATGCTCTTCCACTATGCCCCACTTTATGGTACACCAGTGGAATGTATGCTATTCCAGTGTACTCCACCTCCACTCAAGGCACTCAATTCTACTAAATTGCAGTTTACACCACTGCAGTCTACCGCAATGTACTGTGTGCTATTTAACTTTACAAAACTACATTCTGCCCCACTGCACTAAGCAACACTTAAGTGCATTTCACTAGGCTCTATGCTTCTATAATGAACCCTATGGATTTGTACGACACTGTACTGTATGCACTTCACTATATGCCACGCCAAAGTGCATCTGAAGATTTAACTCCTGCAACCTTTGCATCATTGCTGTAAACACTACTTCATTGGATGCTACCCCACTGTATGGCACTACACTTTAGGCTACTCCAGTATATGCCATTGAACGCCACTTTATGCAGGTGTACTTTACATCTCTACGCTGCACGACACTCAACTTTACAAATACATGAGCCCACTGTAAGCCACTCAACTGTACAGCATTCCACTATCTGGTACTCCACTGTACCTCACTCCAGTGTATGCTATTGAAGTCTATGCCACTCCACTGTACAACACTCCTGTGTGCGCACTCAAATATATGCCACTGCACTATACAACGTGCCATTTTATAGCACTCCCCTTTTCACCACTACAGTGTACACAAATGCACTTTACAATAGTTACAGGATTTAACTCCACTTTACTGCAGTCCATTCTATGCTATTTCACTGTATATCACTGCACTGTATCCCACTACATTCTATGCCACTGCAATATACGCCACTCTGCTGTATTCAACTTCAGTGTACACTACTCCACTGTATGCAACTCCACTCTATGTCACTCTGCTATATGCCATTGCAGTTTATGAAACTTCAGCACACCTAAGTCCACTTTATTCCACTCCAGTGTAGCAAAATATACTGTACCACAGTACACTATCCTCCACTATATTCTACCACAGTCCACTTAATAACACTCCACTCCACTAAACTGTAACAATATTACACATTTGTGACTAACATTTGATAAAACCATTGCAATTAACAAACAAACAAAAAAAAAGTTAAAGAGAAGTTATAATTAGGAAAAACTTTCTTTCTGTCTACTATACAAACCCAACCTAAATAACACAAACATTAGAAACTCTACAGTTATATTTATAACTTTAATTTATCATTTAAGCACCACTTTCAAAATAATACTTATAACACACATGTATACCTATGCAGTACCTTAAAATCCATACACAGACTTCTCACCTCACTGGCCACACTACATTAACTATAATTCGCCCCAATCAATGCACTACCTCTATCCTTGAATATTATATAAGGTTGAAAATGTGAAATCACTAAATAACTGCATCAATAATAAAACATATAACATAAATATAATAATATAATATAATTGCACACACATATATATATATATATATAAAGATATATATATATATATATATATATATATATATATATATATATATATATATATATATATATATATATATACACAATACATTTCCGGTAGGACCTAGTTTCTATAGAAAAGGTGATTTTTGTTTTGCTAATAACTTTGGTGCCATTGAACGAATCTTCACAAAATTTCCCCAAAAAAACAGTGCTCACTTCAGCTGCTGTCTGTCAAGTCGGGTCCGAAAAAAACACATTTACCCCATTCATTTTACCATGGGGATTTTGAATGGTGGAAGCTCCCAAATTACTGGATAGAATTACACCAAATTTGGTAGAGAGGTAGCTCTTGGTCCAGAAAAAAGACTGTTTGTTACTTGGTGTAAATCCTTTTTGAGAAATTAAAGAAAATCTAATTTTGTATATTCAGCGATAAGAAGGCTTTGCAAACCCTTCCGATCTCATGCTGAGATCTGATTCGCTGACAACACTTTAACAAGGAAGTGTTGGCAGCTATCTTGGGACTCCGCTTCAGCCAACTCCCAGAAACCCCCCAGAGCTAAACAGCATTTTCTTTCAATTTTCACTGAGATTCGCAGCAGATCTGGTGAAAATTAAAAGAAAAACAAGCCCTGGCTCCCGTGTTTGTTTTATAAACAGCCCCCGGGTGGTCCAGGTCCTGGGGGCATTGACATTTTAATGCGGGGCTACTTCCCGGTCCCCTCACTGCCTCAGGACTGCCACCTTCCCGGGGGTACATACATTGTGTGAATAGGGGGCCACCCAGTCCCCCCTGCAGCCCAGGGGACTGCCACCTCCCTGGGGTTTTCATCAAATTCAGTGTAGGTGACCACCACTTCCCGGGGGCTGCATAAATAAAAAAGAAGGGGAGCCTTTGCGGAGCCCGGGCTGGCACCAGCTCCACTAGGCAAACGCCGTTGGAGGGCAGCACAAACCCTTCCTTGTGGAGCCATGTAAGGCCCTGGGGATCACCACCCTCCCAGGGCTAGCTCATGCTATTTTCGAGGGTGTCCACCCCCAGGACACAGCTGCATGCATTTGCTTGGTGGGAGCTCACTGCTTTCAGCTCTTGCTGTCATAAAGCAGAGTTTTCATCTGTTTCCCTACAAGCAAATATGTGTGCAGGGAAACAGATGAAAAAATTGCCTGCACAAGAAAATCCTTGCTTCTGGGAGTACGGCTGGCTCCCACAGGATGGAGGGAGCCGTCCAGGACCATGAGGGCCTCGAGGCTCCTCCCACGGTCCTGTCACTCTGTCTCTCTCTGACACTGATGCACCCCCTCTCACACCCAGACAGACACACTCACAGTCACTCTCACCCCCAGATACACCTTCTCACACCTATTCTCACACCCAAAGAGACAGTCCATGGCCAACTCCTGCCACACATGGCCAAAGGACTGTGCACAGCGTGGGGTTGGGCGGTTCATGGGTTGGCCGCAGGGTCTGTCGCAGGGTCGGCAGTGTTTGGATTAATGTATAGCAACAAAAATTATTTTATGTTAAAAAAAAACTGAGAAATTCAGTGAAAAAAACAAAGGTTACATGGACATTATAGTTTGGAAACAGAATTTGTTTTAAAAAAGCGTTTTATTCTGGAACCCCAGTGGAAGAGTGTGATTCTATGAGGTTTATGTGCACCAGTGTGGTGTCTCATTTTGTATATATATATATATATATAAAAATATATATATATTTATATACACACACACAGATGTATATTTAATATGCATATATATGTAATAGAATTCTTAGAAGTCCTTCAATGACTTGTCTATCCTTTAGGAAAAACACCCAGTACTCCAAAAAATATCAATCACCCTTTATTGATGACACATGTTATCAATGTCCACAGCATCAGAATAAAGTGCCCCATCACCAAGGGACATATTTAAAACCACAGTGGAAACACTGAAAATAGACTTGACTTTGTCTATAAACACCCTCATCTTGCCCCCAATATAACATTAATTATAAACTCATGACCACTCAAAATAATATTGCAATTCAATCAAATCTATTAATTGTTACCCTAGTACATTAATTATAACTCAAGTGCATGTTTGCATAATATTGCCATTTAATTTACACTACATATCCATGACTCACCCTACCTGTCCTGGAAGACCTGAACCTCTAAAAAACTGAAAATAAGTGGTGAAGTGGGAAACAAAGAGACATGACATGCATTCATAGTTACATCCCCACTGTTAGAAATGGGGTCTTTGGTTGACAGTCAAGTTACCCCCTGTTCAAGCAAGGACCTTCACTCTAGTCAGGGTAAAAGAGAATCACCCTCAGCTAACCCCTGCTTACCCCTTTGGTAGCTTGGCAGAGCAGTAGGCTTAACTTCAGAGTGCTAGGTGTAAAGTATTTGTACCAACACACACAGTAACTTAATGCAAACACTACAAAATGACACAACACCAGTTTAGAACAATAGGAAATATTTATCTAAACAAAACAAGACCAAAATGACAAAAATCCACCATACACAAGTCAAGTTATCAATTAAAAATCAAAAAGAGTCTTTAAGTAGTTTTAAAAACACACTAGCGCTGCTAGAGTGAAAATGTACCTGGTGTGCGTCAAAAATAACCACGCACGGGTGGGTGTGCGTCAAAGATAACTCTGCACGGTGGTACTTGAGTCAAAAATCCACCCGCACGATGATCCGAAAATCTTGCAGTGCAGGTTGTGATCTCCCAGCCTCCGTCAGCGATGCTGCGCGTCGTTTCTCCTGCTCTGTGCTTTGATTTTTCGGTCGCGTTTCCTGTGAGCGTCGTTTCACAGCTGCGGAGCCTACGGCGCGTCGTTTTTTTCACCCGCAGATCAGATTTGCGTCAATCTTTTCCCCGCACGGCGCTCTGTGCGTGGATTTTCTTGTCTTTAGGCTGCCAGCTTCTCCTTTCAGGGTCCCAGGAACTGGATGGGCACCACAGGGCAGAGTAGGAGTCTCTCCGGAGACTCCAGGTGCTGGCAGAGAGAAGTCTTTGCTGTCCCTGAGACTTCAAACAATAGGAAGCAAGCTCTAGATCAAGCCCTTGGAGATTTCTTCTCAAGATGGAAGGCACACAAAGTCCAGTCTTTGCCCTCTTACTCTGGCAGAAGCAGCAACTGCAGGATAGCTCCACAAAGCACAGTCATAGGCAGGGCAGCTCTACTTCCTCAGCTATTCAGCTCTTCTCCAGGCAGAGGTTCCTCTTGGTTCCAGAAGTGTTTCTAAAGTCTGTGGTTTTGGGTGCCCTTCTCATACCCAATTTCTCCTTTGAAGTAGGACTACTTCAAAGTAAAGTTTCCTTGGAATGTGAAATCCTGCCTTGCCCAGGCCAGGCCCCAGACACTCACCAGGAGGTTGGAGACTGCATTGTGTGAGGGCAGGCAAAGCCCTTTCAGATGTGAATGACCACTCCTCCCCTCCCTCCTAGCACATATGGCTCATCGGGATATGCAGGCTACACCCCAGCTCCCTTTGTGTCACTGTCTAGTGTGAGGTGCAACCAGCCCAACTGTCAAACTGACCCAGACAGGGAATCCACAAACAGGCAGAGTCACAGAATAGTATAAGCAAGAAAATGCTCACTTTCTAAAAATGGCATTTTCAAACACACAATCTTAAAATCAACTTTACTAAGAGATGTATTTTTAAATTGTGAGCTCAGAGACCCCAAACTCCACATGTCCATCCGCTCCCAATGGGAATCTACACTTTAATCAGATTTAAAGGTAGCCCCCATGTTAACCAATGAGAGGGACAGGCCTTGCAACAGAGAAAAACTAATTTAGCAATATTTCACTGTCAGGACATATAAAACACATTATTTTATGTCCTACCTTAACCATACACTGCATCTTGCCCTTGGGGCTACCTAGGGCCTACCTTAGGGGTGTCTTACATGTAAGAAAAGGAAAGATTTAGGCCTGGCAAGTGGGTACACTTGCCAAGTCAAATTTACAGTTAAAACGGCACACACAGACACTGCGGTGGCAGGTCTGAGACATGATTACAGAGCTACTTATGTGGGTGGCACAACTAGTGCTGCAGGCCCACTAGTAGCATTTTTACAGGCCCTAGGCACCTTTAGTGCACTGTACTAGGGACTTACTAATAAATCAGATATGCCAATCATGGATAAACCAATCACGTACACATTTTGTAAAGGAGCACTTGCACTTTAGCACTGGTTAGCAGTGGTAAAGTGCCCAGAGTAACAAAAACAGTAAAATCAGAGTCCAGCACACATCAACAACCTGGGGAACAGAGACAAAAAGTTAAGGGAGACCACACCAAGGATGAAAAGTCTAACACCCACCATAAATACCTTAGCTTTTGCCTGATTACTATTGCGGTTAATGATGGAGTTACCCTGTGCAAATACAACACCCCTATGAGCTAAAGAGGTATGTAAATAGAACAAATGTTTGCCAGCTCAATTCTGTTCAGGCCGCTTTTCAATAATTAGCTGAAAAATCTAATCACGGACAAATGAGAGTTTCACCACGGATCACCAGGAGCCATATGTTAAATCAAATGATATAATAATAACAGCGCTGCAGTGTACGCAAATACATATCCTTGTAAATGAATGTGAGACAAGCAGTCTAGATATAGATGAGATGAAGACATGAAATCAAAAATGCACAAACAAATGCACAATAATTATGCATAGTAAGTATGAGGAGTAAAGTGATAATATTGTTGAATTAAACATAGAAGCTCACATCCCCAGGACAAATTGTAAATCATAAATCAAGACAATGTAGGAGACTGAAACTGCAAAGAAGCAATCCATATGGATCATCAGTAATCGCTATGATCAAGTCCACTAGTTATCAAGATGTAAGCTTAATTCCTCATCCTTATTCAATCATTTGGGTTCCATGGTTCCTAGAAGAATGACACACCATGACTCCAGTTTGCAGAGTAATGTTGTCCTATCGCCACCTGTTTCTTTTCATAAGGAAATTGAAACTTTTGAAAGTTGAGTCAACCAAAGCCCAAAACAATTTAAAATAAAGCCCTAGAGAATGATCTATTTTCCAGTGTTTTTAAGGGTCTGTTCAAGAGATGTTGGAAAGCATGGATATCAGTTAGAATAGTAATAAGGGGTTCAAACTGAAGAACAACTAAAATCCCATGTTTACACCCATTGTAAACTGGATGTTTTCCAAGAATTACTCATTAAGGACCTATATGACCTTCAAGTCCTCTTAATAGACAACATAAAAGGAGAGTTGATCATTTAACTGAAGTACAAACACAGGTGATTAGCTTATGTAAGAAACTGGGTTCATGGTTGAGGGTGGTGACACCCAACTCAAACAGGAACCCCAATCCTTGTCAGGGAAAAGTCAAAAGTAAATCCTAAAATAACCTGTACTTAACCCATGGGTAGCTTGGCACAGAGCAGTCAGGCTTAACTTGAAGTCCATGTGTAAAGTGTTTGTGTGACACTTCAAACAGTAACACAGAGAAAACACACTACAAAAAGGATTCCACACCAGATTAGAATAATGGAGTAAAGATAATAAATAAAAAAGACCAAATGGCAAAACTATAATCAACAGAACCACAGATGTTGGATTTTAAACAGTCCACTAAAGCACATGGTGCCAACTGAGGGTATCTGGTCACTCTGGACCAGGCCAAAGTGACAAGTACAGGCTGACTGAAATGGAACACGGCACAGCTACAGGGATCCAGTCTGGCCTGATGGCCAAGAGTAACATATCCTGGCTGCATCGTGATGTCCTGCATTGTGGATGTGTCACGCAACCAAGACGATTCGTTGGTTCTGGTGACCTGGGAGGCCACTATGCGAGGTCCTGCAGTGTCGTTAAAGAGGTCGTCGATGAGGGAAGCTTGAGATGTGAAGTCCTGCATCAAGGATGCATTCCACACCAGCCGGTTCTGCAGAGACAGTGGGGCTTGCGATGAGAAGTTCTTTCTCAATGTTGTGGCTGCAGTCGATAAGAGGTTTGCAATGTGAGGGAATGAAATGGGAATGCTTCATGTAGTTGTGGTTAAATGCAGCTGTGGGCTGTGACATTAATGCACAGTCCTTGCGCTGGAAGAATCCTTGCAGCAGTGGTGATGCATTGGTTCTGTTCAGGCTTGTACCATGCAGAAGAGGTGATACATCGGTACTGCTTGATCCACAGATGGGCTGGTAGATCAACTTCAAGATCAATTCCAAGGGGTTCAGTTGTAAGGTACAGGTGCTGGTAGCAAGAAACTAGTCCTTGGAGTCACTTTGGTGGTCCTGGGCTCACCTTACAGGTCCAGTCCTTCTCACCCTGGCAAGAGAGTAACAGTTCAGCAAAGTGATAGTCCTTTCAGCAGCACAGCAGTCCTCCTTCCTGGAAGAGTCTTCCACAGGTCTAGAAGTGTACTGAACAGTTGGTGTCTGAGGTCCAATATTTATACCTGCGGCCTCCTTTGAAGTTGTAGAAGGTTCTAGAGGATTGTACTGCTTTCCTGCTTCCCCTGTCCTGTATCCAGACTGACTACAAATGCAGTCCTTTCTGTGAAGGAAGGATGCATCCTATACAATTGTAAGTGGGGTTGTGTCTAGCTCTGGCCTCCCATTCTACCAGTGATGGCCCATCCAGGCACATCTAAGCTCTCTGATGTGTGAGGCCACCTAGGAGGAATACATAGAGACCAATTGACAACTACACCTAGTCATGTGACCCAGATGCAGGCTGCAAGTACTAAGTGGATAAGGCAGGGAAATGCCAACTTTCTAAAAGCAACATTTTGAAAATTGTAATTGAAAATCCAACTTTACCATAAAACAGGATTTTTCAATACAGTTTCAAAGACACAAACATGAACTGTATACATGTTCCCTTTAAGGGTTTGCAGCTTATTAAATGTAGAATGTAGCTCCAATGTTATCCTGTAGGAGAGGGAGGCCTTGCAATAGTAAAAAGACAAAGGGTTTTTCACTATCAGGACATGAAAAATATAAAAGTAAATACCCTACCTTTTAACTGCACTGCACAGTGCCCTCTCGTCTGCTTAGGACCTGCCCTAGGGGGTGACATATATGCATTAAAATGTAAGGTCTGGGTCTAGAAAAAGGTTTAATTTGCCAGGTGAAATGGCAGTTTAAAACTAAAATAGCGGGACTGAGACACTTTTGAAAAGACAAATTATGTAGGTGGCACATTCAGTGCTGCCCACTAGTAGCTTTTCGTTTACAGGGCCCTGGGTATATAAAGTACCCTTTATTTGGGAGTAAATTAAATACACCATATGGGTATAAGCCAATGTTACCATGTTTTAAGAAGAAAGCACACGAAGCAGGCAGCAACCGCTCTCACAGCCACATTCGGGAAATTGAATGCTGCAGTCCCCATAACAACCACAGAATTCTAATATGAATACAATACCATCTCCCTTTATAACAAAAGAAAACACAGCAATATACACAAGGAAAAACTAATACTGACAAAACAATAAATTTAAAAGAAGCATTCCTAGCTCTTACAGAGAATACTAATATCTGACAAAATCTTTGAAACTAACACGAGCATTCCTAACTCTACAGGTCCTGTTCATATTCTTGTCAACAGAAGAGTCAACAACATTACGTTGAACAATGGAACACTCAGGAAGTGGAGCAAAATCCCTGTTATGAGTCTCCTTGTCACACACAACATCCCAGTAATCGCATTCAAAGTTGTCATGGAGAGGCACATCCTCCAATTGTTTCTTAATGATATCAGCTTGCTCACAAGTTATCTTTACAACAGCATTCTTATTCCACCAACCCTTGCTCTGTAAGCAGACCGCTCTTCTGGAGACTTTCTCGACCATGACCGGTTGAGAAAATTTTGAATCACCTTTGTTGATCCTCATAGGTTTTTTAACTAATACCCAATCCCCAGGTTTCACTTCCAAATCTTTCCATCTCTTCACTCTGTCAAAATAGTCCTTAGACTTCTCTTGTTTGCCTCTTACCCGCATACGAACTTGACGCAGATCAACAGAATCAGCAGAGAGACCAGTAACATCATCCAACCAGGTAGGTCTTAAATCTGTAACAGGGTCCCTTCCCCTTAAAAGAATAAAAGGAGAAACCCCAGTAGTACTATGAGGTGTGGTGTTATAGGACCAAACTTTCTGTTGCACATACTCAGCAACATTGAGGTTATTAGAAATGGCAGTTTGTATTCCAATTAAGTTAATGGTTGAGAATCTTTGGATAAGGGAATTTGGTGATAAGCTGACCTTAAATCAATGGTGGAAAAGTACCTACTCTTACCCAAATTTGCCAATAAATCATTGATTCTAGGCAAAGTATGAGCATCTACGGGAATGTTGCGATTAAGTGCGCGCAAATCAACACAGAGACGAATACTTCCACCCCTTTCTTTAGCAAGAACAATTGCCGAAATCCACTCAGAGGAATCAACAGGAGTGATAATGCCCTGTTCACACATTTCGTGAAGTAAATTTTAAAGATCCTGTCTAACCGAAAATGGAACCGGTCTAAGCTTCTGCTTGACAGGCACTGCATCTTTTTGTAACTTGATTTGATATTCAAATCCCTTGATAAGACCAATATCTTTCTTAAAGACCCTAGGAAAACGTACATACAGATCTTCAACTGAACAATGATCCAGCAATAATTTTCTTTCAATCACACTTAGCACAAGCACATCACCAAGAATTACAGGCACAGAGTGACCTGGTCTTAAAATAATACCCAACTTATCCTGATCTTGCCAGCCCAAAATATCTCTGCCACGCTCAGCAACATAAATTTTAGTATTAATGCTTCTGCTCTTAAAATCAAGAATATCCATGAAAAAACCCTTCATAGTAATGTCAAACTCGCCAAAAGCTTTTGGATTGACATCAGTTTGGTGAAACTGCTTCCCAGACCAGAATCTGTCAAACGTCACGTCAGACAGGATAGTAATTGGTGAACCGGAATCAGCCATAACGTCCAGATTAACGGAGCCTATAGTGACAGAGCAAATGGGACCTTTACATTTGTTTTGAGAAGCTCCAGCAGTATCAATAGTTAACAACACATTGTTAAAAGAATCAGTCAGTTCTTCTTCAACTATATCAATTTGAGATATCTTAGCTTTAGCCTTAGCTAAACGACAAACACTTCGGAAATGGCCCACTTTTTTGCAAAAATTACACTTTTTCCCTTGAGCTAAGATGGACTTTTTCCCATATGAGTCTTTGAACCACATCTATAACAATAACCAGAATAGTTCTTTTTATCAACACTTTTGTTGGCTTTGCTCCTACTGGATACAGCATTAACTTCCAAACAATCGGCTTGCATGATAGCAGAAACTTGAGCAGAAGCTTTCACATCTTCTGTTAAAATTTTGGAAGAGATGAGACAGCGTTCAATACTCTTAGCTATGTCCAAAACTTCACCCAAAGATGGATTCTTGCAAGTTAAAATACGTTCTTGTATCTTTTTGTTATAACAATTGAAAACTAATTGATCACGCAAGTAAATGTCTATGTTTGAACCAAATTCACATTTCACAGCAAGAACTCATAATACTGCCAAGAAATCTTCTATGGTTTCATCCACAAGCTGTTTCCTTTAAAAAAAAATTATGTTGTTCCAACATTACTGAAGGTTCATCAGAATACTGTTTAGCCATATGTGCTGTAGCTTCAATATATGCATCCCAGGATTCATCCCCCAGTGGTGCAACTGTGGCTGGTAAGTTATCGAAAACTTCTTGACCAGTTTCACCTAAGTGGTTGAAAAGGAGTGCAGCTTTGTGCGCAGCACTGTATCTGGAAGCGTCGATAGCAACCAAATAATTTTCAAAAATGCGTAACCACTTTCTCCAAGGAATTGGCGGTCTCCCAGGTTTTTGAAGAAAAGGAGGAGGTTGAACACAAACCTGAGCTGTTGCCATTGTAGATAGAATTTTTTTTAAAAAAAAATAATATATATATATATATATATATATATATATATATATATATATATATATGTAATAATGCTAAAAAAAAAAAAAATTAAATAAGAGTAAATTCCCAGAACTAATGTCTTAGTTTCTAAGAAATATAGTCCTCAGAGAATTAACTGTCAAAGGTGTGTGTGTCACCGAGGATACACACGCAGAACAAAGAGAATGGAAATCATCCCAAAGTCTTAAAATGGCCACCAAAGCAAAAGGAAATGTTTCTCTAGGTGGTGTAGCTTGCACGCGAGGAACAGCAGTCTTGTGACGTCAGGAGAAACGACTGAGGCGGAGCACACAGAAGAAAATGCCTCTATTCAAATCAGGAGTCGCAGAGAAGCAAGAAGAAAACTGACTTCACACTCCAGGTAGAGCCGATGTCCAAGCAAATCACGTAGGCTCGAAAAGTATACAGAACGCAGGATGTAGGGCCAGCGAGCTGACAAGAAGCAGAGTGCAGGGTCCGTGGGTCTCCAGAGAATACCCCTTGTCGCCAAAATGTAGTAGATAATCGGAATAAAACAAAACTGCGGAGATATTCAAAAGAGCTTAGATTTATTTGTAAGAGGAGACCCACGGCCGGCACACGAAGCAGGCAGCAACCGCTCTCACAGCCGCATTTGGGAAACTGAATGCTGCGGTCCCCATAACAACCACAGAATTCTAATATGAATACAACTCCAGCAAAAACAAGATCAGCAAAAATGAAGGCGGAAAGAAAAACATTTGGGGGAAGACCATCCTGAGGATGACAGGTCCAACAAATCACTTCAAGAGGATCAGAATGTTGTAATACAAGCTTACAATAAGGAGGGAATGCACATAGACAAATATTACAATCAGGATGTTATGGAATGATAGACAGGTCTCATTATACACAAGCCATCACAGCATATTATGGAATATGGAATGCCTGGAGAGAGAGAAGGGTCTTCTATATTTTGATGAATTCAAGTTTGTGAAAGTGACCAAACCAACTGTTCCAGTTTTTATCTCTTACCTTTGATTGAAAATGTGAACTCATATTGCAGGGACAGCACAGATTTCCTTCACAAAACAGAGATAATACACAAGGAACGATGTTATTTGTTAGTGACATTGGATATATGTACACTGTGTACTTGCATTCAGTACCAGGACAGTTTAGCAGCATATAAATTGTTTTGGAGAAGCAGATCACTTTATTTATATGACTATGCAAACATGCTGTTCACCATGATTGAGTTCTGTTCAGTCAATAATGGGCCTGATTCACAAACCTAAAGAAAGACGTTTGGTCTAAGTTAAAACTAAAAGTCTAACTTTACTACTTTTCTCTATTCAAAAAGTTAAGTTACAAGTAGTATACTTATGTTTGCATTCGGGGCAGAATCTCTGTTCTTGTTGTGAAATCTCTGCACTCAGGGCGGAGATCCACCCAAAGACAAGAGATTCCACTCCAAGCGTGGAGTGGAACTCTGCACTTGGGTTGGAGATTCCGTGTTGAGTGTGGCAATTCCACCCTGAGTGCGAACATAAACATCCTACTCATAACTTACCTTTGTGAATACTTAAAGTCATAAACTTAGACTTTTGGTCTAAGTTTACCTTTGTAAATCAGTTCCAATATCTTTATTTTTGAGGATCAAGTCTTTAGACAGATATCAATAACAGATACAGTGGTATCTTGTGGGAGGATTTCAGTCTTTATGCCGGTGACTTGGAGCCTCTATAGTTATCTCAACCCACAAATGGAGTATCTTTAGCCCATAAACTTTTAGTTGACTTTGGTTGTTTTGCACCTGGGCTGCCGTGCCCCAGAGTTTTTGGGCCAAAGGGAAAGCCATCCATTGGGAGAGCGAAGATAGGCAACACTACTGACTATGTGGGCTGGGTTAAGCGATACCAGTTCCTTTAACTTCTTTTTCCCTGAGGCGGACTTAAATTAATATTGTCCGAAACACATCACCCTTTCTTGGAAGAAGTCAAATGAAAATAAAATAGTTTTAGGTTAAATTAGCAGTAGCAGGAATTACTGGGCTTCGACCCACCCCTCCTGGGTGCACAGGACTATGTCCAGGTGGATTATATGCCAGATGAGCTGGGACAACATCTTAGTTTGAATATAAATATGAGGAAGCAATAAGAAACAAACTGTTTTTCCTAGACTTGGAAGGCATAATGCCTAATATTCAAAGATATAGATTTCTAATTGATTTATATCTAATGAGCAGGAATGTCAACACTTGATATAGAAAATGTGTTGGCAATTTTGGTGTATGAGTATGCTTTGTTAGAATGAATACAGAAGTATGGACATTGTGCAATTTATGTATTTATTGAGATTAAAACTTCTCAATCTTAATTTGCTGTCTGATTCAGCATTGCATTAAGATGCATTGATGTTTTCCCTTTCATATCTGCTATACGTTTTGGTTACATTGCAGCCTAGGTACAAGTGGTAATAGTGGCAAACTCCATATTTTTGGATAGCATCAATTACAAACCAAAGATTACCATCTCTTATGGTTCTCAGCAGAGCCAGAGCCAGGACACCATCATGCTGCAGACTAAGAATTGTAAAAAGAAATAAAACAAGACAGCAGTCTTTTCAATCTATGAACCCAATATCTGGGGCAATACCCCTCAATCATTAGGACTACCCCAAAGTAAAGAGTTGAAGACTCAACTCTTTAAAAAAACACCACATCACCATGTATTACCCATCCACAATCAACCTTTCTTTCTATTACTCATTGACTTTATGATTATCTTTGACATTGTACAGCACTCTGCTACCTTTTGGCTAGGATAACGGTATAGAAATACTATATACATACATACAACCATAGAAGACTATAATTTTTCCAATGATGCTAGTCAAACACAGATTAGTTATACACAAATCTGCCTTGTTCCAGCTGCTAGAGGAACAATTCATTCCACATTGACAAGCCAGATCTCCTCCAGAAAGGAAATTAAACAATCACAGACCTTTGTGCAGCATGTTCAACATCCTCAGTTAAGTCCAGCTGGAGTCCAGTGGCCCAGTGAGCATAGGACACAGGTTGTGCATACTCATCACAATTAGGGCATGTCAGTTAGGACAAGTAAAACAACGATGGGTAGAATGCTTCAATTGATCCTAGACCTAGGTGACCTGGGGACACATATGGGTCTTGTTATAAGGTATCCTAACTCTAATTCCTACCTCTAACCTTAATGCTATAGTGTCACTCTCTTGTGGTGTTCCTTCTCATCTGTGGGACAAGAAGGCCGCAGCACACAGAATGTAATGTCCAACAGTAAAGCAAGAATAGATAATCCTGATGTCGTTCTGTAGGTTGGAAGAAGTATGAAGTCGAAACGAGTCACGGATCCTGTTTGCAGATAGTATCTTTATTTACAGTTGCTAGAAGCCATTGAGTCATCATGGAGATACAGCCAACACGTGTTTCGTCACACAGGTGACTTCATCAAGGCTGTAATACAGTAATGAGAGCAAACATTGGATATATGTGTGTGTTTATTTTAAAATTTGGTGTGGAACCCAGAATCTGGCAACCAGTGGTGCGAGCTTGAGTAAGTGAGTAAATAGTGAACATGGCTAAAAAGGTAAACAGTAGTTGGGACCCAAATTGTGAAGCATGAAGATACAGAGTAGAGCACCGTGATCAAGTAGATAGTGTTGAGAATAAAAGTGTTGGAAAGCTTAAACCTTAAGTACTACGTCAGTAGAAACAGTGTTATCTAGCTATAAGTATGCAGGTAGGTGACTCATGTGGGACTAAGACAAACCAGGAAGGTGAGTATAGACTTCAAAGAAAGGGGAGATACGGTTATGCACATGTTGGGAAAGCAGAGTGGTAACAGGGGCGGGGGGCCCCGGAGAGCACACAAAAGTAACTCATACCTGTGGTAGCAAGCCGATGTGGGTAAGTGGTGATGCTAAGTAGCAAAAAAGCTCAGTGATCAGTTAAGTGGGCTGAAAGGAAAGTAAGAGAGATGAACCAAAGAGAGAAAGAGCAGTACAGCTGCGAATAGCTACTCATATTGAAAGGGGGTGAATAGAGAATAAGCGTAGAAATATACACAGAAGGTAGTTTGGAGGAGAGATTTATGATAAAAATTCAGTTTTGAAAGGCAGAAAAGAGAGAAAGAGAGAAAGAAGTGTATCAAATAAGAACATACCTTAGTATAATGGTAAACCTGTCAGTAGTAATGCTGCGCCAAGCAGCTGCAGATGCGTAAGGTAGAGAGCTTGTGTGATAATGCAGAAATAAGAGGCCCTGATACGCCTGTTATAATAACCTATGAAGATACCAGGAAAAATTAAGAAATCACATTGGGTTTTATCCTGGATGGGGAGAATAAAAGGCAATTTGATCTAGATATGTGATAAGGGGCAAGATCCGAGTCAAGGGTTGTTTAGTAAGATTCAGGGCTAAAGGTGAGTCTAGTATTAAGAAAGGCAGTAAGAAAAAACCTGATAACCATAAAGTCTAAAAGCAGGGAGGAGTGCAGGCACGGGAAAACAAATTGTGCGGTCGGGTAGCGAAGATTAAGTTACGCGGTAATGTGCCCATATTTAAAACGAAACTAGTTTGAGAATACAGAATCGACATACACAGTAATGTCGTGTTAGGCATGTAGCTCAACCATAAATAAACCGCGGTTGAAAAAGTAGAAAAAGCCCATATGTTGGTGGGCAGCTAGTAAGTGTCGCGCTGCACCACGTGGCACGAGCCGAGTGTTCGGCTCAAGCCGGGCGTTTGGCGCAGGCCGCGCATCGCGTTTCTAAGACGCAGCGCACCCCTAGCCTTTCCTGTACTTTACGAGGCCCCAGACCTTACATGGGGCCTCGCACTGCTCTCTCCCTCCGCATTTTTGGGGTCCCCTGACCCCTCTTACCTGTTCTTGTTTCCTCTTTTTCTTCTTTCTTCTTTCTTGGGTTTTTGCTGCACTTTCCTTTATGTCTTTTCCCCCTTCCCAGGTTACCTTTTTCTTCCCAGCATTCCTCATTCCCTAGTCTCTATGGTTTCTACTCTATTCCGTTCTATCTACTTTTCCCTATCTAAAATGGTGTCCTTTTTCTTCCTGTGGGTCACTTCCTGTTTTTTGGTATTTAAGGGCGGTGTTTTCTTCTCTTCTTTGCGCTGCAACACTTTCTGTTCAGATGGCGTCCTCGCTCCTGATTTCCTTGCCTTTTGGTTCTGGAATTCGCCAATTCTGTGCTATTTGAATTCAGTTCTTTTTGATTCCTGTTTTTTGTTCTTGTTTTTCAGGAGTCATTCTGTTGGAGGTTTTTTCCCCTTTTTTGGAAGGTTTTTTTTCCCTCTGGCGCTATTTTCTGAAGGTCACGGTCTGTTCTTGGTGTTTCCATTGCCTACAGCACCGTGGCTACCAGAAAGAGTTGACCCTTTTTGGGCCAAAGCCGAACACTCAAGATCCACGCCACGAGATCCGCTGATTCCAGGCGCAAGCAGCACGTGAGTCGTGACAGATTGCAGCGCCAAACCATTCCGACGTCTTCAAACACCATGGATGACACAGTGGTGGCTGCTGCAGATCCGGATCATTCTCTCCTGACGACGATTCAGCAACAAGCTCAAGAATTACAACAACTACGCAATGAGAATGCTGCGTTACGACAGGCTTTGGCTTTCCGCAGTGGTGATGTTCCAACGCTTTCAGCTTCTACCCATCGTTTTTCCGGTGAACCAACCAAACTGCGTGAGTTCCTTGATTCCTTAACGGTGTACTTCGCCTTCCGACCCACCCAATTCTCCCAAGACAGAACAAAGGTGGGTTATCTAATCAGTGCCTTATCCGGTCCTGCCTTGGCCTGGGCAACCCCGATGGTATCGTCCAACGATCCGGTATTATCGGACTATTCTGCCTTCGTGAATCGCTTCAAACAAATGTTTAGTCGTCCTGGATTGGAGGCTTCAGCGGAAGAAGCCTTATGCGACATTCAACAAGGTTCACAAGATGTCCTACAATACATAACACGTTTTCGTCAGTTAGCGGCAGAGACCACCTGGGTGGAACGTACGCTGGTGACTTTGTTTCGTAGAGGACTCAAAGAAGAAATAAAGGATGAATTAGTACATTCCACCAGAGTGGAAGATCTTCGTGGCCTGATGGATCAAGCCCTTTCCATTGAATACCGCCTTCAGGAACGGAGATCGGAGAAGAGAAGGAGTAGAGGGTCCAACCAAGCACTTCACAAGTTTATCCGCACCGTTCTGAGGAACCTCGCCCTCCTGCTAGAGACATCGAAGGAGAACCCATGCAGGTGGATACCACTCGAGGTCCTCTCTCCGCTAGCGAGCGGGAAGACAGGCGAAAGAAAGGGTTGTGCTTGTACTGTGGTTCTGCTGGCCATATGCTTCGTACCTGTCCTGTACGTCCGTCAAGGCCATCGGGAAACGCCACTTCCCGTCCTCTGTAAGAA
Organism: Pleurodeles waltl; assembly: GCF_031143425.1. Taxonomy (NCBI): domain Eukaryota; kingdom Metazoa; phylum Chordata; class Amphibia; order Caudata; family Salamandridae; genus Pleurodeles; species Pleurodeles waltl. The sequence goes on along the minus strand of NC_090437.1, from coordinate 1,035,046,792 downwards.
GGGAGGGGACGGGATTATCTGCCATACCTTCCATCAGTTCCTTTCATGACAATACAACATCCTTACTCATAGTACCAGTCCTGTTACAATTTCCTGATGGCCTTCAAGAAAAGACTATGGCCTTACTAGACTGTGGTGCTAGTGGTATTTACATGGATAAGACGTGGGCCACTACTCAACAAGTTCTTACACAACCCAAGGAAATTCCCGAACAAGTGCACACAGTGGACTGATCCTTGATATCCTCTGGTCCAGTTTATACAACTACTCTGCTGCTGAATTTACAGATCGGTAACCATCAAGAACACGTTGCCTTTGATCTCATAACATCCCCCAACCATACCATCATTCTTGGAATTCCATGGTTCATTAGACATAATCCATATGTGAATTGGGCAACCCGGACAGTTTCCTTGTCTTCACAATTTTGTAACGAGCACTGTTTTTCTTCTGACAAGTATTGGTCACCTAAGAGATCAATAATTACGGAAGGTACCACCGGTTCTTCCATTAATACAGTCCAAGGAGTCCCTGAACACTATTTGGAGTTTCAAGATGTGTTCCAAAAACCATCCAGACCTGTGTTACCTCCACATAGGGACTATGATTGTGCTATTCCCTTGGAACCTGGCACTGTTGTTCCTTTTGGAAGGATGTATTCCCTCACGGAACCTGAAAAGGGAGTTCTAAAAGAGTATCTGGAAGAAAATATACAGAGTGGTCTTATTGTTCCATCGTCCTCTCCGGCCGGGGCTCCTCTCTTTTTTGTACCCAAGAAATCGAAGGATCTTCGCCCTTGCCTGGATTTTCGAGGCCTGAATAAGATAACTATTAAAGATCGTTATCCTTTGCCTCTCATCAGGGATATTCTAGAAGCAGTCAGAGGGGCTCAACGATTTACCAAACTAGATCTACGGGGAGCCTACCACCTTTTACGCATTAAAGAAGGAGACAAGTGGAAAACAGCTTTTAGGACCCCTTTTGGTCACTTTGAATACAAAGTAATGCCTTTTGGTCTCACTAATGCCCTGCAATCTTCCAGAGATTTATGGACTCAGTGTTTTCTGACCTTCTGAACCAGACAGTTGTAATTTACTTAGATGATATTCTTATTTATTCTAGAAATCCCGAACTCCATTCTTCCCATGTGAAACAAGTCCTTCAAAGACTCCGGGCTCATCAGCTATTTTGCAAACCAGAAAAGTGCGAGTTTGACAAGACGGAAGTTAAATATCTGGGTTATCATTTAAGTCCCACCGGCATAGCTATGGATCAAGAAAAAGTACAAGCTATTCTAGATTGGCCTTCCCCATCTTCTATTAAAGAAACACAATGTTTTCTAGGGTTAGCGAACTTTTATCGGCAATTCATCTTAGACTTTGCGAAACAGACTAGCCATATAACTCACACTTTAAAGAAGGAAAATTTAACAAAAGGATTTGTCTGGACTAAGGCGGCCGAAACAGCCTTTCAAGATTTAAAGAAGGCGTTCACTCAAGCTCCCATCTTAAGACATCCAGATACCAACAAACAATTTATTGTAGTTACTGATGCTTCCGAAAGAGCCATTGGAGCCGTCTTACTTCAACAACAAGAGGATGATGGTCTTGAATATCCTGTTTTCTACTTGTCCCATATACTCTCCATAGCAGAACAACGTTACTCAGTACTGGAAAGAGAATTATTGGCCCTGAAAACAGCCTGCCTAGAATGGAGACAGTTCCTGATGGGTTCCAAGGAGCCTTTTGAGGTGAGAACAGATCACCGTAATTTACAATGTTTACGAAATTTCGTATGCCAGAATAGTCGCCAAGCCCGTTGGGCCTTTTTCTTCAGTCAGTATGATTTTTACATTACTTATATTCCTGGATCCCAAAACATTCTGGCTGATGCTCTGTCTCGCCGTTATCCAGATTGTACTCCTGCCCCATCTCAATATCTACTGGAACCTAGTAAGATCATTGGAGTAGCTCAGTCTTTTCTGGAGGAGGTACAACTGGAATACTCCAACTTATCTGATCACGAAGTAGAGAAACTAAGGCCTCTATTACATAAAAGACAAGGTTACTATTATTATCAAGATCTGTTATTCCTCCCTACTGACAGAGTAAGAGAAAAAGCATTACAAATGTGCCATGATTCACCGGTTGCGGGTCATAGAGGCATAAAGGCCACACAAGAACTTCTTTCGCGATTTTTCTGGTGGCCTACCTGGAGACTGGATATTGAAAGATACGTTCAGGCTTGTCCCACATGCGCTCAAGTCAAGATTCCCCGTACCAGACCTGCAGGATTACTCCAGCCTTTGCCTGTCCCGCCAACTCCATGGCACACCATCTCTACTGATTTTATGTGTTCGCTACCACCTTCAGCAGGAAACCGGGTAATCATGGTCACAGTGGATTCCTTTACTAAAATGGCTCACTTCACTGCCCTGAAAAAGCTACCTACCTCCCAAGAACTGAGCCAGATATTTATCGATCATATCTTCCGTCTTCATGGACTTCCAGATACCATTATATCCAATAGAGGGCCTCAGTACATTTCCCGGTTTTGGAGATTTTTTTGTAAAACACTAAATATCAATAGAGCCCTGTCATCAGGCTTCCATCCTCAGACAAATGGACAGACCGAGCGTCTGAACCAAGGATTAGAGCAATATCTTCGCTGTTTTTGCAATTCTACCCAAAGCAACTGGAACACTTATCTCCCTATTGCAGAATTTTCATACAATAATACTGTCCATAGTGCCTCCAAGGTCACTCCTTTTTTCTGTTCCTATGGCTTTCATCCTACCTCTTTTCCTACTTCTCCTCGGTCTACCTCTCCCCTGCCCGCTATCACTCATTTCTCCAAACGACTTCTACAAATCCATAGACTAATTCGATCCAATCTATTACACACCAAGAGATATATGAAGAAAGTAGCAGACAAGAAACGTAGGTCCACTCCGGACTACCATCTGCAAGATAAAGTTTGGCTTTCTTCCAAATTCTTACCCTCACGTCTTTCTCAGAACAAGTTCACACCTCGCTACTACGGGCCTTTCCGTATTCTTCAGCTGCTTAATCCTTTCACTGTCCGTCTTCACTTACCTCGTACGTGGAAGATTCATCCAGTCTTTCATGTCTCCCAGCTTAAACCTTATGTGCCTGACCCTTACTCTCATCAGTTTCCTTGTCCTCCTCCTGTCTTAGTGGATGATGTTCCTGAATATGAGGTTCAGGACATTTGTGACTCTCGTCTTTCTCACAAACGTCTGCAGTATCTGATTCATTGGAAGGGTTATCCTCTCAGTGAATGTTCTTGGGAAGACGCATCTTCTGTTCACGCACCTCTTCTGATTCAGCGCTTTCACCGTTTATTTCCTCTCAAACCTGGGCCTTCGGGAGGGGGACCTACTGTCGCGCCGCACCGCGCGGCACGAGCCGAGTGTTCGACTCAAGCCGGGCGTTCGGCTCGGGCCGCGCATCGCGTTTCTAAGACGCGGCGCGCCCCGAGCCTTTCCTGTACTTTACGAGGCCCCAGGCCTTACATGGGGCCTCGCACTGCTCTCTCCCTCTGCATTTTTGGGGTCCCCTGACCCCTCTTACCTGTTCTTGTTTCCTCTTTTTCTTCTTTCTTCTTTCTTGGGTTTTTGCTGCACTTTCCTTTATGTCTTTTCCCCCTTCCCAGGTTACCTTTTTCTTCCCAGCATTCCTCATTCCCTAGTCTCTATGATTTCTACTCTATTCCTTTCTATCTACTTTTCCCTATCTAAAATGGTGTCCTTTTTCTTCCTGTGGGTCACTTCCTGTTTTTTGGTATTTAAGGGCGGTGTTTTCTTCTCTTCTTTGCGCTGCAACACTTTCTGTTCAGATGGTGTCCTCGCTCCTGATTTCCTTGCCTTTTGGTTCTGGAATTCGCCAATTCTGTGCTATTTGAATTCAGTTCTTTTTGATTCCTGTTTCTTGTTCTTGTTTTTCAGGAGTCATTCTGTTGGAGGTTTTTTCCCCTTTTTTGGAAGGGTTTTTTTTCCCTCTGGCGCTATTTTCTGAAGGTCACGGTCTGTTCTTGGTGTTTCCATTGCCTACAGCACCGTGGCTACCAGAAAGAGTCGCCCCTTTTTGGGCCAAAGCCGAACACTCAAGATCCACGCCACGAGATCCGTAGATTCCAGGCGCAAGCAGCACGTGAGTCGTGACAGTAACGATTTAAACACCGTGTAACGAGGTTATGAGAAGTAAATGCAGGAGCGTGGGCAAAGAATCAGCGAGTATAGATGGCAGGAATTGTAAGCTAGTCTTTGCGGTAAGGTAAGCGCTACAGAATACATTGTGAGTAAGAGTTGCAATAATTGGAAATGGCCGGAATTGAAAGGTATTGTTAACGGTGAAGTGAACGCTGTGAAATAAACGATACAGATTACGTACTGAAAACGAGTTGGTCACTTACCAGGAAATATAGTAGCGGGGAGCTTCCCGTAGTCGCGAGATCGTTTAATGGTCTGCGAGGGATGGTGCTCGCTAATGAAATAGGAAATGGAAGTGCAGTAGAGATAAAGGAGGGACTGGGCAGTAAAGGCTAAGCGGTGGCCATCTTGGGTGTAGATGGGAGAAAGTGTAAAGTAGAGGAAAAAACGCTGAAATGGCTTAAACGCTGTAATGGCTTAAACGGCGGCTATCTTGAGTGTGAACGAGAGAAAGTGTAATGTAAAGGAAATAACGCTGTCAAGGTGTGAATGAGGAAGCGACAAAGATACTAATGATGCTGGGCACCGGGTATGAGCATAAAGCAAAGGTAAGGAAGATGTAGTGACACCGTAAGTGAGAAAAGGGAAGTAAGAGGAAAAAATGGAAAAGAAATGAGGAGAAAAAAGGTAACAAAGCCCATACAGTGAGACCAGTAAAAGTAATTTGATAGTGGAGAGTGTGAAATAGAAACTATGTAATATCTGGCTATAGGTTATAGAGCGTGACAGTGTAAAGTTGTCCAAGGACATTAAGAGAGTGTGCAGGGTGCAACTGTCAAATCGTAGCATATAGGTGTACAGTTGCGACAATAAATGGAACATGTAAGAGCAGAGATCAAGAAATGCAATCGTTAGGTGCAACAGTTAGAACATCGTATATATGCATAATTACATTAGTGGGATACACAGTAAACCACAACATTGTGAAATTACAAAATAATACTATGTACATTAATGCAGACAGAGGAAAAGAGCAATCATGCGAGAAAGAAGTGTAGTTCACGATCTGTGTTTAGGCCTAGTTCCACTGCGCGGAGTTTTATAATCCATTTGGACTCGCATCTACGCAGATCTCTGGTTCTGTCGCCCCATCTCGGTGAGTTGGAGACCTGAGTGATGCCATGGAACCTGATGTTCAGGAGATCCTGTTCCCCGTGTGAAGTGTTAAAATGAACTGCCAAAGGATAGTTAGTGTTGACATTTCTGATGGCTCTGACATGTTCCTGTATACGTTCCTTCAATGGGCGAATGGAACTGCCAACGTAGATCAGACCACATACACATATCAGGCAGTAGACAGTAAACTTTGTGTTGCAATTCATGAAAGTTTTAATATGGTGTGTGGTCACGGTGTTGTAGGAAAAGGAAATGGTTTTGTTGAGGGCTAGTTGGCAGGATATGCAGCAGCCACATTTGTAAAAGCCATTCGGTTTCTCTGGAATCCACCCTGTAGGCTGTGTCTGAGGGGAGGGACAGAGAAAACTAGGGCACAGAATGTTCCTAAGGGTTCGACCTCTGCTGTGTACGATGGTCGGTGACCTGCCTATTGAGTCCTTGAGGCACGTGTCCAACATTAACAAATGCCAGTGTTTCTTGAGAATGCGCAGTACAGCCTTACTTGCAGGGCCGTACTGGGTAATGAAGGAGACCGGTCTGCTGTTAGGGGAACCATTGGCCACTGTTTTTTTGCAGCTCTTAATCAGTAAATCGTGTTGGTTCTTGCTCAATATGCGTTTGCTGGCTCCCGAGATGAGTTTGTTGGTATAACCCCTAGCTTCGAAGCGTTGAGTCAGGTTTTTGAGTTCCTGTTTAAACACGTCAGTACAGTTGCGTTGAATCCTGACCATTTCTCCGTATGGGATGGCCCTGATCTGTGAAAGGGGGTGGGCGCTATGTGCATGCAGAACAGAATTGCAGGCAGTAGGTTTCCTGTAAAGTCTCAACATGATCTTGTTGTTGGTGATGTACAAAAGTAAATCCAGGAACTCAATTCTGGTAGTGTCCACTTTATGAGTGAAGACTAAATTAAAATCATTGGTGTTGAGGTGTTCAATAAGTATACTGAGGTCTGAGACGTTGCCAGTCCAGATGGCAAGAATATCATCAATATATCTTCCCCAATATAGGATGTGTTCGGTGAGATGTGTCGGACAGTTGGACCATAAGTGTATTTTCTCAAATTGGCCCATGTAAAGATTGGCATATGAAGGGGAGAACTTAGCTCCCATGGCTACACCCTGACACTGTCGAAACCATCTGCCATCGTGTAGGAATACATTGTTCTCTAGTACTAACCGTGTGAGGTCAAGAAGCATACGTGTGTGCTCATAAAGTGTAGCATCTCGGGCACTAAGTGTGAGTTGGAGCATTTCCAATCCCCTTTCCAGGGGAATGGACGTGTAGAGAGAGCTGACGTCGAGACAAACAAACATACAGTCTTCTGTCCACTCGATGTCTTCCAGTTGACACAGCAAATCGCGGGTGTCCTGTATGTATGACGGTAGGTTGTGTACCAAGGGTTGGAGAAAGGAGTCAATGTACTCAGATATGTGTTCCGTAGGTGAACCAATCCCTGAGATGATGGGTCTGCCTTGAGGAAAACCCCCTGGTTTGTGGACTTTGGGTAGAATGTATATGCAAGGAGCCCGGGGCGCCTCAATGTACAAAAATCTGTATTCTAGATTAGTCAGGAGACAGTGATTTTTCCAAAATGTCAGTTTCTTTCTAATCAAGCTGGTAATGTTAGAAAGAGGGTTATTCGGCAGTATAAAGTAGGACTGGGTGTCATTGAGTTGTCTGTCTATTTCTGTAATGTAGTCAATCTTGTTCATGATGACAACATTACCCCCTTTGTCAGCCTCCCTGATAACTATGTCTGGACATGTAGAGAGTTTGTGCAAAGCACGGAGTTCATAGGGGTTGAGATTACTGGTAGGTCTATGGGTACATGTGCTATTTTTGTCCTCCAAGGTGTAAAGTTCTGTACTGACGGCTTTGTAGAAGACGTTGATGTGATTGTCTGGAGGCAAAGTGGGGACAAACATGGAATTTGGTTTGAGCCCACTGTTGACTTCTAGATTTGGTATAATATTCAGTTCAGTCAATAGGTCATCAAAACTGGGTGGTGGCGAAGATGTGTTGTCCAGGGACAGAACCGTATGGATATCCTGAAGGTCCCTAATGGTTTGGTTACAAGTAGGTAGTGTCGCACGAGCAGTCTTGTTGGTATCAGGTTTGTTGTGGAAGAACTTTTTCAGTTTGAGATTACGTATGAATTTGAAGAGATCTATGTGTATGTTAGTGTAGTCAGTCTTAGAAGTAGGACAGAAGCCCAGACCCTTTTTTAACACATTTATTTCATGCACAGACAGTTTCAAATTGGAAAGATTCATGACCTGTACTGTTTCCTCCGAGGTGATGGGGGTTAGTTGTAAGGAGAGATCACTCAGGGCCTTTGTGTTTTTGTGGTGGAACGGGTTGTCATGCCCTCCCTGGTGTTTGTTGTGGTGTTTCCTGCCCCCCCTGTGGGTGGGTTTGTGTTTATGCCTGATCTGTTGTAGTTCTGTCGTAGTCCCTTCCTGTATCGGCCAAGTTCCTCTAAAAAAGAATTTGACTGTTGGGTTGTGTTTTGTGGAACTATATTGACAGAGGACCCTTCAGTAGGTTGGTCTGAGCAATCACTGGATACATTGGAGATGTCAGATAAACTACCCGTGATGGAGCCAGCAGGCGTGTTGGAGTTAGTGGGTCTGTTGCTAGAGTCTTTGTTAACCTGATCAAACCTTCGTGCAAAGGTATAAATCCTACCATTAGTGTAATCATTGTCATCTCTAACAAGTTTTCGCATTTTCTTGTCTTTTATGTATAATTGATAACCAGTGAGTATCTCCCTCATTATAGTGTAGTTTTTGTCAGTTGCTTCTGGGAGGTTGAGAGTTTTAATCTCCTCCTCCAGGGATGTAATGTCTTGAAGTAGTTTGGTGCGTTTTCTATCTGAGTGTTTAATCAGTATGTTAATCATACTAAAAGAGGTGGAGGAGATAAGGTGTTCCCATTCCCCAAGTAAGTCAGGGTCAAGGTCTTCAAATGATGGGAATATAATCACTTGCAGTCCTCTAGGGACTTGTTTAAGTTCCAAATAACGTTTGAGAGTGGTAATGTCCCACCAGCGGGCTAGTTCTTGTTTCCTGAGCCTCTCTAGTTTAATGAATTTCTGTCTTAGTCCTTCCTTGGAAGGTGTGGGATCTGTGGTGCGTGGAGCTAAGGGTTTCCTCGATAATAGCTCAGTGGCTAAGGTGTCCCGGTTGTCGTCAAAGGAAGCCATGTTGAGTTATCCTAAGGAGAGGGTATTCCCTTCGATCAGAAGAAATACAGATAATGTAGTTAAACGGTGAATGTTATTAGAGTGCGGCTCACCCTGTTCAGATAGAACATAACTTGGAAAAGAGAAATAAGGGTAGTAAGGGTGAGAGGCGCTGCACCTCTAAGCAGTAAACACATAGTTTTCACAGAGTAAAGAAGTACAAGGAAAGTCCGGTGCAAAGCGGCCCAGTGCCTTACTACCCAGTAGGCACCAAAGAGGGTACCAGTCCCTCCTTTATCTCTACTGCACTTCCATTTCCTTTTTCATTAGCGAGCACCATCCCTCGCAGACCATTAAACGATCTCGCGACTACGGGAAGCTCCCCGCTACTATATTTCCTGGTAAGTGACCAACTCGTTTTTAGTACGTAATCTGTATCGTTTATTTCACAGCATTCACTTCACCGTTAACAATACCTTTCAATTCCGGCCATTTCCAATTATTGCAACTCTTACTCACAATGTATTCTGTAGCGCTTACCTTACCGCAAAGACTAGCTTACAATTCCTGCCATCTATACTCCCTGATTCTTTGCCCACGCTCCTGCATTTACTTCTCATAACCTCGTTACACGGTGTTTAAATCCTTACTAGCTGCCCACCAACATATTGGCTTTTTCTACTTTTTCAACCGCGGTTTATTTATGGTTGAGCTACATGCCCAACACGACATTACTGTGTACGTCGATTCTGTATTCTAAAACTAGTTTCGTTTTAAATACGGCCACATTACCGCGTAACTTAATCTTCGCTACCCGACCGCACGATTTGTTTTCCCGTGCCTGCATTCCTCCCTGCTTTTAGACTTTATGGTTATCAGGTTTTTTCTTACTGCCTTTCTTAATACTAGACTCACCTTTAGCCCTGAATCTTACTAAACAACCCTTGACTCGGATCTTGCCCCTTATCACATATCTAGATCAAATTGCCTTTTATTCTCCCCATTCAGGATAAAACCCAATGTGATTTCTTAATTTTTCCTGGTATCTTCATAGGTTATGATAACAGGCGTATCAGGGCCTCTTATTTCTGCATTATCACACAAGCTCTCTACCTTACGCATCTGCAGCTGCTTGGCGCAGCATTACTACTGACAGGTTTACCATTATACTAAGGTATGTTCTTATTTGATACACTTCTTTCTCTCTTTCTCTCTTTTCTGCCTTTCAAAACTGAATTTTTATCATAAATCTCTCCTCCAAACTACCTTCTGTGTATATTTCTACGCTTATTCTCTATTCACCCCCTTTCAATATGAGTAGCTATTCGCAGCTGTACTGCTCTTTCTCTCTTTGGTTCATCTCTCTTACTTTCCTTTCAGCCCACTCAACTGATCACTGAGCTTTTTTGCTACTTAGCATCACCACTTACCCACATCGGCTAGCTACCACAGGTATGAGTTACTTTTGTGTGCTCTCCGGGGCCCCCCGCCCCTGTTACCACTCTGCTTTCCCAACATGTGCATAACCGTATCTCCCCTTTCTTTGAAGTCTATACTCACCTTCCTGGTTTGTCATAGTCCCACATGAGTCACCTACCTGCATACTTATAGCTAGATAACACTGTTTCTACTGACGTAGTACTTAAGGTTTAAGCTTTCCAACACTTTTATTCTCAACACTATCTACTTGATCACGGTGCTCTACTCTTTATCTTCATGCTTCACAATTTGGGTCCCAACTACTGTTTACCTTTTTAGCCATGTTCACTATTTACTCACTTACTCAAGCTCGCACCACTGGTTGCCAGATTCTGGGTTCCACACCAAATTTTAAAATAAACAAACACATATATCCAATGTTTGCTCTCATTACTGTATTACAGCCTTGATGAAGTCACCTGTGTGACGAAACACGTGTTGGCTGTATCTCCATGATGACTCAATGGCTTCTAGCAACTGTAAATAAAGATACTATCTGCAAACAGGATCCGTGACTCGTTTCGACTTCATACTTCTTCCAACCTACAGAACGACATCAGGATTATCTATTCTTGCTTTACTGTTGGACATTACATTCTGTGTGCTGTGGCCTTCTTGTCCCATGTTTGCCTAGGGTACTCCTAGTACCCTCTTTGGTGCCTACTGGGTAGTAAGGCACTGGGCCGCTTTGCACCGGACTTTGCTTGTACTTCTTTACTCTGTGAAAACTATTTGTTTACTGCTTAGAGGTGCGGCGCCTCTCACCCTTACTACCGTTATTTCTCTTTTCCAAGTTATGTTCTATCTGAACAGGGTGAGCTACACTCTAATAACATTCACCGTTTAACTACATTATCTGTATTTCTTCTGATCGAAGGGAATACCGTCTCCTTAGGATAACTCAACATGGCTTCCTTTGACGACAACCGGGACACCTTAGCCGCGGAGCTATTTTCCAGGAAACCCTTAGCTCCACGCACCACAGATCCCACACCTTCCAAGGAAGGACTAAGACAGAAATTCATTAAACTAGAGAGGCTCAGGAAACAAGAACTAGCCCGCTGGTGGGACATTACCACTCTCAAACGTTATTTGGAACTTAAACAAGTCCCTAGAGGACTGCGAGTGATTATATTCCCATCATTTGAAGACCTTGACCCTGACTTACTTGGGGAATGGGAACACCTTATCTCCTCCACCTCTTTTAGTATGATTAACATACTGATTAAACACTCAGATAGAAAACGCACCAAACTACTTCAAGACATTACATCCCTGGAGGAGGAGATTAAAACTCTCAACCTCCCAGAAGCAACTGACAAAAACTACACTATAATGAGGGAGATACTCACTGGTTATCAATTATACATAAAAGACAAGAAAATGCGAAAACTTGTTAGAGATGACAATGATTACACTAATGGTAGGATTTATACCTTTGCACGAAGGTTTGATCAGGTTAACAAAGACTCTAGCAACAGACCCACTAACTCCAACACGCCTGCTGGCTCCATCACGGGTAGTTTATCTGACATCTCCAATGTATCCAGTGATTGCTCAGACCAACCTACTGAAGGGTCCTCTGTCAATATAGTTCCACAAAACACAACCCAACAGTCAAATTCTTTTTTAGAGGAACTTGGCCGATACAGGAAGGGACTACGACAGAACTACAACAGATCAGGCATAAACACAAACCCACCCGCAGGGGGGGCAGGAAACACCACAACAAACACCAGGGAGGGCATGACAACCCGTTCCACCACAAAAACACAAAGGCCCTGAGTGATCTCTCCTTACAACTAACCCCCATCACCTCGGAGGAAACAGTACAGGTCATGAATCTTTCCAATTTGAAACTGTCTGTGCATGAAATAAATGTGTTAAAAAAGGGTCTGGGCTTCTGTCCTACTTCTAAGACTGACTACACTAACATACACATAGATCTCTTCAAATTCATACGTAATCTCAAACTGAAAAAGTTGTTCCACAACAAACCTGATACCAACAAGACTGCTCGTGCGACACTACCTACTTGTAACCAAACCATTAGGGACCTTCAAGATATCCATACGGTTCTGTCCCTGGACAACACATCTTCGCCACCACCCAGTTTTGATGACCTATTGACTGAACTCAATATTATACCAAATCTAGAAGTCAACAGTGGGCTCAAACCAAATTCCATGTTTGTCCCCACTTTGCCTCCAGACAATCACATCGACGTCTTCTACAAAGCCGTCAGTACAGAACTTTACACCTTGGAGGACAAAAATAGCACATGTACCCATAGACTTACCAGTAATCTCAACCCCTATGAACTCCGTGCTTTGCACAAACTCTCTACATGTCCAGACATAGTTATCAGGGAGGCTGACAAAGGGGGTAATGTTGTCATCATGAACAAGATTGACTTCATTACAGAAATAGACAGACAACTCAATGACACCCAGTCCTACTTTATACTGCCGAATAACCCTCTTTCTAACATTACCAGCTTGATTAGAAAGAAACTGACATTTTGGAAAAATCACTGTCTCCTGACTAATCTGGAATACAGATTTTTGTACATTGAGGCGCCCCGGGCTCCTTGCATATACATTCTACCCAAAGTCCACAAACCAGGGGGTTTTCCTCAAGGCAGACCCATCATCTCAGGGATTGGTTCACCTACGGAACACATATCTGAGTACATTGACTCCTTTCTCCAACCCTTGGTACACAACCTACCGTCATACATACAGGACACCCGCGATTTGCTGTGTCAACTGGAAGACATCGAGTGGACAGAAGACTGTATGTTTGTTTGTCTCGACGTCAGCTCTCTCTACACGTCCATTCCCCTGGAAAGGGGATTGGAAATGCTCCAACTCACACTTAGTGCCCGAGATGCTACACTTTATGAGCACACAAGTATGCTTCTTGACCTCACACGGTTAGTACTAGAGAACAATGTATTCCTACACGATGGCAGATGGTTTCGACAGTGTCAGGGTGTAGCCATGGGAGCTAAGTTCTCCCCTTCATATGCCAATCTTTACATGGGCCAATTTGAGAAAATACACTTATGGTCCAACTGTCCGACACATCTCACCGAACACATCCTATATTGGGGAAGATATATTGATGATATTCTTGCCATCTGGACTGGCAACGTCTCAGACCTCAGTATACTTATTGAACACCTCAACACCAATGATTTTAATTTAGTCTTCACTCATAAAGTGGACACTACCAGAATTGAGTTCCTGGATTTACTTTTGTACCTCACCAACAACAAGATCATGTCGAGACTTTACAGGAAACCTACTGCCTGCAATTCTGTTCTGCATGCACATAGCGCCCACCCCCTTTCACAGATCAGGGCCATCCCATACGGAGAAATGGTCAGGATTCGACGCAACTGTACTGATACTGATGTGTTTAAACAGGAACTCAAAAACCTGACTCAACGCTTCGAAGCTAGGGGTTATACCAACAAACTCATCTCGGGAGCCAGCAAACGCATATTGAGCAAGAACCAACACAATTTACTGATTAAGAGCCGCAAAAAACCAGTGGCCAATGGTTCCCCTAACAGCAGACCGGTCTCCTTCATTACCCAGTACGGCCCTGCAAGTAAGGCTGTACTGCGCATTCTCAAGAAACACTGGCATTTGTTAATGTTGGACACGTGCCTCAAGGACTCAATAGGCAGGTCACCGACCATCGTACACAGCAGAGGTCGAACCCTTAGGAACATTCTGTGCCCTAGTTTTCTCTGTCCCTCCCCTCAGACACAGCCTACAGGGTGGATTCCAGAGAAACCGAATGGCTTTTACAAATATGGCTGCTGCATATCCTGCCAACTAGCCCTCAACAAAACCATTTCCTTTTCCTACAACACCGTGACCACACACCATATTAAAACTTTCATGAATTGCAACACAAAGTTTACTGTCTACTGCCTGATATGTGTATGTGGTCTGATCTACGTTGGCAGTTCCATTCGCCCATTGAAGGAACGTATACAGGAACATGTCAGAGCCATCAGAAATGTCAACACTAACTATCCTTTGGCAGTTCATTTTAACACTTCACACGGGGAACAGGATCTCCTGAACATCAGGTTCCATGGCATCACTCAGGTCTCCAACTCACCAAGATGGGGCGACAGAACCAGAGATCTGCGTAGATGCGAGTCCAAATGGATTATAAAACTCCGCGCAGTGGAACTAGGCCTAAACACAGATCGTGAACTACACTTCTTTCTCGCATGATTGCTCTTTTCCTCTGTCTGCATTAATGTACATAGTATTATTTTGTAATTTCACAATGTTGTGGTTTACTGTGTATCCCACTAATGTAATTATGCATATATACGATGTTCTAACTGTTGCACCTAACG